>NC_143185.1:1872500-2495000 GCF_047325235.1 Durio zibethinus
CAAAGCTGCTTCAATCTTTTTGTTTCTTTTTTTGATTTTCTTCAAATGGCATAGAATAGATTTGCTTCAAATTCAAAATCAACAAATAATTCAAAAAGTACAAACATCACAGACCTAACCCAATATAAATAATATTAAAATACAATATTTTTAAAAAAATAGATATTAATGTGATCAAAATTTGAAAGATCATAAATATCTATTTAACTCAAGAAACAAATATGGATCAATCCAAACCCAGGCAAGCAACCTAGGCATCACCAAAGGACACAAGTGAAGAATCAAAGGAATACAATCCTAAAATCAAGCAAGCTGCCAAGTCCGCAGTTATGAAGGAAAATGCCGAGGAAGTTGTGAAAATGCTTCACCTGCCGCTCTTTTGGTGACATTTGGGCCTAACTACATCACAGCTTAACTTCACCAGGCACAAACTCGAGATGCTCGCATCAATTCTTTAGATATCAGATGAAAATATATCCTCAGACATCAAATCCAAATTACAAAGTGAGATCGAAGGCCTCTTGGAGAAAAGTAAACACAATGGTTGAGCCTTCATCTTAAACCGGGACATAACAAATCACTTGTAATTTGGATTGGGCACATGAGCAAAATATGATAAATGCTTTTTGAGGCCCAAATCACTTGAAACTCCAAATTTGCATACTTTTCTGGGCCCAATTTTTTCTTTATCTTGAAATTGATGATAAATACCCCTGACCAAAAGGCCCGTAAGAAAGCTACAAATTCTCCCAGCATACTTCTTCAATCAACAGTCCAATCCTAAAACCCTATATCACCACAGCTGCCTCCAATTCCATTCCTGCAGTTTTTTTTTTTTTCTGCTTTCTGGGTTTCCTTATTTTTTTCCATTTTTGTTTTCCTTTTTACCAAAAATCAAAATTATGATAAGAGGGCAAAGATGAAGAGTGCTTTATGATTTCTGACACCTCTCGTATGAGAAAAGCTTTTAAAAGCTTTTTTTTTTAGCACAGATAGCAACTCTCTGAGCCCGTCCAAGTCTGTTAACATAGGTTTTTTTCTTATGGGTTTGGGATTTAACAAGGAAATTTTATTTCATTTTTAGTTCATTCTTAATACCTAGTAGGATTCTATGGTTTTTATAAAACTTTGGTTATGAAATATATGTTTGAAACCCAACTTGAATTGACAAAAAAAGATTAAGAATTGAAGTCAACTTTGATGTGAGAAATGTTTTTGAACTAAACTGTTTCATGTAACAGTTTAACTAATTTGAGGAAGATTTCTAATTGCACAAATGTAACTTTGACTACTGTTGGAAGGTTTTGATTCGTTGTCTGTCTTATTTCTAGATTGTGATTTCGTTGTTACTTAGAAAACTAGGATGATATTGAAAGATTAACCATTGAAAGATGATCTAAATCTATTACTTTTTTGTTATTTCTTTCTTTGTTATTTGTAATAGTTCTTTCCTTGGGGGTTGGATTATTTCCATTCCATACATAATCGTCTCTGAGCTATTTGAAATAAATAATAAAATGAATGGAAACTTCGGAACAACAATTGATATCTTTATTACATTAGTTAAAACTTATTTGTTTTTTATTAATTCTATCACGATAAGATGTACTTTACTTAGGTTAAGAATAGACCGATTATTAAATTTTGGATTGAAATTTCTTCCACCCATTTCTCTCGATAATTTATTATTAACAGCTTCTTTTCAACTTCTTTCATTGTGAAGAAAAAAAGAATACGAAAGTCATGATTTGGTTCAAACAAGAAACAGAAATAAATATAAAATTATTCATAAATATTCACAATATGTTTCCTATGATAATTAAGTTCATGACTTATGGCCACTAAATAGTTCGAGTAGCAAAATTCAATGGTTAATATTGAAAGATTAACCATGTTTAACCATGTTTTTCCAAGATATTTGTTGGACATTTCAAAGACCATCTTCCTTTTTATTTTTTTTTTTAATCTTCTTCACATTTTGATTAGGAATGTTCATAATTTGATTTTAATCGAATTTATTTATCGAATTGATTTAATTCAATTAATCGATTGATCATCAATTTAATTTTGATCAATTAACAAAAATGATTATAACAAAATTTTTGTTTTCGATTAATTCGATTTGAAAATCAAATTAATAAAAAATTTAATTAAAATATAACATAATTTAAATATAAAATAGATCATTTCATTTCATAAGTTGTTAAACTTTTTAACATAACACTTTGGTAGTTAAATATTTTATTGGATAATTTTATTTAATTTATTTAAAATATAAAAAAATTAAGAGTTTAAAATATAATTTAATTTAAATGTATTTATTATTTGATCAATTAAAAAAATTAATCGAATCAAATTAAATTCAATTGATTAATTTTAAAAATTCATAAATTCAGTTCAATTAACAAAAATAAAATAATATAATTTAATTAATTTAATTCAAAATTAATCGAATCGATTGAATAAACACCCGTCAATTATATAAAGCTTGTCAACCTACCAAGTTCAACAAATGTTTGTATCAGAATTCAATTCTTTGAAAAATTATTCGTGTTTTACATATATTTAATATAAAATAAATACAACACGCAATCTGCTAGATTTCTTCGTTGAGTATTTATTTACAGTGCCCTTATCACATTTCTTGTCATGTGATGAAGGGCAGGCTCACTCTGCTTTTCATTGTCAAATGCCTGTCCGTTCTATTAATTTGTTTAAAGATGGTGAAATTTTCCAACTTTTTCTACCTTTTTACCTACTAGATCTTGATAAAACAAGCATCTTCAAGATGTAGTTTGAATATCTATTCCTGGGATTTGGTATGCCGAACCCAAAAAAAGACCAAAATCACAACAGAAATGTAGAAAAAATATTTTGTAAAAAGAACCTAACACCAAAACAAAACTTGACTTTGAGTTATCCAATTCCAGGAGTGAGTGCTAAGGTAAAAGATGGAATGAAAAAGGGGCAGTTTAAGTATGCAACCTTCTCACAATTTTCCACTTCAATTTATGGATCTTAAAAAGCCTAATCATTGTAGAATGTGCCCCGTTTCCCAAGGGAAAGAACACTTTTTCTAGACCTTGCTTGAAGAATAGTTTAATTTATGGGTCAATGTGTAATTTAATACGTGAAGTATATTAATTTTCATGATTTAATACTTATAAAAAAATTTATCATTTGGTATTCGTCTTCTATTTTAATGACATTTACCTTAGATACATCAACTCAATTAATAATATGTTAATGTGGTAAGAAATCAACAAATAAAATCATGACATGCGATACATTTCCATTAGACAATATTTGCCATATCATCGTTTTATCTAACATCATTAGTCAATGGTGTAAAGTGTTTGATGGAAATAAAATTAAGATACGAAATTATGAATTTTTTTCTTATAGGTATCAAATTGTAAAAAGTGATATAATTTAGAGCCAATTCACACATTAACCATTGAGCCATCAATTAGCCTTCATGTCATTTATGCTTAGAATGGTTTGAATTTACCATTTTCAGAAGAATTGAAACAAGTTTAGAATGTGCTTTGAATGCTGGAATTGTGAGAAGGAAATGTATTGAAATCCAGTGTCCCTGGAAAGCTGAAGAGCCATATGCCTTAATCCTACATGGTTTGATCGGTGAACATGAACAATATAAAATACTGTCTGAAATTTAAAATTCTTTTTAGTTTTGAGAAGATGGAACCTGGGTTTATCTCTGTGTGGAAAATGTACATTGGAATACACGCTCTTCTCTCTTTTGTTAATAAAAGCATAGTTAAAGGAAAGGTTAACTTTCACCATAGCAACTTCTGAGTGTTTTTGACATAAGACTGTTAAGTTTCTTGTTCGACAATTCAAAGTGAGAAGGAACAAAGTCGAATGAATTTCCACATATCTTGCTTGCTGGGATCCCTATTTCACTTGCCAACTTCTCTGCTTCCTCCTCTCTGTCAATGACTTGATCAAAGCAAATGTACCTTCCAAACGCTGTCTTGTTCATTGCCTCAAACACAGATACATGTGCCTCTGCCAATCTACTTACATCAACAGTTGCTAGTAAACCATTGACATACGTTTCTTGGGCTCCTGAATTTCATAAATTACTGATCAAATTAGCTTTCAAGACTAGTCATTGAAAAGTTGAAATTAGAGAGTGCAAACTGAAAAACATAATGAACAATACCTTTAAGATAAGCTGTTGCTGCTGTTGGGTTTCTATAGGAGAATTCAGGGCCTGTAATAAGCCCTGGACAGATGGTGGTCAATTTTAAGCCCATCTCCTCAGCTATTTTCCATGCAACTTTCTCTGCTTTCAGCTTCCCCAATGCATACCAGAGCTACCACATTTTGACAGAAAAAGTAAGAAACTAGTCCTTGTTTGGAAAACCACTTCAGAAATAAAATGCCAATAACTCCCATGTATTTATCTCAAAGCATTGAGATTTCTGCTTCTAGTTTGCATGTACTATACCTTTTTGTCAATGCAAACTGATTCATCACTCCAGCAATCATGGTTAACCAAAGGGGGGAGATCATTTTGGGAACTGTCTCTCCATATGCAGGCCAAAAGTGAGGAAGTAAGCACACATTTCCTGACAGAAGGTGTTCTTGCACATGCCTTCATCACATTTTCACTGGCCTTTACTTCTATTTCAGCCATGGATTTCTAACAGAACACAGAAAGAAAAGTTAAACATAACTTTGTTGCATTGTGGCAAATAAGTTAAAAAACGATTTCCTACATTACAAGCAGACAAAATTCCTAGTAAATACAATTCGAAAGGTATTTCTTGGGGTACCATCATTTCCTAATAAAAAAGTAAGCTTCAACCTGGTTCTAAAAGAGTATGAAAACAAGCTAAAAGAAAAAAGAAATCATGTTGGGAGGAAAGGGTGATGTATCATCGATTTCATGATTGTGGCATGAATTCAGACACCACGTGACTGGACTGCACTTCTCCAAGTTCAGACCAATTGTTTAATGGGATTGGTGCTCTGGTCCTGGTAGGCCAACCCAAGATGTTTATTTTTATTCAAAACTTGACCACAGTTTTTAACATTATTTTAAAATATTGGATTTCTATGTATACCATTTTTATCCCTTGAATTGAAAGAAATTCGAATTTGCAATTCTCTCTTTCGGGGATAAAATATTTTCAGAAATAAACAAATCATAATGATTTTTGAGGCATGTGGTTTTCGTGGTGGTACACTTACTTTTAGAAATTAGACTTGTCAGTTTACATTTTCAACCCATTCCTTTTATCTTTCATCTTAGAAAATATCACCAAAATTTCCTGTCTGCTTATGAAATTTACTGATGTTGTACAATTAAAAACTTGGGAGAGACAGGTGAGAACTTGACAATGTAGCAAAAATTAGTCTTTGTCTAATGTTCATTGCTACTACCATAGTACAAAGTACTAAGCAAACTGTTCTTTAGCCTTTTGCTGGATTTACTGTCACTTGGTTGGTAGGAGCTAATGAATTCTTTCATAGAGTAATAACATACTGAAAAATTATTCCAGTACGGATGGATTTTTTTGGTCAAGAAAATTTAGGGGGAGGAGAGGTTTCTTCGTTTCAGAATTGGGGCATATTGCATGTTTTATATAAAATTTATTTTGGATTCACAAATCACTCTTTAAAAGAGATTGCTAATAATAAAATTCCATCTTACAAATGAAGTATTCAAAACTTGTCAATTCAACCAGCTCATCCGAGGGAAGGATCTTAGTATCCCATGCATCATTCCCCCGTAGATTTTAGCCATGCAGATTCCATACAGGACAACTGGTACTATAGATCTAATTACGTTTCACTCATTAAAGTATGGGTCAGTTGATTTTTCTGAATGGCAAATAAAAAAAAAGTCAAGACATGGGGGAAAGATGAGAGAACTCACCGAATAACCAGAGATGCCAGCAGGGTCAGCGGAAGCAGAGGTGTGAAACACGCCACGACACCCATCAAACGCTTCCATAAGAGCCTGGATTTCATTTGGCTTAGCCATGATCACAGAAATTTTATTCATACATGCCATCATCTCCCCTGAAATCTCCATCTCCCTCAGCTTCTCTACATCTTCTGCATTATTTTGAATCAACCCAAGAACCCCAATTAAACCAGAGACATAACAGTAGTATCTATCAATTAACAGCAACATATTTTAGTCTTCTGAAAACAGAAACTTTGACAAGAACCTTAAATCTGACAAGGGTTTCCAACCCTGTCAGGTTTCAGGCTGTTTTCAGTGACTAAAACTTTTGTCTCATGGCTGAGACTAGGGAATTCTGTTACCTTGGTTATCAACAAGGACTCGCACAGAGTATCCATGGAGCAAGAGACAGTTAACTAAGGCAAGCCCAAGGAAGGAAACACCACTGGTAACACAAACAAGCTTGTCTTCAAGTTCAACGTGGGGGTTATGGGAGCTCAGAACTTTGAATTCTCCATTCTCTTTTCTTCTATCCAGGGCAGCAAAAGCAACCAAAGTCTGCCTGAACTCCTCAAACTCCCTTCTTTCATTCTCTTCATCTTGTGTCCTTGCAATCCCCATTTCTGCCTTTCCAGCTTTGGTTCAGTTAAAGTTTAAAACCTGGGTTCTGATCTTTGCTATAATTGTCTGAAGTGGGTTAATTTTTTGATTCTGAGGAGGAGGCTAAAAAACGGGAGGGAGAGTTTGGTGTGTTGGGCTCTGATCGCTCTCTACAAATGAATGATCACGCGTAAAGGCACCAACCTTTTTTCAAGCTGTGGGCTGCGGAAGAGTCTGACAGAGGATGACTTGACTAATTCGCTTGGCTTGGCTTGGCTTCATATTGTTATAAATTTCATTAAAAAAATAAAATTGTAAAATATTAAAAAAAATTAGATCTAATAATATCAAATTAGATACATGATATAATATGGAAATAATATAAATAAATAATATGAAAATAATATAATTTAAAATTTTAATAAAAATTATAAATAAAGTTAATAAAACTAAAAAAATTTTATAATTTTATATAAACAAGTATGATATATAATTTTTATACAAAATATAATATAAATATACGAATTATTAATATTTTACATGATATAAATATAAAAATTATCAAATCTTACTTGTAAAAGAAAAAATTATAGGTATCAAAAATTTAAAATTTAAATTTTAGTAGCATATTTTTTTACAACATAATTATTTTTATGTGATGTTTTTGTTATTAATACGGTGAAGTAGATGATGCTGCAAATGATCACGACAACACAATCATGACTAAAAAAGACAATAATAAATAAATAAAAGCCCCAATGTTTTTTATTTGCATGCATAAGTAATGTCAAAAATTTATAAACTTGGTTTTTTTTTTTTTTCATTTGAAATGTGAGGATTTACAATTATATGATATGTTAATAGAATGTTTTGATTTTTAATTTTAATAATTATGATTTTATAAATTTAAATTTTAATCAATGATGATAGAAAATTAAATACAATTGAATAATTTTCTTTTGAAACTTCATTATAAAAAAATTATGATTTAATTTTAATAATTTCAAACATAAATAAACCACAATTTTAAGAACAAAATAAAAGTTTATATATGCAAATTCATAAAAAAAAAAAAAATTCAAAAAAATAAAAAAGGCCAAAATAAAAGATTTTGTGAAAATGCATGGCTCGGCTAAAGCAAGCGAGCGGCTTGAGTTGGTATGCAGTAAGGGAGGTAGGAACGATGGAATTCTCACGTGTTGAATGACTAGTACGCACGAGATGGCTTGTTGGCTCATTATCTAGTTGTTGGGATATGTTACGCTTACCTGACTGTCACTGTCACTCGGAGACTTTGAAGCCCAATAGTGTTTCATGCAATTTTGCTAGAGAGATTAATTAATACTTAGTTGGCTATAACTTCATGATAATTACAAGACAGGAAATCCCATTCTCATGAATTAAATATTTATATTTTTACAAGTATAATAATAATTAAGTGGAAACTAGATGAGCATGCCACATGCAATTTGTTAGGTATAATTAAAAAAAATTAAAATAATATATATTTAACGAAATTTACAAACCATTTGTCGATTTTATATTTGAAACTTAATTAAAAATCTTTTTATCTTTAATATAACATTGCTTTGTAACTTGATCCAATAAATCGACTTAAATTTGTCATTTTTTTATATAAAATAAATCGTAATTTAAGAATAAAAAATAATTTATATACAAAAATTTAAATTTAAAATTTATTAAATATTATTTTTTAAAATAACTATATGAAACAACTAAATTTTATCTTGGATTATTTGTCACAACATTTTCATCTCCAAAAACATTTCATAAAATAAATCTAATTCTTTTTAGCCCTAAATATTTACTTAGGATATTTAAGCTTTGAGACTATACTTGCCTTTGTAGTTGACACAACATGAGTTGAGCCCAAAATATTGGGCTTTAGGGCTTGAAATCCAATAATTTTGTCCACGTTTTGTTCTGAAAAAAAAACTACTAAAAAAAAAAGCAAGAAATAGGGAAGACGAAAGCAGTTCTCAAAAAGAAAGGGCTCCTTCTTCAAATTTTTAGAGTTTTTAAAGGAAAAAAAAATGGGTGGTTTAGAACAACGTTTTCCCGTTCCTTATAAGAGTCTCTCATTGGACATCAAGGTAAAAAAAACAACGTTTGTTTTTTTCTTTATTCTCTTTACTTGGGTTTCCTGTTATCTCCGTGTTTTCGTTTTTGGGTTTAAAGTTCTGATTTTTTTATTAGTTTTTAACCATAGTAGCATGTGAAAGCATGAATTATTGATGATGGTTAGATTTTGATTCTGGGTTTAGTTTAAGATGATTCTTGTAGTTTCTTACTGACAATTTTATGATCAATTTGTTGTCTTTGTTTAGGATGGTTTGAGTTTTTTTTTTTTGGTTTATTATGTTGCACGTTTATTTGCTTATACCAAAAATGAATTATATGGTGGGTGGGAATTTGATTTTTAGGATTATATTCCTATTGCTGTTGTCATGAAGATTGTTTACAGTTTCAGAGATAGTCCTTGGTTAACACTTCAATGGGGGGCTAATATAGTGTGTTAAAATAAATTGAGGCTCAAGTTTAGTAATGGGAATTTTGAATATTGTTTCCTCAAAAATTCTGGCTGGTTATTGCTAATGATTTTGCAGATTCAGAAGTGAGTTTTGTTGGTTTTTATTTGGTTTCTTAATTCATTCATATTTTCCTTTTTTAAAGATTGCTTTGGAAATGCCATGTGATTAGACTTTCTCAATTGCACACCTTTTGCTTGGTAGGGGAACACCACAGATTTTGTCATTTGCCGTTATGAAGATCATTTTCTTGTGAGTACAAGCTATCCATTGTTTTTTACTCAAGTTTAGGCTTTTGGTGGTGCGTTTCTGTGTGTCTGTCTGAGGTCGAGAGAGGGATGATGATCCATCTCTTTCTATGATGACTTCTAATGTGCGAAAAACTTCTCAGGTTATGGCTACTCAGATAGGAACTATGGGAACAATACTGCATGCAAGGTTTGCCTCTTATGTTTCTTCCAAGCAGTTATTCTTTTCTTTTTTTTTTCCTTTTCTTTAAAAATGAAAGGGAAAGGATCTAGTGCTTCCTCCATGTCACAAGTCACAAGTCATAGGCACTGTTGTTTAGTGAAATTTGAGTATAATTTCTTTAGTAACCAAGTTTTTGTTGGAGTTTTTCGGATTATCATTATGATAATTGTACTCAGTAGAGCATTTGAGAAATGTTTATATTTTCATCGCCAGAAAGGAGGAAGGGGTTACAGTTCAGCCTACTTTCAATGTGTCCGTAATATTCGGCAAACGAGATGAGGTAAGCTGGACTGACTGTCATGTTGTATGTTGGTTTGATCTTTCATAAATAAAATGTCCATAATACTTTGGATGAATGCAACATGTGCAGCCGATGCTACTGGCAATTACCCGTCAGCTAATTGAACACATAAGGTATTTTCCCAACTCGATAGACATGTTATTACTATTTGGATAAAGTGCTTTACCAATCACTTCCCTTTCTCCTTATAAGATTTAATGGTTATAGTTGCAAATATTCATTAAAGGAACATATGAAGGCAAACAAAGGTATCCAGAAATGAGAATTCGACCATTAATTTTGTCAATTGAATACAATAAACTTGCAAATCTAATGGCAGTTTGGTGTTAAGATAACCATTGTTTAATGTCTTTGCATGGTCTTTTGTGTTTGCAGTTCCTCAGGCTCCTCTATGCCTTTAGTTCTTTCTCTTGGTCTTAAAGACCATAGCATGGTATTGTCCTATAACACATGTTTGCCATTAGCTTTGGCTCCATCTTTTATGAAGTTTCGTATGTGCTACAAAGTAGTGAAACTCATAGGATATTGGGTTTTATGCAGGAGACACTGAAGGGCATTGTTTCTGCTGTGATGGAGAACCGTCTCTGGTAGTGCAATGATGCTAAAATTTCACAGCTTTTGCTGCCTGGATGTTTGAGAAGGGAAATTGAAAGCGGCAAAACCATCAAAATGCCATCCAAACAAACTGTGTTTTGATCTATGATTATCAATATCAATTGTACCATAGGAATGGTAAGCATCGTTATGCCCACAGTAGTTTCATTTTATGTTCAAATTGTTAATCAGGAATTGACAGTGAAAGTGCTGAAACATTGACAAAGAACCAGACAAGTTTTCTTGCTCTAAAAGTACATCTTAGCATTCATCTTGGTTACCTAAAACCTGTCTTGTTGCCATTGGGAACCCATCTCTGGTTCAAAAATATATTTACCACTTCTTCTGTTTCTAGTTCGAAGAGCAAATGAACACCTGCAATTTATATTACCTGCGAAAGGTCATTGGAGCCCACCTCTGTCAAATCCCCAAGCTTACCTGTATTAGTCAGAAAAGGAAAATTTAACACCATTATTTTTACACGACTAAGCAGCAGAAAATACAGACAATCAAAATATAGAGGCATTACGAGAAGTTTGCTCCAAATACGTAATAACTCCAATGATTTCTTCCTGCCAGCCATCATCAACAAAAGAACTCGTTTTAAAACAAGCAATCTTTATGACATGAGACAGGAAAAACGTAACAATTATACCCCTTGCATGGTGTTCTGTTGCAAAATGCATTGTAGAGATGGGAATACAGCACTAGCTGTCAGGTTTAGAGATGTTGGACTGGTTGAACCTCCAGTTGCTGGGTTAAAATTGCAGTTTGTAGGGCCCTGAATGAGAGAAAATAATGGCATTGGTTACAAAGCCATCGCCTAAAAGAAAAATTGCTGTGTACCAACCTTATCATTCATCATCCCAAAAACACGAGTTCAAATAGACACTCATGGGAGACAGTTGTGGCCTGTGATGAGGAAGTAAGCCACAGTTTTCATGGGTAGCGATCCAGATATTAGAGGATAAACTTAACCAAAAACAACAAAGTCTTATAGAAGAAAAACAGTTTGAAATTAGACAACATGCATACATCAGGACAAGCACATGAAATGCAAAATCAATACAGGACAACCTTATATAAAAAAACCAAAAAGATTTGAAACCAAAGTCTTCAGTGAAATCATTTAGAACACAGCCCTTCAGCAGAAGTATAATTTATTCGGTATGACATTACCGTATAACAGTTGATGGCATTAGATGTATGTCATTTTGTTGATGCAGTATTTACATAATGCCTAACAAATGGTGGTCAACTATGTAGATATTTATCAACGCTGATAAATTTTACTGCAGTAGATTAATACAGATAGGAAGATATAGACACTCCAATTCCTAACCGTTCAACTGATTTCAAGTAAAAACTGTTTAACAGTAGAAAGTTGCATGTTATTGCACAACAGCAGAAGCCAGAAGACTGTCCGATATGCATCAAAGTTTCTTTAAACACATGAGGTAAACATTTCAATATATTGCAGATGTACCTTGGGACTGAGATCTGCTTAAGTCACTTTAAAGCGTTCCCGCCGAACAACTGCTCCCTCTGATGCATCCTCTGATACATACAGCAGGTAAAGAAACCATACAAAGTTCATTATAGTAGCATCACTTACTATGCAGAAATAGAAGAAAATAAAACCAGGAAATACCAGATGAAGGGTTATTTCTTTCTCTCCTCCAGCAATACAACAATGGACCACTGTAGTTGCGTTCAGATGGAGATTTAAGCTGTGGGAAGTCCCTTAAAAACATTTTTGGTAAACCCAATTTAATATAGATTATGACACCAAAAACTTTTCCGGTAAAGTAAATGGCAATGGCCAAAGCAAAAATGTTCTTTTTAACCATAGAATAGCAGAGTCAATGACCAAGTCAAGAAGAAAGTCCCTGTGTTATGTGCACCAGATAGGACTCCTCTTGACTTGAAATCCATAGAATTTAGAAACTCATCATATCTAGAGCTAGATAATGGGAAAAAAATCTTCCTATATTTTTGGAAAAAGTCACTATAAGTATTCTATCTTGTTTGGTGATTAACAGTTTTGAGGTTCGGGGTAACTCCACTTGCAACAAAGCTTACCTGTCCCCGTCTCCTGTAACCTTTTTAAGAGAAAAGTCATTAGCAGGTACTAGTAAACCACTCAAAACTTTTTATGCTCTGGAATGACCTGATGAGGAAAAGAGCTACTCTGCCTGGAACTCTCACCCTCGTTTCTTCCAGCATCTTGGTCCACAGCCCATGATGACTTTTATTGAACTGTTCGCTCTCTGAACGGATAACACCTTTCCAATTTGGACTATTCGCACCCTCATCACCTTCACCAATGTCAAAACAGCCTCTGCACTATATAAAGAGTTGCAGAAATAAAGGAAAGAAACTAAATTACCAAAAACAATTCGACTGGCAACCTTTCTTTTTTCCAAAAGAAAGTAATTAGTCTAAGAGATACCATAAATGTTCTTAAAATATATAAAGAAGACGATAAAACAAAAAGCAGAAAACTTAAAAACTGAACGATTGAACTTGTGAGAACATAATGCTTTCTATTTGAAAAAATTACAATTCACAATCTCTTTGAATGTGAAATGTGCAAAATGGTAGCCTCTTGATTATGTTATAACAATGAATTGTTTGCAATAGTAAGGTCGCGCAAGCATAAAAATGTCATACTTGAGTGCTTGAAGAGGTTTAATAGGAAATGAAGCAAGTGAACTCTCCAAATCATGAAGATCACTAAGCCCGTCCTGAAACAAGTAAAAGGAGGATATAAATCTTGAAGTACAAGTTTAATCAACGCATCAATAGAAATCATTTTTGGATTATAACTGGCACCTCCTGGCTAGTTGCAGCAACGAAATTACTAACGTTTCAGTAGATATCCTCTCCGCTGATGATCCAACTATATCATGCCTGTCCCTTTGCTTCCTGCTCTCATCTCGATCTGCATTTGACACATTATCATAATCTTGAATCTGCAAGTAAAACAGTCAGCATTTCTGATGAGATAAAGCTTATAGAGCAGTTTTTAGACTATCTCCAGATAAATAATAAAACAACAAATTGAGATGGGGAATTGAAACTGCTTACAAGTGCAGCCTGACTTTTTAAGTCCTCTAGATTAAAATTCAAGGCACTGATTCCTCTTATATACTCTTGCCGCAAGGTGAAAGGATTCACATTCAAAGTGATACTATGTAATTATATATTTTCTATATATCATGGGCATTCTATTAGTCAAAGTAAAACTAGCTGCAATAGTTTCTCTTAAACCCTGAGATGAATGTGGAACTGAAAGCAATTGGAACACTTGAAATACAAAAACCTAAAACACTAGGAAGATATGAAGGAAAGCACCTACCAGTATGAGATAATTTTTGTTGAGAAATGTAAAAAGCTCCATCATTCACCTCTGATAATTGCTCCTTGTCCTCATTGAGAGCCTTATTCTGTACAAGTAGATCAGCTTCTTTTGTCTGAGACATAAAAGGCCAGAGCAGAGTTCCACATTTATTCCCATCTTAAACACACAAATTAAATAAAAAGGGTAAGCAAGAGACCTTCAGCACCCTAGACCATTCGCCTAATGGAGCACGGCCATCAAGAATGGTGCGAGCTAGAAAATCATAGGAGCATGCATGTTTAAAGAAATTGTGCTTCAAAAGCTTATCCAAAGTTGGACGTTTCTTTGGGTCCTTCGCCAAGCAAGCAGCTACCATATCCTTGAAAGACTATACAAGAATAACACTAACAAAATGATGCTATTAGATACTAACAAGTGACACCAGTCAGCAAGACACAATGGAATAGCACAAAACCTCTGAGAACCTATTGTCCCTTTCATAGTCCAGACCAGGCGAAGTGTTTTGCAAGGTTATTAACAAAACCTGCAGCAAAAATGGGAGTAAACAATCAAAGCAAGAACTAAACAAAAGGCAACAGCAAATCAATTCAAAAATCAACTGGTATAACTATTAGAAAACTAAGAGATTTACTTTCATTGGTGGATACTTGGAACATGGGGCATGGCCATTAGCAAGTTCAAGAGCTGTTATTCCAAAAGAGCATATGTCCGCTCTGTAAACAGGAAAGAAGAAGAGGAAACAGAATGATTTAAAAGGTATTAAAAAGCAAAAGAATTAAAGGAAATGAAAAGAAAAAGTATAGATTAAAGACGTAATCAGCTCACTTAGTCATAACCGTGCAATTGCTGCATAACATCTGGAGCCATCCTGATAGGAAAACAACAGTAAGGAGGCACACTGTGGTTATTATCAACTCTCAAAAATTGAATTTCTATAATAAAAGCACCAATATAAGTAAAATCCCAGATAGTTGAAAGGCCAAGGGAAAACAAATACCTGCAAGGAGTTCCAACAAAAGTATTTCGGGAACATTGTCTGTCTCCAGTATCGAACATGCATACCAACACTCCAAAGTCTTCAGGCCTTTGGATCAAATCTTCCAACTTTCACCAAAGAAAATATTTTTTTTTCTTTTTATTTTTGAAGCTTTTGTTTTGCAGCAAAAAATGACAAGAGGAAAATATACAAAAAGAAATATGTTAGTAAGAGAGAAGAATCTCTCCAGTTCAGTTGAGTCGATTGAATATAGTCAGAAATTGGAGATTAGGTTTCACTCAAAATTCAATACTCTAAATTCATTATTTGAAATTTCTGAATTTGATAAAATTTTAAATTTATTTCGATTCAAATTATTCGAATTTATTTTATTAAATTTAGTTATCAAATAAAATGAATTTTGATTGGGTTTATAAGTAATTGGAATCACAAATTAATAAATTCGAACTTTAATACATTTGATAAGTTAAATTATTCAAATTTAATTTAATAATAATTTAAATTTTATTTTAACTAAATTTAAATAATTTGTAAATATGGAGAAATCGTTTAGAGTGGAACCGGAGTAAGAAGAGATTTTGATGATTTTTTTTAATCTTCTCTCTTAGTAAGTGAAAATATTATTACTGTAGCGAATCGTAATTTTGTCAGGCTAATTTATCGGATGAGATAAAAGGAGAGGTGATTATGTCACGGGGCGAAAACCTTAAACCTTGTGATCTTAGATGAGAAATTGTGCCTAAATAAATTTTTTTTTTACACTTTGTGTTGAATTCGCGCACTTCATTAGTGCATTAGTTTCTTAAAAGCACGAGAGAAAGTTAGAAAAGATAGTTAAAGTGTACTAATTTTTAAAAAGTTTGAGAAAAAATTAAAAAAAATTAAAGTAATTATATTTTTATTTATTTGATGTTACATACTATTGTTTAGTATTTTTATAATAATTTTATGTCTATCCCTAAGTTTTTAAAGTATGGTACTTGATTGTTCTAACTTGCTTATTTTCTTGTTACATATGTACAAATGAGAGAGAAGTTTTTTTTATTTATATTTGAATCCTCTTATTATTTATTGTTATAATTAATGGTGTAAATGATATGTTAGTATTCGTAAGTTATTCGGGTTCGATTTGAAAAAAATTCAAATTTGATTCGATTATTATCGAGTCGAGCTCGAACTCGAGTAATTCGACTTATCGATCGAGCTAAATTCAAATATTTTTATATCCGATTTGAGTAGCTCGCGAACTTAATCAAATTTTTATATTTAAATATATTTTTATTATTTTAATTAATAAAATATTTCGAATTCAAGTTCGAGTTAGAGCATAAATAATCAAACTTTTATCGAGTATACGAATCTAACTTATTTTTATATATTAATCGAATTTAATCGAACGAATTTGAATAGCTCGAATTCGATCATGAATCAAACTCAAACTTGAAAAATAAAATTGATCTAATTTGAACCGAGTATCGCACTTCAAATTATAAATTAAATTTAAACTCAAATTTTTTATTATATCAATTCGACTCGATTACATTTTTAATTATAATAAATTCAAGTATATAATTATTACGAGTGTTCTGAATAGTTCTAGAGTGTCCAAGTTCCAACAAAGTCGACTGAGATCTCTTTAAAAGTCTTTTGGTTTTAGGCGGCTCTTTGCCGAACCCCCAGGTCTGGAAGAATCTGAGCATTCCTATTGAGTACCTGTCCCTAGCGGGTTTCAAAGCCTTCTCCATGTGAATGCCATTCTGCCCGCAGCTAGGACCTTCTAAAAACTTCTTAACCTTGGCGCTACAATGTTTGTCAGTGTACTCACACCTCACCTTTCTGAAACCTTCGATGCCCGCGCACCAGATCTGTCTTAAGCATCTCTCAACCCACTCGACTTAAAAATTGCACACGAACCGTGACAATTGCATCACTAGTGAGTGAGATCACTGGGTCAACCCCGGTGACTCATTGAAATATTTTTTGTTTGTAATTTGATTTTAAAAATTCAAATTTTTATTTTTTAAATAATAAATACGTATATTAATTAATGCTATCTTAAGTGCATTTTTTGTTCTTTAAATTACGATTGAATTTAAATTTAAGAGCTGCAATTTTGTAACTGATTATGGTTGAATTTATTTATTATTTTATAAAATAAAATTTAAAATATATATATCACTGCAACTTTGAAATTAAAATTAAAATTTACATGCATATATTCTTTAGGCATAACATTATTTATTTTTTATATTATTTTAATTAAAATTATAAGTGTTGGGATCTAATATCACTTTTTTTATATATTTTGATCAATTTTTTAAAAAAATTTTAATTTTTTTAGTATGTTGCAATAAATAGGATGGTTAGTTATTTTTCCTTTTTTTGTGATTTTTCTTTTTATTTCATTTTCCAATTTCCAAATCATTATTTGGCAATGTTACAACTATATTTCAAAGGGCTACTATTATTTTGTTTTTATTTTTTATTTTTTATTATTCTCTCCTTCTCATTTTTTGTTCCTTTTTTTAGATGTCATAAAATTATGTTTTTTTTTTCAAACATCTAAAACTTTTTTATATTTTAAATTTTTTAATGATTTTTTTACTTTTTGATATTAAAATAATGAAACTTTAATTTATAAAAAAATTTAAAATTTAAAATTCAATATTAAATATATTAAAATTAAAATTTTTTTTCTTAAACTTGATAAAAATTAATAACACTCAAACAATTTAGGATAAAGGGAGTAATAATTTCAGGTCATGTTTAATGCATAGATTATTGATAAGATATGATATGATATGTTAATCATTTTATATTATCTTCGATTTGTATCTAAAAAGAGGGATAGAGATTATAAGAAAGATTAATATCTTTTTGACATATAATTATTTAATCTTTCCTAAGTGAAAAAGATTATTTTTTATCTATAAGATTAAACTTACATATCTAATTATACTCTTAAAAGTTACATTAATAATTTAAATTGTATAAATTTTAAGGAAGGATAATTTTGATAAATAAATAAATTATTCTATTTTAATTCTTGCATATATCAAACAAAAAATAGAATGATATTATTTAATTTAATTCTATTCATATTATTATCTTATTCTATGATATCATACACTATATGAAACCAAGGGATTGATGGTTATGAAGATCATATTTCACACTGAGCTTGAGCTTACTCCATCCTGCCCTTTTATTGCAAGGGCATGATTACAGTTGCAGATCTAAAATTTTCAGCTGGGTCATCCAACAGACAACTATGACTCTAAATAAAACATTTTCCAATATTTGTTCTCAAAGTGTTGCATTTCTTTATTACTGATTGCCAATCATTCACAAGAACAAAACCTCAATTTGATCCTTTTCAATCCTTTTTTGGTTATTGTCATCCCCAAAATGGCTTCAATAATTCTCTTGAACTATACATGATTGGCTTATACTAAATTATGATTAAAATCCCTTCCCATTACAATTCCAAATGATCTCCAAAAGAGGCAATTCTTTCTTTGGAGTGGGTTTTCAATGAGGTTCAAAAACGTTGGGACAGAAGCTTAGTTGGTTGATCCTTTCCAACTTGAGCAAGATCACCTGGGGCAGAATTGGGCTGAATTCTTTGGCCCATCAAAGTCTGAGTTCTTAGAATCTACGCATAACAAAGCATATGATCTATACATTGTTTTCAGCTAAAATTTATGAAAGTCCCTAGAATCTAGGCATTCAAAACTCAGTTTCGAATGAATTTAGAGACTTTGGGTAGATAGATTAGACCCTTACCTGGGCCTTAGTAAGAGCTAGGGTGTCCTTTCTCCTTAAAGAACCTGGACGCTAAACAATCCTAGACAAGTCTCCCTACACTTGGACTCCAACGTTTTGCACTAAAGGCAAAGTTACACTTTGAGGCCAGGCAAAGACAGCCTCCATTTTTTTCTTTTAATTTTCTTTTATAGAGGCTGCAATCTATCAAAGAAAATAAAAATTACAAATATTAAAATTTGAATGTCAAAATTATTAAATATCATTTTTTAAAATTGATTGCATAAATCAATTGAAATAAATTTCAAAATTTGACAACCTCTAATTATATATATATATATATATCCAATTTTAATGTCAATCTGTTACTTGTAATTAAATCAATGAATCATTTTGATTTGAAAAAAAAAAAATCCGAAATATGTTTTTTGAGACAAGAGAATCATGCACTCATCACGAAATTATTATGATCAAGTTGTTTCACCATGTTTTTGTCCTTTGGTTATTGTTGTTCCAAGCTATACGATAGCCTAAAAGAATGAGCCTGAACCAGTTTGAAACTTCTCTAGCTTAGCCTTAGCTATTCATGAACATGCGCTAACCCTTGGTAATTTCTTTCTTTTGAACCTTTGATAATTCGACTATAATTGTAAGATTGCTATGTGTGATCTATGGCACAATCCTTGGTAGATATAAATTTATATTATTAAGTAACATGCAGATATAAACACATGCATGCAGACATACACCACCAACAAAATTTTAAGTAAACATTTATGGTTAAAAAAATATACGCAATGCATGCATAAACACTAGTGAACTTATCACGTATATACGAAATATCAACATAATTTTTTTATTTTTGCTAGAAAATATCAACATAAGTAAGGAACCTTCATGTAGTCTATTTCTATAGTTTCTTTTTTTTTTTTTTTTTTGGTAGGGTTGCAAAAGACTTATTTTTCCATTTTCTTTGACCATAATGATGTGAAAAACGTGAATTTGGCATGGAATATTGAAATAAACAAGGCACGAAAGTATTTTAGTGGAAATGAAGCAATATTTCGTAAAAGTTATGGATGACTTACCCTAATAATTTCAACATGTTTAGATAGATTAGGACCTTTGAATTTTATTCCTTGATAGTGACATGATTGGTGAACAAATTAGTACTTAATTAACACTTAATAGCAAAATAAAAACATATTTAAATTCCTTTTATATAATCAACGGATGTTGGCACAAGTAGCAAGAGAGTTTGTTTTTCTCTTTACTGCCTCGAATTCGAAATCATTGGGAGTTTCCTTCCAAAATGGATGAAATATATGTATGGGTTTTTCAAACATTTTGGTTTAGCAATGAATGTTATGTATACAAATTGATGCAAATAATGGATTAATGCACCTTCCCCTAGTTGGTAAGGTATATATAAAATACTTTGCCAAGTAAAGAATAAAGCTCCTCTTTTGTGAATCATTTTTTTTTTCTTGCCCAAAATTACAAAACATTTTTGGAGACTTCAAGTTGACATATAACTCAAGAAAATGTAAGATTACTAAGCTTTTTCTATTAAAAAATAATTATTAGTACCATTTTTAAGATCACCAAAAAAAATAACTATATAGTTTTTAATTAAATGTAATCTATGAATATTAATTTTTTTTTTTTTTGTGTTTAATAAATCCCTTCCCGTTTTCTTTATCAATTTGTCTTTTTATGGTTCAAAGAAATCATAATTTGAGATAAGATAAAGGAATTATAAATATTGAAATTAATTGAATCGCAGACCTATTAGATTGTAATTTGTCTTTCAACAATATATTTTTTATTCCTTTAGAAAATGAATGAAAAAGGAAAGAAAACATGTGACCATAAACCAACAATATACCAAACTTGTCAAGCATGGTGATAACTTTGGTGAGCTTTGATTCCTTTGAACCGCTTCTATTACCTTTTTCTTATCTTATGTGGGAAGAAAAGGTATCTTCCTTTCGTTTTATTATGGAAGAGAAAAGGAAATGAAAAAACTAATTCTTACATTCATTTATGTCACTTTGATGATTTAAGCCTTATTAATGGCTTTTTATTACCATTAATCTCAAATAAGGACTCATATAAAGTACGATATATCTTATCTTATTTTCTCTTAAATAACTAAACAATTTATTTATTTTGAGATTTTTATTTCACCAAAATTCAATAATGTTACCTTAAAAATTAAAAAAAAAGAAAATAATAAGAGAAAAAAAAAGCAAACAAGTGATATATATATATAGATTGTTTTTCATGCATCGATAAAATTTTTAAATTTTATAAATGAGATTAAAAATTCATAAATATATTTTTATTATATTAATTTTTTAAATATACATTAATTTATATGTATCATTATTTTAATTTTATAAATGAAATTTAAAAATTTATTATTGATAAATGAAATAATTTTCTTATGTAGTCAGCCATGTATGAATTTTTAACTTAGTAAAGAATGCAAAGGGAGTGGGGAATAAGTTACAAAGCAATTTGCATGGCAATCATGGCAAAAATATGAAAAATAGCTTCTGTTTTTTTTTTTTTTTTTTTTTTTTTTTTTTTTTTTTTTTTTCATTTGTAATAGAAGAGTGGAAGCCAAAAACCTCCCCAAAAAAAATTCTTTTTTTTTTTTTTCATTCTTTCATTGACAAACATCTTTTTCCATATCTCACCTTTGTTGTATTAGAATTTGAATCGAATGAAAATTTCAAACTTAAATCAAAATTAAACTTTAATTTTTAATTTTTGGATATTGTTTGTTTTACAAAACATTGTTACTATATATTCAAAATTATATTCGAGCTGTAATTTTTTTTTTAAATAAAGAAATATTAATACAAAAGATTAAAGATAATGTTAACAATTTGAGCTTTCCAGACACTTGATATTGAAAGTTACATGTATATTTTATTTATTGATTGATTGGAATTGAGGTTGATTTTTGTATGATTTCTTTTGTAGTTGCAATTTGTTTCTTATATATGTGGTTACATTTTTTTTATTATCACTAAGCAATTTGATTAAAAGGGCTAACAATTTAAAGAAGGGTAAAAATGACATTTACAAATATATCTTGCACTTTGGTCATTTACATTAAAATAATTTCATAATTATACAAACATCCAAAATCAAATTAAATTCACTAATGAAAGTAAAAAATAAAATTTGTAACTTTTAATGATTTAATAATTTAAAACTTTTAATAAAATGTTCACAAGCAATTAATTTTATTGGATTGATCTTAAATTAAAAATTCATTTTGAAATATGGTGGGAGGGATTATTATTGGGATGTAGTGCTATTTTATGATTAAATTCTTAGATATTTAAATTTTTAATCATAAAATATATTGAAAATATTTTTTAACACATTATCAAATTAAACATAATTTTGTATTTTTAATATGATTTCTAATTACACTTTTATTTCTTATAATAATAAATGTGATAACATTAAAGTTTTAAGTTTAAAACTTTATTTAAATGCAGGATGAAAAATATTTAATTTATATCACAATTGTATTTTATAACTGAATATTAAGGATTCAATCGTAAAATAATAATAAGGTGTGAATCACTGTCATCATATGGCCAAATAAGCCTACGAAAAATGGAATGTTGTTGCAAAAATGTTAAACCACAGGTGGGTTAAGTGTAATTTCCTGGATTTTATTTTTTGTAAGGCAATTATCCAAAGCTGTACCCTGCATGTTAAGTTGTTCATGGTTACTTCTTGCTTATAAAAGCGGCAAAGCTAACTACTCTTTCTTTCTCACACTAATGCAAAGCTTCTTTATTCTTTCATGTTGTCTTTCTCACACTTCTCTTAAAGTTTGCAACGTACTTTCAGAGAACAAGGAAGAGATCTCTGGGACTTCAACTGAAAGTAAGGAACTTTTTTGATAAAACTTGTTGGTGGTTTAAGGATTTTTTTTCAAGACAGTTTCATTTGTTGGGTTGTCTTAAATTGTTGAAGTTAAGGTTACAGATGTGAGCTTTTCATGTTTTTGTCGTATTTTTTAAAATTAAAGTTTAGTTTTTTATGCTAGTTCATGCACTTTCTGTGTTGGGTTTTTAGCTGAGAAACATTCAAAGCTCATGCAAAGATAGGAATTTGTAGTTATTGGGTTGGTTTTTGTTTCTGTTTTGGTGAATTTGATTGTGATATAAAGGTGGGATTTTATTCTGGCTATGGCTTTTTTTTTTTTTTTTATTCATATGTAGTGAACTAGTGGTTAAATTGGAAGATTAATGTAGTTAATAATTTTGAGGGAAATCGGGGTGGTTTTGTGATTTTATTGCCAAAAGAGAGAAACCCCATCTCGGTTTAGGCTCTGGAAATGGCTATAGTAAGGAAAAAAAGTATACATTTAAGCAAACGTTGCTCATTCTCGTGTTGTGGTGGACCTACTTCTACAGATGAGCATGCCCAAATTGGGCAAAAAGGGTACTCAAGAGTGGTGTATTGCAATGAACCTGATAGTCAAGAGCAAATTCGTCTAATGTATAGGGGAAATTATGTGTCCACTACCAAGTATACAGCAGCTAATTTTATCCCAAAGTCTTTGTTTGAGCAGTTTAGGAGGGTTGCAAATATATACTTTCTTGTTGTAGCTTGTGTCTCATTTACTCCATTGGCACCATATTCAGCACCTAGCGTTCTTGCACCTCTGATTGTGCTGATTGGAGCTACAATGGCCAAAGAAGGTGTGGAAGATTGGAGGCGAAGACGGCAGGTGATGCTTGAATTTCTCTTTATCCTCTCAGTGCTTTGCTGCTATGGCTTTGAGCTCCAACCCCTCTTCCTTCCCCTATTGTTTTCCAACATTTTTCATTTACTACTATTAGTTTGCTTCCTAATTCAAATGCAATAGGTTCACATTGGACTCTTTTGTGTATTCAGTTAAAAAAAATAAAGAAGAAAGAAACGGATATAATTATATTGTTGGTTTGGCTTCCTAATGCAAATGCTTAGCTTTTGGCTTGTAACTGGTTATAATTTATATTACGGGTTTGTAGAAGAGCCTTATTTAATTTCAGTGTTGGAATTTATTCTAGATACAATTTCCCTTTTCCAATTGCTTACATACTGAAATGTTATTCTTGTTGTCTTTATCAGCACTCTGTTCCTTATTTGGTTCTTGATATGTATTGCATTTCTTGCTGAAGGCTTGCTTAAGCTTATCTTGTCCACACCCCTTCCTCTTGGTGGGGCGCTTTTCCTTTGGAAAAATTTCCGTTTGAATTTATGTAAGATATCTAAAGTAGATTTTCCATGGTTTCAGGATATAGAGGCAAACAATCGAAAGGTTGAAGTTTATAGAAATAGTTGGTTTTTCAGAGAAACCAAATGGAAGAATCTCCGTGTTGGTGACCTTGTTAAGGTGTATGAGGATGAATATTTTCCAGCTGATCTACTCCTACTTTCTTCAAGCTCTGAAGATGGTATTTGTTATGTTGAGACAATGAACCTTGATGGAGAGACTAATTTAAAGTTGAAGCATGCCCTAGGGGTAACATCCTCCCTGCGTGATGAAGAGACCCTTCAGGAATTCAGAGCGGTGATCAAGTGTGAGGACCCAAATGAACATCTTTTCTCTTTCATTGGAACATTGTACTATAAAGGTCAACAATACCCACTTTCCCCACAGCAGATCCTTTTGAGAGATTCTAAACTGAAAAATACTGAAAATATCTATGGTGTGGTTATTTTCACTGGACATGACACAAAAGTAATGCAGAATGCTACATACCCTCCTTCCAAGAGGACTAAGATTGAGAGGAGGATGGATAAGATAATTTATGTCCTTTTCAGTACTCTGATTTTGGTATCATTCATAGGGTCTTTGTTTTTTGGAATTGAAACTAATAAAGATATTAGTGGTGGCAATTATAGAAGGTGGTATCTCCGACCAGATAGCACAACTGTATTCTTTGACCCCAGAAGAGCATCAGTGGCTGCATTTTTTCATTTCTTGACAGGCCTTATGTTGTATGGATATTTGATACCAATATCATTGTATATTTCTATTGAGATTTGCAAGGTTTTACAAAGCATTTTCATTAACCAAGATCAGGCAATGTATGATAAGGAAACACATAGGCCAGCAAATGCGCGGACATCTAATTTGAATGAGGAACTTGGTCAGGTCCGTACTATACTCTCTGACAAAACAGGAACTTTGACATGTAACTCAATGGAGTTTTTGAAATGCTCAATAGCTGGCACTGCCTATGGTCGTGGCATGACAGACGTAGAAATTGCTCTGGCAAGGAAAGGAGATGAGAGATCGACTGAACCAATGCCTGTTGATACTGTGAAATCAGCAAAATCTGTCAAGGGTTTCAACTTCAGAGATGAACGCATTATGGATGGGCAATGGGTAAATGAACCTCTTCATGATGTAATACAGAAGTTCTTTTGGGTCTTAGCAACTTGCCATACGGTAGTTCCTGGAGAAACAAAATCTGGTGACATTATTTATGAAGCTGAGTCACCTGATGAAGCAGCCTTTGTCATTGCTGCACGAGAAGTTGGTTTTCAGTTTTTCGCAAGGAATCAAACCAGCATAAAATTGCATGAAATAGATCCTGGGAATAGGGAAAAGGTTGACAGGTAATCTTTTTGGAACCCTTTCACACTATATTTTTAATCTTTTATGGACATTATCTATCTTATATAGGAAAAAGGAAGTTTTGTGGCTTCATTAATCGACTCATATGCCACTTTGTGGCAGTTTTAGATAAGGTTTTGTCAAGTTATTCAGTAACGTTTCATATAAACATAAGATCAACTTGCTTGACAAGGCAGCTGTGAAAGACCATTTTTTTTTCAAGCACTGGTCTTTCTTGTGAGAACAAAAGATATCCCTTTTGCTAGTGAAGCTGCATTATACTCAGTTCTGCTTATCCCTTTTTCCTGTGAAGATAAATATGTTATAATGATCTTGATGGTGAAAATAATACTATAGATCTTTCTGCTGAGTTATAATGGCAATATAGGTATATAGTATTATATATTTTTTTTGTGAGCTATATTAATTATAAATAGAAGAATTGTTGGTGGACATTCTTGTACAGATAGGGAAAATAGGTATTGGTTTTATTCCTCTCTCTATTTTTTGGTCTTTTTGGAGGGATAGAAATAGGGTAGAGTTTAAATTGAAAATTATTCTGCTCAAGGCTCTTGGATTCTTGGTTTTACAGACTCCTATCATGTACTTCTATCAGAAGATAGCTGATAGGCTGCTGAGTTTCCAGTAGCTAAAGTTGGGTACTTAAAGGGAAGCTGATGGTTACTAACTTTATGCACAATCTGTTGCTTTCAGTTTATCCTACTTTTATTTTTTCACCATTCGCTCTGTGAAGTTCAGTTCAGTTCACTTCCATGTGAATGAATATGTTTCTACATTTCAGAGTATACAAGCTTCTTCATGTGTTGGAGTTCAGTAGTGCTCGCAAAAGGATGTCTGTAATTGTAAGGAACCCAGAGAACCAATTACTTCTCCTTGTTAAGGGTGCAGACAGGTTAGAACTCATAACCCGTACATCCTCATTCCAATATATTGTGGTGGAATTTTATGTAGTTCTAAAATAGACCAGTTGATGTAGAATTTCATTTATAACTATGTATTCAGTGTGATATTTGAAAGGCTTTCAAAAGATGGGAGGGAGTTTGAGGCACAGACCAAGGAGCATATTGACAGATATTCTGAAGCAGGATTACGAACCATGGCAGTCGCATATCGTGAGCTTGGTGATGATGAGTATGCTATTTGGGAACAAGAGTTTATGAAGGCCAAAACTTCAGTAACTGCTGATCGAGATGATTTGGTGGATGAGATGGCTGACAGGATTGAAAGGAATTTAAGTCTTCTGGGTGCTACAGCTGTTGAAGACAAACTACAAAAGGGGGTCAGTTACACTAGTTCAGGATGTGTAGCAACTGTTATTTATATAATTCCTAGTGAAACTTCTGAAATCAGTGACCTATCTCAATACTTTCTTTAATATATCTACCATCTTATTGGCGTTGTACGTAATAAGTTTGTTGTCTATTTTAAATTACTTATGCTTTCTATAAACCGCTATATTTCTCTGCTATGTAGGTCCCAGCTTGTATTGACAGGCTTGCACGTGCTAGAATTGGAATATGGGTCTTGACAGGGGACAAAAGGGGAACTGCTATTAATATTGGGTATTGTAACAAGTTGAGGTGAATGAACTTATCATCTATAGTTTAATGAACGTAAATGTTATAAATATTATATTTCTACAGGTATGCGTGCAATCTACTAAGACGTGGAATGAAAGAGATTGTGATCACGCTAGAGTTACAAGAAATTGAAGCCTTGGAAAAGAGTGGGGATAGGGAGGCCATTGCAGAGGTATGGACTATATTGTTCTAAAGTGATGTGCAATCCTTGTTGGGGAAAAATCTGAATCTATTATTATTATTGTCAGGCTTCTCTTAAAAGTGTAAAAGAGCAAATAGATGAGAGAAAATCTCAAGTAACTGAAGAACATTCAACTAAGTTTGGTTTGATAATTGATGGCAAGTCCTTGACTTTTGCTCTGGACAAGGATCTGGTAAACTGCTTTATGGATCTTGCAATGCGATGTGCTACTGTTATATGCTGTCGCTCTTCGCCCAAACAAAAGGCTATTGTAAGTATCATGTTTACAGAATCAAGTAAACTACAGGAGTTTTATAAAGATTAAGTTTCATGTTTATGGAATCAAGTAAACTATGGGAGTTTTATAAAGATTATCAGGCTATGTTGTTACCGACCTGAAAATAATCTGATAGAATTCTAGAAGATATGCAGGTTACAAGACTGGTGAAATCCATAACAGGCAAAACAACACTAGCAATTGGTGATGGGGCAAATGATGTTGGCATGCTTCATGAGGCTGATATTGGAGTTGGCATCAGTGGCGTTGAGGGGATGCAGGTAAAAATATGTTTCTTCATTCCTATAGTCTTCTCTTATAATTTGTACATTTTTCATTTCTCCTTTCTCAAGATTTTTTAGTGGGACCACTATTTGTTTTGTGCATGCTGAGGTATGAAGTGATTTTTACTGCTGATCCTCTTATCAGCATCACCTTGGTTCTTGCCTCCTTCCACTTAGGTAACCTGGTTTTGTGTGTCAATTTGCGGGTGATGCTTGATAGTCCATCTGTTTTATAGGAACAATTGAATGATTTGTGGCTTTCTATAGATATCCTCTTTGAGGAGAAGAATGAACTCAAACTTTATGGATTTGTTAAGATGGGTGGTGACAACCATTTGCTGCTTGATTGAGATTTTTGAGCAACCATCAGAAGAGGTGGTGGATAAGATTGAAGATAGATCAATATGTCTGCTTGTCATCTCCATGAGATTTTGATTTCTCAATTCATATATCACTACTTTTGAGAATTCATTTCTGCTTCCTCCAATTGACCTTCACATGTTTTTGCTTTTCTTTCTGACAATCATATTTTCACTTTCTTAAAAGCTTTCTATGATTTTTTTTTTCTTTAGATGATAATAAAATACTTTTAAAATTCAAGCTATATAACTGCAATTGTCAAGTTTCTGATTTTACTTTTAATAACTATTATGAATTGCAGGCTGTGATGGCAAGTGATTTTTCAATAGCTCAATTTCGTTTTCTAGAACATTTATTATTGGTGCATGGCCATTGGTGTTACAGGCGAATAGCAATGATGGTAAAACTGTTCTGTCCTATTCTTCTTTCTCTCCAGAACTAAATTGAGATAATCCTATGATTTTGGTATCTTGAATGTGATATTTGTTGTGGTAGATTCTTTTCCTCAACTTGATGTTCATTCCTTGAATGGAGAATGAGATCTTTAACAAATTGTTTGGTGTTCTCTTCCATTTTTTTTGATGACTTATGAGGCAAACGATTAACAAAATGAATTATCCATGCTTACATCTTAATTTTGTTTTCTGGTCACTGCAGATATGCTACTTTTTCTACAAGAATATCACTTTTGGATTTACTCTGTTTTGGTTTGAAGCCTATGCTTCATTTTCTGGTCAGCCTGCTTATAATGATTGGTACATGTCATGCTACAATGTCTTCTTCACTTCGCTTCCAGTAATTGCTCTTGGTGTTTTTGATCAGGACTTTTCAGCCGAATTTTGCCTCAAGGTAAACAATTCTTTATATAAGAAGATTTGATACATAGTGACAATTAGATTGGAAGTTGGGGGCTTTTACACAGGACATGCAATGAGTGGCAACCCTAACTGGGTTTTTACCATCAGAGCTTTTACCTGTTAATGATGCCGTGAAGGAGTTATAGTGGGGAAGAGAAGGGTCAGTGATAAAATTCACTTCTCCAGAGTTAAACATAACAACATAGTTGCAAAACGATGATAGTTTTCTTTATCAGTCTGGTCATTGTTGATTTCAATATTTAAACCCCAATTGCATTTTTGAAATATATTTTTCTGCTTCAAAAATATTAAACTATGCTGCTACTCTGTTGGCTGAGAATTTCTCCAGTCTCATATAAATTTGGTACATTTGGAAGAACAAATGGCAACATGTCAACTGAATACAGTTCTTATATTTTACTATTTGTCTAGCTGCAGAGCATGTTGACAGTAAATGTTATACTTGAAAGAATTAACTTGATCAGGATTATGAACTGCTGCCTCCTGTGAACATGAACTAAGAATGAAATCCTTTTTGTGCAGAATCCTTTATTATACCAAGAGGGTGCCCAGAATGTCCTCTTCAGCTGGGTCTCCATACTTGGCTGGATGTTTAATGGAGTTCTTAGTTCCATAATCATATTCTTCTTAACCACTAAATCGATAACCGGTCAAGCATTCCGCAAAGATGGTCAAGTTGCTGATTATGCAGTTCTTGGGCTGACAATGTATACATGTGTCGTGTGGACAGTAAATTCCCAAATGGCACTCTCCATCAATTACTTCACATTGATCCAGCACCTTTTCATCTGGGGAAGCATTGCACTTTGGTATATTTTCTTGGTGGTTTATGGTTCCATCCCGCCTACATTTTCTACAACAGCATACAAGGTTTTTGTGGAGGCTTGTGCTCCAAGCATTCTATATTGGCTCACCACCCTTCTTGTTGTCATTGCCACACTACTACCTGTATTTTCCTATAAGGCTCTTCAGATTCAATTTCAACCTATGAAACATGATCAAATACAAAGACGAAGGTCAGAAGGCTTGGAACTTGAAAGCATGGATACCGGGAATTCTAGTGACTTGCCTTCAAAGATAGGATCAGAACAGATAATCTAAAGGTAAGTTGAAGAAGAAAGAACTCATGCGAGTAGTACAGGGCCTCGATATGATTAGAGTTCTTTTTCTCTACAAGTCACAGTTGCAGTTCAAGTATAGGTGGAGAGGAAAGCATGAACATTGAAATTGCTTCTGCTCAACTCAACGTGTAGATTATGCTTGTAAATCTGATTTATAAAGTCTTGTTAATCCATACATTTGCTTCAAACATACTGACCTCACTGCTGTGTAATTGTTTTTCATATGCTTGAATGTGCAATAAAGGTGATGGTGCATTCTTCAACTTTCCTAACCACCATAAATAATTCTCAGTCCAACGATAGTAGATTCCATGTAAGCAGGTGCTGTTTTTGAACTCGCCGTCATGGAACAAAGGAGCATTTTCTTTATTAATGTAATATTTTTAACGTAATATCAGAGAAAAGCTTTGAAACATATAGTACTGCGATCTCTCCACTAGTCTTTGGCAGGCTTTTAACTTAAATTTTAGCCATCATGGTAAAGCCATCCTCTTTAAAACGTAAACTAAAGGAGTTTTTGAGTTTTATCTAATACATTTTAGATTTGCTGAATATCACTTTTAAGAATGATTATACGAATCACTTAAAATAAACTTTAAATTTAAAAGAACAGTCTCTTTACTTCTTAAGCCAACCATCTGCTGGTGAAACTATCCCTTCTTTGCGTGTGTTAAGTTTTCTTCTTCTAAGAGGTGGCCATGTGCTCTCATTGGCTTGTTTTAACTTGAGTTGGGGGTTAAACTTATTTGGTGATTGGCTCTGTGCTTCTGGGAGTCTTTGTCTCCAATCTTCCCAATGAAGAGAACTCCATACCAACACAACTGTCCGCCATTTATTCCAAGTCATTGCTCAAGCAAGCATGATATATGAAAGTCGTTTTATCTAAATCAATCATGTTGGTTTCCCACCACCACAATTTTCAGGACAGATTTTCATGGCTGCTAGTGCATGAACCTGGTTTCTCTCATAACTCACATTTTTACTCAATCTATCCCTGTCAGCCGCAAAATGAGACAAAATGCTTAATTTTCACACTCAACATTTATAGCCTAAACTGAAAATCACAGGAACTCTCCCAAACCATGAATCATACCAAAGATACCAGTATAGTAGTTATCTAACTGACTTGGATAATCTTTTCATTTTATTTAATAGGGGTATTCATTGGATCAATTTGGTTAATTTTAAATTAAATTATGTTATTTTATTTTCATTAATCAAATCAAATCTTTTAATTTTGAAAATAACCATCTAAAATTAATTTAATCGATTTGATTAATTTTTTCAATTAAATAACAATAAATATATTAAATTTAATTTTTAATTTTTAATTTCTTATATTTAAAATAAATTAAATAAAATCATCTAACAAAAATATTCGAACATTAAAGTACTAAATTAAAAATTTTAATAACTTGAAATAAAATGAATAATTTCATGTATTTTTAATTATATATATATAAATCTAATATATATATATATATATATATATTATATAACAACATATATAAACAAGTTTGCCACATAAGCATCTATATGAACAATTCTCTTAAATGACACAGGATATTTTTTTTTTTTAAAAGATGGTTTCTTTTAATTATAAATTAGAAAATTTAAATTTATTCAAATATCAAAATTATTCAAATTAAAATTGAAAATCAAATCAATTTAAAGATATACTTTTTAAAATTAAAAATATAAAATATGAATTTTATTTTTTTAATAAATAATTTTAGTTGTTTACCAAATACTCTTGTTTAAAAAATTATTTAATTATCAAAATCTTTTAAACATATTTAAAAATTATAAAGATTAAATTTATCCAAAATTTTCACCAATCTTTTTTATCTTGATTTAAAAAAAATTATATTTTTAAAAAATTTACATAAAACATTAAAAATTCAAATAACTTTATGTAAGATTTTGAAAATTAAAAAAATTTTCATCTAAAATCTAATATATATATATATATATTATATTACATAATATATGGATATTTGATAAGTTATGTCATGTGAATACTTACATGGATAACCTATATTTTTGACATGTAAGATAATAATTTAATTTAAATTTTTAACCAAATAATCCTATTGAATAATTATTTTATTTTTAAAAATATTTGAAAGTTTAAAAATTAGATTTATTTTAATATTTCAAGAGTTTTATTTAATTTAAATCAAATAAAATTTATCCCAAACTCACTTTTTTCAAATACATTAGAATAAAATTATTAATTTTGTTATTTCTTTTTTAAAATGAAATATTAAATCATTTATATATCTCTTTTTAAATTTAAAAAATAATATATAATTTAGACTTATCTTTAACAATCTAGATATATAATCTTTTTTAAATATATATAATTTAAATGTCTTTAACAATCTAAATATATTTGTTTAAATTTAAAAATTTTAAATATAAATTTATTTTTATAAATTTTCTAATAAATCTTAGAAGACCAAATACTATTTATTTTACTATTTAATGGATGCTATCTTCCACCTCGATGAAATATTCTTATGCTGAATTTCTTTTATTACTCATTTAGTCCATCAATTGCATATGTCAATGGTATTAGTCGTACTTGTATCAAATAAAATATTATCTTCATCTCTTTCATTCATTAACAATTGCATATATTCTTTTTTAATTTTAGGAAACTACTATTTTGATTCTTAGCAGCCTGTTAATGGTTAAAGGGGATGTTAATTACAAAATACTCAATCCAGAGCTTTGAGAGTTTTCGTCGGTAATTGATACTTTTTTTAAAATAAATCAATGTGACAAAAGTTCTTTTATCAGTTTCTTTCTACTTAATTAGTAATTGTAGTGTTATTATTAATTTGTAAGATTTTTGCGCTACAATGACTTTTCTTTTAGAACTTGTTTTTAGGAATAATAGGTCCTATATTAAGTTAAGGAAAATGAAACTTCAAAATCGAGCATCCCATCAAATAGAATAACAATTTTATCAAATAAAAATGAATAAAAATTATAATGATAATATTTAAATACTGCATTTTGTTTAATTAGATTATTGTAAGAAATAGTAATTGAAGTATGTTTACTTTAATGTTAAAACTTAAAGCGTTTTTTATTTTTATAATGTAACAATAAAATAATCTTACACAAGGTTTTTTTGTTTGTTTTGTATTGCTAAATATTGTATCTATGAAATGCAAGAGTAAAAAGATTGAGTTGGAGTACTCTATCGTGGTACAAGTAAAAAAGTAAATTATGAAAATGATATAACGCTACTTGTTTTTATTTATTAAAAATATTAATCTTTATAAGATGATAAGTATATATATTTTGCTACTAAATTTTATCATTTTATATTAATAACTTAACATTGAGATGGAGATTAAAATTTTTTTATAAGACTTTTGAAGACTATTTATCTACAGTATTTACAATTTTTTTAATTTTTTAATCAAATGTTCAAATAATAAAAAAAAAATTATTTTTTTTAATTTTGTAATATAAGAATTTTTTTTCATTAAATACGGATATTTATATATAAACAATAAAATAATTAAAGTAAAAATGAAATTATATATTTTTAATTATGAATGATAATTTAATTCATTTGTATTTCATTGTATTTTTAAGCATTATCCAATATATATCTTTAAGCTTAAGAAAGTCTTTATTTTTCAAGACTTTTTATCATTTTATAAATTTAAATGCATTATTTTCAAGTTTAAATTTGATAATTATACAAAATTTAAAAATAGTTTATGAAGAGACTGATAATCCATTTTCACTTAAAACTTTTAAAAAATAAAGAATTTAATATTTTTGAATAATACTTTTATATTTTGTTCATATATTTATTTAAAATTTAATATCATTTTATAATTATAATTTTAAATTAAATAAAAAATTAATTCATATATCGCATTAGTCATAAACTAGTTTTATTATATTTCGATTACAAATTGAGTTAATTAAAAATCAATTTTTTTAAAAGAATTATTTTTAATAATCAATCGAAATTGATTAAGTGTAAGATCATTTAATTAAATTTGATCAATTTGATTAATTAATTTAATTAAAATCAAAATTTGAAAACCCTGATTATTAAGTGCAAAACGTTGTTGGTAATATTATTACGGATGCTTTCTCAAATAATTTTGAAAGCACGTTTCTCCTGTTGGTTGGTATCTTTTTGCAAGCATAGATTGACAATGAAAGAAATTCCTTTGGTTAAGGATTCTTAAAACTTATTTAATTCAACAGTTAACAATCAACTAATTTTGAAAACTACAGTCATGAAATGTGAGCTACCAAAGTCACGTTTTCCTGTTATTAATCCCTTTCATTCTTGAGATTTCGTTCTAGATTTTGGGGGCCACCCTTCAAAATTCTTGACTTTGTCCCCAAGAATATGGTGGGCAAATGTCCGTGGTAAATATTTAAGGTAAAAAAAAAAAAAAAAAGTCACGGTCAAACCTGAAGACGACAAGAAACTTGATGGCCATCTAGAAATACAAGCCAATATTCAATACTTTTAGGTGAGTGGGACTTTTAAGTAGGAAAATTTGAGTTTTAAAATAGGTAAGGTAATTTATATATTTATATTGTGTAAAATATTAATAATTTATATATTTATATTATATTTTATATAAAAATTATAAATTATAATTCGTATTAATATAATTTTTTTATTTTATTAAATTTATTTATAATTTTTATTAAAATTTTAAATTATATTATTTTTATATCATATTATTATATCATATTTAAAATCGTCATTCTTACCTTAAAAGTTATAGTACCTAAATTAAACATGTTATAGATTCGGCCTTCATTTCTTATCGAAAACAACAATGCCTCCCAATTCCTGAGATTCTGTTAGCTACCCACTTTCCATTAGATTCCATTGTTTTAAGGAAGATGGAAAGACCAGTAATTATATAGGTTTTTTTTTTTTATTTATTTCTTGTTTTCAATGAGAACAGACTATCTGTAAAGAAAATTCGAGATAACATATCTTACAATCAACAGGAACAGTTCTAAATTTTTAATTTTAATGATAAAAATTAAATTTTAATAATTTTAAATATAAAAATAAAAACGAGTTAAAGATGACCATTTTGATCTATCAATCTGAATTATCCCAGATAAACAATCATAAATTGAGGCTACTTAAAATCTAACATATTCTTTAGAGTAACAATTAATATTGAATAAATTTGAGAGCACTTAAATTTTATAAAATTAATTGTAAACTTATAGCAAAGAAAATAAATTAGAAAAGTGGGTTCCCTATTATTTATTTAATCACTCTTAATTAATATATATTTTTTTATTTTGAAAAAGAGAGATTGAAATCCTATTATTTAAATAGAAAATTAGTAGACTTGAGAGTTTTACACCTTTTTTTAATTATTGGATTAATATTACTAAGGCTGAAATTAAAACAAATTTTTTTACTCATCCTAGCTTTTCTCTCTTTCTAATTTCTTTTCATAAATTTCCTTTTTTTTTTAAAAACTCCAAATTCAAGACAAACAATGAAAAAAAAAAAAGAGAATTCAAATAAAATTGTTGAAGGTGATGATTAGTGATTGATGAGCAATCAGTTTCTTTAAAAAAAAAAAGCAAAATAATTGTAAAATAATTCAATTTTCATCATCCCACAAGATTCTACACCAAATAGAAGATCCAATTATCGCTGAGGTAACCCCTTTTTATATATCCATATTGATTTTTTTTAGGAAATTTAATTGTTAAAAAATACGTAAAATAAAAAAAAAATTACTCCTAAATACTAATTACTGAATTAAATATTCAAATCTTACTCTTAATAATTTTAGAGTATAGTAATATTAAGTATGAACATTTTTATAGGTTATTATATATAATTTATAGGCAAGTTTCAAACAAAAAAAAAATGCGCCCAAAATTTCAGGCCAACTTGCCTTTCCCTCTTGAACAAGGTTTTCCGTTATTTTTTTTTTCCTTCAGATGACTCAATCATCGTCATGCATGCGCTGTTATTTTTTGTCCATGATTTTCCTTCTAGAAAGTCGACGGTTTTGCAAATTTAATTTTTTTTTTTTCTAGAACAGACAAAGACCTAATTTCTAGTTGTGTTGGATTTTTTTAATAATTTTTTCTTGGATCATGACTGGAAATTTTGATTTTTTTTAATAATGTTTTTGTTTTAATCTATTAAGATCATATGAAAAAGTGGAATGTGTAACCTCCACGGTTGTCATTTTGAAAAGAATACATGATCATTAAAAAAAAAATTCTACTCAATCTAATTATTTAAATATATTAATAAAATTTAACATTTCAATAAATTTTAATTACAACTAAACCATCAAACAAATAAAAAATTAAATTCCCAAGAGATCCAAAATTGAAATTAATTGTTATGAAGTATTAATTAAATTTGATAATTTTAAATATTACATAATAATAATAAATATAAAAATAATATTATTTAAAATTTTAATAAAAATTATGTATAAATTTAAATAAAAATAAAAAATTTCACATTTAATAAATAAAAAACTATAATATAATAATTTTTATATTTTATACAAAACAAACATAATTCAAATACATTGTCACCTCTATTATTAGCCTCCAAATCTATTTTGCATAAATACAAATCCCAAACAAAACTAAAAAAATCTAAAATCACGAAAGACATGACGTAAACACTTTTCAGTTTCCAACCCAAATCTATCACACGTGTGAACCAATCTCATGAACACGTGTCAACGATAAGAAACTTCCAATTTTTAATTAGTTTGCTTCTCGGATATAAATAGATTCGCACGCTTCTCAAAAAGACTCCATAACATAAATCTCTTATTGCTTGCCTTTTTTATTAGACGCTTCAAATGCAGAACGACAGCTCGGAATTGTCGTTTAACAGCTATTCTTCCGATCAGAAACTCGTTGATATCGCAGCTAGGGTTAGCGCAGACTTCAAAAGCGACGGCGTTTTGGATGATGAAGAATTCGAGTTCGCTAATAGTCTCTTGGAGAGTCCTAAAACGTCGTCGTTTCCAATCTTCAGTCGCGATTTTTCCTTGAACCACGGGGAGGGTGGTGATGATGTGGAAGAGAAAATTCGGATTCCATTGAGGAATTTGTTCATCGGCGACGGAGATATTCCGTCATCATCGTCGTCGGAGGTGGACGAGCTCGAAGGAGTGCCAACAGAAACGTACTGCGTTTGGAAACCGAAGCAATCAGCGGAATCGTCGCCGAACAGGTGTAAGAAGAGTAAGTCCACTGGATCATCATCTTCGAAACGGTGGCGTTTAATAAAGGATTTGCTAAAGCGCAGCAACAGCGATAGCAAAGTATCGTCTTCATCGTTTTTGCATTTGAATTTTGATAAGCATACAACAGAGAAAAAGAATGAAGAAAATGTAAATGAGAAAGCAGCAACCACGGCGACGAAGAAGAAAAGCGAAGGTGAAGTGGTGCCGGCGACGAAGATGACGAGAGTTGAGAAAGCGTCGGCGCATGAAGTTTTTTACATGAGAAATAGGGCGTTGAAGGAAGGACATAAACGGCAGTCGTATTTGCCGTACAGGCAGGACTTGGTTGGCATTTTTGCAAATGCTAATGGTTTAGGTAGAAATTTCCCTCCTAAGTAAAATAATAATAATAATAATAATAATAATAATAATAAAATACTTAATATTTTTGTAAAAACAAATGTAAATAGCAAAATTCTTATTTGTTATATTAAGATGTAATTAAACATTTATTTTAGTGAGACCAAGTCTTGAGATTGAGATGCTGATTAGAAATGTAATTGAAAGTGAATCCACTTGTATGAGCTTCTAGATCTCCACTAATTATAATAAAAAATAATTATCTTACCAATCTTGACTGCCAATTTAATGTTTATTAAATTGTTATTGTAAATCTCACATTAACAAAGGAAAAAAATTATATATGTTATTCTAATTATGAGTAACCTAGTCTTGCAGTTGGAAGTATTTTAATAATATAAACTCAACTTCATATGTAGATTTTTTCCTCATCTTCTTGGCATACAAGTTGGTGGAGTTTGACTGATAAAAAAAAATATATATCATTGGTAAAGTTTTATATATGTATAGGTTATAATTTAAAAATAAAAATTTATAAATATTAAAATTTAAAATTTAAATATATTAAATGTTACTTAGACGTTTATATATTTTCATATGTTTATTTGTGATGATACACAAAATATAAAATATATTTTTTATTTTTATCAAATATATATATAATTTTTATTAAAATTTTAAATTGTATATATGTATTTTATATTATTATATTATAATATCGTATTTAAAATTATCAAATTTAATTATTGTAATTTAAAAATTATATAAATCAATTTAAGTAAGATCTTATTAAAATATTTTTCAAAGTTTGTTCACAAAGCCTTTCTACTTAATCAACTAGAAAAAGGAGTAAATACCTAAAGTGGCCTTGGGCATGATCCTTTTGATTTTGGGCTTTTGGCCTTTGAGGACCGCACATCATTACGAGTTTAATTATTATTTGAATATAAATAAATATCAACTAAATTTAATTAATAATGATAAAATTAAAAAATATTAAAATCCTACAAATAAAAATGACAAACATAACAGTTATGATGATCTAAAATTAATTTTTTTTTATGAATTAAATTAAAATTATTTTGATATAATATCAATGCAAAAATATTCAAAAAATTCTTAAATAAGTAAAATTAAATTAAATTATAAAAAATAAAATTAACCCATCAAATGAGACTATATAGAATATATATATATATATATAATTGATAATTATAAAAAAACACATAAATAAATAAAATATTTTATGAATAGTTCATGAATATATTTGATTTTTATTCATTTATATTTGTTTATTAAATTTAATAAAAAATTATATATAAACAATATTTTAAGATTTATTAAATAAATAAATAAATAATGAACATAATAAAATTTGTTTACATACGTAGATGTAAACAAAAGAATACCCATGCAAGTAAATTTGATGATTCGTGTATTGTAAAATATTAAAATTTGTATATTTGTATCATATTTTATATGAAAATTTTATGTTATAATTCGCGTCGACATGAAAATATAAAATATAATTTTTTTATTAAATTCATAAATAATTATTACTATAATTTTAAATTATATCACTTTTGTATCTTATTTTTATATTATATTTATGTTATGTCATCATAATTTAAATTATCAAATCTACCTGTAAGTGATTACTTGAGACTTAGAACCAATGGTTGTTTAAAAACATCTTTATTGTTTATATCCTTAGTGCCAAAGGACAGGTAATTTACAAGGCTAGCTCCCAGTTTTCCATTATGAACGATAACGAGATAGGTCGAGACAAATGTTTTTGTTTATCTCGAACCTCACTTGATGTTATTATCATAATATTAAAACTCGACTCGATTTGATATTATATAAAGAGTATATGATTCAATCTCGAATTAATAAAATATTATTTTTTAAATATAAAATATTTTTTAATATAAATATAACATTAAATAAATAAATATATATATTATTAAATAAATAATTAAAAATAAATTTTTTTATATATATCAAATAGGATCAAATTTAATTTACCTAAAACCTGATTTCGAATTTTTTTTCTATTACTTGACCCGATCCTAAACCTTAAAAAAAAATAACCCTAAAAAATCTTGGGTCAAATTGAAACATGCTGGGAGGGGTTGGATTGCCATCTCTATTCTCCATACCTGATTACTTGGAACCAACAGTAATAGCAACCTAAGGCAAATGCTAAACCTCCAAAGCCACCTCTCATTGCACCAACAAAATAAAAAAAGGGAAGATATCAAGAACCTAACATTTATTTGTCACACACCCCATTCTACTCCTATTTTAACTAGGCATATTTGTTCTCCTTGTTTGGCTTCAGAGTTATAAAATTTGGATCAGCTCTTTGATAACTGAAAAGAAGAGAAATAAGGTGAAATTCAAATGTTAATTTCCTTGATTTAAATACCTTGTCTGTAATTCAAAGCCAAAATCAAATGTAATTCGTTAGTCCAGTAACTTCGTTTTTTTTTTCATTGAAGCACTTTCATCAGTATCAATGATGTTTTTCAAGGGGAAAACATCATCTCTCAAGCAGATTAAACACCATCAGCTGCATACACAACAATTTACAAAACAGTATCCTTGCTGTTGATCAGACAATAGCACTATGAAAAATTATGTTTCCCAGCTTTGAGTTCCAATAATATGACAAGCTTTCAACCATGTGCATGTCCAGCTGAAATTGTGAAGCATCTTATTTACATGCGAATCACCAAAACGTAGAGAGAGAAAGGGGAGCTCTTCAAGTTCAAAGCACGTATGCACCTATGTAACCGTTCGGCCGAATGCCTGTTTGAATTTAGGATGTTAGGTTTTGATTTGGATTTTGGAGCAACGTAGAATTTTAACATTTTAAAGGATATAAATATTCAAATCGTTAGATTTAATAATTTTTTATTATTATTTAGATTGATTAAAAAAATGATATGAAAAAAATTACATAAAAATGATATAATTTAAAATTTTAATAAAAAATTATAAATTTAATAAAAATTTTTAAAAATTTTATATTTGACGTATTGATATAAATTATAACAAATAATTTTTCATACTTTATACGTGATTAACATGAGATGAATATGAAACAGAAATATCACAAAATTTATTATTTTTATTAATTTATTTTTTCTAAAAAACTCATTCTATGTTATATTTAATTTAAATCGAATGTTTGATTCAAATTCATACATGATATTTAAAAGAGTCTGTTAGAATATATCTTTATCAAATAAAAAATTTAGATATAATGATACCTTACAAATAAAATGATCAAGCTTTGAAATAGAGTTACATTAAGAATGGACATTAATACATAGAAAGTATAAAAGATTCAAATTCAAATTTTTCTTTACAATTGTTTTGAGAAAGTTGATTTGTCACGAGAGAGAGGTGGTAAGTACCAATTTCATGTTATTCATTCTTACACGCCAATAGTCTTTTGGCGTGAAATTTTTCCTTGGATCCCCATACTGAGGGCCACAAATTTCTCGTGAAATGGACCACACCGCCCCTCCCTCTAGGGTCGGCAATCTAATTTATCTATGATGTGTTTTGATTCGATCCAATTTTATGAGGTCAAATTTTTTTTTTTTAAATTCGGGTTTCGGGTTGACATAGTTCGGGTAAGATTAAAAAACAATTGGATATAAAAAATTATTTTTTAATTAATTAATTAATTAATATATATTTATATAATTATATTTTTTAATATTTATTTTAAAAAATAATATTTTATATTTTAAAAAATAATATTTTATTAATTTTGGTTCGAATCAAATATGATTTATATAGTATCGGATCGAGCATAAAAAAATAAAAAAAAATTCGAATAGAATCAAGTTTGGGTTTAATAACACATAAAATTAAGTCGAGTTCAAGGTGAGCAAAACCTATCTCGAATCAGACCCGATGTCAACTCTACTCCTTCCCCCCCTTCAAAAAAAAAAAAAAAGAAGCTATTCTTGAAGACAAGCCTAGAATGCCTTTTCCATGCCTTCACCATCCTTTTTGTCAACTTGGGTTCGTTGGGATTTTGCTCATTCAATCACTTTTTTGTTTTGTTTTATTTTATTTTTTTACAAAATTTAAAGATAAATAAATTATTTAATTATCAAATTATGATAAAATGTATTATATCTTATAATTTAAAATAAATAATTAGAGATCGAATATTTAAAATAATTTCAACAAATGATAATAAATTACATTTGAATTCAAAATTTTTACACCGAAAGTCTTTTACCAATTAAGCAAACTTATCGTTGATTTTCAATCGCATTTTAAACTATAATATTTGTCTTCATCTTTTCCACAAGAATGTAAGGCACTTCCTTTTTACCTTTAAACTTTTTCTAGATTCTTTGTGTATACTCATTATTAGTGTATAAAAAAAATTTGGGTCGTCATAACCATTTTTTAAATGATTTGTGCTCCAAGAATTGGAGAATATGGTATGATGGTCCACACGTGAACCTTTATTTGATTGACTCCTCAGCTTTTGAATGGACAAAGTAATGTTGCTTTTGCATTTTATACCATTAATCAAGCACCATTGACCAAACTACTAAAATAAGATTTTAATTTGGATTTGAACAATTTTGGAGAGTTCAAATCAAATTTAGAAGTTTGTTGTTGGATGTCAAGCACTAAAGTGTAATAAAAATATTAGAATTTTGAATTCCAGGTTTAAGTAAGTTGGATCGAATTTATAATTATTTTTAAAAATTGATATTCAATATATCTAAAATTCAAATGTCAATATGTGTAAAAATTTTTTATTGTAATTTTTTTTATTAAAAAAACTAAAATTTTAACATGTATAGTAATTGTGAGTGTCATTTATTATTTATAAAAATTTGATTAAGGAGTATTTATGCATAATAATAATTAAATATAATTAAAATATTATATAAAAATATTTTTATATTTAAATGTTTTAATTATATTAAAAAATAATGCATTAATTATATACATTTAAATATTATCAATTTCAATATTCTCTTCACAAAATAAAACTAGTTTACCCTTTTTGACATTGTTAAAGGAGAATCATTATTAAAAAAGGCAAATAAAAGATAAAAAAAAATAAGAAAAATACTAGATTAAATTAAAGAAAGTAAGGAAAAGTATCTATATTCTTAATTTTGCAGAGAATAAGAAAGGAGAATGTGTTGACGTGGTACCCATCCTTCCTTCATTCTCTATTTCTTTTTATTTTATTTTATTTTATAATTTTTAATTTATTTTTTGTTAGATAAATTTTATTAAAAAAATTAATAGAAATAGGAATGATAATGTAATTCGTATAAATATAGGAATGATAATCTATATTTGATAAATTTTGAAATCCAATCTGTGGCTTTCTTTTAAAACTAAAGTTTTAAATGTTATGTCTCGGTATATATAAACAAATATAATTTATTATTTATTTTATATTGTATTTATATATATTATTAAGAACTATTATTTTATAATTTAAATTAATAAATTTATGTGTCATACCATTTGATTTTTTTGTCATTTTTTTGTTTTTTAAATCTTTATTTATTAGATAAATTTTATAAAAAAAATTTAATTATTATAAAGATGATAAAATAACTTATATTTAATGAATTTTAATTCAATTTCATCTAATCAATACAATTTTTTGAAATAAAAATTAAGTTTTGATTTTTAATTTGAATTAAGTTTGGTTTAAATTTGAGATACCTACATACTCTTATCAATATAGATAAAGAATATATTTAATCATTTATTTACTTTATATTTATTTATATATAGTATTAATAAAAATATTATTTAATATCTTAATTTAATAAAAAAAATTACATTTATATATAATTAAATTATAATTTATATTAAAAAATAAATTCATTTATATTTATTGATATATTATCATGGTTAAAATTTAACATAAAATAAAAATTTTATTTGTCTCATTTTTAAAATATAATTAAAAAAAAATCCACATCGAAATGCCGATGTAAGTGTAGTTGCCATAAAAGACCAAAAAAGAGAAAAAGCAGGGGCGGCGCGGAATGCGGGAATTTTAAGGATGTTTCTTGGTGTGGCGTCTCGGCGTTGTGGGAATTCTCTCTTGTTGGAGCTCTCCTTCTTGTTAAATTTCCTTCAATCTTTTTTGGCGTTTACTCCAAGTTCCAATTCTTACAAACAAAACCCTTATTTTTTCCTTCATTTATTGACTGGTTATGGTTAGTTTCATCTTCTAAAGACCAAGAACAAGAATACCCAGATTCAGATTTTCCTTTATTTTTTTTGTGAGTATTGATTTTTATGTTTTACTTAATGTTTCAATGAATTCTGGGAGCTGGGCTTTGTTTTGCTATGCTTATGAATATAAATGTTGTTTTCAGCTTTAACTTCTCTCTAATGAAGGTTGTTTCGTTGTTTTAGTTGGATGGTTTTGGCTTCTGAATTACTTTTCTGGTCTTCCTTAAAATGGTATTAAATTAACGAAAAACTTGGATTTTCTTATGGATGGCATATGAGTTTTATGAATAGATGATGAAGGGCTACATGCATTAAAAATTCTGGTCTTTGCGACCTTCCTTGGTTGCTCCTCAAATCATTGACTTCAAAAGCGGAGAAGAGGAACATTCTTGGTGAAGATTTTTGGTTTTCTGGTAGAAAGCTGTGGCCTGATTATCTTGGTTTTATTGTTGTTGATTTTGCAGAGGGGATTGTGATGGCTGCTAGTGTAGCTTATGTAGGTGGCCATTTGCAATATGGGGTGAACTTTTACAAGGCAAAAGGTTATAGACAAGCTGTTTGGGTTCCTGGTGTGACATTCCATGGATGCCTTCAGAGAGAGCTCTCATGGTATTTGTTAAGAATCATATTTTACTTTATTTCGTTCCTGTATTTGTTGAGCAGATATCAGAGCTGTGGAGTTTTCAATTTTCAGCAAAGCTTCTAACTATATCTATGATTTTTATTTTTTTTTGGGAGATTTTCCAGGTCATGTGGGGTATCCAAGTTTTCGCAGATCCATAGGTGTAATTTTTCTCAATCTCCTGTGAGCGAAAATTGGAAGTCCTGTGGAACAGTTACCACATCAGTTTACTTAAGAGATGGTTCAACAAGGTATTTTGATTTTGCCGTCATTGGCAGCGGTGTTGCAGGGCTTCGTTATGCTCTTGAGGTTGCAAAACATGGAACTGTTGCAGTTATCACGAAGGCTGAGCCTCATGAGAGTAATACAAACTATGCCCAAGGTGGCGTTAGTGCTGTTCTCTGTCCTTCAGATTCCGTGGAGAGTCACATGCAGGACACAATTGTGGCAGGGGCTTATCTATGTGATGAGGAGACTGTCAAAGTTAGTTCTGGACTCTTTCTTTTATTCATTAGTATTCCTTCATCAATCCTTTTTTCTTTTTCACATGAACGCTTTTGGTGTGAGCAACTGGATACTTGATTTATATGAAAAATGATAAGATTGAAATTCATTTCTACAGTCCAAAATTGCGCTTGCAATCCCAGGGAAAGAAGGTTGATCCATTCTCTCTCACAAATAGTTTTAATACTCAGGCCTTTTTACCTTCTGAAATCACTTTGACAAAAAAATTTAATCAATTCCTTTAGTTTGTGCAATGAGGATGATTTTTTTTTTTTCATCTTAGAAAGTTTAGTTAATAAATACTGAGGTTTCTGAAATTTGGACATTGAGATTACAGCAGACATTGGTAAAGTGGGTTTGCTGAGGCAGACGTACATAGTTAAGTTTGTGGTCATCTCTAGCATTCTAGCTCATTACTGAGGTTTCCTTTGAATTTGGTTCTGTTTATCCAGGTTGTCTGTACAGAAGGACCTGATAGAATCAGAGAATTGATTGCCATGGGTGCATCATTTGACCATGGCGAGGATGGAAACTTGCATCTAGCAAGGGAAGGGGGGCATTCTCATCACAGAATTGTTCATGCTGCTGACATGACCGGAAGAGAGATTGAGCGCGCTCTATTACAGGCAGTTGTCAATGATGCTAATATTGTCATGTTCAAGCACCATTTTGCAATAGATTTGCTTACTTCTCAGGTTCAAAATTTCCCCTCTTTGGTTATGATAATTTTATATTATACTAGTTTAAAGTCTAGCATAGTCCTGTTTTGGCTGAGACTGCCAATTGAGTTTCTTTTAGTATTGGATTTAGCATACTCTTTTAAGGCTCAAGAAACAATTGAAAGTATTATGGACACGTATAAAATTGATCTTTTGTTGATTGGAAATCGTTTTGTAGAATCTAGTGTATTGTTAATACTAAAATGAAAGCCTTGATGGTTTGCAGGATGGTTCTGACACAGTTTGTCATGGTGTTGATGCTTTAAATACTGAAACACAAGAGGTGACAATGGGGTCTTTTTTAATAATCTTTCTTAAGTTTCATTTGGTATCACTTTGCTAAAATGATAATAACATTTCTGTATCTTGAAACTGATTATTCTTTGTTTTCTTTCTTTCTTTCCCCGCGGCTCTTGCAGGTTGTCCGATTCATTTCAAAGGTAACTTTACTGGCATCAGGTGGTGTAGGGCATATCTATCCATCAACAACTAATCCCCCGGTACTCTTTTGTTTTGAGTTTTTGCTGCATTTCATCATTTCCCTTGTGTTCTTGTTGCTTTCTTGATCAAATTTTTATCTTTCATTAATTATTTATGTTTTTTTTCTTTGCTCTGGTTATGTATAAATGATTGTACTTGTTGATTACGAGTGAGTGCACCATCTGAGTGGTTCATATTCTTGACTTGTTCTTATAGGTGGCGACTGGGGATGGGATGGCTATGGCCCATCGAGCTCAAGCTGTGATTTCCAACATGGAGTGAGTCATAATCATCAATTCAATTAATCTCTTTTCTAATTTGTGAAACATGGTTTGATATTAAAATATGCTATCTAGTACTTTTGTTACTGAAATCCATAATTTTGTAAAATTATGAAGGACTCTAGATGACAAGGGCATGGAACCATTTGATTCTTTATATTGAATGAGATCATCTTTTGGTTTAAGATGTACAAATAGATTTTCTTTGTTGGAGTTTTTGACTGTTTTTATGGAACTATTTTCTCAGATTTGTGCAGTTTCATCCAACAGCCTTGGCTGATGAAGGCCTTCCTATCAAGCCAAAGAAAACTCGAGAAAATGCATTTCTTATTACTGAAGCTGTAAGAGGTGATGGAGGTATCCTGTACAATTTAAGCATGGAGCGGTTTATGCCCTTGTATGATGAGAGAACTGAGCTTGCTCCTAGGGATGTGGTGGCAAGAAGTATTGATGATCAACTTAAAAAGCGCAATGAGAAGTATGTGCTGCTAGATATAAGTCATAAACCAAGAGAAAAGATTCTTTCCCACTTCCCTAACATTGCTACTGAGTGCCTCCAACATGGCCTGGATATCACTCAGCAGCCAATTCCTGTGGTTCCTGCTGCCCATTACATGTGTGGAGGAGTTCGCACTGGGCTCCAGGGAGAGACAAATGTGCGAGGCCTGTATGTAGCGGGTGAGGTTGCATGTACAGGTTTGCATGGAGCAAATAGACTTGCTAGCAACTCATTGCTTGAGGCTTTAGTTTTTGCACGAAGAGCTGTCCAGCCCTCAATTGATCACATGAAGAGCTCTAGTCTTGATCTTAGTGCTTCTAACTTGTGGACCCGGCCTGTTGTCCCCAAATCACTTGGGAGTGATGTAACGCACAAAATATTGAGGACAACAAAGGAAGTGAGGAAAGAACTACAATCAGTCATGTGGAAGTATGTTGGGATTGTTCGATCTACAACAAGACTACAAACTGCAGAGGAAAAAATTGGTGAGTTGGAGGCCAAATGGGAAACATACTTATTTGAGCACGGGTGGCAGCAGACAATGGTGGCACTTGAGGCTTGTGAAATGAGGAACCTCTTTTGTTGTGCAAAGCTGGTGGTTAGCAGCGCCCTTGCTAGGCATGAGAGCCGTGGCCTTCACTACACGATTGATTTTCCTAATTTGGAGGAAAGTAAGAGGTTGCCAACAGTGATTTTCCCCACTTCCCATATGATGAGTACATGGAGTTCAAGACAACTACACCAGCAGCCCATTTGTTAATTAGTCCACCCTCTGCTTTTCAGTTTATCAACCAAAAACTTATCATTTATTTGATCACTTGCATTGGAAAACCTTTGGCACCTTCAAAAGAAAAGCTAGGTTGTCCTTTTTCCTCTCCCACCCCTTTTAAGTGTTTCTGATTCATTCCTACAGAAATAAAGAAAAAGTGTTTTATTCAGTTCCTGAATGATCATGTCATCCTTTATAGTTTCCTTTTTTCTGTTACTTTCTTTTCCTTTAATAAGGATTTAGCTGAATAAAATAGATGTTTGAGAATATAATTTATTGTAAAAAAATGATAAAAACTTAAATGATTATTGAATTTTATTTTATAAGTTTTTTTTGTTATCCTTCTGCTTGCACTTTTTTATGTAAAGGAGACGAGAAATGGGAGACCTTGGGAAAATGAGAGGGGCAAAATGGGAAATAAAATTTAATTAATTGATATTAATGCAAATAATTTATTTATTGATGGGGGGTTATAAAGAGGTGTAATTTTGAAGCAAGTCAGAATATGGTTTTTCTCCCACCTTTTTTTTAATTTTTTGTTGTCCTTCAACTGGAATTTAATTTTTTTATTATTATTATTTTTTGGGGGAATACTTGAGACGGTTGAAGAATTGGCGTAGAGGTGGCAGGGCTGCACTGTTAGGATCTGTGAAAGGTTGTTTCTTTTTTACACGTGGAAGAATGATTGCAGGTTGAAAGTGCTGTAGGACCACATCCAGCTTCATTCTTGCTGTATCTTGGCGACACAATTTTTTTTATTCTAATCCCCCTGGTGGTCCTACTCTAGCCCACTACTTGGTGGGCCCAAAATTGACTATGGCCCACATCACTCCAAGATGATAAATTTTTATTCTCATTTTTTATTTTGCTACAAAAGAAAAATAGAAAAAAAAATAAAACATCCATTTAAGGTGATTTATCAATTATTTTTTTTATTAAAAATAATATTTATTGAATTTTTTCTTGAATAATAATTATATATAACTCGCGATCTTATTTTTCATTAGCCATAAACACAATTATTATATCATTTACATTTACAAATAGGAATATAAAGATTACTTGTATTACAAATAAAAATAAGTATATGAAATATATAGTATGGGTCTAATTTAAAAAAATAAAGTAGCTAATTCATTAATTTATCATATAATTTTAAAATAGGTATGCATTTCATGAAAGTTATAATTGGTTAATAATGGAGTTAAAGACAAGAAGATATCCTAAAGTTTTCTTGAATACTTCAATTTAAATATTAAATATTTATTTATGTATGGCCAATTATCATAACACATAACTAGAATATACTTTAATCATATTAAGGGAAATTAGAATTTTTTTAAAATTTTTTCTTTAATGGTTATTATCATTTTAAAAAAATATTAAAATTTAAAATTCGAATTCGTAATTCTCTTTTTTATTGAATTTTGCTAATATAAATGCTTATAATTCAATTATTGAAAGTTAATTATGGCTTTTTAAATTATTGAAACTTAATTATGATTTATTAAAAATATTGAAATTTGCAATCATGAATTTTTCTTTTTCTGATTTTGTTGATGGGTTTAAATGGTGTCATCAATAATTACCTAGTCAACAAGATCAACTTTCAACTCGCAAGTAAGTACACTTTCGCTTGCTATATCACCATTGAGAAGGATCGGCACTTAGACTTCTCGCCATCACGTAGGCTCGTCTCCCAGAATTGCTCGCCTATTCGGACTTTCTCACCTACGAAAATAGTTCCCCAAACTATCTCCACTAATATGTTATTAGCAGTTCATTTCATGGTAATTCAACTTGTTCAGAATTATTTAATACAGCCCACTCTAAGCCTATGCATATTTTCCTAAAGCTCCACATGAACTTTTCATCAGCTATCACATACTTAGGTCATATCAATTCCTCATGTCACATATATAAGATAAAAAGAGGTCTAGCTAGACTATTTTGAGCTCTTTATCTTTAAGCTTTCTTTATACTCTTTGCAACTGATGTTCTTCTTCCTTAATCTGAATTTCTTACATTTTGTTAATTTGAGCGTCAAAATGTACTTAGAAGTCCAAACTCTAAGTTTTTTTACTAGAACTATAAATAATACATTAAAATTTATAGATTACTTGAATTTAAATTAATTAAAATTTAAATTCGATTCGATTATTATCAAATTGAATTTGAGTATGAATAATTTGATTTATCGAACGAGTAAAATTTGAGTATATTAATACTTAATTTAAATAATTTATGAATCTAATTAAATTTTATTATTTTAATAAATATTTTAATTATTTTATTTATAAAATTATTATTTTACCTTTAACTTAAAAAACCACAATCTTTTTCATTTTATTATTTCCCTCTTACTCCACGTCTCCGCATGCCACCAAAAAATCCATATGCGGCACCCCTTTTCTCACTCTTCTAATCTTTTCCGACACCGTGTAGTAGCCAGCTAACCATCCTTTCGACGCCAGCTTAGTCTTTCTCGTTCCCCTGACCCCAGCCAACAGTGCCTCATTTTCTCTCACTCTCTCCAAATTATTTCTGGATTAGTCCCTCTCTCACTGCTCGATCTTTTTTAGTAACTTTTTTAGTATTTTGGATGCTTCTTATGATTTTGAATAGGTCACTTTGACAGTGAAATTTGGGAACTTTATGATTTGATGGTATAAAAAATTTGTGATCTAATGGGCATCTGTTTAAAAGTCTGACTTAGCAAAAAAGGAAAAAAAGTTTGGTGGGCGCCATTTGCCCCAGTAGCTTAAGTTTCTCGAGCTTTCTTTTACAAATCCTACTATCACATTTTTACACAACTTCTTGAAAGATAAACTTTGATTCGGATGTGATTAATTTTTACACAGCTTCTAGAAAGATGAATTTTGATTTAGATTTGAGTATTTAGATTTAATTTGTTAAGTTTATTTTTTTATAATTAATTTATTAAATGTTGTTATCTTGAATAGTTAAATTAAAATTTTACTGTCAATTATATTAATTTAATCCGTATATTTTTATTAAATATCAAAATTAATCAAGTAAACGTGAGGTCGACTTGAGCTTTACTTTGAACAATTTAAAATTTACTTTGAATTGAATTCAAATTAAAAAAATAAAATTTGATTAAATTTAAGTCGAATTTAATAATGAATTAATTAAGCTCGATTCAATTACATTTAGGAGTGTAATCGAGTCGAGTCGAGTCGAATAATGAGAAGCTCGAGTTTGACTTATAATTTAAGGCTCGATACTCGATTAGAACTATATCGAGTTTTATTTTTGAAGCTCAAGCTCGATTCGTGATCGAATTCGAGCTACTCGCGTTCCCTCGATTAAGCTCGATTAATATGTAAATATAAGCTCGATTCGTATATTCGATAAGAATTCGATTATTCATGCTCGAACTCGAACTCAAACTCAGACTCGAAATATTTTATCAATTAAAATAATAAAAATATATTTAAATATAAAAATTCGATTAGACTCGCGAATTACTCGAGTCAACTATAAAAATACTCGAATTCGACTTGATCGATAAGTCAAACTACTTAAGCTCGAGTTTGACTCGATAATAATAAAATCGAATTCAAATTTTTTTCGAATCAAACTTAAATAATTTATAAATACTAATGTATCATTTACATCATTAATTACACCCAACCCTTAGACAATGCTTTCCTTAATTACACCCTACCCTTGACAATGCTTTCCTTGCTGGAGGTTCGGATCATTTTCAGCTGACGTCTTATCTCACCGACCAACTCAGCTTTACGCAAAATACTTGGCGGAGGATCTTGACATTAAATTTTAAGAGGCCGACGTAATACTTTACATTAATAAATTATTTTTATTTTTTAAAATATATCAAATCTATTAATAATAATAAAAAATTTTAGATTCAACGTATAACAATAAAATATAATAATAATATCTTTTTTTTTAATTTAGGAAAAGACAGATTCTAGCCCTTTTTTTGTAAAAATTGTGCACAGATAATTATTGAATAAAATATTATGAAAGGATAACTTTAGGAAGAAGTGAAGAGGAAGAAAAATAAGAGGAAATTGAAAAGGAAGAAGAAAAAAACAATTTAAGTAGATAATTTTTTGTGAAAGTGAAAAAGAAAAAAAATTTTAAGTAAATAATTTCTTGTGAAAAGTGAGGGGATGGATGAATTGCAAATGAGATATGCTGATAACAAAGAGATGGTGAGGATATGCCACTATCTTTAAAAAAATGATATTTAACTTGAAATTTAAATTTTAAAAATATATAATTTTTATAAAAAATACTATAATTTAGGAATAAATAAAGAGATTGCAAATATTTTGAATCAAATTTATTTTTAAAAAATAATTTTATGAATTAATTATTAAATTAAACTTTTTTTTTCTATTCTCAAATTTTAGTTTGCTTTATACAAAAAACAGAGAGGGCATCCGATCCCTAGCCATCAGCTAGTTTAGAGGGGCAAACTTTTTTTGTACCTTTTTGGAAGGATCTGATTTTTTTTTTCACTTTTCAATTTGACTTTTATCGATTCAATGAATATCAAGAGGATATTCTATATGCAGTGGTTCATATCCCAAAAAGTTTGACCATGACGATAATGGCCCTCAATGACATTATTCTCCTAGACGAGACAATATTTGCTCTAGTCTAAACTCTAAAGAGAGGGTATATTTTCTCTTATCCAATATTTGTGCAGTTTTAAATTGAAGGGTACCCCCAATTATCGTAGATTTCATATTCAAATTGGATATTATTGGATTAAAAGCATGCTAATATGATTATAATTTATACAAAATTTAAAATAATTTGAATTAACTCAAATTCAAATGTAAAAAAGCTTAGAATCTAAAAATATTGAAATTCAAAATGATTCAATTTTAAAAGTTATATCTAATATGATAGGAATTCAAAATTATCGAACCCATATAATATTACCAAAAGTCATTGGGTAATTAAAGAACTTTTAACATGTTGAATATATATGTGAATTATTAACTTCTATTCTCTAGACCAATTTTAATGTTCAAGGAGTCAAACGTTAATTTGTTCCTTTTATTTTTCCTTGAAAGTGTTACATCATATATATATCTTTTAATTTGATCAAAAAAGAATATTGATACGACGGTAAAGAAATTGAGCATTAAGGGCGGCGCTAAAAGGGACAGACATGTGTCACGGTCTTGAAATAAAATAAAAAATTTTATATAGATTGAGTATTAAAATTGATATTGAAATATAAGGATTTATTTATGATGAGCTTTTTGTAAGATAAAATCATGAGGTTAGAAGGATTAGAGCGGATAATATTTCATAAGAATGTAAATCATGACAGGTAGATTGATCTGGGACGTCAGATGAATACATCTCTGAATCTTGGAGTCGTACAAGCCTAAAAATTGAGTCTCAACTCTTGACAAGTGATATTAGAGTCAGTTCTAAGATACTAATGATATATCACCGAGGTTGGTAGGCCTTCGTTGGAATGAGAGAAAATGTTACAATCCTGAAGTGAAGCTAAAAATCTCATATTGGTTGAGTATTAAAATTAGTCTTGGAATATGAGGGTTTACACATTTTTTTTCTTTTGAAGAGTTTTTTGTAAGATAAAATCATGAGATCAAAAGGATCAGAGCAGATAATACCTCATAAAAATATGAACTATGACAAATAAATTGATCTAAGATGTCAGATAACTATAACAAATAAACTGATCTATGATGTTAGATGAGTACATGTTTAGATTTTAAAATTATACGAGTTTGACAATTGAGTCTCAACCCTAATTTGTGACACAAGGGTCACAGTTCCTCAAAATTTTTTATCTTTTTTCTTATTTAATGATTAGTTTTATCTAATTATTATATTGATTTTTTAATTATTATTTGTTTGAGGAATCAAAAGTTAATTTATTCATTAAATCATATATATATCTTTTAATTTTATCAAAAAAAAATATTTATCTGACAATAAAAAAATTGAGCATCAAAGGTAATGCTTTTCAAAAATTTTTATCTCTCTTATTATATAATAATTAATTTCATCTAATAATTACTTTAATTTTTTTAAAAAAATTATAATTGGATCTTTCCTTAATCAATTTTTTACCTTCGCCTAGCATGTATATGGATTGTCAACGCAAACAAGATTTACATCTAGTTTTGGAAAGAATAGATCATACCAAAAAAAACTATATGAAGGTGTCAAATGAGAAGTTGTGGTATAGAAGAAGATGGATATTTTTCTAATAAAGGATGGTTCTTATTTGACTTATGAAATAGTGACGTTTATGAAAGAGTGATGGCAATGGGAACCATGCATGGGACCAGAATCACCATGGCGGAAAAAAAAAGTGCTGTTTGACTTGTTTTCAACTTTTTTGCTCTGGGAACTTCTACAAAAAGCACCATTGAGGGAATTTCTACCATGGGTCCCTAGCTTTACAGTCAAAATTCGTTGCTAATATCCCCATGTTTTTTTTTTTTTTTTTTTTAAGTCAAACCTCTTTCATTTTTTCGATTTAAAGGTCTTTTTGAATGTGTGGTGGAGAGATTCTCATCATGATGTGATTGTTACTTTATTAATAAGAATTCTCAATTTGATGAAATTTTCTTTTATCTCTCATTTAAATGAAATCTTAATTTTTATTGAAAATTATAAAGAATAGACTTAAGTTTATTAATTATCAAGTTTTATTAAATGCAATCACATAAGCATTAATGCATCAAATTTCAAACAAATATAAAATTTTATCATGAGTTTTTTTTAGTAAAAATTTAAATTTTTTACATTTTCGATATGATATGATTATTATTACATAATTAATTATATATTAATTTTAATTTTAATGAGATATATTTAATATAAATTTTATAATAATAATAATTATTTTTAATTTCACCGTCTACTTAGGTGGACCCCTAGCCCTGGCTAATGTTTTTGTGAGGTCAACCAACTTGGTTTTGCTCCAAGCAAGACTAACTTACAATTCCATTCCTTTCATTTTTCATTGTTTGAAAAAGACCTTATCTGCCTTTGCCGAAAGTATAAGGAGATTAAACTAGGGTGAACATGAGAGTTCTTACCATGAAACCCAATTCTTATCATGCCAGCTAACTTGGTTTTGCCCTTTTTCCTTTCCCATGCAAATGGGGAAGTTTGTGAACTTCCCATATTTATGACAGAAAAGAAAACGACAGGGAACAGCGCAATCTTTGACCAAATCCCAAGGGAAAAAAGTGAGCCATGGACACTGTTTGCACTCTGCCTTGGCGATGACTAAAGTTGTGGACCTGATCGATTGATACTATCAAGTTGTTAAGAGCATAAATAAAATTCATCATTCAGGCGAATACGTATGTCATGCCAAGCGCCCAAGGAAGAGCACGACAATATTTAATAAAAATATGAATAATAACAGTTAAGTAATTTGAAACGTTTAATGAATGTATATTAGAGTTTTAAAGTTATATGAATTTAAAGAATTAATTTATATTTTTGTAAGATATTATTTATTTTAATTTTTTTAATTTTACGATTTTATTTCATAAAAAATATTTTATAAAAAAAAATAATGTAAATTTATATATTTTAAGATAGACTCTAACATACAATCGATATAATATTAATGACTTCTCTCGTGACACGTAACAATACCGCATGTCATGCACACAATAGAAAGTGAAGGATATGGGGGAGGGGGCGAGGGAAATATTCTAGTTGATCAGTGGGCCTCCAAGCATGTGGATTACTACGAATGTTCAATAACAGAGATAGAAGCTCCAAAATATTCAATGAATCATCCTTTGGCTCAAGTGGGACACAAAACTGGTATAAATACCCTTTCCTACCCTCTCTTCTTCCACAGGTCATTCATCTAAGGGAAAACACAAAAGTTTCAACTATCATCAATAAACAAAATGGAGTCAGCAGAAAACCTACGGTATTCTCTCTTCCATTACTCGCTCACACACACACATACACACACACAAGCATGTGCACACATCAACAAATACAATGAACTTTGAAGATTAATGTTATACACACATGTTAATTAATGATTCTAATGCAAAATTAACCAATGGATTGTTGCAAGCTGCAGGAACAAATGCGCAGCATGCTTCAGACAGTTCAATAGAATGGAGCACCTGGTTGACCACATGAGATCTGCATATCATTCAGTTCATGAACCTACCTGTGGTGTTTGTAAGAAACACTGCAGGTCGTTTGAATCTCTAAGGGAACATCTTATAGGTAAGTGTAACAAATTAATACTAGCACATTATTCATTTATGGCCTGTTGATCAAAAGATTATATATTTTTGTTCTTTCTTGAGGACGGACTCTTGACTCTTGAGTACTGTATATATATATATATATATATATATAATTTCTTCCTAATAGGTCCGTTGCCGAAACAAGAATGCAAGAATTTGTTCAACACCCGAGGATGCAAATTCTGCTTAGCCATTCTGGATAGCCCTTATGCTCTTAGGATTCATCAAGAAAGATGCCAGCTCTCCGGAGTAAATTATGTATTAACCTTTAGCTTGAAAAACTACATACTTCAACAATAACTCCTTCCCCATCCTCAAATTAATTGAGTTTAAAATGTACTTGTACTTGATTTTTTATCATAGGGAATACTGGCTCGCCTGGCTAACTTGGGTCTTCATGATAGCTTGACTATCGACAGTGGTTTTTCAAGAGGCCCGCAAGTAGTTGCACTGACATGCAAAATGGTTGGTGGTGGCAGTGATGGCTCATTAGATATTTGTGCAAGGGTTTGCATCATTGATGAAAATGAGAATATGATCTTCCATACTTATGTCAAACCACCAATTCCTGTTACAAACTATAGGTACCGTGATAAGACTGTCAATTGGCATGTTCTAGCAATTCCAACAGATGAAACAAAATAAACCAACTCACATTTTTGAACTACTTTCAGGTATGAAACCACTGGCATTCGACCAGAATATTTGAGAGATGCAATGCCATTGAGACAAGTGCAAAGAAGGATTCAAGACTTCCTTTGCAATGGAGAGCCAATGGGGAAAATTCGATCACTTAAAGGTGGAAAAGCTAGGATTCTAGTGGGTCATGGTCTTGATCATGACCTTGACCGTCTGCAAGTAGAATATCCAGCAATTATGATAAGGTAAAGTTTAAGGATGCTTAGCATACATTCAAAAGGAATACAGGTGAAGCTGCATTATTTGTAGCTTAAAACTTTAAATTGCACATTCATCTTTTTTCTGCTCATATATTCTACTTCTAGAAGCAGGATTAAATTTTTAAAGCATATAGCTCAGTGATGAAATTCATTAGGAAAATACAATATGATATGAGTTCATTTTACTACAGGGATACCTCAAAATATCCTCCATTAATGAAAACAAGCAAACTCAGCAACTCACTCAAGTACTTAACCCAAGCGTACCTGGGGTAAGTATCTATAGACCATATATTTTTCCTCCCTATGATCATATCCATTATTGATAATTGTTGAACAGACTGATGCAACTTCCATGTTCAGGTATGACATCCAAACTGGCATTCAAGACCCTTATGTGGACTGTGTTGCAACAATGAGGCTTTACCTGAGGATGAGGAACCAAGTTCATAGGAGAGAGGACTATCCTCTGGCTTCTGACCCTCAAAATCGAAACAACTTCGCTCCATGGAGGCAAAGTGAACTTGAGAGGATGTCCCCAGAAGAAATGCTGGCTATCTCAAGATCAGATTATTACTGTTGGTGCTTAGACTCTGCATGAACTCTGGACACCAGCATATCCAAGGAGAGTATATATATATATAAGACTTTCCAGCTTTTCTTCCCATGACTTGTAGTAGCAATAAGAGGGAAAGTATTTGTTATTTCCTTACTGTTCTAGTTGTTAATTTGTACCAGTAAGCAAAATTCATGGAGCATGTCTGCATCGGTATGTTATGCACTAATGTAAACGTCTAAAAAAAAGGCATTATATGACTATTCTAGGACTATCTCCTTTGTTGGGAACATATTTGTGAATGCCTCATCTAGCTAAGACATCTACACCTCTTACCTTGTTGTGCTCTTTGTTTTTCAAGATGATGATATATCTCCTTCGGTTTCAATTATATCATCACCTTGCCATATTCTGCTGTTATTATGCTTAACCCCCTACTAATCTATATTTTAGCTTGTTGATCTTCAATCCTTATCATATTGTAAAACCTGGAAGAAAGCCATAATAATCCATTATCAAGAAGCTGAGCAAATTTGAAATATTGGTAGAAGTAGTGCTTATGACACTGTAAAAGCTTCCACAAACACAAATACAAACTCAACACCTATAAACAGACTTACTATGAAATATATGTGAATCATCATAATTCATAACAACATTTCTATTCTCTAAATTTTCCAGTGCTTGCCTGCAAAACATCATGGCATTGTTAGTGATTGAAGTTTTTGGCTTGATTAAGTTGGAGTTCCAAATTCGAAGCTATGGAAAATTTTCATGATCAATGGAGTTTGATATTGACCAAGTATGTGGCACCATCTTGGCCTCATGGTTAAAATGGATTCCCTTTTAAGGGCCACACACAAGATCCTAATTAGCCTTCGTTGTCTTGTTCTAGAATCAGATGTTCAGTAATTGAAACTCAGTTCTCCTTCAGTTTGAATCTTGGTCTACTCTATGAAATACAGATGCTAATATAATGTTGAAAACAGTACCATGTTCCTAGTATTATACCTAGGAGGGATCAAGGATATTTGGTAATTAATCAAGCACCCTTGTGGAAATGTTATTGTACATGAAAATCAAGTTAACATTGGCTGTATCTAAGCCGCATCAATACATGGATATCATGAATGGGCAGGATTAATACAGATCCATCAAGAGAGAATAACATAAAAATATTCTGACTTAATCACTGGCTAGAAGGATGAACTTGAAGCAAGAACTGGACTGCCCTATGCCTTTTGAGGATTTCATTTACTTTAAAGTCCAACCCTAACTAAAGGTTTGTTCCTACCTTTAGAGGATTTCATTCACTTTAAAATCTAATCCCAACTAAAGGTTTGTTCTTGCCTTTTGAGGATTTCATTTACTTTAAAATCGAACCCAAACTAAAGCGTGATGCCTAGCTCAATGCATCCACGTAGCTATTCTTAAGAAGTAGCATCTAGTAGGTTTGGGATCAAATCCTACTACCTGCGACCTTTTTCCCTATCCTAGACTGTAGTTATTGTATACATAAAAAGGAAAAAAAGTCCAACCCCAACCAAAAGTTTGTTCTTGCTTCTTGGAGAAAAGAAATTTCAAGGGATAATTGATCTGATTTTGATGATTCCAAAATTAAGCCTGAACTCTCTTTTAATCTTTCAGGGTAGTTGTTTATTTAGACTTGAATCAGTTTCAACTTGCAAGGAAAACTAGGAATCATAAATTAAACACTATGGATCAACAATAAGGAAGAGAAAAACAAGAAGGGAAAGAAGAAAGGTAACAAGGAATCCAAGATGCTTACATCAAGATAGCGTCTGTAAAGTAGCTAGAAATTCTGATCACCTAACAGGCGAAAAACTCGGTATACGCACTGATCAACAACTGCATGATACAACTATGATCCATTGATATAAAGAGTTCTACGCCCGTTCTTCCCCATAATAGATATGATCACTGTTTGATCATCATAGAAGCTGCAGGAATGATCATGGTGAAGCTGATAATTAGAATATCATTACCTGTAGCTCCAAAAAGTTGACCCTGAACGAGAAGGGTTACCGCCTGGCGAGTGCAAACCTCTTAGAAGACTATAGCTAGTTGCTATAGATTCCAATTCCTCCTGACAAAAATGTGAAGATGCATATATGGGGCTTAAATTCAACTACAAAGCAGAAGCAACTAAGTGTTTCTTTGACTCTTCTACCTGCTTGACATATCTTTTCCTGTACACACGTACACCAGGATATAAGTGATCATTGATCCCAATCTCTCTTTTGGCCATATGGAGCAAAAGTTCTCCTTATTTGAGTTTTGTTTTTCATCCAGCATTCACTAATTTTGTTAATAATAAGCTGATATGATCAATAAACAATCAATAATATCATTAGGCATGATATATTTTATATTAGTCAATGGTGTAAAATGCTTAATAAAAACAACGTTTAATATTTAATCATAAAATTTCTTTTCCGTAGGTATCAAATTGTTAAAAATAGTATAATTCATAGGTCAAATTACATACTAAACCTTTAATTTTCAATTTTGAATTTTAACCGGTTAAATTAATATATACGTTTATTGAAGCCATTTAGATACGTGTAACCCAAACAACTTTGCCTTAAGGCTTAAGCCAAGAACCCTAGAGCCCTTAATATCAACGGCAAGCTCCTGCTAACAACAATCCAATACCTTCAATTCATCGATCAGCCGACTCAAACTAATTTCTCCACAAAGAAAGATTTCAGAGGAGATTAGAGTAACAATAATGGAGACAACAGCAACAACTCACGTTCTGGAGATCAACTTGATATCCGCACAAGGGCTTATAGAGCCATCATCAGTTATATCCCATCGTCACATGAAAACCTATGCTGTTGCTTGGGTTGATTCATCCACCAAGCTTCATACTCGAGTTGATCGTGTCGGTGGCCAAAACCCAACCTGGAACGATAAGTTTCTCTTTGAAGTTTCACCCCAGTTCCTTTTCAGCAAAACTTCGGTTCTCTCTATTGAGGTTTATGCTGTTGGTTTCTTCCGAGATAGGCTTGTTGGAAGCATTCGTATTCTTATCGGCAACTTACTTTTAATCGCTTCGGCTGCTGCGATGAAGACCCCTTCTTTTGCTGTATACTTAATCCGCTGCCCTTCTAGTTCTGGGGGATTCTTTGGAACCCTTAACATTGGAGGAATGGTTTTTGATGCTTCTGTTCGTTTCCAGGCCTTAAGTAAAGTCTCTGCTATCGATTATCATGGTCTTATAGGAGAGAATCTTGATTGCAAGAATCAACCGAGAACAAACAAGTCTAAGGCTCCAGTTAAGCATATTATGGAGTACATTTCTATTGATTCTGGCGATCAATCGGAAGCTGGTGATTCCTTAACTTCCTCATCATCACCACCACATACGGTCTTGATCAGGGAGTTAAGCTTGAAAGGAAGGAACGAAGATCATGGAGTTGTAACTCTAGAAAACGAAGCTTAATTTGAAGAAGATAAAGAAGAAATCTGTAGTGTTTGCATGGAGTAACCTCAGGCAACCGACCTGGTGCCTTATGAAATTGCTGAAGAGGTGATTTCTGATAATGAAGAAAGTGTGGTTAAATTGGAAAAAGACGTTAAGATGATCATGGATAAGAACAAGAAGCTAAGGGAGATGGTTGAGATGCTCATGGTAGAAACAAAGGGGCAATCAACAGTTATATCAGACCTGACTGCAAGAGTGAAAAGCCTGGAGAGGAAGTTGTCTAGGAAGAACAAACAGAGTAAGCCACATTATGGGAGATCAGCATCTGCACTGAAGTCCTAGGATGCAGCAGAAGGAAATCATTTGTATAAGATCAGAGTCTAGACATATATATCTTTTGCTCGTTGTTTCTATCTATACTTTAAGCTTTTAATTCGTTTGCATTTTGCAATACCATTCATTGTAGATGCCGTATGGCTTTCCATATATGTCTAATTCTTTAGTTCATTACAATTGCTTCAGATTATGTTATTACAAGTTTTGGTGGGTAGTGAAGGATTATTGTCATGGAGAATGCTTCAGGTGTTTCTGTCCCTCTACATTGAAGGCTTGAGCTTATGGTCAACATGGAAAACCTGAAGAAGTTCTGAAACTGGACTCAAATATTGCAATACCCCAACTAAATGAAGACCAAGTTTTTATCAGGGTTGTTGCTGCAGGGCTTAATGGAATTCATATTTTTCTTTTTTTTTTTTTACAATTCTACCACTAAGCAAATTAATTAATGCCATTTTAGTACATAATCTACTAAGCAATTACTGGAGTTTCATAAATATGGAATTACAATCCATGAAAAAAAATATTAATGGAGATTATTGTGTTTCAGAAAATAAATGTCCTATTGCTTCATGTTTGTGTGTCGATAACAAGATCAGTAAACAAGAACCACTAATTGGTAGGATACTCCGGAACGATCATCAATCATCAATAGACTTTGTTGGGTTTCAACTTCTTAAATTTTGCTTTCCCAATTAAACAACTGTACAATTTGATGAGGTAATTATACACTCAAAACATAATTTTCGTTTCTTATTTATTCAAGTGGGAAACAAATATGTTTGAGTTCCTATTATTAATGTAATTTGTAAAGGTATAATAAAACATATAATTTCAATCTTATAGATTAAAAATAATTTTTTTTACTTTGAAAAAATTGAATTATTTTATATTAAGAAGATAATAATATTACTTGTAACTATATAATTTTTTTTATATACAAATCAAATATAATATAAAATGATTATCATCTTATCTTATTAATTATATTATACACTATCTATATTAATAAAGTTATTATTTGATATCTTAATTTGGTGTCATATTAATAATTAGATAAATTTGATAAAAAAATCAATTAAAATATCTAACTATCATCTTCATTTGACTTTTTTGACGTTTTATCTTTTCTAAATTAAGTAAATTTGGCGATAAAAAAATCGATTTATAGAGATAACAAACAATATAAACGGAAAGGGAGTAAATGAGAATGGTGTGTTTCATTAATACTAGATGGAAAGAGAAAGGAAGTGGAAAATTGAATTTGGGTAACTAATAAAACTATTCAAAACTTTGCTGTTGAGTACTGCCATTTTTGCTTTATGAATGATGTGACAAATTTGGAACGATTACAAGGTGGTGTGAATCATGGATTATTATATTCTCATCACACTTACCATGATGAGTTGGTGAATTAAAATTTTCTTATGGAGCTTTCTTGTTCTTGACAAAGTGACTCGCTGATTGTTTGAAGCACATCTTTCACGTCAACCAAAAATGTGATTCTTGCCATTGGAATCGAAAAAACAAAAAAAAAAGGCTGTCCAACTGGCCTTGTCGGTGTCGGATAGAGTTTTTTATTTCATAGATTCTTTTCATGGATCAGGGATGTTGCCCGTATCGGCCTTTCAGCTGATGGCAAGGATTTTACATGAGAAAGATAGCATTTAAGAGTAAAGAGAGGCGACATTTTTTATTTTTGTATTTTGACACTCAAATTAAAAATATTAAAAAAAATAAAAAAAACAAAAAAATTAAATTTATTAGATAGTACATAGATAATTATTTATAAGATTCATATGTGAAATAAAATAATAATGTAATCGAATCGAATTAATATGATATTAAATATATTAAGTTGATTCAAAAATTAAAAATACTTTTAATTATTTACTTAAAAAAAATAATTTACCTTCTGAATCAAAAAATATCCTTTAACAGTTATTACGAAATCTTAACAAGTTAACAACAATCACAAAATTCTTGTTAATTCATAACAAATAAATAGATATTGTTTTAAACATTTCAATTAGATGATATCTCACACAAAAACTGAAATCTTTATTTCTTATCATCCAACAGCACAACCTCCTAATAAACTCTTATACAATACAGTATCATAACCCACGACAACACAAACAGGAAATAAGACAGGGAGACTAAAGATGATACGTTGATTTATTGTCTCATGGGATTATAGAAATAACTACTTTTCCAGTAACCCTGCCAGTTTCAAGATATGCAAAGGCTTCCCGGGTTTGAGAAAACGAAAATATGCCTTTGGGATCAATTATTGGCTTAACCTTCCCACTCTCCAAGAATGGATTCAGTTTCTCCAAAACAGCCCCATTTGAAGTGAGAATGAATACAAAAGCTGGTGGAACCACACCACCAATTATTGTGACAACACGCCCGCCTTCTTTCACTGCCTTCACTGCCCTATCACATTGTCCTGTTTACACCCATACACATTGTTACTTATATACATAGGAAGAAATTCAACTATGGTTCTAGAATCTTACCAACTGCATCATATACGACATCGAATTTCTCTGGCAGATCTTCAAAGTTTTCCTTTGTGTAATCAATAGGCAAATCAGCACCCAAGCTCTTCAGCAAATCCAGTTTTCCTGTACTTGAGGTAGCTGCTATTTTGGATGCCCCGTAGACATGCTTAGCTAGCTGATCCAAGAGAAATGAACGTTAATAGAGATAAAATGAAGAATTCAAGTTCCTGATAATCAATAGAGCAGACAATAGTTTTTCTCAAAGAATCGGCAGGAGCCACCTGAATAATCATGGTGCCAACCCCACCAGCACCTCCCAGGACAAGGATTGATTTGCCAGCAGAAAACTCGCATCGTTCAAGGCCTTCATGGGCAGTCTCAATGGCTAAGGGCAGCCCTGCAGCTTCAATAAAACTGAGATTTTTCGGTTTGAAAGCCAACAGCTTCTCTTCAACAGCAGTGTATTCAGCTATGGTTCCAAGTTGTTTTGGGTGATCCAAGGCCTTCTCATTAATGTCTCCATATACTTCATCCCCTTCCTTGAATTTCTTTACTTGGCTTCCCACTTTCACCACCACACCAGCAACATCATAACCTGGAATAATCTGACAAAATCAAGAACAAAACCAAAAGAAATTTTAGGAAGAACAACATAGAAATTTTTTAATACTCCAGATGAGAATAACAAGACAAAAAGATTTGCAACATATTTTTGAAGCTCTTTTTCTTTTCTTATTTTTGAAGGAGATCATTTCATAAAACATTAGCATGATTATTTATTAAATCTTAGTTTTAGTAAACCATATTCTTCTTCCCCTAGCATGAAACCGCAAGAGCAAAAGCAAATTAAAGCAAAAGAAATAAAGATCGGAAAAGAAAGAGACTTACAGGTAAAGGAGAATCAATTTCTTTGAACATGCCAAGCATTCTCTTGAAATCAACTGGATTAATCCCAGCTGCTACAACTTTGACCAGAACCTGGTTATCATTCAGTGGGGGTACAACAACATCTGAGTCTAGTTTCAGAACATCAGATGATTTTCCATATTCAGAATAAGTCCAAGCTTTCATTTTAGATGGAAGAGTTTCAGTACTTGAAGCCATAAGAAATGAAAACAGGCTCTCTTTGATCAACTAGGAGATAAGGTTACCAGTTAGATTACTGCTAGTAGCTTTTTTTCTCACTTCAAATATCTTACTTTTGAGCAACATGCCAACAAGTATTTGGATACTTGTACTTCATTCGCCAAAAAAAAGCGGTTCCATTTATCCATTGAAAATAGGAAATGCATAGACTGATTTCTATCCAAGTTCAGATGGTAGGCCCCAAGATAAGGACTAATTGCAGTCTAAGAGACGTTGAAGATCAACCCAGGCCTTCTGGCAAATTGTGTAACGCTCTCACGTTAAAAGTATGTACGGATAAAAAAATATATATAAAAATTTAAATTTAAATTTATAAAATAAAATTTTTAAAATTTTAAATTAAAGTATATAATATGTTATAATTTAAATACGAATATTTATAAATAATATTAAAACAATCATTAGTCGACGATCGTAAAAATTATTAAATGTTACATGTGATCTGATATGATTTTAATTTTATGATTAAATTTAGTTGGACAAAAACATCAAATTTTAAAAGTAAAAAAATTATAATGCATTTAATTTCATATTAAAAAAAAATATATATATATATATAAATTTAAATTTAAATTTAAATTTTTTAAAAAAATTTTTATAAAATAAAATTATGAAAATTTTAAATCAAAATCGAATATGAATCTCTATAAATTGTAACTGCAAAATACATCTAGACTAATACTAATAGTCTAATACTATAACATTACATGTATTTTAATCATTAAATGGATTCATAAAAGTTTCGAACTTTTAAACCATGAAATTAAATCAGTCCATCTTCACCAACTAAACCCTTCAGTTGATATTATATTATTATTGTAGAAGTTGTTGAAGAACAACCTAGGCATCCTGGCAAATTGTAAGTCCAAAATACATCTCAGACAAATACTAGTACTAAGCAGTACATATGAATTAATCATTAAATGGATGCTTTTAAACCATTAAATTAAATCATTCCATCTTTACCACTTAAAACCCTTCATAGACTTGTAGCTGTGTCTTGTCATTGGACCTGCTGGGGGTAATTCATGTAGATGACACTTGTCAAGGCTTTATTGCATGTTGGTACGAAATAAGAGTAGTTGCTTTGTCACCACTATGTATGAGCAATAACCTTCACTAGATAGTTCATTAGGTGATACCTTGTTATCTGATCTAGAACCAAAAACTGACACATCTCTTTGTTTTTATGAATTTGAACAATGTGGTACAATCATGATTTCATTTGTGGGACTCATTTTTCATTAATATTTTATTTTTGTTTGTGGGACTCATTTATGTCATTTTTTTTAATTTTTTTCTTGTAAAAAATATTTTATTATATTTTTAAAATAACTAAGAGATATTTTTTTTAAGATTTTATTTTTTATGTGTGAAACCAATTATACCAAACTTTTTTTTATTGGTTTTTCTTATCTTTTTATCTCTTTTCCTTTTTAATTAAATAGGTAATAATATTTTTTAAAATTATAAATATATATTTTTTAAAAATTTATTTATTTTTGTGTGAAATCTGCTTATACAAATTTTTTTTTTTACTTTTCTTATTTTACTCTTTTTAACTTTTTCCTTTTCAAAAAAATTAATAAAGATTTTTTTTTAGATTTTATTTTTTTGGACCCACTTGATACCAATATGTTTTGCTTTTTATTTTTATATATTTAATAAATATTATTTATTTTATTTTTTAGGCCTACTTGATATCAAGAGTATGCATCCTATTAAGTTATTTGACTCATTTTTTTTTACATTTTTCTTTTTATTTTTTTTAAAAAATATTTCTTCAATATGGGCCTATTTGATATGATTACTTAAAATATTTTTTTTTTATAAATTTGATAAATTTTAAAGAAAAAAATATTAGTAGAGCTATCAATATTACACTCAGATTTTATATTTTTTTTTTCAGTTTTTTAGTTTTTTAATTCATAATATAAAATTTTAAAAAAATATATTGCAAATGTTGCATGCTAACTCAATTTTCTTTTATCATTTTTACTTCTCGTCTTTATTTTTTCATATTTTCCTTTGTTTTGTAAATAAGATCATTTTTTGGAAAAAAATAAACGAATATGTATGTGTGGTACCCATGTTTTTTTTTAAAAATATTTTTTAATTAATTAAATTTTTGTTTGATACCTTAATTTAAAAAATTAATATTTTAAATTCAATTCAAATGTTTATATAGTACACTTATAAATTCACTTCTTCTTTTTTGCCCTTTTGTAATGCATTTTTTTATTAAATTCATTTTGTTAAAAAAAATAAAATAATGGAGATATCTACATAATAATTCATTTGTCCTTTTTCTCTTTTGTTATTTTTATTTTTTATTTTTAATTAAATAAATTTTGTAACAAAATATGACTATTGATTAAGATGCCAAAAAATATGCATCTAACAAATTTCAATCTATTTCAATTCGATAAATTTTTTTTTTTTAAATTGGAATCAAATTGGGATAGGTCAAATTTTTTATTCGATATTAACGTGAAAACATGTTTAATATATTTTGTCTTAACTCATTTTAAGGTACATATAAAAATACATATATTTTGTTATTAATTTAGTTGAATTTTTATTTATATATTATTATACTAATAAAATTATTAATTAACACTTTAATTTTAAAAATAAATATTTTAAATTTAATTAGGTTGTCCATGTGACACTTATATGAACTTTTTTTAAAAATTTTTTTACCTTTTACAATTTTTTTATTTTAAATTTTTATTTTTTAATTATATATTTTGAAATAATATGAATTTAATTTAGATATACACGAGCCATCCTTATTTGGGGCTTTTTTTAATTTTTATCTTTTTTAATTAGATAATTTTTGAAAAATAAATAATGAATAAAAATGGTCAAGTTTTTATTAGTATATATTTTTAATTTTTTTAAAAATAAAATTATTATTTTAATCTAAATCCATTTAAATATATTAAAATCATGCTAAAATAAAATTAAAAAAATTAAATTTCAAAAATTGATAAAACAAATCGAACTAATGGAATTCGGTTAGAATTAGATTATATAAAACTCGATTTGGATTCAAATTAGATTTTTAAAATACATAATACTGAGTATTATCTAAAAAAATTAAATTAAATCCAATCGGATCTATTATTACACCCATATAAAAGTATATATTTTATTATTAATTTTATTTTATATATTATATTAATAAATTTATTATTTGATATATTAATTTAAGGAATTAATATTTTAAGCTTCATAAAGGTGTTACGTTAATACCTTCTATGAGATCTTTTTATTTTTTGATTTTTATCGTTTTTGCCCTTTTTACTCTTTTATTTTTTATTTTTTAATTAGATAAATTAAAAAAAACAATTAAAATATCTATCTATCTTCATTTGACTTTTTTGACATTTTATATATATTTTTTAATTAAGTAAATTTTGCAATAAAAAAATCGACTTATAGAGATAACAAACAATTTAAACGGAAAGGTGTGAATAAGAATGGTGTATTTCATTAATACTAGATGGAAAGACAAAGGAAGCGGAAATTTGAATTTGAGTACCTAATAAAACAATTCAAAACTTTGCTGCTGATTGCTGCCATTTTTGCTTTATGAATGATGCGACAAATTGTGGAACAATTACAAGGTGGTGTGAATCATGGATCCATAAATTCTCATCACACGTAACATTATGAGTTGGTGAATTAAATTTTTCTTATGGAGTTTTCTTATTCTTGACAAAGTAGCACATCATTCACATTTATCAAAAATGTGATTTTTGTCATTGGAATTATGAATCGCATCGGGTAAGGTTAAAGTAAGTTTTTTTTATTTTAAATTCAATCTGATTTTATAAATTTAATTTTTAAGTTTGATTTAATAGTAAAATATTATTATTTTATATTCAAATTTGATTCGATTTGTATATATTTAAATTTGTAATTTATTTTATCCGAAATTAATAAAAAAATTATTTTTTAATATAAAATATTATTTAATGTTATTTTTTAAATATAAAATTAAATAAATTAGATGTTTTAGGCCCATAGGGTTCCTCAATTTCCGCCGAGAACAAGTTTAGTCTAGGTATCTTATCTCACCATAATCATCTTTATTCAAAAATCAACATTTCTAGTAATGTTGTTGGTTTATTAAGACGACAATTCGTCCCGGATTAGTCAATATTTTTTACAAATTTTCTTAAATTTTTTCAAATCTATTTTGGGAAGAAACTAAATTTTTCAAAACTTTTGAATCTTGAATTGAATCCTCCTAAAAAAAAAATCTTGAAATTAAAAAAATTATCTAATCATTTAAATTTTTATTGCAAAGTCTATAAATTATACGTCCTCTTATTGAATCATAAGTTTTAATAAATCAACTAAATATTGCTAGACATGTTGATTTTTGAATAAAGATGATTATGATGAGATAAGATACCTAGGCTAGACTTGTTCCCGGCGGAAATGGGGAATCCTATAAACCTAAACCATCTAATTTATATATTAAATTAATATATAAATATAAGATACATACGAGGACTAATTGCAGTCCAAGTTGTTGAGGAAGAACCTAAGCCTCCTAGCAAATTCCAACTTCAAAATACATCTAGATTAATACCAGTACTATAACATTACATATATTTTAATCATTAAATGGATTCATAATAATATCAAATACTTTTTTTTTTAGCTCATAAGAAGTAAAGAAAGGAGATGACGAGATTAAAATTCATCTTCACATATATTTTTTTAAAATTTCTTAACCATTAAATCAAGAGGTGAAAGACGTATCAAAGACTTTTAAATCATGAAATTAAACCATTCCATCTTCACCAACTAAAACCCTTGGGTTGGTATTATATCAGTGTAGACTAGTAGTTGTGTCTTGCCATGACCTGCTGGGGTTAATTCATGCAGATGAGACCTGTCAAGGCTTTATTGCCTACTAGTAGAAAATGGGAGACGTTGCTTTGTCACCAGTCCATATGAGCAGTAACCTTCACTGGATAGTTCATTAGGTGAAACCTTATCATCTGATTTAGAACAGATAAAAAAAAAAAAAAACTGACAAATTTGTTTGTTTTTTTGATGAATTTGAACAATTTGGTAGAATCATGATTTCGTTTGTTCTTTTTAAGGAATAAAATAGTGAAAGAATTCAGACATTTAAACTTGAAAATGTACGGAGATAAGTCTGGCACATCATGTAATTCTTTTTTTTTTATATAGAAAATATTTAATAAATATTTTTTAAAATTATAAAAATATCTTTTTCTTAAAAATTTTATTTTTATTTGTCGGGCTCATTTATATCATTTTTTAATTTTTTTAACCATTTTCTTTAAAAAAATATTTAATATATATTTTTAAAATTATTAAAAATATATATATTTTTAAGATTTTATTTTTTATGCGTGAAACCAATTATATCAATTTTTTTTATCTTTTTATCTTTTTTAAATAAATATGTAATAATATATTTTTTAATTTATAAAATATATATTTTAAAAAATTTTATTTTTTATGAGTAGAATCCAGTTATATAAAATTTTTTGCTTTTCCTATTTTACTCTTTTTAACTTGTTCCTTTTTTAAAAAAATTAATAAAAATTTCTTTTAGATTTTATTTTTTTACCCATTCAATGCCAATGTGTTTGCTTTTTCTTTTTATCTATTTAATAAATGCTTTTTAATTTATTTTTTTTATATCCACTTGATATCAATAGTATGCATCTTGTTAAGTTATTTGACTCATTTTTTTGTTTTTTCGATTTTGGTTTTGTTTTTGTTTTTGTTTTTTGCTATTTAGTTTTTCTTTTCTTTTTTAAAAAAATTTTAATTTTTAAAATTTTTTTAAAATTTTCTTCAGTATGGAGCCTATTTGATATGATTACTAAAAATATTTTCTTTTTTTGTTATTTTTTTAAATTTGATAATTTTAAAAAAAATATTAGCAAAGGTGTCAATATTACACTCAAATGTTTTTTCTTTTTTTTTTGTTTCTTTCTTTTTTTATTTTTTTCTATTTTTTTAAAATTTAATAATATAAATTTAAAAAAAAATTTCATTGCAAATGTCGCATGTTAACTCATTTTTCTTTTATCTTTTTTAGTTTTTGTCTTTTTTTTTTCATTTTTTCCTTCAATTTTTAAATAAGATCATTTTTTGAAAAAACATTGTGTATGGTAGTACCCTTCTTTATTTTTAAAATTTTTTTTAATTAATTAAATTATTATTTAATATCCTAATTTAAAAATTAATATTTTAAATTCAATTGAAATATTCATATAGCACACTTACAAACTCCTTTCTTTTTTTTCTTTGCCTTTTTTTGGTTTTTATGCATTTTTATTAAATCTATTTTGTTAAAAAAAAAAGATAATGGAGATATCTAAATAATACTTCATTTGTCCTTTTTCCTTTTTCGTCTTTTTTTTTTTAACTTTTAATTAGAGAAATTTTGCAACAAAATATGACAATTGATAGATATGCCAAAAAAAAATGTATCCAACAGATTTTAATCCATTTTAATTCAATAAGGGAAAGTTTTTAAAATTGGGATTGAATTGGGATAGGTCAAGTTTTTTATTAGATATTAAGGTGAAAGTATGTTTAAGGTATTTTGTCTCAACTAATTTCAAGGTATATATAAAAAATATATATTTTATTATTAATTTAGTTTAATTTTTATATATAGGTTCTTATAATAATAAAATTATTAATTAACACTTTAGTTTTAAAATTAATTATTTTAAATTTAATTGGGGTGTTCATGTAACACATTTATGAACTCTTTATTAACTGAAATTATTTTTTACTTTTTACAATTTTTTTGTTTTAAAATTTTATTTTTAATTATATATTTTGTAATAATATGAGATTAATTTAGGTATACACACATAATCTTTATTTGGGGTTTTTTTTTTAATTTTTGTTTTTTTTAATTAGATAATTTTTTAAAAATAAATAGTGAATAGAAATGATCAAGTTTCAATTAGTATATATTTGTATTTTTTTATAAAATAAAATTATTATTTTATATCTAAATCTATTTAAATATATTCAAAATCATATTAAAATAAAATATAAAAAATTCAAAAACCAATGAAATGAACCAAATTGAAAGAATTTGGTTTGGATTGGATCATATAAAAATTCGACTTGAATGAAGATAAAATTTTTAAAATTTATAATACTAAGTATTATCTAAAAAAAATTAAATCGAATCCGATCTAATTTGTTATTACCCATATATAAAAGTATATTATTTATTATTTATTTTATTTTATTTATTATATTAATAAAGTTATTATTTGACATTTTTATTTAAAAAATTAATATTTTAAATGTCGTAAAGGTATCGCATTAACACTTTCTATAAGCTTTTTTTTTTTTGATTTTTGCCCTTTTGATGTTTTTTATTTTGATTTTTTAATTAGATAAATTTTATAAGAAAACTCAATTGAAATATTCACCTATCATCTTCATTTGACTTTTTTTGACATTTGACTTCTTTTTTTTTATTAAATAAATTTTGCGATTAAAAATTGACATATAAAGATAACAAACAATCTAAATAGAAATAGAGTAAATGAGAATGGTGTGTTTCATTAATACTAGAGGGAAAGACAAAGCAAATATTGAAAATATGAAATTACTACTTTTGGTAAATTTAAAATTTTGAGGAAAGGCTTCAAAGCATGTTATAATGTCACTTTTCTTAAGGTTTTATTTGTCTCCACTGTATTATTTACTTAGTAAGTATGCAAAAAGATTGTAGACAATAAGTTTTGAGGATACAATAAAACTTAATGATTAACTATGTTTTGCATTAATGAAATCAATCCATCGAGCATTCAACGGTGTATCATAAGATCACTGAATTTCTATAAAAGTTTTTTTATAGTTAAATTTTTTGTAAAAAAATCTGGAGTTTGAAGAAAGAGAGAGTTTTAAAAATTATTTTTGAGTGTATTTTTAAAAAATTAGAGGAGCTTTTCTAAATAGATAAATGTATATTTTTTTTACAAACATAACAATTTTTTTGAACAGACAGAAACTATCTATTTTTCATAGACAGAAACTATTTGTTTTTAAATAGTTAAAACTGTTTATTTTTTTAATAGATTTATTTGTCTATTTTGTACAGACTTAATTGTCTGTTTTTTTTTGTTTGTTTGTTTTGGATAGACTTTAATCAATTAGATACTTATCAACTTTAAATAAAATAAAATTTTATAAACTTTGAATAAAATAATATTTTATTTATTGTATGTGCCATAAATGCCATGTGCCATTAATTAAATATTAATATATACTAATTATTTAATTAATGTAAGACGAACCAAGGTTGAAAAACCAAGCCCATGGTCCATTAGCGACTTAAGTCCAACTATAGTGGACTTTTACTCTTCTTAATTTAAATGACTATCTTATCATTTCTTTTTTCAATGTGGGATTATTTCTCATATTTTATTTTAAAAATTTCTAACAATCTTCCACCATTTTCAAAGTAATCCAAATTTATGATGACCTTAAAAATTAATTGCATAAATGAACATATTTTCTGATTTGAACTTTCACTTTACGAAAATAAGTTAAAGTTAATCAAAATTGTATGGTAGACTATGCTTTGAACTAGATATTCCATTAGGTTAACTGAACTGATCTCACATAATGACTTCAACACCTAATGAATACTTGGTATTCAGTGACACATTTATGGTCATGTGTCTGTATCCTCTTTTCATAAATGTTTTTAGAGCCAAGCTTTTAAGATCCTAAAAACGACCACACTTCACACTCACGTAGATAGCTCTTATCAAAAGTGTTCTCATAATTATAACACTTTAACTTATTTATATTATAGGCCTATTAAGAGTATATCATTCATCATTCTTTTACCATTATGGGTACATAACATTTTACCTAGGATGACGTTAAACATTACTATGGTGCTAATAGTCACATATAGATGATGTATTTTATCTCATTAAACTCAAGACTTAACATTATACCAAGCTTTGATTCAAGTTTTTATTATGGGTGACTTTACTTTATAAGATTGAGCCCTATCTCTATTGAGGTCTTTTTTATCAATTCTCTAGCAAGGTTTTTGGTTAAAAGATCCATCAAGTTTTCACTTGACCTCACATAATTTATAATGATCGCTTTATCTAAAATTAATTGTCGAATATAGCTATGTCTTAATCCAATATGTTTAAACTTTCCATTATATATTTGGCTATATGTCCTTGTTAAAGTTGCTTTATTATCATATCGAATATAAATTGAAAAAATTGATTTAGGCCATAATGGTATTTCATGTAATAAATTCCTTAGCCATAACCATTAAGCTTCTTTAGCTGCTATAGCTAATGCAATAAACTTGACTGCAATGGTGAAATTATTTATGCATATTTGTTTTTTGGAACCTTAAGAAATAGCACCCCCACCAAGTACAAAATCCACCCACTTGTAGAAGCATGATCTTTCATGTTAGGAATCCAACTGGCATCAGAATATCCTTCCAAAATTGAAGAACATCCGTTATAACACAATCCATTATTGATTGTTTTCTTCAAATACCTGTGTACTCCTTTAACTTCTTACTAATACAAGTTACTTGGATTACTTGTGTACCTATTTAACTTTCCAATAGCAAATGCTATGTCTAGCCTTGTACAAGTCATCGTGTACATTAGGCAACTAATTACTATTGCATATTTTAACTAATTGATTATCCTATCAGTATTAGATATTAATTTTAGTTGAAAATTCATGGGTGTAGATGTTGGAATATAATTGGAAATATCAAACTTTTAAAGTACTTTTTCAATATTATGTAATTGTAACAAGGTTATGCCACTATCATTCTGGATTATTTTAATTCTAAGAATAACATCTGATATACCCATATCTTTCATTAAAAATTTATTTTATAAAAATTTCTTTGTTTTCTTAACTTGTTTTGAATCAGTGCCAAAACTTAGCATATCATCCACATATAAACAAATTATGACTTCTTTGCCATTTTTTAAATTTGTTATATATACACTTACTAGACTCATTAATTCTAAAATCGTTAGCAAGAACAATTTCATCAAATTTTTGGTGCCATTGTTTTGGCACTTGCTTAAGTTCGTGCAGGGACTTTATGAGCTTACAAACCTTATGCTTTTGACCTGGAATAATAAATCCTTCCGGTTGTTTCATATATATTTCTTCTTCTAATTCACCATTTAAAAATGTTGTCTTTATAGCCATTTGATGTATAATCAAATTACAAGTAAAGGCATGTAAAATTAAAAGTCTAATTGTAGCAATTCTAGCTACTAAAGCATAAGTATCAAAGTAATCGATCCTTTACTTTTATGTAAAACCCTTGGCTACCAACCTTGCTTTAAATTTTTCTCTGGTTTCATCCACCCTCATTTTTTTTAAAAAAATTCATTTACAACCTATTGGTTTAGAACCTAGTGGAAGGTCAACCAAAATCCAAGTATTATTTCCCATTATTGACTCTATTTTATCATTGATTACTTTTCTCCAAAAAGTAGACTTCATTACCTCTTCATATGTAATAGGATCAAACTCCACATTAAAACAATAAGAAATTTTATTGTTTATACTTTCACCAGTCCTTTCCATAAGGAACATAAAAAAACTAATCCATAATTTTTTGCCTCTCTAATCCTTTTGCTTGTCTTTATTTTTTAACAAAATTCATCCATAATTTCAGTTTGTTCCAATGGATTTAAAATTTCTTTTTCACTTGTAAGATGAATTGTTTTTAATGGTTGTAATTGTCTCGAAATATATTTAAATATATTTTCATCAAAAATTGTATCTCTTGATTTAATAACAATGTTAACTAAAATTGAATAATTTAATTCAATAATTATGAACCTATATGCTTTACTATTTTGTGCATATATTATAAATATGCATTATATTCCTTTTTTACCCAACTTTTTTCTTTAGGTTTTAGATTTTAACTATAGCTCTACACCTTCAAACCTTTAAATAATTAAGATTTGGTTTTTTTTTTCTTCCATTACTCTTATAGGATTATTTTTGTTTCTTTGATAAGAATTCTATTTAGCATATGACAAGTTGTTAATAAAGCTTCACCCTAAAATCCTTATCTAAGACCAAAATATCATAACATTGCATTTACTATTTCTGTTAAGACCTTGTTCTTCCTTTTAGTTGCACCATTCTATTGTGGTATATAAAGAGTAATAACTTGATGGATTATTCCAGTGGATTCAAAGTAATTTGGACTATAATATTTTTCACCCCTATCCAACTTCAAGCATTTGATAAAAGATTCATCATAAAGTTTAACTTCAAATTTATATATTTTAAACTTATTAAGTACTTCATTTTGAAATATAACAAATAAGCATAATAATATCTAGTACAATTATCTATAAATGTAACAAAATATTTTTTTCTGGATAATATAAGAGTGCTATGCATATTAAAAATATCATAGTGAATTAACTCAAATAACTTTGTATTTCTTTTAATCTTAGGAAAATAATTTTTGATAATCTTAGTCGACATGTATACATTACATTTATTAATGTCTTGATTAAATTCAGGAATTAATAGAAGCTTACTCATATCATGCAATTTTTTGTAATTTAAATGACTTAATCTATAATACTATAAATATAAAGATTTAATCATGTAAGCAGAAATAACAATTTTATTCTTATTAATAATATTGAGTTTGAACATTCCCTCATACATATACCCTTTCCCAACAAAAATTTTTCTCTTAGATAGAATAAACTTATCTGCCTCAAATACAAGTTTAAAACCAAACTTGTTTAACTGACTTTCAAACACTAAGTTCTTCATAAATTTTGGTATGTAATAAATATCATTCAAAATTATAGTTTTTTTAGAAGTGAATTTCAGGTCAATAATCCCTTTGCCTTTGATTATTCTTGTTGAAGAATTTTTCATGTAGAGGACATTGCTATATTCATTCTATTTAAATGTTGTGAATATTCTTTTGTGTTACACACATGTTTTGTTGCCCCTGAATTAATCCATTAAGATTCATCATTTTTAAGTATGTTGATCTCGAAAATCATGGTAACAAATTTTCAGAAGTATCACATTTTGATGAATCATTTTTCTTCTACATCAACAGATATTTTTTTTTGAAATGTCCTAGTTTACCACAATGATAACATGAGCTTTTTTATATTTTCTTATTCTTCTTGAATTTAGGCCCATTAGTAATCTGTTTGAACTTGAACTTCTTTTTGGTAAGTTTTGTGGCCTGCCTTTCCTTCAAAACATAAACTTTGGCATAACTAGAACTAGAATTCTATTCTTGCTTTATGTATTTCTCTTTAATTTGAAAATGATTAACCAAAGCCTCAAGCGTGATTTTCTCTTTTTATATATATATATTTTAGATTTCTTTTAAAGTTCTTTCATGATGGAAGAAGTTTGTCTATTACAAAGGATACAATAATTGTTTCATATATGCTCATATTATACTATTTAAATTTATTAAGCATTCTTTTAATTTCATGTAGTTATTAAATCACAGAATATCCATTAATCATATGATAATTATTGAAATGACTAACAAGAAATTTCTTACTTGTTGCATCCTCAGTCATATACATGATCTCTAATTTATCCTATAACTCATTTGCAGTAGTCTCATTTTGGTAGGTATCAAATAGGTTGTCAAACAAACCATTTAGAATATGACCTTTATACATATAGTCTATATTATCCTATTTTTATCTCTCTCTTATTGCAACAACCGATTATTCTATTTCATTTTCTTCTAGCCTGGGAATAGTTAGAACATATACAACTTTCAAGGTTGAAAGTAGAAAATGCATATTCTTTTGTCATTTTCAAGAATTGCCACCATCAAAACAATCTAATTTGACAAAACTAAAAGCTAATTCCCTGAGCGTTGCTTCAATAGCCATTGTTGAACTGAATAAAATTTTAATATTGTTAGTGCAAACACTAAAAATATGAAATTACTACTTCTGAAAACCATAAAATTGTTAGTACAAACACTAAAAATCAAGGCATGTAACAGTGCCACTTTCCTTAAGGTTTTATTTGCTCCCACTTTATTATTTACTTAATAAGTATATAAAAAAGTTACAGGCAATAAATCTTAAGGATACAATGAAATCCAGTGACTGACCATGTTTTGCATTGATGAAATTAGCTACTGAGCATTCACTGACATATCATAAGATCATTGAATTTTTATAAAGATTTTCTACATAAAAACTTTTATAAAATAAATCTAGAGTTTGAAAAAAAAAAGAGAAGCTCTGAGAATTGCTTTTGTGTATATTTTCATAAAACTAGAATAGCTTTTATAAATAGATAAGTGTCTCTTTCTCTTATAGATATAACTATCTATTTTGAATAGACTGAAACTATTTGTTTTTGAACAATTAAAATCGTTTATTTTTTTAACAAACTTATTTGTCTATTTTGTATAGATTTAACTGTCTGTTTTTATTTTTTTTTATTTGTGTTAGACAAACTTTAATCAATCAAACACTTATCAGCTTTAAATAAAATAAAATTTTATAAACTTTAAATAAAATAATATTTTATTTATGACACTACACTTACCATAAGTGCCAAGTGTCATTAATTAAATATTTATATATGTTAATTATTTAATTAATGCAAGACCAATCGAACTTGAAATACCAAACCCATGATCCATTAGCCACTTTAGTCCAACGATAATAAACTTTTACTCTTTTTAATTTAAATAACTATCTCATCATTTCCTTTTTCAATATTGAATTATTTCACATATTTTATTTTAAAAATTTTTAACAATATCAAATGATTATTTATAGGTGAAAAGTGAAAGATCTATGAGGTTGTTTAGTAGTGTTGTAACCAAGTGATAATGTGCAAATCAAGTCGGCCCAAAAATCGAAAATGCCCCACAATCTCTAGTGAGGAAATGGACTAATTTACTTTCTAGACCCAAAGAAACCCCTAATAGATGTTATTATGAAATCTTAACAAGCTTAACAACAATCACAAAATTCTTGTTAATTCGTAACAAATAAATAGATATTGTTTTAACCATTTCAATATGATAATATCTCACATAAAAACTAAAATTTTTATTTCTTATCATCCAACAACACAACCTCTTAACAGACTCTTATACAATACAATATCATAACCCACGACACCACAAACAGGAAATAACACAGGGAGACTAAAGATAATACATTGATTTATTATCTCATGGGATTATAGAAATGACTACTTTTCCAGTAACTCTGCCAGTTTCAAGATATGCAAAGGCTTCCCGGGTTTGAGAAAACGAAAATAAGCCTTTCGGATCAATTATTGGCTTAACCTTCCCACTCTCCAAGAATGGATTCAGTTTCTCCAAAACAGCCCCATTTGATGTGATAATGTATATAAAAGCTGGTGGAATCACAGCTCCAATTATTGTGACAACACGCCCACCTTCTTTCACTGCCTTCACTGCCTTATCACATTGTCCTGTTTATACCCATGCACATTGTTACTTACATACATAGAAAGAAATTCAACTATGGTTTTAGAATCTTACCAACTGTATCATATACGACTTCGAATTTCTCTGGCAGATATTCGAAGTTTTCCTTTGTGTAATCAATAGGCAAATCAGCACCCAACCTCTTCAGCAAATCCAGTTTTCCTGTACTTGAGGTAGCTGCTATTTTGGATGCCCCGTAGACATGTTTTGCTAGCTGATCCAGGAGAAATAAACATTAATAGAGATACAATGAAAAATCCAAGTTCCTGATAAGCAATAGAGCAGGCAATAATTTGTCTCAAGGAATCAGCAGGCAAAACAGCCTAGACAGAGAAGTTAAACCAAAATAGTAAGTACACCTGAATAATCATGGTGCCAACCCCACCAGCACCTCCCAGGACAAGGATAGATTTGCCAGCAGAAAACTCGCATCGTTCAAGGCCTCCATAGGCGGTCTCAATGGCTAAGGGCAGTCCTGCAGCTTCAACAAAGCTCAGATTTTTCGGTTTGAAAGCCAACAGCTTCTCTTCAACAGCAGTGTATGGTTCCAAATTGTTTTGGTTGATCCATGGCCTTCTCAATAATGTCCCCATATACTTCATCACCTTCCTTGAACTTCTTTACTTGGCTTCCCACTTTCACCACCACACCAGCAACATCAAAACCTGGAATAATCTGACAAAATCAAGAACAAAACAAAAGAAGTTTTAGGAAGAAGAACATAGAAATTTTTAACTCTCCAGATGAGAATAACAATACAACAAGATTTGCAACATATTTTTGAAGCTCTTTTTTTTTTGTTTTCTTATTTTTGAAGGAGATCACTTCATAAAACATTAGCATGATTATTTATTAAACCTTAGTTTTAGTAAACCATATTCTTCTTCCTCTAGCATGAAACCACAGAAGCAAAAGCAAATTAAAACAAAAGAAAAAAAAGATTGGAAAAGAAAGAGACTTACAGGTAAAGGAGAATCAAATTCTTTGAACATGCCGAGCATTCTCTTGAAATCAACTGGATTAATCCCAGCTGCTACAACTTTGACCAGAACCTGGTCATCATTCAGTTGGGGTACAACAACGTCTGAGTCTAGTTTCAGAACATCAGATGATTTTCCATATTCAGAATAAGTCCAGGCTTTCATTTTAGATGGAAGAGTTGCAGTACTTGAAGCCATGAGAAATGAAAACAAGCTCTCTTTGATCAACTAGGAAATACAGTTACTAGTTAGATTAATGCTAGTAGCCTTTTTTGCTCACTTCAAATATCTGACTCTCGAGCAACCATCCAACAATATATGAGACAGGTTATAGTCGATAGCTAAAATGTTTCTGGTATTGGCAATGCTATCTCTCCTCATTTGTATACTTATACATAAAAAAAAGTTAGAAATTAATTAAAACTCTACTATTTGAAATAAAAGAATTTTTTTAATTCAAATCAAGAGTTGATGAAAGTTGCAAAAGTTATGCCTTAGCTATGACATTTTCCTATGAGAAGAATATCCTCCGTTTTTTTTTTCTTCGTTGGCCAAAAAAAGTCAGTTCCATTTATCCATTAAAATGGAAATGCATAGGTACTGATTTCTATCCAAGTTCAGTTAGTAGGCCCCATTATAAGGACTAATTGCAGTCCAAGTTGTTGAAGAACAACCAAGGCCTCCAAGCAAATTCCAACTTCCAAATACATCTAGATTAATACGAGTACTATAACATTGCATATATTTTAATCATTAAATGGATTCATAATAGTGTTAAAGACTTTTAATCCCGTGAAGTTAAACCTTTCCATCTTTACCAACTAAAACCCTTCAGTTGATATTGTAATATTGTAGACTTGTAGTTGTGTCTTGCCATTGGACACGCTGGGGGTAATTCATGTAGATGACACCTGTCAAGGCTTTATTGCCTATTGGTAGAAAATGGTAGTAGTTCCTTTGTCACCAGTGTATATGAGCAATAACCTTCACCAAATAGTTCATTAGGTGAAACACGATTATCTGATTTAGAACAAAAAACTGACACTTTTTATTTGTTTTTGATGAATTTGAACAATTTGTCAATTTGGTAGAATCATATGATATCATTTGTGCTTTTCTAAGGACAAAAATAGTGAGAGAATGTCATGATAAAATCACTTTATCTCCAACAAGGATATCATATAGGCCCGGAGAATTCAAGCGCCTTAAACCAGTGACAAAAGTTGGTAAAGCAATCAGATTTTTTTGCCCCCCTGTGAAAGTAATAAATTAAGTGGCCAATACCAAACAGACAGTGATCAGGTCAATTCAGCCTGGCCCTCCTCTATGGTCAATTGAGCCTTAGCCCACCTTATAAGCAACGAAGGTGGGCCTAATCTGGGTAATAAGGACCAGGACATGGCATGGCCACTCTATCATCTTGAGCCCACCCCTAGGTCATACAAATCCACCATCTTTGATTCATTGAAGGAAGCAGAAATCAAGTTTTAAATACCTCAAATCATTAATGCCAAATCTACTTGGCTATCTTACCACTTAAGTAAGATTATTGCTGGAAAAATTAGCAGTTTGTGATTAAAAAAAATGGCAGTTCCTCCAACAGCCACCAAATTGCATTTATGACGGCAAAATATTTACTCTGTACCTAAATTCACAAAGATCTGCTGACCAAACTGGAATCATTCAACATCTTTGCTTTACGCATATTCCAAGAGAAACAAGGGTAAACTTCTGTATACACAATTTAATGGCCCTACCACCTGGTTCAGGCACAGATTGTTCTTTTTAAACTAACATGTAGATAGCAGAAGTATTGTCGGTTACATAGATTTGAAAGTACAAAGGGTATAACCAGATATAAGTGAGCTTAAGGCCAATGCAATAAAGGCTACCAGCGACAATGCCATAGAGGCCCTTGCCATCTCCAGGAACTTGTCTTTTCCCCAGTTCGATTGCCAGTCATCAACTCGGACAGCAGCTGAAGATGATGCTGATATGAGAAGATAAGCCAGCATCTGCCAAATCAAACAAATAGTTCAGCTTTTCACCTTTTAAGTGCTTCAGCACACAGATATATTAATCATGTCCATATGAAGAAAAAAAAGGGTTTGACCCCATGTATTATTATCTACTTCACCTCTCTATCTGAGGAAAGTTTCAGGCCAAGTCCTTAGAGCCACAACAGCACAAATGACTTTGGTAGTGTTAGGGCCTTAGGGATATTTTTAGGTCTAAAGGACATGCTGTTCATTTTTCTCGTTAGGGACTGTCAGCAGACAGTTGCATTTTAGATTTTTGGATTGACCTGACATATTCAGTGCCACGGTCAATTCGGCCACATCATCTTTATGCCCCATAGACCCTCTCACTTTCCACCTATAAATAAAAACACCTAAGTATATCAATACATGTCCATTCTACTAATACTTTTTTACTTTTCTTTCCTTTCAATCTCCTTTGTGTTAATCTCTAATTTGAGCATTGAAATGCAAACGTAGAAAACACGCCTGTCTCTGCTTTTAATCGCTCTCTTCTCTTCCCCATGATTTCAGGAATTCACCCTTCTGCTCGGAACTCGACACAAACAGGTAGCTAAAGAATTTTGATATCTTAGCCACTACAGAAAATGGGTAGTTGAGAAACGATAACTGGAAAAGAAACTAAAAGGAGAAAAACCATAGAAAGCATCTTGTCTGTCTTGTGCCTGGTATTTTATCATGATAGAACAAAAGGCAGAAACGCAGCTTGATTCCTTTTTGTTAGTGTATCCAATGCCACCCGAAAAGTATCTTTTATCTGCTCATCTCAAATGTATAACAGGCTTTGTGGGAGATGATGTTAATTGTCACTTTTACATGTCCTCTATAGATTTTATAAGTATTGCTTGCAAATTAAGCGATTTGACACTACAAAAGTTACCCCAAATTCTCCATTTTGAAAAGGTACCAACTTTTCTCCAGGACAGTAGCCACAAATACTATACAGGAAACAAGTTGAGAAAGTGAGTGAAGGCAGCATTATCACACAGAAAAAAGGCTTTAAAAAGGTCATAAAAAAAGTCTTCCCACAACTAACTGGTCCCCAAAAAAAAATTCTAGCCTAAGCACTTCTTGGTGAAACAAAACCTAGGCAGAGCCATAAAAAGATTCATACACAGGCACACATCAGTAGTGTTTCTGGTTCTTGCAAGAACTAGTGATTACTATACACCGGCCATTGGAGTCCTGCACCCAACTTTATAGGCTGTGGCCCCCTAAATTGCCTCATCACAGCCATTCCAGAATTAGGTGAGTAATTAAACTTTGGTTAAAAACCAAAAAGTAAGGGCCTTTAGTCTAAAGAAGAATTACCTGATCCAAAACGAAATCTAAGTAACACCGGAGGCGACCCCGGGGTTTCTGTTTTCCAAAGGTCAATTGGTAAGCTAGATCATATGCCTGAATCCCTGAGTATACAAATCCTATCACATTCACTGCCATACAGAATCTGCAATCAGTGAACACCATGATCAAACAATACACAAAACCCAATAAAATGAAACATGGAACAACAGATTCGATATGAACAGTTGAAACAATAAACATCATTAAGGCAGTGGCTGAACATATAAACAACTAGAAGGCAGGAAAACATCTTTTTGCAGAGTATTAACGGATTATTTTAGAAAATAGAAAAAGCCACCAACCTGAACTCCTTGTAACGGTAGAAAGAATCAAGAGCCCAACCTTGATCTCTATCAGCAGCTAAAACAGAGAAAGAAACCAAACAAAAAACAAACCCAGAAATCCTAAACCACAACGAAGCCTTTTTCACCATCTTATCTCTTTTGGTTCTTCTTAATATGGACAGATCAGGCCTCAATCTTTTACCACTACCAGAACCGAGTTTTTGACTCTGCTCTTCAACTTCAACAGTAGTAGCAGTTGACTGATTGAACTCCGCCTTGGAAACTGCCAGAGCTGGTGGCTTAGAGTTAGGGTCAGAAGGTTGAGATGCTAGTGGTGGTGGAGAGAAGCCGTGGCTGAGAGAAAAATGATCAGATGAAAGAGGAGAATCAACAGGAGACTGATCAGATGGTGGTGATTGAGCTTTTGGAATAGTCTTTGGTGGTGTTGACCTCTTGCTTAATGGAAATCGTGATACTGTGTGATTGTGCTTATTTTCTGCTTCTTCTTCAAGAGAGTTAGGGTCAGAAGGTTGAGATGCTAGTGGTGGTGGAGAGAAGCCGTGACTGAGAGAAGAATGATCAGATGAAAGAGGAGAATCAACAGGAGAATGATCAGATGGTGGTAATTGAGCTTTTGGAATAGTCTTTGGTGGTGTTGACCTCTTGCTTAATGGAAATCGTGATGCTGTGTGGTTGTGCTTATTTTCTGCTTCTTCTTCATGTTTCTCTTGTTCTTGTTGCTCTTCTTGTTGCTGTTTCTCTTCTTCTTGATGATTCTGTTGATCTTCTTGTTGTTGTTGTTGTTTCTCTTCTTCTTTATGTTTTTTATGTTGTTGTTGTTTTTCTTCTGTTTGCTGTTGTCGTTTCTCATTCTCCATTATTGAATAAGGTGGATTGGTCGAGTTTTCCGGTTATTGACAGTGAACTTGCCTTTGAGGTCTCAGGGTCTGGGCTATTAACTATTAAAGAAGGGGAAACCGGAACTGAAGAAGACAAGAAGACTACGGACTTCACCTAGGCTGGCTAACACGTTACTTACAGATCTCAAAAAGTACTTTCACTTTTTTTTTTTTTTTTTCTGTTTGCAAAGAAATGATAACACTACAAAATTTTATGAAATTATTTATTAAAAAAAAAAACTCATTGTATAATTCAAGATTCAAGTATTCAACAAGCCTTTTATCGACAAGAAACACGTTTTTATTAAAGACTTATATTTAAGCGCTGTCAATAACTATACACTTCATAAAAAATAATTTTAAATATGTTTTTAAATGAAATATATTTACTTTTTAAAGTTTAAATTTATTTATTATTAAATATTGATTTACTTATAGCATATAAAATTTAAATATAAACTTTTTTTTAGTAGATCAAATTCAAATTAAATTAAAAAATAACGTAATTTTATCTTAAAATTTAAAAATATTACGTGAAGAAATAAATTTTTGATTTTAAAATTTTAAATATTATTAAAAATTTATATTTTTTTTCAAAATTAAATTATCTTAAATTAAAAGATAAAATCAAATACTCAATAATAAAATTTTTAAAAAAAATACATAAATTCTTCTCGACCAAACGGTCGCTCGCTGGTAAGGGATTTTTGCACTTCACCCGATTCATTCTTTACGAATTCTCTCTTTTTTTTTTTTTTTCCCTGAATCAGTTCAATCGAACTTATTTTAAGATCTAATGAATTTATAAAAATTTACCCTCTTTCAAATTTTCAATGAATTTGAATCCAAATAACAAAAAAGTAATATATTATTTTTTATCACTTGAACCACCCATCCGTTAGTTTACAGGCTGACAAAAGAATTCGTGTTGACTCTGAATGAAACTCAGTTCTTCCAGCTTCCAGGTCTCCAAACTAAAATATTGATAACAAACTTTGAATTTTGGATGTTACAAAGTGAATGAAATGAGTAGCAGCCCAGCTATCTTTTACTTAAAGCCGACAACCAAGCTTTACGTTCATACAAACTTATATCAGTAATATACAACATCAAAACCAGCATATATCTCGCCTTCATAAGTTATCATCGGTTAGGAACATTCCAAAGCCACATATTTCAGAAGACGGGGGGAAGATGTGATTAGGACCTTGTAAAGAACTCGTGTGCTTCCTGGTACCTATCTAATACAACGTTATAGAGGGGATGGATGGGTTCCAGAAGATTGGAGTAAGGACCTAATACGGCACTGGGCAAGGGTGGAGAATCCTCATCTTCCGACCAGCTATGTTGACAAACTGAAAGGCCGCTTAGACAGTAACACGTGTGATAATGGTCTCTAGACTTGCCCGGTTTGTCTCTGAGTCCACCATCAAGCTCCTACATTCACAAAAACGAGTTACAATCCAAACCCGTTCGAGCAACAAATGTGAGGACTAAGTTGTTTCATTTTTTAGAAAGTGGAGATAATTTTTCAACCAATTAGCAACCCTAATACTAGTACCTGTGAGCATAAAAGAATATATTGCTGCAAGGCCAAGCTGTTGAAAAGAGGTTTCATTTTTGCTTGCCTCATGCTAGAACTATTATCAATATTGTCAACATTAACTCGACAGGAAGTATCATGTTGATCTGCAAGAAGAAAAAAAACCTAAATTAACAGCTCTCATGAATTATAAGGAAAACAACAAAATTAGGAAAGGGAGACCAGACCACAGACTACTGAAGCAGAATGGCTGCCACCCTGTGATAATTTCTCATTTAAACCTTCTCCTCCTGCTACATCCAATGCAGCAACAGTTTGCAGACTTTCTGCACCACTAACTTCTCCATCAGTTTGCGGACTTTGTGCACCATTATCTTCTTCATCACCCAATAGCACAGGTTGTTCCCCTTTTGTTGCATGTAATCTTTTCAATAATGCAAATACACCTCCCTGGTCACTTTCCTTGGTTATATTTCATTTCAGCTCATTAGAAACAAGAATGAGATTAGTAGAAAATTACCTGCCAGAAGGAGTAACAACCATCGACGAGTTTATTAGTTCTCCCCTGAAATCCACCCTCCACTCCTTGTCGGAAAACTACCCAATCCTAAAGGATAACTCAGAATACATGCTTATTAATATAATCACAAGAGAATGCTATCATAGTTTGCATGAAGAAAGATAATAAAATTAATGAAGAGCAATGACATGGTCTTACAATTAAGCTAGATAAGTCCAGACGATCAACCTCATTGATCAGAATCATTGCAGCCAACCCACAGAAGGTGTACCTGACAAACAAATTAACAGAACTGTAGGAGGCTTTCTCATACGGGTAAACTCTGCTGGCAATTTCACAAGCAACATGTGCATATATATATAATAGCATACATGAGGAAGTAAACAATGAATCAAATTTCAAGGATAATTATTAAATTTATAATTTAAGAAAACAGGTAAACCACATGCAAAGATGAGCTTAACATACCCCCCATGAGCTTCAGAACCAGGTTCCCCAGCAATGCCACCTTCGTAAGTCTGACAACTTCAAAAAGATGCAACAAACTATTTCAGTCACATGGACGACACAATAGGAATCAACACATAGCTCAGGTAACCCATGCATTCAACCCATTCAACCCGTGCATTCCGTGCTACTATTTTAATATATATGCAAAAGATCAAGTCCATTGATACCATTGAAGCAAAGCCACAACAATGTACTAATAGGGACACTAAGAGCTTTGTTTTTTGGTATTTAAGGCTGTTAGGGATTGAACCTTGGTCACTGAAACTAAGAGTCTAGCACTCTACTAACAGACCACATGGTTGTTGACAACAATAAGAGCTTTTCTTGGTTATAACAGTGTATTCATACGGAAACAAAGCATATCACTCAGTCCCAAGAAGCATCCAAATTTACCACAATTTTAAAACAACACAAACTGAAGACTACAATATAAAAGCCCCCATGTTCTGGACTCTCTTTGCATTATTAAAATTTTGAGCCCCCAACTCACTGATCCCTTCCTAATATGTTCAGATAAAGCAGTGCTTTTGGAGAAAGAGGAATATGAGTAGAGGTTCCAACTTTGAAGCACATAGGCTTTTAACAATTTTTAAACATGCCACACAGTATAAATAAGCTTTCTAGCAGCAATAAAACAAAGAAAAAGGATATGGAAACTAATTAAACCTAAAACAAATAGCAGATAAAGGGGGGGTCGGGGAAGACAAATTAGCTGCCTTAAATGACAAGCTCAAAGCAAAGTGAAAGCTAGATACTGACCTTAAGATGTAATTTCCAACATTTTGAACAAGATTATCATCCAAAATATTCAGGAGACTTGCAACCTGATAAAAAAAAGATGGCTGGATTATTGCAAAGATAGAATAAGCTTGAAAACAGTAGTCTATAAGTTAAAAATGATAACTGATGAAAAATATATGCAACCGAAAAGAAGCAATAGATCTATGATAATGGTTAAGCTTGCCAATCAAAACAGTAATAATATTAAATTTTCAGCATGACTGCTCACTTACAGAGATGGCAGTATAACATGCCCGAACATCAATTTCTCCACCATCATGCATTCTGTGAAAAAAACTCAATAAGAACACTTTAAATTACAATCTAAACACTTGTTTTCAAGGAAAAAGATATGAACAAGTCAAATTTTCCTCATAGCAAGCATTGCAATGCCACATATTGAATGTAGATTGATTCAACTAAATAACATTAATCTCCAAATACAAAGTTATTCTTTTGCAGAGCAACTTGAAAGACAAGAAGTAAATTCCATGATATCTATTGGAAGGAGGCTTCTATCTTAAAAAAGATGAAGAAACATGTCACACCTGAAACCCCCGCTAGAGTCTTTCATTTGCCGCAAAAACGTGTACAGTTTTTCTCTGAAGGAAATTACAAATTTCCGTTAAATCACTTTCAAGAAAAACTTCAAATTCTATTGTTGCATAATCTGACCACCTATTAATTGATGACAAAGCTTGGTCACCACCCAAAGTAACAAGTGAATTGACTGCAGCATATGTTGTTGCAAGATGAGGCATCTGGAAAAAGAAATTATAATGTCATTTAGTTCTCTCATGTACACATAAAATGCAGTATAACTTCAAAGACAGTAAAAGAAAGAAACCCTGGCAATAGAAAATACAATGGTTCATATAAATAAGAATCAATTAAAAATTGGCCACCTCAACGTCTTACTGTTAGCATAAAGGAAGATGGTTAAAGTTTAACAATGATCATATCCACAATTTACTTGCCTGTCCAGGTCCACCACCATACCCACCATTAGGATCCTGTCAGGGATAAGAATACATAAACAAATAAAAAGAAATATCAGATAACCATTCAAAAAATAAAAAGATGGACACCAAAGAAAACAAACTTGTAATCATATAGTTCAATTAACTAGTAAGCACCAAGCTCTAAACTGGTAAAAAATGGAGTTGATCACAAGCACAAGTGCCAATCCATTTGCATAAGCACACACTTTCTGCAAATAATGCACTCTTATCCCCATATAAAACCAAGCATACACCTAACCGAGAAAAGTACTATGTAGTAACATATTGGAATAGAAATGAATTGAATATAACCATAACCATAATAAATGCAACCATCTGCACTCTTGCAATGCTAGTTTCAATCTTCAAAATAATAACAACAACATCACAAGCATTTTCCAATTAAGTGGGGTCCGTTATGTCAATTACATTAAACCATTGTGCCTTATTTAAGATCATAGGCTGAATAAACTCAGGTAACGACAATCACTCTTAAAACCAAATTCCAAAAAAAAAAAAAATGCTAAAGAGATTATTTCACATAAAATGATGTCCAAATACCATTCCAATTCAACACTAATCATATTCAAAAATAAGAATTCATAAAACCATGGATTCAAAATAATATATAAATTTAGAAAAATAAATCATAAATTTTTCTACCTGACAACGACTAAGAAAATCAATAGTATTATCTTCCAATTCAGGATCTAAAAACTCGTCCATTAGAGCAATTGAATGAAGAATCCAATAACAAATCCAAGGCCGACTGCAAATTAAACAATCAATTTTTTTAATTTTCCTCTAATTTTAATAATTAAAGTACTAATTAACAAATTAGGTAAAAAATATATACTAACTTAGCATCTAATACGCAGAAAGAAGGACCGAGCTGTTTCAATCCTTTCGTTAAGAACTCCACGTGATTTTCCCGTTGAAGCTCCAACCTATCGAAAAAGAACAGAAATTCAAGATAAGAGAAAATTTGATTAAAATTTTTAGGGTTTTATGGATTTACATGAAGGATTGGGAGTTGGGAGGCATGTTGTAGAAGGATTTGTATATGTTGAAGACTTGTTGCTCAACAGATAATTGATCGCGCTGACTCACGGTTAGACTCGGGAACGATTCCATGGTTTCAAAATCGCAGCCGGTAACACTGTGGCCTGAGACACTGAGTTTAGTAACTCGCTTCGCTTTGGCTGCAGTTACAGACAAAAAGGGGAAAGGAAATATAAAAAAGCGGGATAGAATTTTTACTGTTTGGTCACGGAGATAAGGTGATTAATCCATAAGATAAATTTGATTAATTTTGACTAAGCTTGGACTCTTTCTAAAGTAAGCCCCTTATTAAACCTCTGATGTCTCCCATCTCTTTTGTCTTCACACTACATTTTTTTTTTTTTTGGGCCTTTTACACGACAATTCTCAACAATTTTTTTATAATAAAAAAGATGGCAGAGGGATGGATGAGAGAGAACTGCCATGTCTCGTCTTGTTTCTTTCATTTCTTCCTTTTACTCGGCACCTATTCCATTCCCTTATCGTTTCATTTACGTCATTTTTCAATCAATTTTGCTTTTTAAAATGGCATAAAAGTCGGTGGGATTAAGAGGGTAAATAATATATTAATATTTATAAATTATTTATATTTAATTTAAATAAAATTTAAATAATTTAATTTATTAATAAAATTTAATTTGAATTTTTTTATATATGATTTGAATAATTTATAAATTTAATCAAATTTTTATTTTTAATATATTTTTATTATTTTAATTAATAAAATATTTTAAATTTAAGTTCGAATTTGAATATAAATAATCAAATTTTTATCAAATATAAAAATTAAATTTATTTTTATATATTAATCAAATTTAATCGAATAAATTTAAATAATTTAATTTTTATTTTGAATAAAAATTAAATTAAAAGAAATTATTTAAATTTAAATTAAATTTTAAAATTTAAATTTTAAACAAAATTTAAACTCAAATATAATATTATATCAATTTAAATTCAATCGATTACACTTTTAAATCATATAAGACTTTCATTTTTCATTTTTTTTCTTTCATTTCATTCTCTTACCTACAACTTATTCTATTCCCTAATTATTTCTTCCACGTCATTTTTTTATCTTTTATCAATTTTGCTTTTTTAAATGTAAAAGAGTGAGGTATTAGAATGGAAAAACAAAAAAGGCTAAAAATCTTAACCTATTTTGGATTTTCAACCACTCCACTAGAAAAAACAAAAAGGAAAGAAGTGAATCAGTAGAAGTAAAGATTGAAACGAAAAACAACCAGAAACCAAGCTCAACATAAAAGATCAGGTTGGTCAGACCATATTGTTTTTTTCGTTTTCAGTTTTTGGTTGTTTTTTATTTTAACTATGAGATTTTCAAGTGAGTTTTTTTTCTCTTGAAAATTTTTACTGTGTTCATATTTTTAATTTTACGTATTTTGACTAAAATTTGACCTCTCCTGAAAGCATCCATACGTCATGCTTTTCGCTCTCTTTTTACCATTTTTCCCCACTCTTTTTCAGTTTTATTGAAAAAAGTTGATCATACTATAGAACTGAAGCTATCACGTTTTAGCACTTTTTATCTTCTTTTTTTCCTTCGCATCCTAAAGAACTGAAGCATCTCGTTTTAGCACGTTTGAGTTTCTTGTTACTTTGGAGATTTTTTTTTTTTTTAAAGATTCATTGGAGGTCTATTTCGGGCTTTTCGAGTTTGAGATTTTTAAAAGAAAAAAATTCCAATTAATGAATAAGTAAAAGGAGGGAGGTAACTGAAAAGAAGATTGGAATAAGGTGGTAGATTTAGTTTTTTAATTGGGTTTCTTTATCTGATTGTTTATTAATTTTTAATTATGAATTATAATATGTTAATTTGAGTTTCATGGTTATTTTATACAATTACTAATTGGCCTATTTAGCTTCAAGCTAATTTGTATGGGTTTTGCCATTTTGGGTAAATATATAATTATCTTTTTCTTTTAACTGCATTCAAAAATTATTTCTTCATTTAATTATTATATGTATTATTAGAAATAATAAAATTAGTCAGGGGGGAGCTTGGCCTCCCAAAGTTTTCACAACTCTTAAGGCCCCCTCCCAAACTATTAGCAACTCTTAGTATATATATTAAATAAATTTAAATTAGCCCCTCCAAAATTAAAATTGTTTGTTTGTATATATGTGATAAAATAAGTTTTATGAAAAAATAAGATAAAATATAATAATAATTGAATCTCTTAAAATTAAGTGTCAAGATCCGTTATTGAAATTAGTAATGAAAACATTTAAATTTGGTTAGATTTTTCTTTTTTCTTTTTTATCTATTTGAATTTATTTGTTGAGCTAATATTAATATTGATTTGGGATTTGGAAGTAGGAAGCAATGAATGATATTTATCGGTAATGGCTTGGATTTGGATTTTTTTTTTCCATTATTTTGTTAGAAGAATTTGATCCTAATTGATAGCCAATAAGAAAAATGTATGTGCAGTTTGACCTTGATTGATTGTGATCTTGATTTGGAATCAAAACTTCCTTCCTTCTCATTCTATGCCCATCATATGATTGAAAAAAAAATTGAGTTAAAAACTTAAAATATATATTCCCATCAGTTGTAATAATTACTAATTTATGATGCCCTTGTTAAAAGCTTGCACCAGAAAATGAGTTTCAAACTACAAGAAACAATAAGAACAGAAACAGAGACAATGGAAAACCAAATGCAGGGTTAAAACCGTGATTTATCTGCAATGAAGAGCAATTTGAACATGGAGTCATGTCTTCAGTGAAGAATCGATTTCCAGATCATCACGCATTTGAGAATGAAAACCATGGAGCCAGCCATTTTCCTAGCTTCAGTTTCTGATTATACCACGTCCAGTGTCAAGAAACAAAAGGATTCCATTTTTGCTTAACATGTCTTTTTTATGTCTCCCTGTTTTGTTTAAGGAATTCCAGGTCTTTCATTTGCATTTGTACAGCTTCCTTAGATAATGGCCTTGGTTCTACAACATTGTCTGCATCACTGCCTTCTGCTACTTTGGCTGCCTTGCCCTTGATAATTCTTTGTATCGTTGATCAATCAACGGTTGGGAAAACAACACTAAACATTTAGTAAGCTCTTGTCTTCCTCTTCTATCAGTTCTCTCCCAAACCAACAGACATGACAGAAGCTCAAATGAGCATCAAAACTCAAGGGACAACATCAAAATGGAAACACAAACGAACGTGCACCTACATAGAATGGAGATTGTAAAGCAGTTATCCACTATTCTCTTATCGAATGCCAATGCTCTAAACTATCTTGATCATTAGTTTGGCAGAATGTAGACTAAATTTTGAGTCTACAATTATGTCTATTATTATTAAATAATATAAATAACATGAATCAAATTTAAATTATATGAATTTGATTATTTATGAACTTAACTATTCATCAATCTAATTAACTATAAATGAATGTATTTAGACTATTTATGAATTTAAACATTTAAAAATTTATGATATTCAACTCAATTAATTGGGGTTGAATATATTTTATGTTTTGTATTATGTATCTATTGTTAAGAAGTATAAATAATTTTAAATCAATTTCAATTTTGCATGAATACTCCAAAAATGTCTGATTGTATGATTTTAAGGCAGATAATCACAGTATTATAAAGCTCAGATCGTATTATAAAGCTGCCTGCCAGATTTCGCCTATTGCAACAAATCAAATTAAAACATTAAAAAAACAACACTTGCACCAACATGCAAGAAGTTATTTAAAATATATATATATATATATATATATATATAAGAGAGAGAGAGAGGAGAGATTACTTTATACATTGTAAAATTTTTTAATTTTATATATATTTTTTAAAGATGAAATTAAATATATTTTTTAATTTTACATTCATACAAATTCATCTCTTCATATATATATATATATATATATAATGAGTAAAGGGTTGTAAGACTCTTGGGTAAAGGATAAGGCCCATGATCCTCCTTGACAGTCAAAATCACGGGCAATACTGGCTGGCCTGTTTAATTATTTCCCAGTTTCCCCTGAGGAAAATTGGTGAAACAATTGGGGAGGGCTCTGGTCTAGTCCCGTGACACCCCTCCCCTCTATAAGACAACCTCTTTCTGCTGATCCCTGCTTGCTTTCCATTAAGTCAATAAAGGCAGAAGTTCACGTGCTTGATGATGCTTGAGCTGCGCAATCAATGGTGTTAAATTCATGAGAAAGATAATGGTCACTTTTCCTTTATTTCTTGGTTTTATCTCGATCTGCCACCCTTTGTCGAGGATCGATCCGATAGTGGGCTTAAGCTATATCTAAGAAGTTGAATTTTGTTAGTCTTGAATGCATGATCTTGTCGGGTAGGATACATTTTGTCACAATTGAAAATTAAGTAGTCTATTTGCTCCTTTTGTAAACCTAAGAAGTTGAATTCTGCTTACATAAAAAAAAAAAAAAAAAAAAAAAAAAAGAAGTTGAATTTTGGACCATACTAATAATTACTTGTGCAACTTTATAACTAATAATTTTCTAGTTTGATTGTGATCTTTAAATCTATATTTGAATTTGAATTTTATCTATTATTATTATTATTCAAGTTTATTTAATAGTTATAAATAAATTTGATAATTTTAAATGTAACAAAATGACACGATATAAAATTTTTTAATAAAAATTAAAATATGTATTTCATATTTAATGTATCAATATAAATTATGATATGATAATTTTTATATTTTATATATTTGATACGATAATTACAAAAATAATCATATTTAATTAAGAAGATTGCTTTTATTTTTCCTCCTTTAAAGTATAAGAGAACATGCACTAGTCCCTACATAATAGCATCTTATTTTTATTACCGGTAATATTTTTTTTTGAATAAATATCATCTTAAATATTAATCATAATAAAAGTTATTTAAATTAGAGATAAGTAATTTGTGAGTTCAATCAGTTCGATTTTAAAAAATTAATAACTTAATTAATTTATTCTTGTTTAATAAATAATTAAATCGATCGAAAATTTTTAAATAAATAATTATAACCGAATTGAATTCAATTCGGTTATATAATCAAAATTTTCATCATTTTTTAAATTTTATTATGAATCATTATTTAATTATAAATTTAGTTTAATAAAATTTAAACTCAAATATTATTCAAATTAAATCACTAAAAAATTTAATAATTTTAATAATATTTAAAAAAAATAAAAATATTGATCTTAATTCTTTTATTTTTATTTATTAAAAAATTAATTAATTTAATTACTTTAATTATTAATTTTAAAAATTAAAACCGAATCTAGTTAATTAATTTAACCAATCTAAAAAACTAATTATAATAAAAACTGAATAAATCAAATCATATTTACTTGATTTCAGTCAATTTAATTAGTTCAAACCGATTGTCTCACCCCTAATCTAAATTTTTGGTTAAATAAAGAAAAAAACAAACCCTTTTTAAGTGTATTAAGTCATAAATTCTTCCCTCACTTTATTTTCTTAGTCAAAATTCTGATGATTACTTGTTCCAAACCAATGGCATCAAAGCCAAAAAAAAAAACAATAGGTTCTAGGCTCTATGTTCTATTCTTGAAATGCACGGAGAGTACTCCTTCAAGGCCCATTGCCTCTTAAACATTTTCCTTGATACCTATCAACTTTATTCTTAAATGACCACTTTAATTGAGTACAATAAAAAGTCTTTTATTTTTTTTTTTCAACCCTCAATAATAGCTCCATCACGTCATCCATCTAGTTTCCCCTTTATTTGTAGCCATAGGTTTCATTTTCTTCACTGGTTTCTGTCTTTTTAATTGAATTGTTTGGTAGTATTCAATCATGTAATTGAAATTCTCATTTCAAGAACAAAATGGGTAAACATTTGATCATTTAAAGGTAGATTTGATAATTTTATATATAATAAAAAATTAAAAATAATATAAATTAAAATTTTAATGCATTTAATTAAAAAATAATTATATATTTAATATATAAACATAAATTATAATATAATAATTTTTATATTTTGTATGAAATAAACACTATAAAAATATAATATTACCGGATCTACTGGTATTGCTTTTCTTTTTTTTTTTTTCATGTACCTTGCAGCTCTTTGATTATTAATAATACAAAAAAAACAATAAAAGAAAATCTTGGCCGACCCTTTGTTGAAGTACTATTTTAATGGGATTTTCATTTCCTGGTCTAAACAATAATAAAGCGTTCATAATTAACTTGTTTAACATCCAATGATGGTTGGACAAGTACGTTATAGTACTGTTGTCTGTTACTACTTTCCTTGTGTAACTGTTATCCATCCTTCCGGCATTATGAGAAGTGAAGAAAGGCAGCAGAGTACCCTCTTTGAAAGGGACATTCAAGTTTCACTTACAAATACAACCAGAAAACATTTATAAAAAGGTATGTTTGACCGTGAATCCCATAAAACATACTTGCAAACAAAGGAAAGAAAGGAAAGGAAAAAGCTTCAAGAGGGGGACACAGAAGTTGCAGAAGCAGAAGAAAGAAGGGAAGCAGCAGATGCGTAAACAAAAAAAATAACAACAGCCAGCAGGAATAGAAGAAAACCAAAAGTGGGTCACAACAACACATGTCGGTCTTCAGGCAAAATCCATGTGCCCACATGGCTGTCTGTGAGCTTTGAAAGAAACAAATAAACAAAAAAAAACCCAATTTTTTTATTTTTCATATTTATATATATAGGATTATCATTGAGTTCTAGTTTTTAGTATAGAGTTTGGACAGAGACCAAGAATCAGAAATAGCTCAAACAAGAATAGGAAGTGAAGGTTGTTCCTTTGTTTTTACTGTTTGTTGGTATTTGAGGAGTAAGTTGTGATTTTTAGTTGGGGTTGAGAGATGAAGGAGAAAAGTGAGGGTGGTGGAGTGCGGTATGTAAGAGCAGATCAGATAGATCTGAAGAGCTTGGATGAGCAACTTCAAAGGCATCTTAGTAGAGCATGGACGATGGAGAAGAACAAGAACAGAAAAGAGGAAGGAGAGGAAGGCGTCGGCGGAGGAGGAGGTGGTGGAGAACAGCTAAGGCCAAGCAACACTGTGAGAAGACAAGAGTGGGAGATTGATCCTTCTAAGCTTATCATTAAAGGTGTCATAGCTCGTGGCACTTTTGGTACTGTTCACCGTGGTATTTATGATGTTCAAGATGTTGCTGGTATTGATTTTTTTTTTCTCTCATTTTTTCTGTTAAAGATATGTTCCTGAGAAATTGCTCAAAATGACATTTTTCTTGAAATTGATGTTCACTTGGTTGGTGATTATGAAACTACTATAGATTTCACTCCTTTTTTTGTTTCTCTATTGGTTTCTGTGAAAACCTACTTTGAAACGAACTTTCTATGCATGACAAAGTGTTATACATACATGCCTTATGCACTCAATGTAAAAGCTATCGCTTTAGGCCTTTTTGGTTGGGAGGTTAAACAAAATGAAACTGATAATTTCACAATAGGGCAGTGCTGTTGAATTGTCCATGGCTTGATATGATCAGTGTTCTTCCACTGTGGATGACCGGATATGGGGTTTCTCCATGTTATTAGTACTATCATTTTTATCATAGGGGCTGCCTGAGGTTTGCAGTGGCGGAGTTGAACTTTTAAGGGTTTTTTGTGGCTTAACGTCTTAGGGAATCTAATGTTTTAATGTTTCTAAGTTCTTCAGCTTCTGTTTTGATAATCTTATTACAACTGTACCATTTGTTGGCTGTTAAGAAAATGTAGCTAAAAGGGAAAAGAAACCAGAATTTTGAATCTTCAATTTTAATTAGTTGGTTCTAAGAACAACAACAATTCCAAGGCATACACCTAATACTGGAATGAGTTTTTCCCATCTTGATAGTAAGCAACAAGAAACATCTATCTTTACCATATTTTCTCTCTGCTTCCCCAGACTTTAAGGCTATAAGATGGAAAATGATTTGCTAATGTAGCAAATGATTTCCCATTATGTGAATCTGTTGATTTTCACATAGCAGTTTGTGATCAAAACTTGCGGATCTATCTTCTGAAGATCCGTGATTCACGAGATTTTTTGAGGTGGCAATTAGTTTCACTGCTGCAGTTATTTAAATGATGTTATTCATTTTTCTTACCTTTCATGCGTCCTAATTTATTGCTGATATGCACTCATCTTTTATTTCAACTTTTTGAAGATAAAAGCTATAAAATTAAAAGAGCCCCATTGACATTGTGAACTTGCTTGTTCTGGCTAGCAATAAAGCTGCCAAATGGACCCCATCTCATCTACTAGAAAAATACCACCCGAGTATTTTCAGTGAGCAACATGGACTTAACAGCCGCATTAATGTATGATTAGATTTGGGACCTATAGGTAGCTCTTTGATTGATCATAGATAAAGTTTATTTGGTATTTCTTCCATGATTTTCTGTTGCTTTTCTGTTAAATTGTATGGACACTAGAAAACGATGTTGGATCTTTGCTTTTATATTTTGTAACTCTTTACTTTTTTTTTTTTCTCATTTTTTCCATCATGCTTAGTTAAACTTCTTGACTGGGGACAAGAGGGCCACAGATCAGAGGCTGAAATAGCTTCACTTAGAGCAGATTTTACGCAAGAAGTTGCTATGTGGCATAAGCTTGATCATCCTAATGTAACAAAGGTAATGTTTCTTGTTTTGCATCATATACCTTTTTTGGGTTTCGTCACTCTTTTCCACATCCCTGCAATCAAATTAAAGTAGCCTAGTACAATATGCTGGAAGGACAAGACTGGATCATCATCCTTTCCTCACTTTTGTTTCATCTATGTAAAACTTGCATGTTTAGACTTAGTGCATAAGCTTAGTTATTTTATTTTATCTTGAGGGTTGAAGCAACAAGTTTAGCAAGTTCAGGAACTGTATTTCCGTCAAATACGCTCCATTTACACTTATCCCAATGTAAGATGTTATTATTTCTCTAATTTTACTCATTTAAGAATGTCAACTTGGTAATTAGGATGTTGACAACAGTGTGAGGGTATACTGGATATGTGATATCTGATGTTGACTGGAATAAATAGATTGTAATTTGGGCACTAGTGGTCATTACGGCATCTGAAGCGCGGATGGTTAAGGCCGTAAACAGGGGCCTCGATGTTATATTCGTTGGATGCTTATACTTGTCTTTAATCTGTGTGCTAAATTTTCTTATGCAGTTTATAGGGGCGACGATGGGCTCATCAGAGCTGAACATACAGATGGAAAATGGTCATATTGGCATGCCAAGTAATGTTTGTTGTGTTGTGGTTGAATATTGTCCTGGAGGTGCACTGAAATCTTACCTGATAAAGAATTGGAGAAGGAAGCTGGCCTTTAAAGTAGTTGTTCAATTGGCACTAGATCTTGCACGAGGGTCAAATTCCTGTGCCTTATCTATACTCTATTTTATTCTTTTAAATCTATATGAATGATATTCAACATGTAAATTGTAATTTAAATTAAGTTCCCAGATCATTTGTGTTGACACTGTTGCTTTCTATACTTTTTAGGTTGACCTATCTTCACTCCAAGAAGATTGTCCATAGAGATGTCAAAACAGAAAACATGCTTCTGGACAAGACACGTACTGTGAAAATAGCTGATTTTGGAGTTGCTCGCCTTGAGGCTTCAAATCCTAATGATATGACTGGAGAGACTGGAACACTTGGCTACATGGCACCAGAGGTATACAGCGCTTATATGCTTTCTTTTGGGTTTTGCGGCCTCTCTCTATCTTGCTTGTGAATGGCCTGTTTGGGATTATGGTCTGCCAAGAATTGATAAAGCATTTAGTACTTATGCTTATTTGAATTCATGGACTGAGGGGTTCCTGTAATCAAACTTTTGAAGAATATGCATGCTGCTTACTTTATGGGTTAATTCTTAGAGGTGATATGCTTGGAGTACACCATTTCTGACGAGCATATTTATGTATTTGCTCTGCTGTTGGCATTGTTATAGCAGCCCTAGAAAAGAGATCAGATCTCTGACCTCTTTTTTTCATGTATGATCTAGGCGTTTTCCTACAAAATCATATTAGAAATGCCAGTTAGAAATTCTGACCCTTTGAAGCCTGAGCCTGTCCACCAGAGCCATTTTTTTTTTAGTAGCAAAATTCTGATACCATTGGTCTGGCTTTGTCCCGAAGGGACATATATATCATACATGGCTGCAAGTCAGTTAGTTGAGGCTCATACCTTTTGTTCCTAGAATTAGCAGAAGTATGGTCTTCAGTTGAATTGTGGCAACTACTATCAGTTCTCGGCTTGTTCCAGCAAGCATTTTAGCAGTTTTACAAGGAAGAAAGAAACTATTTAACTTTCCTTTAGGCGTTTGGACTGGAGAGGGGAAAAGAAGAAAAAGAATAGGGGTAGATTTTTGCTACTTCTGTGTGCTCAAAAGTTTCTGTTCTTGTGGAAAGTCATTGATAATTCAGCTTTGGTTAAATGAGATTATATGTTGACTTCTTTCAGCGTCATTTGTATCTAATATATCATCTAACATTGATGAATTGAAATGAGACAGGTCCTTAACGGCAATCCTTACAATAGAAAGTGTGATGTGTATAGTTTTGGTATCTGCTTGTGGGAGATATACTGCTGTGACATGCCATATCCTGATCTCAGCTTCTCAGAAGTGACATCTGCCGTCGTCCGCCAGGTAAACGGATCTATCTCAGATGATATTCTTCGTTGCAAAAACAATAAACTAAGATGATTCTATATGAATTTTACATTAAGTACAGCTCTTGGTAATTCTTTTTGAAGAATTTATATAAGCTAAAATATAGATAATAACATAAACTTTAAACTACAGAATCTGAGGCCAGAGATACCGCGTTGCTGTCCAAGTTCGCTTGCAAATGTAATGAAGCGATGTTGGGATGCCAACCCTGATAAACGGCCAGAGATGGATGAAGTGGTGTCCATGTTAGAGGCCATTGACACATCCAAAGGCGGAGGCATGATCCCGCATGATCAGCCTCAGGGTTGTTTGTGTTTTTGGAGATATCGTGGACCTTGATAGTGTTACCCCCCTTGAATTAAAGATGCTTTCAGGGTAGAGTCCAATTGATTTATATTTAATTTTGGCAATGTAAGAGCTGAAAATACGAAATTGTGGAGTTTACTGACTAAGAAATGCTCCGCAATATCTGCCATTTGAACATATCGTGTAAAGATTTTTCCGTTCAAGAATACCATGTATCTGATCACTGGCCAGTTATATAACAGATTGGCCCACACACTTTTACAGAAGCTTTGATGTGGCATAAGATTCTCAATGGTTATCATCTATCTCATACGAGAAATGCTTTGCCCAATAAATCTTGCGACTGCTTAAAGCCGATGGTAATATGGGAAAATTATGATGACTTTTCTAGTATAACAAGTAAGCCTTTTCTCACTATATGGAGTTGACAGTAATATTTTACAAAAGAAGAGTTCATTTATGTTACTGAAATTTGAATTTCAAATTTGATAAACATGAATTTTTACGGATAATTATATGAACCAATTGCATATTCATAAGGAAATTGTTTATCATATAACAGCTTTTGATCTCCAAAAAAACTCAATTTCATACAATATCATTATCACATTTTGTCATACCCGGATGAAAATGAGAATGTCTCTCTTCTGGGAACCAGTATATTATTCAACTAAAGAACACATTTTCAGCTGAAATACTGCAAGTCTGTCAAATTGAAAGATTACAGAATGAAGTAAACCATATGAAGCGAACTGTCCTATTAAGCTTATTGGAAGTGACAAATATGCAATTCTAAAACTACAAAAAAGTTCTAATCAGCTATCTTATAAGTTGGATTGACTAGATTATCCAGGCCAGAAACCACTTGAATTGACTCTATAACATCACCAATCTTTAGGTCAGCCAAAAAAATCCTGTTTTCTGTCACATAACCAAACATGGCGTACTGACCATCCAAGATATTGGCGTTACTAGGTCTTAGTTCACTCTCTTTCAATAGCCAGAATACCTGGCTTGATGCAGAATTATTCTCAAACTCCCGTTAGGAATTAAAAAAAAGGGAAAGTCAGAGGAAAGAAACATAATAAAAACAAGTGACAGAAGATAAGAGTTAATAAATTCTCACATCTCTGCCATTACCATGGTTCCAAAAGCATTGAAGGGAAGCTTTGTTTGAGTCTTGTATAGACCAAGCTCCTGTCCGAACACAAATAGCCAACTCTTTCGATTTCGATCAAAGCATGGATTTGATTGATACAAGTTTTATTTTGTTTACCACTAAACTCTAATGTGAGAGAAAAGAAAGCTCATATCCAGCGTTGCTACGTAGACAGATGCTTTCTCCCTATCAACCATGATTTCTAATGGTATTGTCCGGGTTTCTCAGTAGTAGGATCCATAAAGCCCTCGGCAGGACCTTCAGGATCTCCAGTTTGAACAACCAACCCATCCGCTGCAGCAAATACGAGAAGATGTAACGCAAGACAGCCAGCAACCTTTGAATATTTTTCCACAAACCATGAAACTAGGAACATAACAAAGCAGAATCAAAAGTTGCCTCTCTGAATTTCTAGGCCATCATAGAAGTGCCTTTGCACCAGGTCAACAAAATTCCCAGCTGTTACCGGGGCATTATACCCATCCAGAACCATATGGAACACACACTCCTCTAGGTTAGGATTGTCCTAGACTTTGACCTTCATATCCACAGCTGCTTTCCCTTCAAAAGAGGCGTATTTCGATATTCTTCAGGTACTTCATATGGGAAGACACCTACCATATCCTCTTCAACACTGCAGAAATCCAATGCCCCAGGAAGATATCAGCTGCAGTCAGTGACAAGGTATCTATGAGAATAGTTGATTTTAATAGGCTTAACTTTTAAGTCCTTCCCAACGTTTATGATGAAAGTATGATACAGTCTTTAAGGCATTATGAGCAGCCCACTGCACCCTGGGAAAACTTCTATGTAAATATTGTTAGTTTTGCATTTTTGGCTGACTTGAGCCTTGCCTGGTGCCGACAGCTGTGGCATGGTTGATATATTCTTATTTGTCATAGCAACTACGCATGCTTGCAGTTGCAGACCTAGAACCATTTTGGTGCAGTTCTTAATTCCTATACCAAAGACAGACACAAGAAGAGGGATTAGATTTGCCACTAGATTATACAAACTTGATACCAACTTCACCACTAGATGACAGGTCAAACACAGCATTTGAGGTAAACTACGTATTTTGGTGCATGTTTTTATTGCTGGTCAAACAATACTTTGATTAAATTTGGTGCATGTTTTCCAACAAATTAAGAACATTTTAGGCAACCTTGAGGAACTGCACTTAGCAATATAGATAGACAAATTGGAATCAAGGCTAACTTCACATAGCCACAACTTAGAAAACCTACCATATACAAGGATTATTTCGGGTTGGTTTTGAAAAGCTGCTGGAAATTAAAACATTATATATTTTCTAATACCCAGTCTTTGTTGGAGGGTTTATAAACTAAGCAGCGAAAAGCTAAATTCAGCAATACGTTTTAAAGATTGAGATACTCACTCTCCAACATATTGAAGTAGCTCCTTCTGTTTAGATGCCACTGCATCTCTATTCCTATCCTCCACAATCTGTTGTAGTTCCTTCATCCCAAATTCCAGCTTGTTGAGCACTTCCACTCCATGGTCCTTCTTTGCTTCAGCTAATCCCGGCATAATTAGAGTTTTCCTTTGCTTGAGGGCTTGAGTTGCTTGCCTCACATTCTAAATTTTATACAAAAGTTAAGGCCTTGGTTATCATGAATGCAATTGCTAAGCCTATCATCAGAAGCATATATAAATATCAAACTGCTAGTTCATATAAAACCAGGGAGTCTTACCCTTTCAACAGAATCAAGTGCTTTGACACCAGAAATCATGAGACTCTCTGATATATTAAAGTGGTCTTTGCACTTCTCTAATAGCTTTATTGTTAATTGGCAGTGCATATCTCAACAATGCTCCAGGGTCCTTTATTGGAGGCCCAGAGATTAAGACAGACAAATCCGGTAATGCAGGACTAGCCGCATAAGCATTAGGAGACCAATTCCTTGTATACCTTTCTTATAATTCAAAGCAATAACATTCACCGCTCATATTGTTTGATTCGAATTCATATAGAACAAAAATGCTAGCCTTTCCCAATGAATCATATCTATCAAATGCTAAACCACCAAAATGTACCATCAAAACCCAAAGCAATAAAAAACATTAATAACAAACAATAAAAAAAAAATGATAATGAAAAACACAACCTGCCCATTTTAAAGCTGACACTGAACATGCTTCTGGGAACTACAATTGAGCAGGAACTCCCTATTCCACCAAGAATTACTCTTCTGAGTCCATAGAAAGCTTCAACCTTTGGTGGGTAGTCTTGGATTAATCCATTTAGAGGCAGCTAAAGAACAGGAACAGTTACAAGAGACAATAGCTGCCACATTAAGAGATGAGAAGAACTGACAAATACTAATATCAAAGAAACGGGCAACGAAACTTTTGGTGTCTTTTTTCAGATGGAGAAAATATAAGGTTGTTAGGTCCAGACAGGAAATAAATAAATGTTAAGCTAACAGCTTTGTGCTGCAATAATATTTCTAGCACAGCTAGTACTAGACTACTGGCTACTGGTATATTTCAAGCATGGGGCTTGAGCAATTGATCTTTGTTATTTCTGAACCGAGTTCTTTGCCCATTCCATTGAGGATTGGCTCCATCATTGGTAGGCTTGTGACCCACCACAGTGAATGATTGTTTGTGTCAAAGGAAAAGAATAACACTGGTTTGCATATAGAAGGATGGAATCAAGGTTCCCTATATCATGAATCTCATTTAACACTCATTTTAAATAAACGGATTAGAGATTCCAAACCAAAACTAACAAATTATAACATTGGAATTTTCGCACTCTAAGAGTAATTATCTTATGAATTAATATTGCTATGACTATAATTACATAGGGAAAGCCATAGAAATTGACAAAAGGGAGGGGTTGGGGGACTAATTACCTTTTTCATGCTCTTAATTTGCAAGCTACCAGAAAGAGAAGGGGGAGGAAGTTGGTCAAAATTCAATTGGATTGATCACCATCACAATCTAAAATTGGAACCAAGTATAGAATAATAAAGGAAGAAAAGGATAATCTTCTCAAAATTCCTAAATCTTTAAAACTTCGTAGTAGTACTGTTATTGCTTTTTTTACTAAAATAATAAAAAAATTTAAACTTTATCATTTTATTTAGATAAATTTTTATATTTTATTATATTCAAATAAACCATTTTTTAAATTTTAATTTATATCCAAATAAATTTTTATCTTTAATATGTACCTAAATAAATTTTTAACATAAAATAATCTTTTGTTTGAAATAAGTGTATACTTAATATAAATCAAAGAATAAAAAATTTACTTAGGTATAAGAAAAAAATAAAAATTTATCTAAATAAAATAATAAAGTTTTGGAATTCTTTTAATATTTTAGGTTTTTTCTTTTAGATTTGAAGAGAAATATACAAATTTTGTTTAAAATAAAAAATAGACATTAACCACTTAATCAAATGCTTGAATACATAAAATTATCGATGTTGAAATGTATAAATGAGCTCAAAGTTTCTAGCAAGATGTGAGAGTTAGAAATGTCAGAAATTGAAAAAAGAAAAAAAAAAAAACAAGAAAGAAAAATTTATTGGCTATTGGCAAATCAAGAGAAAGGAAAAATGTCAAAAATGGATATATTTGACAAGAACTTGTACGAAAGCTCAAAAACCGACTGTCTTTCCCAAAATGTAGGCTGCAATTAAGGGTTTTGCAATATCTGTGTTGTGTAATATTCCAAAACCCAATCCTTTCCCCGTTATTAGGATCTTATCGCTTATCGAATCACAAACATTAACCAACCAATAAAAAAAAAAAAAGGTAAAATTGAAGTCCCAAGTATATTGACATATCCAAATATTAACAAAACACAACGGAAAAGAAAGAATTATAATTGCTTATATCAACATATTTAGCTCAATTTATATAATAATTTTCAAAAAGTTAAGCTCCAATTCTTTTTTTTAATAAAAAATTAAAACAAATGTCGATATTAAAAATATCTCTAATTTATCGATCTATTTATATATATTAATTTAGTTTAGAATCATACTCCTTGTTTAAGTCAACTTTGTTTCAAATATTTATCTTTTTTTTTTTTTTACATATTATATAGATATTGGATACATTCAAAAAGTGAAATTTATTAATTTGTGTCAACGAGGGTTGACAAAAATGATAAGAGATGAGTGCTGATTGTATTAGTATTTAGATTCAAATTCTCTTTTGATTTTTTTTTTTTTATAAGAGATTTGTAAGTATGAAAAATTCTAGGGTGAAAATTCAATGGATCCGTAAATTCTAATTGGGTTGACGATTTATCTTAATTTTAAAGATACGATAATTTCTCTTACTTATAAACTTTTTTTAGATAAAAAAAATTCTATTAATTTGTATATAAATCAATTAATTCATAAACGAGACACTATAGTTATATCAATAAAAGTGTGAAAGCGAGAGGCAAGGCCCTTTTAATGGGTTTGTATTTTCAAAATACGTTAAACTCTTTCTTCAAATTCAAACGTATTAGAGAGAGTTTTTAAAAAATGGGTGATCTTCAAACACTGCTCCTAACACAAAAACTCAGTTTATCTTTCTCCTACCTATAACATTGTTGACAAAGATGATTAATACTATGGATATAGCTATTGAATCTAAGTTAGAGAAAAGATTGATGCTAGAAACATAAAACCAAACCAAGAAAAATTCCTGTCTAAACACAAGGCAAAATTTGAGATTTTAAGTTTTGTCCCCTTTGGAGCTGGCAATGATATCTCTGTTCTTCTCAATGCAAACTTCAGACTGCAGTCTGACTAGAAAGCTGAACCTCTGATGGCTTTCCATCATCTTTGCTCTTTCCAAGGAAGTAGTAGTAACCATATAAACCCAACTGTATAAACCCAAAAATGGCTCCAAGCCCATTGCTAACCTGTAAATATGCATAACCAGATAAATGGGTCAACAAGTTTTTAACCTAATTTGATCATTAGAATCAGATTATTTGTAATTTTTGCTAAGTTTTATTTTACCAGGATGAAGACGTCAAGCTTGATGAGGGCATATATTGTCCAACAGATCCCATTAGCTAAGCCGGCAACTGAGAGCCAGAATGGCATGTACTCGACACTCTTTGTCGTGATGACTTTTTTCTGTTCAACCCAATAAGATCAAAACCAATAGTAATATTTTACAAGTGAGGGTGAAAGGAAAAATGGAGAGAGAGAGAGAGAGAGAGAGAGAGAGAGAGAGAGAGAGAGAGAGAGAGAGAGATTTTACCCAGATGGCAAGAGGTGAGGCGTACATTATGATGTTAAACACATCACATACGACTCCAACAAAAAGATGTCTGTGCCTAAACTTGAAGGCCAACATTGCAATGACAACTATGACTGCTGTGAAAAGTACTTCAATAAGGAGGAAAATGCCTATACGACGCTGAAAATTGTAGAAAGAATTAATTAATAGTATTAGATCAACTAGCTAGATTCAGTTAAACATGGTGCTTTGACTTTCATTGTCTTTTTGATGAGCAAATCAAGAGTGATCAAGACTCAAAATAATCTGATTGGCTATATATATATATATATGTATACATATATATATATAGGCTAATTAATTAACTACATGGCAATGGCAGCAAAAACCCAAAATCTAAAGATCCTCATCCAAATTTTTACCAAATATTGACGGGTATTTGCAATCTAACATATATATTCTCATCCTAAAATTTTACCAATGTTGATGCCTACATTCAATTTATAAATGTCTAGGCCATGATGACAAACAAAAAGAAAAATTGTACTAATAATCATATAAAATTCATATATCTAACCATTATGTTTTTTATGTTATTCATTAGCATATTGAAACTGTTAGGCTAACAGTAATTTAAAATTTAATTTAGTTGAGTTATATAATTATATTTATCATTCATACGGGGATGTGGCAAATTGAAGGAGCTAATTACTAAGAGAATGGTTCATATAGTTCATACCCTTTTGCTCTGATCATTGGCATAAATGAAGTATATGGTTAAGTAGATTAACTCAATGCCAAGGCCAATGCTGTTGATGGTTAAGACCAGAATGTTATCTTTCTTAACAAAAGGGAGACCATAGAACATCCAGAAAAGGCAGTTCAGAACCGTGAACAAGTAAGGATAGGGCTGGAACTCCTCCACCGCCTTCTTCTTATGGATTCGGTAAAATGTTGGCCTGTATTCAACAACAACATCAAATAATAATTATATATTTACCAATTTATGAAAAAAAAATTTACTTGAATTCGTTTAAAAAAAATACTGTTTTCGTTGGATAAAAAGATAAATAATTTTATTAATTAATTAACTAATTAACCAATATCGAATTATAATTAACATGCTAAAAACATCGTCATTCTATGAAGAGATTATAAAAATGTTGGTATTTAATGTTTAATTTATGCAATGTAAGATTAAATAAAAAATAATTAGAAAATCAGAGAGAGTGAGATTACACTGGCGAGAGGAAGAGGCCGAAGGAGATGACATTCCCTGTTTAAAAAATATATATATAAATTAATAATAAGACGAAAAATCCTCAAAAAAAAAAGAAAAAGAAAAACAATTATAAGAAATAAATAAAAACTGAAAAACAAGTAAAAGTAGAATATATCTTCAGTCTTATACTCTATTCTTCACAGATTCATTAACGAAAAAACTTAACGTTATATATGAATAAAAAAATAAAAACTTAAATAAAAATTGAAAACTATCAAATCTTCGTTTATTCAAAAAAAAAGAAAAAAAGAGAAAACGATTATCGAAACAACGATCTTCACCGATCAATGCATCGAAACTTCTGCAAAACTCGAGTAACTCCTCGCTGATATATAAATCAACAAAAAAGAGAAAAAAAAAAAACTCCAAAAAATTCCAATAAAAACAGAAAGCGGAAACAGATCAGAGAGAGATACCAATAATGCCGACGATGTTACGCGCAAGTCCCATCTTTCAAAGCTTTTAGCAGCAAAGAGAGAAAATTTTTTAAGGAAACTGTGAAACTATATGCGTACATTTATATAAAGAGAGGGAGAGATAGAATTGAAGAAGGATTTCTATATGGAACAAAAATAATTATTGAAAAGATATGTTACCTTTTTAAACTAAAATTCCTTTTCTGAAAACGAAAATTATCCATTAATCCTAATTAAATTCTAATTAATCTCTATTTTTTTTAATTTTGTTTTATTTTATTTTTCTTTGTGCATGCATATTGCATGGCGTCGTGGCTTTGGGTAAATGGGGGACAAGTTGAGACGTGGCGTTTCAACTGTCGAGTTGATTGTTGCGGAGGATATTCAATTGGTATCAATTTTCATTGAAATTACGAAGACTGCCATTGTCGGAATACGATACATTGCGAATTACATTGAGAGAAGATTTTGGCTTTCCGAATTTCATTTGACCAATACCTTTTTGCCATGTCAGCATTACTTAATGTTTTGGATTAAAAGCACCGGGTTTAGAATTCTTGTCCCATTGTTAGATTAATTCAACTTCCCAAAAATAATATTTTAAATTAATTCAAATTTTATAAGGTTGTTAATATTATATCAGATAATATTTAATTTTTTTATAAAAAATATGGTATATATTAGTATTAGTTGTTTCGATATATTATTTTAAATTTTTTAGATTAATGTAAATATATTTATAAATATATTTGAATTTATACATTATAATATTATTAAAATAAATATACAATACATTTAAAAATTAAATAAATGAGTTTAAAAGTATAAGAAATAATATCATAAAATTTTTATGATATTTTTAAATACTTAATCTGATCATATGATATTTAAATAAGTATTTTTCATATAAATATTAAGATAAAAATAAATAGATGAAAAAAATTAACTAAGACTTTATGATTGTTAAACTTTATAAAAGATGTATAATTATTTTCTTGAAAAAAAATTGAAATACTCATAAACTTTGGTTTGAAAAAATAAAGTACAAAAAAATTAAAATAAAAAATAAAGAAGCTCAACTTTTAAGAGTTATTTTATCAATTAATTTTATTTTTATTAAGTTAAAAATAATTAAATAAAAAATACAAGTTAAAAATTATAAAACATATTTCACATTCACGTATAGACCGAAACATGTTATTTCACCGAAATTCATAAAAATATGTCAAAACTAATAAAAATAACCGATATTATCTAATACCAAATCCAATATAAAAAATTATCTTTAGATGTACTATATTTTGGTGTAATTAAAGTGTACCAATCGATATGACCGATATTGAAACAAAATTAACAGCTATAGTCTCAAGCCTTTTTTTTTTATCAATTTCATCGTTTGACCTTTTTTTTTTGTTTTATATTTGATTTTGCCCATGTTTATTATACATGATTTTTAAAAAATTTCATTATCCATCTTTTTGTCAATCAACAGTCAAATAATTAATGAAAATATTCATATAAGCATCAATTGTTAATATATGGGATTTGATGCAAATGCTTGGTCCATTGACATGTAGGGTAAGTATGGGCAAGAAAATTTTCATCTTATACATTTAAAATGAGTGGCTCGTGTGAGATTGACTTCTTAGACATGATTTTTCTTACTTGAATTAAAAATATAGATTGCATCAAGCCATAAGAATTAATAGATGATGCTTGCATGAACATTTTTGTTAGTTGTTTGAAGGCGCATAGCTAAAGGGCAAGCATAGGCCATGGCCCCCTTTTAAAAATTTTTTTTAATATCTTTATTTGTATAGTACTCTTTCCTATGAAATTTATTATTTGACTTTATTTTTTCTGTTGAATTTATTATTTGGCTTTTTTTTATACCTGATTTCGTCTTTGGTTGTTTAATTATTGATAACAAATAAATGGATGGTGAATTTTTTTAAAAAAATTATGACTCGCGAATCATAATTGTAAAATTTTAAAATATGGATGAAAAAAATACTTTTATGAAAGATAATGAAATTTTACTCAAAATTTTGATGAACTACCATTCTTTTATTTTGTTTATTAATTATTAGTAGTTATTAATTATTATTGTTATTATTATTATTATTATTTTAATAAAAATAAAATAAAATATTGTTTGCATTCAAGTGAGGCATGAATGACTTAACAAGATATTCAGCTTCTTGGCCTAGTGGCCAAGAAAGCCTTAAGAAGACACCAAGGCTGGGGTTCGACCCCAGCCTCCCCCATCTTCCCTTGTTGTAGGGCTCTACCCCCTTTTAAAACAAAAAAGAAATGAATGACTTGACGGGGGAAATTAAATTAATGTTGGATAGAAAGACTAAAGTCTATAGGAACTTTAATTCAGATATACAAATTATGATATGTTAAGAACAAACAAAGTTTTTTAGAATATAAAAATTACTTTTATTTATTTTTACAAATAAGATTTTATTATTTTTTAAAATAATTTATTTTTATTACAATTATATTCTTATTCTTTCTATTATTAATGATGATGTTATATATTTTTTATTTCTTTTCTTCTTCAATGGGGGCAAACTATAGAAGAATTAAAATTTTTCAGCAAATTTTATAACAAAATCTAAAAGATATAGGATCTCGGTGAAGGCAGCTATGCCCTAACTAACCTCATTGTAGATCCATCCCTGATTACACATTCATATGATTCTTCAAAGTAAAATTACTTAGAATATGACTTTTATTGCTTTAGGCATGTTGGTCTAGCTGATCCATTGCTATCGGAAAGTTGCAGTTCAAAAGGTTTAACAACATCGTCGTCATCATCGTCGTCTTCTTTCAGGGTAGACTTGAAGTAGCAAGCATAAAGAATCTGTAATACCCTAACCCAAATGATAATTGGGCTAAACTATTACTAAAGCCCATTAAGTTAATTAGGAGGTTAATTATTAAAGAAAAAGTGACTGAGTATTTTATCAGAGAAAAACCTAGTTATCGTGAAATAGAAAAAAAATAAGAGTTCTTCTTTCTCATCTTCCTTATGATTAGAAAGCATGAAAAATCAAGTTATAAATTCAAAATCAGAGGCTATAATCAAGTTAATCCCCTAAATGTGAGTATATGCCCTCTTTTTACTTAAAAAAAATATCATGTTGATTACTATTATATGGAGTTAAAGTTTTGAGAGAAAAATAAAAAAAATTATGAAATTTTGTGTAAATTACTAGGCTTTGTTTATTTCATGTTTTTAATATTTATTGATGATTATTGAATAAGAGTTGTCATAACGTCTAGATCCGGGGATCTATCGCTAGACATTGACTTTAGGGAGTTGCCACCAATCTTTTTTATCTAGGTGCGATTGGCCACCTAAAGAATCTGTCCTTTCAGGGAACACCTAAGCTTGAGGGTCCCTAAAAGAATAGGTTCAGGTCTGCTAACCAGAACAAAGTTCGGGAGTTCGGTTACGTGTGAGGAAGGTTGTAGCACCCTCACAACGCCCATCAAAAGATGGTACCAGCTTAAATTTGTGTTATCCAAAAGCCTTAAAATTTTACCAAGTAATTAGTTGTTGGAAATTATTCTCAATTGACTCTAATACTTTTAGCAGAAAATTGAGAAAATTCCCTCACCTCAGGAGTATGCAAGAAAAACTACTGTTTCACTTGCAGGGGCTCCGTCGTCGGATTTATTAAAGAAAAAACAAAATCATCCAATTAATTATTGGAAATTATTCTCAATTAACTCTAATACTTTTAGCAGAAAATTGAGAAAATTCCCTCACCTCAAGAGTATGCAAGAAAAACTACTGTTTCACTTGCAGAGGCTCCGTCGTCGGATTTATTAAAAAAAATACAAAATCATCCAATTAATTATTGGAAATTATTCTCAATTGACTCTAATACTTTTAGCAGAAAATTGAGAAAATTCCCTCACCTCAAGAGTATGCAAGAAAAACTACTGTTTCACTTGTAGAGGCTCCGTCGTCGGATTAATTAAAGAAAAAAGGAAAAAAAATCAAGATCAAAATCAAAGTCAAATAAAAAAAAAAAAAAAAAAAAAAACCTGGAGCGGCTCGGGTTGCGGCTCGGCTCGGCTCGGCTCAAGGAAGAGAAAACGGCTCGGAGAAGCGGCTCGGGAAGAACGGCTCGGCTCGGCTCGGCTCGGCTCGGAGGGGGGCTGGGCACGCGCGGGTCAGAATCGGGTCGACGCTCGGGTCGGGTCGGGTTCGGCAAAACGCGCGGATCCTCTGATTAACTTAAAGCCAAAACGACGTCGTTTTGGGAGGGTATAAAAGGCACCTTCCTCCGTTTTTCGGCAGAACGCTCCTCTCCCCTCTCTCTCTTCCTTCCCTTTTCTCTCCCTTCTCTCTAAAAAACCGAAGAACTCCGGTGGAAGATTCACCGGATTCTGGAAATTTTCGCCGGAATCTGGGTTTTTTCGCCGGAAGTTGGCCGGAAATTCACCGGTTTCTGGGATTCTTTGCCGGTTTCTGGGATTCTTCGCCGGAAACTGGGCAGTTCGCCGGAAACTTCAATGTTGGCCGGAATTGTAGCCGGAAACTTCAAGGTTGGCCGAAAAATTCAACCGGAAACTGGAATTTTCCAGAAACTCCCAGAAAAAAAAAATTTCGAAAAATCCCCAAAAAAATTTCTGATAATTTCTGGAACTCTCCTAAACCTTTTCCTAGCCTTCTATACTCTTCCCTACGCCTTTGCTTCTCAAATCAGTAGCTCTAGCTGACTGTTTTCTGTGTCTCTTGAACTGTTCCAAAGGGTCCTTTATATAGGGGTTGATCAGGAGTTTCTGATCAATCCCAACTCCTCCTTGGACGGGGATTCAGTCTTTGAATCCAATTGGACTCTTTAGATTGAATCCCCACTCCCAGTAGGATTCTTCAGCTTCAATCTCAACCTTCCAAAAAAAAAAAAAATAAATAAATATAAAAAAATAATAGATAATTAGAACAGATAAATAAAAAGATATTATAGTAAAAAAAATATCTGATAATCAGGAAAAAATTAGAACAGATAATTTTAAAAAAAATAATAATAAAATAAGATAAATCCAAAAATATCTTACAAAAATAATAATAATAATAATAATAATAAATATATAACTATATAAATAATATACATATAAATCTAATCTGAATAAAAATAAATAAATGAATAAAGATATACATAATAATAATAATAATAGAATACATAAAATACAAAAGAAAAAAATATACAGGATTGAAATGGGCCTTACCCATTTGGGCCAGGCCCAATTGATCTGGGCCCGGACCCAATTGGGTGTCTACAGCTGCCCCTCTTTGCACATTTTCTGTGAAACAGAAATTGCGCAAAGACGTAGACACCCAATCAAGACTCAACTCAACATTTTTATTTTTTGATTTTTTTTTTTATTTTTGTTTTTATTTTTTTTGATTTTTTTGATTTTTTTGATTTTTTTGTTTTTTTTTTGTTTTTTTTTTTGGCCGAAGCTCCTCTAAACAGAGACTCAACGACTTTTGAAAGTAAATTGCTCCTCTAAACAGAGGCAACGAACTTTGGAAAGTAAATTGCTCCTCTCAATAGAGGCACCACGACTTTGGAAAAATAAATTGCTCCTCTCAACAGAGGCACCACGACTTTGAAAAGTAAATTGCTCCTCTTCAACAGAGGCACCACGACTTTGAAAAGTAAATTGCTCCTCTCAACAGAGGTACCACGACTTTGGAAAAATAAATTGCTCCTCTAAACAGAGGCAACGGAACTTTGGAAATTAAATTGCTCCTCTCAACAGAGGCACCACGACTTTGAAAAGTAAATTGCTCCTCTCAACAGAGGCACCACGACTTTGGAAAGTAAATTGCTCCTTTCAACAGAGGTACCACGACTTTGAAAAGTAAATTGCTCCTCTCAACAGAGGCACCACGACTTTGAAAAGTAAATTGCTCCTCTCAACAGAGGCACCACGACTTTGAAAAGTAAATTGCTCCTCTAAACAGAGGCACCACGACTTTGAAAAGTAAATTGCTCCTCTCAACAGAGGTACCACGACTTTGAAAAGTAAATTGCTCCTCTCAACAGAGGTACCACGACTTTGAAAAGTAAATTGCTCCTCTCAACAGAGGCACCACGACTTTGAAAAGTAAATTGCTCCTCTAAACAGAGGCACCACGACTTTGAAAAGTAAATTGCTCCTCTCAACAGAGGCACCACGACTTTGAAAAGATAAATTGCTCCTCTAAACAGAGGCAACGGAACTTTGGAAATTAATAGGCTCCTTGACAATCATGTCCAAAGGAGTTGAAAGCTGTGTTTGAAGGGATTTCAGGAGATTATGCCCAAAGGTCTTATAAATCAACCCTGATACCAAAAGACATCCTATTTCAAGGATTAGGAACTTACCTGACAAGTTTCTTCTCAAACTTGCAAAGTCTTTTCATATCTGTCTCCTCCATGTGGGATGTTGGAACACCCCTGCAAAGTCTTCAATGCATGCTATGCAAATGTTGACCAATTAATTCATGTTCAATGTATGGTACTCAAGTTTCTCAAGCTCTTTTTTTATTTCTTGGGTGTCAAGCCCTTTGATTTTTCAGGATCCAATTGCACTGCTCTTCTAAGATTGAACCAGTGTAGCTCTCAATTGTCTTTTCCACTCACATTCTTCCTTGTTCAGTTTCTCAATACTCCGGAATAAGCTTCATCAATCGATCATCCCTTGACCATCATCCATGAATTTCTCAGCACTAGCAAATTTCAAAACAAATTTCGTCCACCATCACTGGGTCCTTGTCTCAGCATCAATCATTCCAAAACAAATTCTGTCCACTGATTGTTCCCACCATTCGACCAATTCATCCTTGTACTCATCACTTGGTTGTATCACTTTTCAAGATTTGCCCCATCATATTCTCTATTTGGTCACATCATACATCCTTCTAAATCATCTCTTTTAGGTTTCTACCATTTTTTCATCATCTTAGATTTCTTTTCAAATGAATGCAAGACTCTTTTAAGCGCATATTCATTCATTCATTATCATTTCAATTCTTGACAAATACCATGCAATCAAGCATTTTCTCAATTCATTCTAGGGGTGAAACAATGAGAGAACGCAAGGTGAATTATGGTAAAGATAATCAATGAAGATCTGTTTTGGTACAAAACAAATGGGAAAGAAAATAAATTGGATGTCATTGAGATGGATGGTATGTCCAAATGATGAATATTCAGACAATTCTCAACATTAATCTAGGATTCTTTTTCAAAAACTCATTCCATTTACAGTTGAAGTCATCTTGAGCTTGTCGAACTTTGCCCCAGTCTTTGAGGGATCTTCAGATGTCTTTGACCTTTCATTCATGTGAGCCATTTGCCCTGGATCTTTTTTTTTTTTACCAAGATCACCCTTTCAGGTTTTCAATTTGAATCTCTTTTTTTTCATTTTCTCATTTTTTCCTTTTTTTTCTATTTTTTTTCTTTTTTTTTCATCATCTTCTTTTTTTTCTCATTTTTCATCCATTGTTGATATCTTTCATACATCCAACTTTAGAGCAATGTAGCATGATTTCATTGCTTCATCATGAGCATACATTCGCTCAACATATGATCATTCAAGTTGAGTATTCACACTTGATCCAAATGGACTTTTCAAGGTTGTAACGTAGGCCAAGGGGAAGGGTCATAAAAGAAATGGATATAATAGGCTCAAAACATGTATTAAAAAGGTTCAAAACCAAAGGATCATTTGATGCAGCTTGGCATTTTGCCCCCACATCATTTCACTACTTTTTTCTTTCATCACACAAAGGATTCTCATTACTTTGCCCCAAGTCATGTGTGGCATTTGTTTTTTTCTTTTTTTTTTCATTTTTGAGACCTTTTGTGGTGTTTTTTTTTTTTTTTTTCCTTTTTTTTTTTTTTTTTTTTTTTTCAAAAATTACCCTCCAGTGTAGAGGGTGATCTTTGGTTGGGGTTCTTCAAGAAAAAAAATCATGATTGGCTCAAAGGGGTAGCAATAAATGGTTTTTCCAATGGTAAAAGAAAGGTGGCCATTTTTCATCTCAATTGTGAATACCTTTCTTGAACATCATCTATTGAACAAAGCTCATGAATCTGTATAAAAGATTACACATCTTCAAGACATATCTGTTTCTCCTCCAGTAATAGCTTACTTCTGTTCAAATCATCTTCTCATATTAATGTGGATGAGTTCTCAAAATTAAATCCCAGAATTATTGTTATCATTGTCTAAATATTCATCATCTGAAATTTAAGAATGGGAATGTGAAGTTATGAAGGGTAGCAGGGTATGGAATAATGGTCAAATGAAAGAGAAAAATGTAATGAAATGCATTGACTTGCCTTTATTAAAATGATAACAAGTAAAGTCATATTGCAAAAAGAAATCCAACATTACTTGAAAAGAAATCTTAAAGTGACAAAAAAACTTTCAACCCGCCTTATCTCCATTAAAAATTAGCCCCCTATATGATCAGGTGAAGAAATCCCCATTGACGTCTTGCCCCTCAATTCATTGTGACTCTCCAGATCCTTTCTGTTCTTGACTTTCACTTAGGGTGTTAACATTGAATGTTGTTGCTTTTCCTTGATCAAAACTTACCATTCCATCATTGATCAACCGTTGCACCTTATACTTTAAAGCAGTGCAATTTTCAGTAGAATGGCCAGTAATTCCATAGTGATAGTCGCAGTGGGCTGTAGGATCATACCACTTTGGGTAGGGTGGTTTAAGAGGTTCCACATGGCTGGGGGCAATCAAGTGGCTATTATAAAGCTCTCGATATAACTCTGTATAAGTCATAGGGATTGGATCAAATACAGGTTCTTCTCGAGCAGTCTGTTGTTCTCGCGAGCCACTTGCTGGGTTAGTAGGGCGAACTTGAGTTCTTACAGGAGCTTGAATGTTAAGGCGGTAAGTGGATGAATGAGATGGTTGTGAAGCTAACTGGTATGGGTAGGATGAGGCATTATTCACAGCGGGATAGTATGGAGAGTAGCCTTGGGATGGATAGGGTTGATAACCCCTGAATTGTTGTCTATCAAAGCTCACAGCTTGAGCTTCAGCTTCTTTCTTTTCTGATGTCTTCTTGGTTTCTCCTCCTTTCAACTTGCCATTTTTTATGGCACTTTCAATAATTTCTCCAGAGATCACCATGTCAGCAAAATTCTTTGTTGCATTTCCTATCATCTTTTCATAATAGGGAGGTTTCAAAGTGCTAACAAACAGCACTGTGGTCTCTTTTTCTGTCAGTGGAGGTTGCACCTGTGAAGCTATATCTCTCCATCTCTGGGCATATTCTTTAAAAGACTCGTTTGCCTTTTTCTCCAGGTTCTGCAAAGACAAACGATCAGGAGCCAAATCGATAATGTGTCGATATTGACTGATGAAGTCGTGTGCCATATCACTCCAAGAGCGAATACGAGTCCTATCCAACTGAACATACCATCTGGCGGCAGAGCCAGTAAGACTGTCCTGGAAAACATGCATCAGAAGTTTTTCATCATGAGCATGAGCTGCCATCTTCCTGCAATACATAGTGATGTGGGTTTTGGGGCACTTGGTACCGTCATATTTTTCAAATTTTGGTACTTTGAACTTATAGGGAATAACCACATCAGGGACTAGGCAGAGCCCAGCAGCATCTACTGACCCATAAAAGCTAAATCCTTCCACAGCCCGTAGCCTCTGCTCTAGCATGCTAATCTTGGAACTCTCCTCAGCTTCCACTTTCATCTTTTCTTTTTCCTTCTCCTTTAAGGCATCTAGGTCAGGAATTGGTTCTGCTACTTTTTCAGTGAAGACAGGATTTATATAGCTATTATACTGCCCTGGGTTGAAAGCTGATGGTATTCCAGGATATGGCGGGACCTCTTGAGCAGGCTGGACCTGAGATGGGCCAAAACCTGGAGGGTACAAAGGGTCAGCCACTTCTTGCTGGCTTGTACTTCCTTCAACTCCTTTCCCCTTATTCATGTTATTGAGGGCCTCCAGAATTTTGCTAAGTTCATTTTCAATCTTCTCCTGAGCTTTTTCTAGCTTTTCAAATCTATGAGAACTTTCCTCCTTCATTTGCCTTGCTCTGGATCTTGTGTTGTATGGATGAGCAAGGTTTTCGCTAGATGGAGCTATCCTCGGACCTTGAGTACCATACTCATGATTAGAAATGTTATGCTGTGCCTTATGTATGATGCTTTGATACACAAATGAAATGTACATTTTTTTGAATGAAATCTAGCATGAAATGAATGCAAATGATTGTGTTGAAACATGATCATGAAAAGAATACAGATGCATACAATCAGACAAACAACATAGTTAGTTTCATGAATGAAATGAAAGTAATGCTGATGCATAACATTACAAAAAATAATACACAAAGTTAAGCAATCAAAATGATTAGATAAACACCTTTTTTGTGTCCTAATTTCAGGGTATATCTATCATTGGGTAGAAAGGACTCTATCCTAGGGTTAGGCACTCTTAAGGTTCACTACATGTGGTTTTAAAGTCAGAGTCTAAAGGTCCTCAAATTGTTCCTTACATCCTTGTCCATCACAGACTAGTAAGGCACCCTAATCCTCACCCATTACAGGCTACAAGCGGAAAAGGTTCAATTTGAGTGGGAGTATTTCGCTAGCCACTACGGAGGCATTAGACCTCACGAAAGCAATAGGTACTTTACTCCCTCCTAGAGGGACGGAGCTCGGGTATAGAGCTCATGTTATGCACATGCACATGAATGACATAATTAACAAGATAAATAAACAGGAATGAATAATAACACATATATACAAAAATGGTTCAATTTTATTAGGCTTTTGGATAACACAAATTATTTGCTGGCCTGACTCTCAAATTCCCCAGCGGAGTCGCCAAGCTGTCATAACGTCTAGATCCGGGGATCTATCGCTAGACATTGACTTTAGGGAGTTGCCACCAATCTTTTTTATCTAGGTGCGATTGGCCACCTAAAGAATCTGTCCTTTCAGGGAACACCTAAGCTTGAGGGTCCCTAAAAGAATAGGTTCAGGTCTGCTAACCAGAACAAAGTTCGGGAGTTCGGTTACGTGTGAGGAAGGTTGTAGCACCCTCACAACGCCCATCAAAAGATGGTACCAGCTTAAATTTGTGTTATCCAAAAGCCTTAAAATTTTACCAAGTAATTAGTTGTTGGAAATTATTCTCAATTGACTCTAATACTTTTAGCAGAAAATTGAGAAAATTCCCTCACCTCAGGAGTATGCAAGAAAAACTACTGTTTCACTTGCAGGGGCTCCGTCGTCGGATTTATTAAAGAAAAAACAAAATCATCCAATTAATTATTGGAAATTATTCTCAATTAACTCTAATACTTTTAGCAGAAAATTGAGAAAATTCCCTCACCTCAAGAGTATGCAAGAAAAACTACTGTTTCACTTGCAGAGGCTCCGTCGTCGGATTTATTAAAAAAAATACAAAATCATCCAATTAATTATTGGAAATTATTCTCAATTGACTCTAATACTTTTAGCAGAAAATTGAGAAAATTCCCTCACCTCAAGAGTATGCAAAAAAAACTACTGTTTCACTTGTAGAGGCTCCGTCGTCGGATTAATTAAAGAAAAAAGGAAAAAAAATCAAGATCAAAATCAAAGTCAAATAAAAAAAAAAAAAAAAAAAAAAAACCTGGAACGGCTCGGGTTGCGGCTCGGCTCGGCTCGGCTCGGCTCGGAGGGGGGCTGGGCACGCGCGGGTCAGAATCGGGTCGACGCTCGGGTCGGGTCGGGTTCGGCAAAACGCGCGGATCCTCTGATTAACTTAAAGCCAAAACGACGTCGTTTTGGGAGGGTATAAAAGGCACCTTCCTCCGTTTTTCGGCAGAACGCTCCTCTCCCCTCTCTCTCTTCCTTCCCTTTTCTCTCCCTTCTCTCTAAAAAACCGAAGAACTCCGGTGGAAGATTCACCGGATTCTGGAAATTTTCGCCGGAATCTGGGTTTTTTCGCCGGAAGTTGGCCGGAAATTCACCGGTTTCTGGGATTCTTTGCCGGTTTCTGGGATTCTTCGCCGGAAACTGGGCAGTTCGCCGGAAACTTCAATGTTGGCCGGAATTGTAGCCGGAAACTTCAAGGTTGGCCGAAAAATTCAACCGGAAACTGGAATTTTCCAGAAACTCCCAGAAAAAAAAATTTCGAAAAATCCCCAAAAAAATTTCTGATAATTTCTGGAACTCTCCTAAACCTTTTCCTAGCCTTCTATACTCTTCCCTACGCCTTTGCTTCTCAAATCAGTAGCTCTAGCTGACTGTTTTCTGTGTCTCTTGAACTGTTCCAAAGGGTCCTTTATATAGGGGTTGATCAGGAGTTTCTGATCAATCCCAACTCCTCCTTGGACGGGGATTCAGTCTTTGAATCCAATTGGACTCTTTAGATTGAATCCCCACTCCCAGTAGGATTCTTCAGCTTCAATCTCAACCTTCCAAAAAAAAAAAAATAAATAAATATAAAAAAATAATAGATAATTAGAACAGATAAATAAAAAGATATTATAGTAAAAAAAATATCTGATAATCAGGAAAAAATCAGAACAGATAATTTTAAAAAAAATAATAATAAAATAAGATAAATCCAAAAATATCTTACAAAAATAATAATAATAATAATAATAATAATAAATATATAACTATATAAATAATATACATATAAATCTAATCTGAATAAAAATAAATAAATGAATAAAGATATACATAATAATAATAATAATAGAATACATAAAATACAAAAGAAAAAAATATACAGGATTGAAATGGGCCTTACCCATTTGGGCCAGGCCCAATTGATCTGGGCCCGGACCCAATTGGGTGTCTACAGCTGCCCCTCTTTGCACATTTTCTGTGAAACAGAAATTGCGCAAAGACGTAGACACCCAATCAAGACTCAACTCAACATTTTTATTTTTTGATTTTTTTTTTATTTTTGTTTTTATTTTTTTTGATTTTTTTGATTTTTTTGATTTTTTTGTTTTTTTTTTGTTTTTTTTTTTGGCCGAAGCTCCTCTAAACAGAGACTCAACGACTTTTGAAAGTAAATTGCTCCTCTAAACAGAGGCAACGAACTTTGGAAAGTAAATTGCTCCTCTCAATAGAGGCACCACGACTTTGGAAAAATAAATTGCTCCTCTCAACAGAGGCACCACGACTTTGAAAAGTAAATTGCTCCTCTTCAACAGAGGCACCACGACTTTGAAAAGTAAATTGCTCCTCTCAACAGAGGTACCACGACTTTGGAAAAATAAATTGCTCCTCTAAACAGAGGCAACGGAACTTTGGAAATTAAATTGCTCCTCTCAACAGAGGCACCACGACTTTGAAAAGTAAATTGCTCCTCTCAACAGAGGCACCACGACTTTGGAAAGTAAATTGCTCCTTTCAACAGAGGTACCACGACTTTGAAAAGTAAATTGCTCCTCTCAACAGAGGCACCACGACTTTGAAAAGTAAATTGCTCCTCTCAACAGAGGCACCACGACTTTGAAAAGTACGACTTTGAAAAGTAAATTGCTCCTCTAAACAGAGGCACCACGACTTTGAAAAGTAAATTGCTCCTCTCAACAGAGGTACCACGACTTTGAAAAGTAAATTGCTCCTCTCAACAGAGGCACCACGACTTTGAAAAGTAAATTGCTCCTCTAAACAGAGGCACCACGACTTTGAAAAGTAAATTGCTCCTCTCAACAGAGGCACCACGACTTTGAAAAGATAAATTGCTCCTCTAAACAGAGGCAACGGAACTTTGGAAATTAATAGGCTCCTTGACAATCATGTCCAAAGGAGTTGAAAGCTGTGTTTGAAGGGATTTCAGGAGATTATGCCCAAAGGTCTTATAAATCAACCCTGATACCAAAAGACATCCTATTTCAAGGATTAGGAACTTACCTGACAAGTTTCTTCTCAAACTTGCAAAGTCTTTTCATATCTGTCTCCTCCATGTGGGATGTTGGAACACCCCTGCTTCTTGAATTTATACACTATATTCTCCTGAAAGTAGTGTATGCTGTGCAAATGCATATGAATTTCAATGCATGCTATGCAAATGTTGACCAATTAATTCATGTTCAATGTATGGTACTCAAGTTTCTCAAGCTCTTTTTTTATTTCTTGGGTGTCAAGCCCTTTGATTTTTCAGGATCCAATTGCACTGCTCTTCTAAGATTGAACCAGTGTAGCTCTCAATTGTCTTTTCCACTCACATTCTTCCTTGTTCAGTTTCTCAATACTCCGGAATAAGCTTCATCAATCGATCATCCCTTGACCATCATCCATGAATTTCTCAGCACTAGCAAATTTCAAAACAAATTTCGTCCACCATCACTGGGTCCTTGTCTCAGCATCAATCATTCCAAAACAAATTCTGTCCACTGATTGTTCCCACCATTCGACCAATTCATCCTTGTACTCATCACTTGGTTGTATCACTTTTCAAGATTTGCCCCATCATATTCTCTATTTGGTCACATCATACATCCTTCTAAATCATCTCTTTTAGGTTTCTACCATTTTTTCATCATCTTAGATTTCTTTTCAAATGAATGCAAGACTCTTTTAAGCGCATATTCATTCATTCATTATCATTTCAATTCTTGACAAATACCATGCAATCAAGCATTTTCTCAATTCATTCTAGGGGTGAAACAATGAGAGAACGCAAGGTGAATTATGGTAAAGATAATCAATGAAGATCTGTTTTGGTACAAAACAAATGGGAAAGGAAATAAATTGGATGTCATTGAGATGGATGGTATGTCCAAATGATGAATATTCAGACAATTCTCAACATTAATCTAGGATTCTTTTTCAAAAACTCATTCCATTTACAGTTGAAGTCATCTTGAGCTTGTCGAACTTTGCCCCAGTCTTTGAGGGATCTTCAGATGTCTTTGACCTTTCATTCATGTGAGCCATTTGCCCTGGATCTTTTTTTTTTTTACCAAGATCACCCTTTCAGGTTTTCAATTTGAATCTCTTTTTTTTCATTTTCTCATTTTTTCCTTTTTTTTCTATTTTTTTTCTTTTTTTTTCATCATCTTCTTTTTTTTCTCATTTTTCATCCATTGTTGATATCTTTCATACATCCAACTTTAGAGCAATGTAGCATGATTTCATTGCTTCATCATGAGCATACATTCGCTCAACATATGATCATTCAAGTTGAGTATTCACACTTGATTCAAATGGACTTTTCAAGGTTGTAACGTAGGCCAAGGGGAAGGGTCATAAAAGAAATGGATATAATAGGCTCAAAACATGTATTAAAAAGGTTCAAAACCAAAGGATCATTTGATGCAGCTTGGCATTTTGCCCCCACATCATTTCACTACTTTTTTCTTTCATCACACAAAGGATTCTCATTACTTTGCCCCAAGTCATGTGTGGCATTTGTTTTTTTCTTTTTTTTTTCATTTTTGAGACCTTTTGTGGTGTTTTTTTTTTTTTTTTTTTCCTTTTTTTTTTTTTTTTTTTTTTTTTTCAAAAATTACCCTCCAGTGTAGAGGGTGATCCTTGGTTGGGGTTCTTCAAGAAAAAAAATCATGATTGGCTCAAAGGGGTAGCAATAAATGGTTTTTCCAATGGTAAAAGAAAGGTGGCCATTTTTCATCTCAATTGTGAATACCTTTCTTGAACATCATCTATTGAACAAAGCTCATGAATCTGTATAAAAGATTACACATCTTCAAGACATATCTGTTTCTCCTCCAGTAATAGCTTACTTCTGTTCAAATCATCTTCTCATATTAATGTGGATGAGTTCTCAAAATTAAATCCCAGAATTATTGTTATCATTGTCTAAATATTCATCATCTGAAATTTAAGAATGGGAATGTGAAGTTATGAAGGGTAGCAGGGTATGAAATAATGGTCAAATGAAAGAGAAAAATGTAATGAAATGCATTGACTTGCCTTTATTAAAATGATAACAAGTAAAGTCATATTGCAAAAAGAAATCCAACATTACTTGAAAAGAAATCTTAAAGTGACAAAAAAACTTTCAACCCGCCTTATCTCCATTAAAAATTAGCCCCCTATATGATCAGGTGAAGAAATCCCCATTGACGTCTTGCCCCTCAATTCATTGTGACTCTCCAGATCCTTTCTGTTCTTGACTTTCACTTAGGGTGTTAACATTGAATGTTGTTGCTTTTCCTTGATCAAAACTTACCATTCCATCATTGATCAACCGTTGCACCTTATACTTTAAAGCAGTGCAATTTTCAGTAGAATGGCCAGTAATTCCATAGTGATAGTCGCAGTGGGCTGTAGGATCATACCACTTTGGGTAGGGTGGTTTAAGAGGTTCCACATGGCTGGGGGCAATCAAGTGGCTATTATAAAGCTCTCGATATAACTCTGTATAAGTCATAGGGATTGGATCAAATACAGGTTCTTCTCGAGCAGTCTGTTGTTCTCGCGAGCCACTTGCTGGGTTAGTAGGGCGAACTTGAGTTCTTACAGGAGCTTGAATGTTAAGGCGGTAAGTGGATGAATGAGATGGTTGTGAAGCTAACTGGTATGGGTAGGATGAGGCATTATTCACAGCGGGATAGTATGGAGAGTAGCCTTGGGATGGATAGGGTTGATAACCCCTGAATTGTTGTCTATCAAAGCTCACAGCTTGAGCTTCAGCTTCTTTCTTTTCTGATGTCTTCTTGGTTTCTCCTCCTTTCAACTTGCCATTTTTTATGGCACTTTCAATAATTTCTCCAGAGATCACCATGTCAGCAAAATTCTTTGTTGCATTTCCTATCATCTTTTCATAATAGGGAGGTTTCAAAGTGCTAACAAACAGCACTGTGGTCTCTTTTTCTGTCAGTGGAGGTTGCACCTGTGAAGCTATATCTCTCCATCTCTGGGCATATTCTTTAAAAGACTCGTTTGCCTTTTTCTCCAGGTTCTGCAAAGACAAACGATCAGGAGCCAAATCGATAATGTGTCGATATTGACTGATGAAGTCGTGTGCCATATCACTCCAAGAGCGAATACGAGTCCTATCCAACTGAACATACCATCTGGCGGCAGAGCCAGTAAGACTGTCCTGGAAAACATGCATCAGAAGTTTTTCATCATGAGCATGAGCTGCCATCTTCCTGCAATACATAGTGATGTGGGTTTTGGGGCACTTGGTACCGTCATATTTTTCAAATTTTGGTACTTTGAACTTATAGGGAATAACCACATCAGGGACTAGGCAGAGCCCAGCAGCATCTACTGACCCATAAAAGCTAAATCCTTCCACAGCCCGTAGCCTCTGCTCTAGCATGCTAATCTTGGAACTCTCCTCAGCTTCCACTTTCATCTTTTCTTTTTCCTTCTCCTTTAAGGCATCTAGGTCAGGAATTGGTTCTGCTACTTTTTCAGTGAAGACAGGATTTATATAGCTATTATACTGCCCTGGGTTGAAAGCTGATGGTATTCCAGGATATGGCGGGACCTCTTGAGCAGGCTGGACCTGAGATGGGCCAAAACCTGGAGGGTACAAAGGGTCAGCCACTTCTTGCTGGCTTGTACTTCCTTCAACTCCTTTCCCCTTATTCATGTTATTGAGGGCCTCCAGAATTTTGCTAAGTTCATTTTCAATCTTCTCCTGAGCTTTTTCTAGCTTTTCAAATCTATGAGAACTTTCCTCCTTCATTTGCCTTGCTCTGGATCTTGTGTTGTATGGATGAGCAAGGTTTTCGCTAGATGGAGCTATCCTCGGACCTTGAGTACCATACTCATGATTAGAAATGTTATGCTGTGCCTTATGTATGATGCTTTGATACACAAATGAAATGTACATTTTTTTGAATGAAATCTAGCATGAAATGAATGCAAATGATTGTGTTGAAACATGATCATGAAAAGAATACAGATGCATACAATCAGACAAACAACATAGTTAGTTTCATGAATGAAATGAAAGTAATGCTGATGCATAACATTACAAAAAATAATACACAAAGTTAAGCAATCAAAATGATTAGATAAACACCTTTTTTGTGTCCTAATTTCAGGGTATATCTATCATTGGGTAGAAAGGACTCTATCCTAGGGTTAGGCACTCTTAAGGTTCACTACATGTGGTTTTAAAGTCAGAGTCTAAAGGTCCTCAAATTGTTCCTTACATCCTTGTCCATCACAGACTAGTAAGGCACCCTAATCCTCACCCATTACAGGCTACAAGCGGAAAAGGTTCAATTTGAGTGGGAGTATTTCGCTAGCCACTACGGAGGCATTAGACCTCACGAAAGCAATAGGTACTTTACTCCCTCCTAGAGGGACGGAGCTCGGGTATAGAGCTCATGTTATGCACATGCACATGAATGACATAATTAACAAGATAAATAAACAGGAATGAATAATAACACATATATACAAAAATGGTTCAATTTTATTAGGCTTTTGGATAACACAAATTATTTGCTGGCCTGACTCTCAAATTCCCCAGCGGAGTCGCCAAGCTGTCATAACGTCTAGATCCGGGGATCTATCGCTAGACATTGACTTTAGGGAGTTGCCACCAATCTTTTTTATCTAGGTGCGATTGGCCACCTAAAGAATCTGTCCTTTCAGGGAACACCTAAGCTTGAGGGTCCCTAAAAGAATAGGTTCAGGTCTGCTAACCAGAACAAAGTTCGGGAGTTCGGTTACGTGTGAGGAAGGTTGTAGCACCCTCACAACGCCCATCAAAAGATGGTACCAGCTTAAATTTGTGTTATCCAAAAGCCTTAAAATTTTACCAAGTAATTAGTTGTTGGAAATTATTCTCAATTGACTCTAATACTTTTAGCAGAAAATTGAGAAAATTCCCTCACCTCAGGAGTATGCAAGAAAAACTACTGTTTCACTTGCAGGGGCTCCGTCGTCGGATTTATTAAAGAAAAAACAAAATCATCCAATTAATTATTGGAAATTATTCTCAATTAACTCTAATACTTTTAGCAGAAAATTGAGAAAATTCCCTCACCTCAAGAGTATGCAAGAAAAACTACTGTTTCACTTGCAGAGGCTCCGTCGTCGGATTTATTAAAAAAAATACAAAATCATCCAATTAATTATTGGAAATTATTCTCAATTGACTCTAATACTTTTAGCAGAAAATTGAGAAAATTCCCTCACCTCAAGAGTATGCAAGAAAAACTACTGTTTCACTTGTAGAGGCTCCGTCGTCGGATTAATTAAAGAAAAAAGGAAAAAAAATCAAGATCAAAATCAAAGTCAAATAAAAAAAAAAAAAAAAAAAAAAAACCTGGAGCGGCTCGGGTTGCGGCTCGGCTCGGCTCGGCTCGGCTCGGAGGGGGGCTGGGCACGCGCGGGTCAGAATCGGGTCGACGCTCGGGTCGGGTCGGGTTCGGCAAAACGCGCGGATCCTCTGATTAACTTAAAGCCAAAACGACGTCGTTTTGGGAGGGTATAAAAGGCACCTTCCTCCGTTTTTCGGCAGAACGCTCCTCTCCCCTCTCTCTCTTCCTTCCCTTTTCTCTCCCTTCTCTCTAAAAAACCGAAGAACTCCGGTGGAAGATTCACCGGATTCTGGAAATTTTCGTCGGAATCTGGGTTTTTTCGCCGGAAGTTGGCCGGAAATTCACCGGTTTCTGGGATTCTTTGCCGGTTTCTGGGATTCTTCGCCGGAAACTGGGCAGTTCGCCGGAAACTTCAATGTTGGCCGGAATTGTAGCCGGAAACTTCAAGGTTGGCCGAAAAATTCAACCGGAAACTGGAATTTTCCAGAAACTCCCAGAAAAAAAAAATTTCGAAAAATCCCCAAAAAAATTTCTGATAATTTCTGGAACTCTCCTAAACCTTTTCCTAGCCTTCTATACTCTTCCCTACGCCTTTGCTTCTCAAATCAGTAGCTCTAGCTGACTGTTTTCTGTGTCTCTTGAACTGTTCCAAAGGGTCCTTTATATAGGGGTTGATCAGGAGTTTCTGATCAATCCCAACTCCTCCTTGGACGGGGATTCAGTCTTTGAATCCAATTGGACTCTTTAGATTGAATCCCCACTCCCAGTAGGATTCTTCAGCTTCAATCTCAACCTTCCAAAAAAAAAAAAAAATAAATAAATATAAAAAAATAATAGATAATTAGAACAGATAAATAAAAAGATATTATAGTAAAAAAAATATCTGATAATCAGGAAAAAATCAGAACAGATAATTTTAAAAAAAATAATAATAAAATAAGATAAATCCAAAAATATCTTACAAAAATAATAATAATAATAATAATAATAAATATATAACTATATAAATAATATACATATAAATCTAATCTGAATAAAAATAAATAAATGAATAAAGATATACATAATAATAATAATAATAGAATACATAAAATACAAAAGAAAAAAATATACAGGATTGAAATGGGCCTTACCCATTTGGGCCAGGCCCAATTGATCTGGGCTCGGACCCAATTGGGTGTCTACAAGAGTTATCCTTAAATAGAAAGAAAATAAAAGTTCTTCTTTTTCATCTTTCTTAGGATTAGAAAGCATGAAAAATTAAGTTGCAGATTCAAAATCAGAAGCTATAATCAAGTTCATCCCTTAAATGTGAGTATATGCCCTCTTTTTACTTAAAAAAAAATCATGTTGATTACTATTATATGGAGTTAAAGTTTTGAGAGAAAAATAAAAAAAAATTATGAAATTTTGGGTAAATTAGTAGGCTTTGTTTATTTCATGTTTTTAATATTTATTGATGATTATTGAATGGAGTTTAAAGGCTGAAAGTGGAGATTTAAATTTTTAAAGATTAAAGAAAAAATTTTATTTTTAGATGAAATGTTATGATCTGTAATAGTAAATCAAAATAGAATTTTGTATTAACGGATAGATTATTGTTACAATCATTATATATTGTTGAAAAAAATGTTGAATCTACTTTCTAATGAAATAAATGAAAGTCAAATCCGAGTTTTGTTATGAAGAATCGTCTAATTTTTACTTAAAGATATGTAGGCTGTAAGGTAATAGCATCATGGTTAAATTACAAAATTATCTTAATTTTTATACAAGGAATTACAGATTAAGCCATATATGTTTGAAAAGTTATTGAGTCTACTTTTCAACAAACCAGTAGAATTGAATTTGGAGTTGCCTATGAATAAATGTGTGATTTTTATTAGAAGGTCTATATGCTATCTGACTGTAGCATATGATGTGAATTGCAAAAATTATTATAATTAATCTATAAGGAATTACAAGGTAGTCCATACACTGTTAGAAAGCTTATCAAGTCTAGTTTCTAATGCATTAAAGAAATCTTAATTCGGATTTGGATATTTTGAGATATGGTCATTTTAATGAAATGAGGTCAGGCTGTCTGTATTAATTAGTTGAATTAACTTTTGTTTAACTTAATTATTTTTGGTATCATTGGTCTTGAAATAGGTTGATTAACTTCTATTATGTTAGAATTACCTTGAATAAGCCATTAATTACTTTGGGAGGAAAAATAAGTGGTAGAATAATAAAAAATATAAGTAGAATCTCACACATTTTGTTTGTTTTCGAACCTATGTATATATCTATGTTTCTAAATGAGTAAATATTTTGTTTCATTATTTTCGATATATGAAAATAGGATCAAGCATATGATTATTTTGTGTTTTGCTATGTAAATGATGGATCATGCTTATAAATGAAATGAGAAAATGATTTATGTTTAAGGAACAATTTTATGATAGCTACATTTTTACATCCCTGAGAAATGGGATCATCGACATCAGAACTAGTTCTATGGCTCTAGCTTATAGTAGTTAGCATAAGACCCTAGCTAGTTGGTTATAATAGTTAGTAATGATCATGAGAATAAAATTATCGATACGATCAATATCACGGGTTATAGCAGTGACCGTAGTTAATGATAAATGAATGATAATGATGATTTATGATGATGATGATTTACAATGATTTTTAATGATTGATCTATGATTTGGTTTGATTATGATATTTGAATGATAGCATATTTTATAATGATTTATGAATTGACATATTTTGACATTGATTTATGAATTTGTGAAATATTTGACAGAACGATGATCTTTGAAATATTTTAACATTTTGATTTGATGAATGTTTTGAATGATCTATATGATATGTATGAAAAATATGCTTGATTTGATAAGGTGCGTGAGCCTATACTTGCTGAGCTGTGGTTTGCTCATTCCTTTTTAACTTTTTCTTTACAGATGAGTAAATGATAAGTTTGGTTAATCTTGTAAGAAGCTAGAATATCAATTTGAAAAAATTACTTAGATATCAAAGACAATGTTAGCCAATAAGATCTTATTAAAATAATTTTTTATTTTTATATAGTTTGTATTTAGATATAAAGAAATGTATCATCAAAGATATGAATTTTACTTGGTAAACTATATCAGTTTATTAAAAATTTTTAGAATAATTAAGAAAGAATATTTCGTATTACTTTGAGATTTTACTTTAAGGTAATATGACCGTATTGCGTCTTGGTCTCGACGCGTGACATAACATATATGGCTTAATCTGTAATTTCTTGTATCAAAATTAAGACAATTTTCGTAATTCAACCTTGATGCTGCTGCCTTACAGCCTGCATATCCTTAAGTAAAAAATTAGATAACTCTTCATGGAAAACTCAGATTTGACTTTCATTTGTTTCATTAGAAAGTAAATTCAACACGTTTTCCAATAATATATAATAATCATAGCAGTAATCTATCCTTTAATACAAAATTTTATTTTGATTTGCTATTACAAATTATAGCATCTCATCTAAAAATAGAATTTTTCCTTCAATATTTAAAAATTTAAATCCCCTCATTCAGCCTTTAAACTCCATTCAATAATCATCAGTAAATCTTAAGAACATGAAATAAACAAAGCCTAGTAATTTACCCAAAATTTCATAATTTTTTTGGTTTTTCTCTCAAAACTTTAACTCCATATAATAGCAGTCAATATGATATTTTTTCTTAAATAAAAAGAGAGCATATACTTACATTTAGGGGATTAACTTGATTGTAGCATCTGATTTTGAATCTCCAACTTGATTTTTCATGCTTTTTAATCCTAAAAAAGATAAAGAAGAAGAATTTCTATTTTCTTTCTATTTCATGATAATTAGGTTTTTCTCTGATAAAACACTCAGTCACTTTTTTTTTTAGTAATTAACCTTCTAATTAACTTAATGGACTTTAGTAATAATCTAGTCCAATTATCATTTAGGCTGGGGTATTATAGAATCAACTGTATTGCTCCAGATGGTGCCCTTAATCCATTTCCAGTCTACAATATCAAGCAAAAGGTAAATATATAGTAAGTTTCAATTCAATTCAAGTTTTGAAGAAAGTGTTAATGTATGATAATTTTTACCTAGATATAGAGATCAAATCGAATGAGGGCATAAGTCACCCAAATAATTCCATTAAGAAAATTGGCCAATGAGAGGTTAAATGGCATGTATTTCACACTCTTTGTCTTGATTACCTTCCTCTGTAAAATAAAAATTGAAAAATAGAAGAGAAAGATAAATCCATTAACAATATTGAAAAGATAGATAAGTTAATTAATTGAATTTTTTTATCATTAGTTTTTTATTTTTTTTAATTAAATTAAAAAATTAATGATAAAATTAAAATTACCCAAAGTAATAATTTTACATTTTATCTTGTTAATTGAGACAAAAAAAAAAAGGAAAAAAAGACAAGGTATGGCTTACCATGATGGTAAGAGGTGAAGCATACATTAGCACCCCAAATATGACACATGATTCCAACAATGGCAGATTTTTGGGCATGAGTTTTGCGTAATAGCAATGTGCATGAGGCCACAACCCCCCCAAAACATAATCTCTATGTATAGCCACCAAATTGTTGGGATTTACCTTGAATCTCATAATCTCACATCGAAAGTTAAGTGAGTTTAAGTTTGTTTTGTATCTCACATCGAAAGTTTAGTAAAAGTATAAGGGGTTTTACCCTTATAAATAAGATGTTTTGATTTTAGTTTAGAAATCCCAGATAATTAGACACAAAAAGAATAGCTAAATGGGTAGACTATTAAAATGGTGTAATTGGGTTTTGGGTTAAGTTTTAAGTAAGGAGTTTTGTGGTGAATTTTCTCATTCTAAAAGTTTCACAATTGTAAATATTTATTTGTTAGTGGATTGGGTTTGGAGTTGGTCATTTTGAGTTAGGCCGAAATAAATATATTCATATGTTCTTATTTTTTATTTAAACTTGCTATTTTGTGTATAGGTATTACATGTGCGTATTAATTTCCTAACACCAATAACCTTTAGCTATAACTACACTCATAAATAAATTAAAAAAATTAATACATAGCTTTATTTTATAAATACCTTAAAAGTTTTTGGAATTATCTTTTTTTTTTTTTACAAAAGAAGCAGCATACTCTTTAAGAATGAAAAAAAGTTAAAATATACTAAAATTTGAATCTCACGTGAATGTATAAATTAATTGAATTAAGTTTAAGGATTTGATTTTTGATTGTCTTACTACTTGAAATAACGAGAGATTTATTTATTTATTTATTTGACTAATCGGACAATTAATCAATTGTGGAACACCATAAAATTATCGTAGAAATTGGATGTAATTACTTACGCGGCCATTCCTCTTAGCATAAATGAAGAAGGAGAGGTAAATGAGCTCCATTGCAAGTCCAATGCTATTAATGGTGACAACAAGGTGCTATCAGGATGAACAATTGGTAAACCATAGAAAACCCACAACATGCAGTTCATTACAGTTGCTATGTAAGGATCTGGTTTGAATTCCTCCACTGCTTTTTTCTTGTAGATGTTCACAATTGTTGGTCTGTAATAACAACAGATTTCAATTTTATATTTACATATTTCATGACAAAAAAAAAAGGCAATTCTAGATTTTCTCTTTATTTTTTTTAGGAAAAAGACTCCAATCTGGAAATAGAAAAAAAGATTGTAAATGCTTCTACTACGTATTAACTCTTAAAAGTAAAAGTAAGAATCAATTGAATTAAGCTCTCGTTTTTTTATTGTTTCACTTATCATATGGGCTGTGTCATTTTTATTTTTTTTCATTTTGCCATGTTGGGTTTTGGGTATGGGAAAATGGTCAAATCCATTGGGGCTAGGCCTGGTATAAATTCTGGAACCATTGGATAAGAAGGTAGAGTCGAGCAATAATCCTGTCCAGCCATATGGTAAAATGACATGTGACTGAAAATGATTTGAAACAGAAAGAGTCTAGAACTGGGACCTGAAGAGCAAACAGGAGAAAGATCTGGAACAAGCCTTTACTAGACTATGACATACCATAAGATTGGCCTTATCTAATCTGTGGGTTCAGAGGGTACAAAAGTATGCTTGCTTTCGGCATGTTCAGGAGGAGCAAGATTTCAACTTTCCTCTAATACATTCGAAACACGCAAAAAGAGTTTGAGAGAGAGAGAGAGAGAGAGAGAGAGAGAGAGAATTTTACATTGGTGATGCAAATAGGAAGAATGAGATGATATTTCCTGCAAAATCAAAACATGACTTTTAGGATAGTATATTGTTGCATATGCTATGAGAAATTCACGTCCTAGAATAAAAAAACTTCATTTGTCTGCATACAGGAATGTTTTTGTATATTACAGAAATCTCTTCTTAGGCACATTTTGTTATACAATTCTTAGAGAAACAAGAATTTTCACCATGATCATTCTCAAGAATCTACCATATGAATCTACCCAAACTTGAAAACATATCAAGAAATTGCCAATAGACTAGAAGAACAAGAACAATATACGAAATTTTTTGAACTCAAAACTTAATTCAGTTGGTTCGATATTACAAAAATCTCTTCTTGACACATATTGTCATGCAATTCCTAGAGAAACAATAAGTGATCATAAATAATATTTTCACCATGATCATTCTCAAGAATCTACCATATGAATCTACCCAAACTCAAAAACATGTCAAGAAATTGCCACTAGACTAGAAGAACAAGAACAGTATAGCAAAATTTTTGAACCTAGAGCTTAGTTCAGTTGATTCATGGCATTCAGCACGTCTAGTGTACAATCCCAATACCTGCAACTCCTTCCCTTATCCTTAACTTAGGTCTTTTTTTTACCAAAAACATTCATATGCAATGCAAACATCTGAAAAATCGTACACAAGCTTACGATTTCAAATAACTTACTAATGATCCCTACAATTGTCCTTGCAACCTCAGCACTAACCATCTTTTAAGCTTACTTAGAAAAAGGAGTAAGAGAGCAAGAAGAAAATGAAGAATCCAAAACAAAGAAGGCAGCAGTTGTTACTTGTCAAATACAAATATCAGACAGATATGTCCGGGTTCGAGTCCTGGGCAACCCATTATTATATTATTATCATATCGAAAAGCTGATGAATTTATATGTGAAATTACAATCCAAAAGAATTGAATGCAATGACTCAGAATCTTTCCAAACTGAGAAATTATTTTATGGAAATTTTGGTACATGAATGGAGGGGAGTAGCCAGGGGGCAGGCATAGGCCATGGCTCCCCTTCTAAAAAAAATTTTAACTCCTTTATATGTTTAGTAATCTTTCCCATGTAATTTATTGACTCTTTTTTCTCCTTTGAATTTATTATTTGGCCTTCTTTTTTTTTTTTTTTTAATACTTGGTTTCGTCTTTGGTTGTTTGATTATTGATCACAAAAAAATGGATGGTGAATTTTTTTAAGAAAATAATGATTCGTGAATCATAATTGTAAAATTTTAAATTATGGATAAAAAAATACTTATAGATATCCCAATCTGTCTAGAGTTGATTTTGTTAATAAAAAATAAAAAAAAAAAATTTTTGACATGTTGAATTTTTTTGAAATTGTGTATGGAGTGAAGAGTTTAAATTAGATTTAACATGTGAAGTTGAAATTTAAAAGGAATCAAAATTACTTTCCAGTTTATGATTCTCATATTTGGAACCCTATAAATACATATTCAAATGCAGAAAGAAACACACAAAAAAAGGAGAGATCAAAAGGATACACGGAAAGGCAGAGAAGAAAGCATGCGAAAAAAGCTAAATAATAGAAGATTTTTTTTGGAGAATTTTGGTTTGAAAAAAGAAGATTTTTTTGGAAAAATCTGAAAAATTCTCAGATTCTAGCAAAAATTTTCAGATTTTGATTAATTTTTTGACGACTATTGAATTTTTTGACAGATTTTTTAGAATTCAATAGAAGATTTTGACGAACTTCCGGTGATCCAACTTAGATTTTGACGACTTTTTTCAAAATTTGGTGAAGATTCAATCGGAGTTTTTCAAATTCAAGAAAGAGAAGGAGAGAAAAAGAAAGAAGAGGAAAAGAGCAGAGGTGAAGTCTGACCCAAAAGACTGAATTCAAGCTTTTATACCCTTATCGAAATGACGTCATTTTGGCCTTAAGCAGTCCTCAAGATCTGCATGTTTTCCCAATGGGTGACCCAACCTAAGCACAACCCATTTTGTTGACCCACATTCCAGCCAAGGCCTTTAGTTTAGTCGAATCGAGCCGAGTCTCCTAAGCCGCCGCTATCTGTGTTTGAAGCCGAGCCGTTTCAACTGTCAAGCCTAGTTGATTTTAGGTATTATTATTTATTTATTTAGTTATTATATATTTTTTGCATGATTAAATTTTAGGAAAAATAAAAAATAAAAAATAAAATATTTTTTGAGAAAAATACTAATTATACAATGATGAAATTTTTAGAAATTTCAAATGATAAATTTCTATAAATTTTTATATGAGAAATTTTCTCTATATTTGTTTCAAATTATGGAATAATTTAGATAAAATTTTAATAATAATAATAATTAATATTCATTTTCAAACAAAGGAAAGAGAAAAAATAATAATAAGTAAAATAAAAAATTTTTGGTTGAAAATATTTGATAATTATCCAATGATGATATTCTTAGAAATTTTAAATAGTAAATTCCTAAGAAATCTCTAGGTGCCCAAATGGTGAAAAAGTTAGAAATAAAAAATTAAAAAAGAATTTCTATATAAGCTCAAATGGTGAAAAATTTAGAATTAAAAAGAGAAGATATTTTTAATTTGGCCTAAATAGTGAAATAATTAGATATATTTCAATAAAAAATGATTAAACCTTTTTCCAACAACAAAGCCTCTTCAAGAAAACAAACGAAATTTTTAAATACTTTTGAGATAAATAAGTATTTTTAAAAGTTCTGTCAGATTGATGAAGAATCTTAAGAATTATTTTCAATATTCAACATAAAAATTTAAGACCATTAAAATCAAGACCTTATGATAAATTTAAAATTAATTGGTATCATTTTAGAGTGGGCATTATGGGCGTTATAACCTTCTCCACATGTAACCGAACTCTCGAATCTTATTTTGATTAGTAAACCTGAACTTATTCTTTTAGGAACATTTAATCAAGCTTAGAAGCTCCTTAAAAGGATAGATTCATTAAGTGGCCAATCACATCTAATAAAAAAGATTGGTGGCAACTCTATTTGTTACGTCTAGCTATAGGTTTTTAGACTTATATTTTATGATAGTTTGGTGACTCCGCTGGGGATAAGCTAGAGAGTCGGGCCATAACATTTTAAATATATTATATCCTTTAATCTAATGGTTTGAAATTGTAATTATTTGTTTACTAACGTTTTTCCTTTTTTGTTTCTCATATGATTTATAGGGTTGACAATTATATGTTTCTTCACACACACTATCATATGCATTTACATTACATGAGCTCTATACCCGAGCTTCGTCCCTCTTAAAAAGAAGTAAAGTACTTATGTTCTCGTGAGATGATAATCTTTGCAATGGCTAGCAAAATACTCTCACTCAAATTAAATCTTTTTTATTGGTAGCTTATGATGGGTAAAGATTGGAATGCCTTACTAATCTGTGATAGATAATGATGTAAGAAACAATTTGAGAACTTTTAGTGGTCAAGGTTACTTAACCCTGTATATAATTTACACTTAAAAGGTCAGCCTTAAGATAGAGCTATTCTTACCCAATGATAGATGTATCCCAAAATTAAAGCACAAGAAAGAATAACTTGTGTGATATATTGATTATCTAACCATTTTATTTGTTTAGCTTTATGCATTTGCATGATTTCAATATCATTCTATGCATCATTTTCATGCTCATGTTTTGACATTATCATTTGCATCATTCTCATATAGGGAATATTTACCACATATCAATCATTGATAAACCAGATCTCATATCTATATCCATGAAAAGTCAAATGCAATCAAAGTCTACATCAATTCGTTATGAATCTGCTTTTCAATTAAAAATCAAGTCAAAAAAAGTTAAAAAAATAAGGTAATTGCTTGCCTGAGGGTTTTATCTTGTCATTGCCTGTGAGAGTTCATCTCGATCTCTAACAAAATGATCTGATTGACCTAAGTAATATTTGGGGATGCATGAGTAGAACAAGGCAAGAGGTATTTGAAAGCATATATGGAGACATAGCTTCACTGCTTCAAGTGAATGTGGATAATAATATGATTAGAGCTATCTTACAATTTTGAGATCCTTCTTATAAGTGTTTCATCTTCAATGAAACAGATATGATACTCACAATTAAAAAATATAAGGTTCAACTCCCCTTAGATTCGCCAAACCCAGATAAGATTTATTTGTGAAATAAGATGGGTTATTATAAGAAGCTTGTGCAAATGGTTGAACTTAGCTTACCTCAAGTTGATGCATTACCCAATATTAGTAGCGATTTATTGCCCAATCATAATATCAATGCTTTGAGTGAAGATCAAGAATAAGTTTGATCCATAAAGGCTTGGTGAGTTTCGATGAATTAGGGGGCTGGATGTCAATAAAAGCCCTTCACCTAATCACACAGGGGCATAATTTTGAAAAAGATGTTAAGGCTAACTGAAAGTTGCTTGTCATTTTGATATTTCTTCCAAAGTAATGTTAGGATTTCTTTTATGCAATAAGATTTCATTTATTATCATTTTAATAAAAGACAAGTTGATGCCTTTTATTACCTTTTCTCTTTCATCCAAGCCATTATTTCATGCATTGTTATTTCTTATATCTTTTTATTTTCATTCTTAAATTTTAAATGATAAATGTTTAGATAATGATAACAATAATTTTGAAATTTAATTTTAAAAACTCATTCACATTGATAAGGTTCAATTTGTGGAGACTATTTGAACAAAAGAAGCAAGCTACTAGCAGATGTGAAATAGATATGTCTTAAAGATATACAATTTTTTATAAAGATCCATAAGCTTATTTTTGTTCAATAGATGATTTTCAAGGAAAGCATTTACATTCGAGATGAAAAATGGTTGTATTTTTTTTATCATTTGTAAAACTATTCATTGCTACCCCTTTTGAGTCTATTATGATTTTATTTCTAAAAAACCCTAACCAAGGATCACTTTTCATATGGAGGGCAAATTTTAAAAGAACATGCTTGAAAAAAGAAAGAGGCAAAAGATCGTAAAAGGCCTAAAAAATGGAGTAAAAAAAAGAATACCACAAATGAGTTAGGGTAAAATAATAAGACTTCTTTTGTAAAGAATAAGATGAATGAAAAAGGAAAAAGTAGTGAAATGATATACAATAGGATAAATGTCAATCTGCATCAAATGATGAGAAATTATCCTTTGGTTTTAAACACATGTTTTGAGCTTATTTTATTCATTTTTTTCATGAACCTTCACCATAGCCTACATTACAGCCTTTAATTGTTAAGCTATAATGATCATATGTTAGGCTAAGGTATACTTGTGATGGAATAATAGAATTATGCTATGTTGTTTTAGAGATTGATGTGGGAGAGATATAAATAATGGGTGAAAAAATAAAAAAATAAGAAAAAAATGGAAAAAACAAAAAAATAAGAAAAAAGAAAAAAAATAGAAAAAATGTAAAAGAAGAGCAAAGAAAAACTCAAATTGAAAACCCAAAAGGGTAATTTGTGTAGAAAAATCTCTAAACTAAAAGTTGAATAGACAGTTCAAATATATGAAGGATCAAAGATATTTGAAGATCTCTCACAGCTTGAGCAAAGTTTAATGCATTCAAAATGATTTCGAAAGTCAATGGAATGAGTTTTTGAGAAAGAATTCTAAATTAATGTTAAGAATTGTCCAAGTATTCATTGTTTGGACATTATTACACCATTCAATACCATCTCTAATGACATACTTTAAATTTGTTCCTTTGCCCATTTGTTTTTGTACCAAACTCACTCCTCATTGATTATCTTTCCCTTAATTCACCTTATGCTCTTTTGTTCTTGTATCCCCAAAATGAATAAAAAAAATATTATTGCATTATATTTGTCATGATTTGAAATGATAATGAATGAATGATAATATTCATAAAAGATTCCTATATTCCTTTAAAAAGAAATCTGGGATGACAGGGAGCAAAAAAAATAAATAAAAAGATGGTAGAAACCTAAAAAGATGATTTAAAAAGACACATAGTGTGATCAAGTGATGAATATGGTAATAGATTAGTCGACATAACTTGTGGGTTATGATCAAATGATGGAAATAATGTGGATCAATAGATGAAATTTGTTCTAAAATTGCTAGTGGTGTGAAGGCTATGAGTTATGATCAAATGATGGAAATAATATGGATCAATAAACAAAATTTATTTTGAAATAGCTAGTGTTGAGAAACTTGTAAGTTGTGATCAAGTAATGAAAATAATGTGGATTAGTTGACAGAGCTTGTTATAATGGTTAGTGTTGAGAAGCTAAAAAAGAGAAAAATGTGAAATGTTGGGGACTTGAGAACCATGTTACCACATTTAATTAGAATTTCATGACGTTGACATACGCATTACATGCATTACGTTTGCATTGTTGTTTGAAGAATATTTAACACTTTGGTTTGGCTATGCATTTGTATAAGGCAATGAACATTTGAATCATGATTTATAGTATAACATCTATGGTATTGTGAGAATCTAGACTGTTACATTTGCATCATTATCATGACAAAGTTTTGACTTTGATAAAAGATTGAGAATTTTCATAACAAAAAATTTTAAACTTTAGAAGAAAGCTTGACATTTGCATAACATGCATTACATTTCTGAATATTTAGTGCATAGCGTACATTGCATTTAAAAATGTCCAGTGCATGAAGTAGGGATATTTCAAGATTTTCCATGAAAAAAATAAATATGAAAACTTTTCAATGAAAGAATTTCAACTTCTCATCGAAAAAGAATACCTTTGAGGTAAGATTTTGATCCTTAAAAAATGATATTTCTCAATATTATGAACAATCTATAAAACTTCTGGGCATAATCTCTTAAAATTTTTTTAGACATAAGCTATGACTCCTCTAGACATGATTATTGAGGAGCTTTATTTATTTTTCAAAGTCATTAGCCTCTTTTTAGAAGAGTTTTATTTAGTTTTCAAAAGTCGTTGAGTTTCTGCTTAAAGAAGCTTCATTTATTTTTCAAAATTATTGAGTTTCTGTTTAGAAGAGCCTTGTTTGTTTTTTTCAAAGTCATTGAGCCTCTATTTAGAAGAACCTTATTTACTTTTCAAAGTTGTTGAGTTTTTGATTAAAAGAGCTTTATTTATTTTTCAAAGTTGTTGAACATCTATTTAGAGGAGCCTTGTTTGTTTTTTTCAAAGTCATTGAGCCTCTATTTAAAGAAGCTTTTTTTATTTTTCAAGGTTGTTAAACCTTTGATTAGAGGAGCTTTATTTATTTTTCAAAAGTTATTAAGTCTCTGTTTAGAGGAACTTTATTTTTTTTTTCAAAGTTGTTAAGCCTCTGTTTAGAGGAGTTTTATTTATTTTTTTAAAATCGTTGAGCCTCTACTTAAAGGAGCTTTAGTTACTTTTTAAAGACTTTGAGTCTCTGTTTAGAGGAGCCTTATTTATTTTTTGAAGTTGTTGAGCCTCTACTTAGAGGAGTTTTAGTTACTTTTCAAAAGTCGTTAAGTCTCTATTTAGAATAACTTTATTTATTTTTCAAAGTCGTTAAACCTCTATTTAGAGAAGCTTTATTTAATTTTTCAAAAGTTGTTGAGTATCTATTTAAAGGAGCCTTATTTAATTTTTAAAGTCATTGAGCCTCTGCTTAGAAGAGCCTTATTTATGAGCCTTTATTTAGAAGAATTTATATGTTATTCAAAAAGACTAAGTACGTTTAAAAACCAAAAAAAGAAGGAAAAATAGGTATTGATTCCTAATTAGGTTGTGTATATCTTTGTATAATTTCTATTTTAAAAAAAATGTGTAAAGAGGGGCAGCTGTAGACATTTCAATCTGTCTGAGATTTTACTTGAGTTTAATTTTGTTAATAAAAATAAAAAAATAAAAAGTAAAAAAAATGAAAATATGATAGATTGAGTTTGTGTGAAATTGTATGTGTGGACTGAAAAGTTTAAGTTGAATTAATATTTGAAGTTTGGATTTAAAGGAAATTAAAACTCCTTTCTTGTTTAGGGTTCTTATGCTCAAAACACTATAAATATATGCCCACACAGATTAGAAAAAAGACACAAAAAACATAAATGAGAGAGAGACATACAGAAAGGCAAACAAATATATATGACAAAAGGTAAAGAGATTATCGAAAAAAAATTTAAAAGATTTTTTTGAAAAATCTAAAAAATTTTCAAATTGTGGTAAAATTTTTCAGATTTCAATGAAGATTTCAACAAAGATTTGAAGTTTTTGGCCAAAATTTTAGTTTTCAGTGAAGTTTTCAACAACTTTCCTAGATTTTGACGATGAATTCTAAAAAGTGGCATCGACATTCATCAGTCTTAAAGAGAGAAAGAGAAAAAAAAAAGAAAAAAGAGAAGAGGAAGAAAGGAAATTTGAAAAAAAAATTCAGCCTTTTATTTTATAAGCACAAAATGGCATTGTTATGAATATTAAAAAGGGCCCAAGATCTGTGCATTTTACCGTTGAGCCAACCTAACCCGAACATTAACTTGCGTTTGACCCGCGTCCAGCCTTTGTCTCAAGCGAAGCCAAGCCGTCATCCCAATTTTTTCCTGTTTTTCTTCTTACAGCCGAGCCAAGCTTGTCAGCCGATGAACCTAGCCACTTCCTATTTTGGTATTTTTATTTTATTTTATTTGTTTGATTATTTTCAAAGTATTTTTGCATGATCAAATTTTAAGAAAAATAAAAAAATAAAAAAAATCTTTTTTTGAGAATAAATAATAATTATCTAATGATGAAATTTTTAGAAATTTCAAATGATAAATTTTTATAAAATTCATAAGTGAGAATTTTTTTTTAAAATTTGTCCCAAATGGTGGAATAATTTAATAAAGTTTCAATAATCATAATTAATATTTATTTTCAATTTAAAAAATAAAAATAAAAATGAGAAATTTTAATAAAATTTTGGGTTAAAAATATTTGCCAATTATCCAAAGATAAGAATTTTAGAAATTTCAAATAGTAAATTTTTAAAAAATCTTTAGGTGAAAAATTTCTTTAAGTTTGTCTCAAATGGTAGAAAAATTTAAATGAAATTTCAAGAAAATAGTTATCATATAATTTCTTCCAAAAAAATTCCTAAATAGACCCGAATGATGAAAAATTTAGAAATCAAAGTGAAAATTCTAAATTGACCTAAATGATGAAAAATTTGGAAATAAAAATAAATAAAAATAAATTCCAAGGATAAAATTCTTATTAATCACAAATTGTTGATTATCTAAAAAAATTTTAGGTGAAAAGATATTTTTAATTTGGCTCAAATAGTGAAATAATTAGATATATTTTTAATAAAAAACTAAAAAATAAAAAAATGACTAAACTTTTTTCGATGACAGAGACTTTTAAAAAAAAATAAATTGGATTCTTGAATACTCAAAAAATATTTTTAAGAATTTTATCAGACAGATGGAGAATTTTAAGAATTATTTTTAATATTTAAATATTAAAATTTAAGACATCTAGAATTAAGACTTTAGAATAATTTAAAATAAATGGTACCATCCTTTGGATGGGCATATGAGGGAGCTATAACATTTTCTATATGTAACTAGGCTCCCAAATCTTATTTTGATTAGTAAATCAGAACCTATTCTTTTAGGCCCTTAGTCAAGCTTAGGAGTTCCTTAAAATGATAGATTTATTAGATGACTAATCACACCTAATTAAAAAAAGTTAGTGGCTACTTCTTAAATTAAATTTAGCTATAAATTTATAAATTTATATATTATGACAATAACCTTATGAAAGGTAATGAATTAATTGTAAATTTTACTCAAACTTTCGATGAACTATCTTTCTTTTATTTTGTTTATTAATTGCAAGTAGTTATTAATTATTATTATTATTATTACTATTACTTTTAATAAAAGTAAAATTAAATTTTGTTTGTGTTCAAGTGGAGCATGAATAACTTGACGGGGGAATTTAAATCAATGTTCGATAGAAAGAACAAATTATGATATGTTAAGAAGAAACAAAGTTATTTAGAATATAAAAATTGCTTTTATTTATATTTACAAATAAGATTTTATTATTTTTTAAAATAATTTATTTTTATTACAATTATATTTCCATTCTTTCTAACATTTATAAAGATGTCATATATATATTTTACTTTTTTCCTTTTTAATAGGGGCAAACTATAAAAGAATTAAAATTTTCCAACGAAATTATAACAAAATCTATGAGATATAGGATCTTAGTAAAAGTAGCTGCCCCTACTGCCCCAATCGTAGATCCGTCCCTGACAACACATTCATATAATTCTTTCAAGAAAAATTACTTAGAATATGACTTTTATTGCTTTAGTCATCAATATTGATCAAACTGTTGGTCTAGCTGGTCCATTCCTACCGGAGAGTTACAGTTCAGAAGGCTTAACATCATCATCATCATCGTCGTCGTCTTTTTTCGAGGTAGAGCTGAAGTAGCAAGCATAGAGAATCAACTGTATTGCTCCAGATAGTGCCCCCAATCCATTTCCAATCTACAACATCAAGCAAAGGTGTGTGTATATATATATATATATATATATATATATATATATATATATATATATATATATATATATATATATAGTAAGTTCCAATTCAATTCAAGTTTTGAAGAAAGTGTTAATGTATGATAATTTTTACCAAGATATAGAGATCAAATCGAATGAGGGCATAAGTCACCCAAATAATTCCATTAAGAAAGTTGGCCAATGAGAGGTTAAATGGCATGTATTTCACACTCTTTGTTTTGATCACCTTCCTCTGTAAATTGAAAAATAGAAGAGAAAGATAAATCAATTAACAATATTGGAAAAAGAGATTAGTTAATTAATTGAATTTTTTTATCATTATTTTTTTAATTAAATTAAAAGTGTAATGATAAAATTAAAATTACCCAGAGTAATAATTTTACATCTTGTCTTGTTAATTGAGACATACAAAAAAAAAAAACAAAAAAGATATGGCTTACCATGATGGTAAGAGGTGAAGCATACATTAGCACCCCAAATATGACACAAAGGATTCCAACAATGGCAGATCTTTGGGCATGAGTTTTGCGCAACAGCATTGTGCATGAGGCCACAACCCCCAAAAGCATAATCTCTATGCATAGCCACCCAATAACCTTTAGCTGCAATTAAATTCATAAATAAATAAAAAAAACATTAATACATAGTTTTATTTGATAAATACCATAAAAAATTTTGGAATAATCTATTTTTTTACGAAAGAAGCAGCACACTCTCTAAAAATGAGAAGAAGTTAAAAAATGCTGAAATTTGAATCTCTCATAAATGTATAAATTAATTAAATTTTAAATTCAATTTTTAGACTATTCGATATAATGTGAGATTTATTTATTTATTTATTTGAGTGATCGTACAATTAATCAATTGCGGAACACCTCGACATTTTCTTAGAATTGGATGTGATTACTTACTCGGCCACTCCTCTTAGCGTAAATGAAGAAGAAGGAGAGGTAAATGAGCTCCATTGCAAGTCCAATGCTATTAATGGCGACAACAAGGGTGCTATCAGGATGAACAATTGGTAAACCATAGAAAACCCACAACATACAGTTCATTACAGTTGCTATGTAAGGATCTGGTTTGAATTCCTCCGCTGCTTTTTTCTTGTACATGTTCACAATTGTTGGTCTGTAATAACAAAAGATTTCAATTTTTTATTTACATATTTCATGCCAAAGAAAAAGGCAATTCTAGATTTTCTCTTTATTGTTCTGTTAGGAAAAAGATTGCAATATGGAGATAGAAGAAAATTGTAAGCATCAAGATTTAAATTATAAATCTACTAGATATTAACTCTAAAAAATAATAATATGAATCAATTAAATTCAGCTCTCAGTTTTTTTTATTATTTTGCTTACTGTATAGGCCGTGTCAATTTTTTTTTCTTTTTGCCACGCTGGGTTTTGGGTATGGAAAAATGGTCAAATCCATTGGGGCTAGGCCTGGAATAGATTGAGGAAACATTGGATAAGAAGGTAGGGTCGGGCAATAATCCTGTCCAACCATACGGCAAAATGACATGTGACTGAAAATGATTTGAGAGAGAAAGAGTCTAGAACTGGGACCTGAAGAACTAACAGGAGAAAGACCTGGAACAAGCCTTTACTAGACTATGACATACCAAAAGATTGGCCTTATCTGATCTGTGGGTTCATAGGGCACAAAAATATGCTTGCTTTCGGCATGTTCAGAAGGAGCAAGATTTCAACTTCCTCAAATACATTTGAAATACACGAAAAGAGTTTGAGAGAGAGAGAGAGAGAGAGAGAGAGAGAGAGAGAGAGAGAGAATTTTACATTGGTGATGCAAATAGGAAGAAAGAGATGACATTTCCTGCAAAATCAAAACATGACTATTAGGATAGTATAATGTTGCATATGCTATGAGAAATTCATGTCCTAGAATAAAAAAACTTCATTTGTCTGCATACAGGAATGTTTTTGGATATTACAGAAATCTCTTCTTAGGCACATATTGTCATACAATTCTTAGAGAAACAAGAATTTTCACCATGATCATTCTCAAGAATCTACCATATGAATCTACCCAAACTTGAAAACATGTCGAGAAATTGCCAATACACTAGAAGAGCAAGAAAAATATAGTAAATTTTTTGAACTCAAAACTTAGTTCAGTTGGTTCGATATTACAAAAATTTATTCTTGGCACATATTGTCATATAATTCCTAGAGAAACAAGAAGTGATCATAAGTAATATTTTCACATGATCATTCTCAAGAATCTGCCATATGAATCTACCCAAACTCAAAAACATGTCAAGAAATTGCCACTAGACTAGAAGAACAAAAACAGTATAGCAAAATTTTTGAACTTAGAGCGTAGCTCAGCTGATTCGTGGCATTCAGCAGGTTTAATGTACAATCCCAATTCCTGCAATCCCTTGCTTTATTCTTAACCTAGGACGTTTTTTTCTACCAAAAGCATTTATATGCAATGCACACATTGGGAAAGTCGTACAAACACTAAAAGAGGAGCTTAGGATTTCAAATAACTTACCAATGATCCCTACAATTGTCCTTGCAACCTCAGTACTAACCATCTTTTAAGCTTACTTAGAAAAAGGAGTAAGAGAGCAAGAAGAAAATGAAGAATCCAAAACAAGAATGCAGCCGTTGTTACTTGTCAAATACAAATATCGGACAGATATATATCAGCTGATGAATTTATATGTGAAATTACAATCCAAAAGAATTAAATGCAATGACTCAGAGTCTTTCCAAACTGAGAATTTAGTTTGTGGAAATTTTAGTACATGAATGTAGGGGAGTAGCTAGGAGGCAGGCATAGGCCATGGCTCCCCCTCTAAAAAAAAAAATTTAACACCTTTATATGTATAGTAATCTTTCCCATGAAATTTATTATTTGACTCTTTTTCCTCCATTGAATTTATTATTTGGCCCTTTTTTTTATACCTAATTTCGTCTTTGGTTGTTTGATTATTGATCACAAAAAAATGGATAGTGAATTTTTTAAAAAGAAACAACAATTCGCGAATCATAATTGTAAAATTTTAAATTATGGATGAAAAAAATTATGAATTAATAGTAAATTTTACTCAAACTTTTGATGAACTACCTTTTTTTATTTTGTTTATTAATTGTTAGTAGTTATTAATTATTATTGTTATTATTATTACTATTACTTTTAATAAAAGTAAAATTAAATTTTGTTTGTGTTCAAGTGGGGCATAAATGACTTCATAGGGGAAATTAAATCAATGTTGGATAGAAAGACTAAAGTGTATATGAACAAATTATGACATGTTAAGAACAAACAAAGTTATTTAGAATATAAAAATTGCTTTTATTTATATTTACAAATTAGATTTTATTATTTTTTAAAATAGTTTATTTTTATTACAATTATATTTTCATTCTTTCTAATATTTATAAAGATGTCATATATTTTTTATTTTTTTCTTTTTTAATAGGGGCAAACTATAAAAGAATTAAAATTTTCCAACGAAATTATAACAAAATCTATGAGATATAGGATCATAGCGAAAGTAGCTGCCCCTGTTGCCCCCATGGTAGATCCGTCCCTGACGACACATTCATATAATTCTTTTAAGAAAAATTACTTAGAATATGACTTTTATTGCTTTAGGCATCAATATTGATCAAACTGTTGGTCTAGCTGGTCCATTGCTACCGGAGAGTTGCAGTTCAGAAGGCTTAACATCATCGTCATCGTCGACGTCTTCTTTCGGGGTAGAGCTGAAGTAGCAAGCATAAAGAATCAACTGTATTGCTCCAGATAGTGCCCCCAATCCATTTCCAATCTACAACATCAAGCAAAGGTGTATATATATATATATAGTAAGTTTCAATTCAATTCATGTTTTGAAGAAAGTGTTAATGTATGATAATTTTTACCAAGATATAGAGATCAAATCGAATGAGAGCATAAGTCACCCAAATAATTCCATTAAGAAAGTTGGCCAATGAGAGGTTAAATGGCATGTATTTCACACTCTTTGTCTTGATCACCTTCCTCTGTAAATTGAAAAATAGAAGAGAAAGATAAATCAATTAACAATATTGGAAAGAGAGATAAGTTAATTAATTGAAATTTTTTTATCATTATTTTTTATATTTTTTAATTAAATTAAAAGTGTAATGATAAAATTAAAATTACCCAAAGTAATAATTTTACATCTTGTCTTGTTAATTGAGACACAGAAAAAAAAAAAAAAAAAGAAGGCAAGATATGGCTTACCATGATGGTAAGAGGTGAAGCATACATTAGCACCCCAAATATGACACAAAGGATTCCAACAATGGCAGATCTTTGGGCATGAGTTTTGCGCAATAGCAATGTGCATGAGGCCACAACCCCCAAAAACATAATCTCTATGCATAGCCACCCAATAACCTTTAGCTGCAATTACATTCATAAATAAATAAAAAAAAAAAACATTAATACATAGTTTTATTTGATAAATACCATAAAAAATTTTGGAATAATCTTTTTTTTTTTTTTTAAAGAAGCTGCATACTCTCTAAAAATGCGAAGTCAAAAAATGCTGAAATTTGAATCTCACATGAATATATAAATTAATTAAGTTCTAAATTCAATTTTCAGACTATCTTACTAGTCGAAATAAAGTGAAATTTATTTATTTATTTATTTATTTATTTATTTGAGTAATCATACAATTAATCAATTGTGGAACACCTTAACATTTTCTTAGAATTGGATGTGATTACTTACTCGGCCACTCCGCTTAGCATAAATGAAGAAGAAGGAGAGGTAAATGAGCTCCATTGCAAGTCCAATGCTATTAATGGTGACAACAAGGGTGCTATCAGGATGAACAATTGGTAAACCATAGAAAACCCACAACATGCAGTTCATTACAGTTGCTATGTAAGGATCTGGTTTGAATTCCTCCACTGCTTTTTCCTTGTAGATGTTCACAATTGTTGGTCTGTAATAACAGAAGATTTCAATTTTGTATTTACATATTTCATGCCCAAAAAAAAAATGCAATTCTAGATTTTCTCTTTATTGTTCTGTTAGGAAAAAGATTGCAATAGGGAGATAAGAAAAAATTATAAGTGCCGAGATTTAAACTATAAATCTACTGAATGTTAACTCTCAAGAGTAATATAACGAATCAATTGAATCGAATTCTCCTTTACTTTATTATTTTGCTTCCAATATGGGCCGTGTCAAATTTGTTTTTTCATTTTGCAATGTTGGGTTTTGGGTATGGGCAAATGGTCAAATCCATTGGGGCTAGGCCTGGAATAAATTGAGGACACATTGGATAAGAAGGTAGGGTCGAGCAATAATCCTGTCCAACCATATGGCAAAATGATACGACTGAAAAATGATCTGAAACAGAAAGAGTCTAGAACTGGGACCTGAAGAACTAACAGGAGAAAGACCCGGAACAGGCCTTTACTAGGAGGACTATGACTATGACATACCAAAAGATTGGCCTTGTCTGATCTGTGGGTTTATAGGGTACAAAAATATGCTTGCTTTCCACATGTTCAGGAGTTTCATGCAAATGAAATGGAATGTAGCAGGAGGAGCAAGATTTCAACTTCCTGAGATACATTTGAAATACCCAAAAAGAGTTTGAGAGAGACAGATAGAACTTTACATTGGTGATGCAAATAGGAAGAATGAGATGACATTTCCTGCAAAATAAAAAACATGACAATTAGGATAGCAGAATGTTGTATATAATTGATGTCTCTAGAATAAGAAACTTCATTTCTCTGCATACAGGAATGTTTTGGGGTATTACTGAAATCTCTTCTTGGCACATATTGTCAACAATTCTTGCAGAAACAAGAAGTGATCATAATATTTTCACCATGATCATTCTCAAGAATCTACCATATGAATCTACCCAACCTCGAAAACATGTCAAGAAATTGCTAATAGACTAGAAGAACAAAAACAGTATAGCAAATTTTAATCCAGAGCTTAGCTCAATTGATTTGATATTACAAAAATCTCTTCTTGGCACATATTCCTAGAGAAACAAGAAGTGATCATAAGTAATATTTTCACCATGATCATTCTCCAGAATCTACCATATGAATCTACCCAAACTCAAAAACATGTCAAGAAATTGCAACTAGACTAGAAGAACAACAACAGTATAGCAAATTTTTTGAACCCAGAGTTTAGCTCATGTGATTCATGGCATTCAGCAAGTCTAGTGTTGGAATCTCAACATCTACGACGTCTTCTCTAATCCTTAGACTACGACGTCTTTTTTACCAAAAAAATTTATATGAAACGCACACATCTAGAAAGTCGTACAAACACTATAAGAGGAGCTTAAGATTTCGAATAACTTACCAATGATCCCTACAATTGTCCTCGCAACCTCAGCACTAACCATCTTTGAAGCTTACTTAGAAAAAGCAGTAAGAGTGCAAGAAGAAAATAAAGAATCGAAAGGCAGCAGTGTTACCTGTAAAATACAAATATCAAACAGATACATATCAGCTGATGAATTATATGTGATATTACAATCCAAAGAACTGAATGCAATGACTCAGAATCTTTCCAAACTGACAATTTAGTTTATGGAAATTTTAGTGCATGAATGTAGTAGTTGGAGATCATGTAATAATGATCATGTGCAGTTGGGTTCACTGTAGCTATAAAAAGCAGCCAGTTAAATCCCTCGACATCACGTCATTGGAGTTGGTGAAAATGATTGAATTACCTACTTTGGATACAAACAGACCAAAGTTAGCCCTATAGACTGCAATGTGGTGAGCTGTGATTGGATACAACAAAAACTGGATCAGAATAAGCTTGCAATATCATAACTGTTAAAAGCATTAATTTGATGCTGAAGGGATAATGGGATAAGAAGCAATTTGAGTTCAAAATTTTCTTCTTATAATGGGGAGGCAAATGGATGGACAGAAAGAGGGAACATAAAATTGAATGTGTAATGAATATTTCTTAGGACGAAAAGTTGTACAGTTTAAGACGCAGTGAATAGTGCACACTTTCCAGATGTTTCAACATTGACAAGGGAAAGAATGTATAAGATGAAAGGTATCTTAATATTCCTTCAGTGGCGTTTAAATTTGTTGGGGAGACCTGAATTTTCGAGTGCCTGCTCTTAAGCATTTAGAATAAAAAAATAAATAAAATAAAATAAAACCCTGTTTTCTTTCTCATTAATTTCACATGTTGAATGATGATAATGTGGACCAAATCTCATGCGTGTCCCATGAGTAGCCTCATGCTCCATTTCAAGAAAGTCCTAACCATAGTTTTGGTAACCTGGTTAACCCTCGCTCAAGTGACACTCAATTTTGAGGCTATCAATTGTAATATATACCTCAATCACACATCAAATATTGTAAGAATCCATTAATTATATATGTAAAAACTTGAATTCATGGACGTTTTTTTACGTGGAGTAAAAGTATAAAATTTCAAATCAAATATGACAAATCTCGTAGGTTGGGTGTAGACTTGTTGTCCAAGTTAACTATATATAAGAATGTTAAAGCATTCATGGTTATGAACAACAACATTGAGAACTGTGGCTAAACTTCCCTGTTATATCCCAGGGCTTTCATGTAAATGCAGTTACTCTGCCATAAAAAAAAACCAGCTAATATGCCTTAGTAAGATTATAAGATACCAATTTTTAGAAATATTCACACATTCAAAGCATCAGTTGACTGCAAATATATATATATATATATATATGATTTTGAATAAATTGAATGGAAAAACTTTTCAAACAAGCTATAAGTGTTGACTGTGACATTTACTTGAACAAAATGTGTAATAATGCATAGCAAGTAATTAAGGCCTACGTTGTTCATTATTTGGGATAGATTTGCAACTTTTTAATTTCATATTGAAATCATATTGGATTCCAATTATCTGTTTTACGAAATTATGCCTTCTGGTATCCTAATTCTAGTTAAAGATATCAAAACATTTGGCTCCATAATAAGTACATATTTTCCTGTTCAAAGAGCTGAATTCGAATTAAACTCTAAGCATCTATTGAGCCTGCAAAAAGATTGTTGATAAGCTCAAGCAATTCCTCAAAAATTGACTATACAATTTGTTGAAGTTGCAGATTCCCAGCAGTTGCAGGCTGCAGCTGCAACATGTTATACTCTAGATGCTGGTGAAGTGTTGTGTATCATAAAGGACTACCTGAAACCTGTTCCAGGCAAACTAAATGAACATGGGAATGAGATTTTTACAGGTTTCTTGGTCTCTTATCTACCCCCTTGTTTGCCAACTTTATCCCCTACTCAGGTTCTGAGCTTCAGGTGGAATGAAAAAAAATTGCCCTGCTTCATGTCATTATCTGATCTCTGTTGTTCAAATTATTGTCTTCTAAAGCTTCAAGATTTCCATTGACTTTTAATTTATGGTTTTTGTGTAATCCAACACATTAAGCAATTGAAAGTCACTAAGGGATAAAATTCACCGGACAAAATAATTGTTGTATTACTACTTAGTGGTTCAAACTTTTTTGAGTTTTCCATTTTTTTCTCAATTACCTTTTGACTGGATTTAAAGCTTTACCAGTGCCCCATAAAAATTTTTTTGATATTCAAAATTATCAAAAATTAAATTTAAATAATTAAAATTAAAAGTTTAACATTTTACAAACGTATTATTACATATAATATATTTGACAGTGAAGGAATCAATTAAATAACCAGTTTTTACTGTTTTTAATTGTTGTTGTTACAAACGAAAGTACATATTTGACAGTGAACTGCAAGAGAAGAGATTAAAGACCAACCTACCAAAGTGACATGTGAATTGTTTTAGAGAAATAATTTCTTCCTAAACTGGGCTCCAAACATCCACTTGATTAAGACGGTTGATGTGAACCACTTGCATACAAACTCTATTAGAATCTCTTCCTTCCCAATTCCAAATCTCTTCTTTTGTTCTCACTCCATAGCATATATGCACTTTGATTATGTTCCCAATTTCGTAGCTTCAGAGTTCAATTGATAAAACATCAACCCTACGGTGGGGGTCCTTTTCCCAAAAAAAACAAAGTAAAAGAAAGGAGCTAAGGAGAAAGCAAAAGGAAGATGATAACAACGATAAAAGTGTCGAGAAATGACTAAAAAATTCTAGTAAATGAACTTGAATTTTTTTACTTGTGTTACAGTCCCGCCGCCTACTACAGTACTACCGCCTGTTACAGTACCATTAAAAAGTTGCAAAGATTAAATATCTATTCGGTGCATTAATTTTTAACATGTGCACCGCATGTTACACTATCGCCATCTTACAGTAACCATAGACTGCTAGAGTGACAGTAGACTACTATAGTGGAATGTAAAAAATTTTGCCTATAAATAGGCTAAAGGTGTAGAAGCTGAAATGTACTTGAGCGCTTGAAAATGGCCTAAAGAGCCTAGTGAGAACACCAAAACAAGTGTCAAAAGAGGTGTGCTATATAATTCAAGAGTAGTGGTACATTTTGGGTTTGTTGTGTCTATTTTAGGATAGTAGGAGACATTTGTATAATCCCGAAAGGGAGTGCTTGTTGAAATTGAACATGTTCGAGGTTAGTGTAGTCATTGTAATCACTGTTTTTTTTATAGTGATTATTTTTTTTGTAGTGTTCGTGAATGTAGGTATAATGTCGAACCACGTATATTGTTGGTGTTCTCAATGTTTTTTTTTGTTATTTAATATTTTTGTGAAGGTAAATTTGGATGATGAAAAATCTGAATAGTATACGATACTGTTTACATAAATAAAGAATGATAATTTCGTACTTTAGATTATTCTCACTATAAATTTTTGACAAAGTGAGATCAGAGCATGTCTTTATTTTTAACAAATAGTATTAGAACCCAAACGATTTTATGGTGCATTTGAAGGTTCTTCTGCATAGGACAGAATGTTAACAATAAAGTTTAAATTGAGATGAGAAAGATTTGTATTCAACAAAGGGTGTCAGCAATGAAAGAGAGAATGAAGATTAAATAAACCAAACGATGTGGTGACAATAATCTTTTAAATTGGTTTTGATGCTATTGTTTGAGGTGAAGTTAAGTTGATGGAAGTATCATGTATGGTTATATCATGCAAAACTCATGTTAGCGATTCATCACAGTTAAGGTTTGATCTTATTAGTCATGAATAAATGGTGAGTTCAAGTTATGTGTGTTCATCTTGAATTGCATCTGAGAAGATTTATGACAAGATGATTTATTGAACAAGTATTCAATTGTTCTATAAAAAAAAATGTTTGCATTCCGTGCCTTTAGACAATTTTTGGATTTGGTAAGAAGACTACCAATTATACACTAAGTCCATAGTTTGTCCAGAGAAATGTGAGAGAAAAATTTTACATGAATTGTGTTGTAAAAATACATTATCAGTAGAATATTGGTGTAATACAATGGTTATAGAATGAAATGTTTTTCTTTGATTAGAACTAAAATATTTCATGTTAATTTTACTCTTGATGATTTTTGTATGTGATAAAGTGGAGGCTACTTATTTCTTGCTATATTATTAGTTGGTCTACTATCTAATGTAAGGTTTATTGAAACTCCAATGATTAGTTTGAGTCTTTATGAACATCATTATGATTTCTTGGTTCAAGCAATGATGGAATACTTGATAGTAAAAAGGATAAAACTCGTGAGTACACGTTAGGTGTTAAAAAGTACAATGTTAAATCCTTCGGTAGGGTAGTCAAAGAGTTGTTTGCTTGGTTAGACTAACAAAAAGGTGGAGCACATGACAATGTGTGGTAGTGAGGAATTTCTATATATATATATATATTATGATAAACAAATCTTTTGATGGTAAAAATTTTCAAATCAAGATAGAAATTATTAAGAAATGATCGAAAAATTCTAGTAAATGTGAAACATGTATTTTTTAACTTGCACAACAATACCACCGTTTGCTACAAAACCACCGAAAAGTTAAAAAGATAGAATATTTAAAATTTTATGAAAAATTCGGCATAGTAACTTTTGACATATGCATCACGTGCTACAGTACCATCTTACTATTATAACCATAGATTATTATAGTGATAGTACGTTGTTACAAAGAAACGTGAAAAATTTTACCTATAAATAAGTTGAAGGTGCATAAGCTTAAAAATGCTTTGGGTGCGTGAAAATGGTTTAAAGAGCTTAGTGAAAGCACCAAAAAAGGTATCAAAAAAGATGTGCCATGTAATTTAAGAGTGGTAATATATTTTGTGGTTTGTAGTATCTATTTTAGGATAGTAAGAAACACTTGTATAACCCCAGGTAGTGAATGTTGAAATGGTACACGTTTGAGGCTAATGTAGCCATTGTAATCTCCCTTCTTTGATAGTGATTATTTTCTTTGTGGTGTTCGTGAATGTAACAATAATGTCAAATCATGTATATTGTTGGTGTTCTTTATGTTCTCTGATGCTATTTAATATTTCTATGAAAGTAGATTTAGATGATGAAGAATTTATCACTATTCATATATATGATATTATTCACGTATACAAAAAATAATGGTTCTGCACTTTAAATTTTTTTCGTTATAAATAGCATCAAACTATACTGATTCCTGACAAAGTGGAATCGGAGCATGCCTTGATTCTTAACAAAAATGATAGCAGGGGAAATTCCATGTCCATCAAAGTTAGGAAATTCTAAACAGAAAATTTATTTGAACAAAAAGCACGGTGGAAGAAGAAATTACCTGTCTTTACGTGCGGAGGCAGGCTATTGGCATTTTCCTACAAGCACAGAACCCAACGATCCACCAATATTCCTAGACGGAAAAGGCTGTATGAAAGCAAATTTCATTCAAATGAAATACCAAATGAAAAACAAAAGGGTAGAGAGAAAGAAACAAAGAGCAATGTATAAAGAATGAAATATTACCTGCACTCGCTCAACATCAACCTGAACCAGCAAACCCAACATTTTGGTTCTGATTCTAGGACCCTATGATATTCTTGTGACACATTCCTGCTACCAGCTTCCCTTGCCACAGGGATCTAGTTGGATTGAAATAAGATCCTATCAGATTTGAAAATCCTAGTTCACAAAGATCAACCATCTGGTTCCTTCCTTTTCTTGACAGTCTTCCTGCTCACCTAGCACTTCTCTGGCAGATCCAAGTTGGGGAGCAGCCTTGGGCTGGAATGCTGCTGGGCTTCGAATTGTCAATCGAATGAAACTCAAATGACTTTTCATAAACAATATTTACGCACTTACGGGCCAGTTAATGATAAAACAAATTGACATCAAAATAATGAATAGGAAACAGGAAGAAACCTACGAATCTCCTCTCCATGCAAGGACTCAAATTTTGGGATAATGACTCTGCCAACTCAACCAAATCTGGCTGATCAGTAAAATCTGTACGAACATTACTCCAAAACTGCCAAGCGAAAGCAACAATTATCCAAAAACAAAGATATGAAAGAGATAATAGCACGATAGTGGCATGCATCAAAGCATTGAAACCATGAGACATGCAAAGCTCAAGGCTGACGATCAAAAGAAAAGATAATCCAGGCATGTGAGCAAGCACCTATAGTATCTTGAAAACAATAGTTAAGAGTGTGCTAAAGTCCTAAGTTTTATAAATCTTTCCAACACATAAGGCCATGCAAAAGGGTGGAAAATAAACTCAAAAACCATAATTAAGAGAAATTTCTATCATGCAAACACATGTAACCTATATTTATTGATGCATAAAAGTCTAAAACCTCCAATTTCGCCTCAATCTTGAAGAACAATAACCCTTATCAAATTATTATTTTCTTACCTAAAAGGCTAAAAGCATTGGCGGATCTATGTTATTAAGTCTAGTGTCTATGGACATTCCTAAGATTAAAAAAAAAAAAAAAAAAAAAATTTGAATGAAAATTTTTTCTTAAATATCTTAAAATTTTTATTTGGACATCCTTTCTCTCGACAGAATTTATAAATTGATACTATTAGTAATTTTTTTTTATTGAATGATTTATTAATTACATAAATTGAGAAGGATATATTTAACAATATTAATAATATGACGTAATTATATATTTTTTTAATATATGAGAATTAGTCATGAATCATTGCAATAATATAATAATATATTATTTAAAATTTTTGTTTATAATTATATATTAAATGAATATTAAAAAAAATCTTGAATCGGTGCTGCTTTTAAGAAAGCTGAGATGAGTTTATAAAACAACTTGAATATTAGGCTCATCATAAGCCAAAATGCATTCTAAAACTTTTAAGAAAAAAAAAAAAAAGCAATAATTAATGAGTGAATGGAGGCCAAAAATAAGATGATTGACCAATTCTATGCAATAATTGACTCTTTTTATTCAGTGACATATAAATTATTTTAATTACATAATATTCTGGTTGAATTTATTTATTTATTTGTAGTAAATGAAAAAAAATAGAATATCATAAACAAATAATTGCATCACAAAAAGAAAAAGTTGAAATTGACTTTTTTTTTTTGCAATTAGTTAAAAATATCTTCTAACATTATTTGAGCTTTTTTTTTTTTTGGAAAATTTAAAAAAAAAAATTTCTCATATCAGTTTAATACATTCAAGATCTTGGAAATGCTACTAATAAGTATTGAACTTTGATTGAAAAAAAAAATTTTTTTATCAATTAAACTTTCATTGTAGTTTTTCATTTGTATGAAACAAAAGGAAATTATTGAAAAAAGAAAAAAAGAAAAAAATAAACTCAAAAGAAGGGACAGAAGCATATGGCTAAGGCCCATGATATCCTCGTGTCTTCTCAATAATAGCAACTCAAAATTTGGTGCACCGACACTAATTTGCCATGTGAAAGGTTTTACAACCAAGATTTTGTTTATAATTTATTTATTTTTTTATTTTTTTGAAAATGGATAATGTAATCTTTACAAATGAATAACAAAAAATTATGCCCCAAATTATTAGGTTTTTAAAGTTGCTAAGAATTGAAGTGTGAAATAAAATTTTAAATAATAATTATTTTAGATAATTGCACCTAATTGATAAAGAAAATAATTATTTTTTTGTTAATTAAGATTTGATATGAAGCACTCCTATAATAAAATCTTAAATATATCATTTTTTTCATAAAAAAATTGTAATTTAAAAATAAAAAAGATTACAAATGTTGATATTAAAATTTAGATCTATTAAATATTATTTTTTAAAAATAATTATAATAAATTAATTAATTAAATTTCGGATTTATTAAATTAATATAAAAGAGTATATATTTAAAATCCTTCAAAGTAAAGATTAAATTTTAAAATTTAAAAAAAACCTCGATTGTATTAAAAAAATATTGTCTCGATATGATAAATTTTATTTTCAAAATAAAATCTCAAAAGACAAAAAAAAAATATTATTTCATTAATTTGATATTTTTTTTAGTTACATCTGAAAATTAAAGTCATAATATAAATAACGAAAAATGAAAAATCTGACTTGAAATTAAAATCTTGATGCCCTCTCAAACACTTTTAACCACTAAACCAAAGATTTAGAGACATTAATTTGGCATTTAAACAAATTAGATTAGTTGTTTTAATCACCTACACCACATTATAAAAGAAAAGGGAAAAACTCATTCAATGTTTCAATTTGTTAAGTTAATCATTTGACAATGGCTTAATTTCTTAAAATAATTAGGCATGCAAATGACATACCACTTTTATGAAAAAAAATTTATTTTATTTCCTCTTTAATTAAATCCCAAATTAATGGAGATAACCGATGAAGCATCATTTCAAATTTTCATTTTCTAGTGTTGGACCGTCAAGCTCAAAAAAATTACTATAAAAAAAAAATTCCAAGTATATAATTTTTTTAATTAAAAGGAAATTACTTAAATCGAACAGTGGCATTTTCGTTATTTAAAGCAAGACCAAGAGTATTTACAAAATAAAAATTAATTTCAACCGCGAGAGAGAGAGAGAAAGAGAAAGATCGTCTCACATGCAATGAACCCGTGCCCGCCGGCCGGTCGGATTTTCTTCCCAAAATAGACTGAAACCGATGTCGTTTTAGATCAGTCTTTGGTTTTTTTTTTCCTAATTTTTTTCTTTATATATATAAAAAAAAGTCTCTCCATTTTCACTGGGAGAGTCTTAACGCCAGTCCACAGCATTCGTCGGTCACTTCGCTCTCTTTCTCTTTGGTACTCTCTCTCTCTGTCTTTTTTTTTTTTTTTTGAGTTCTGTTCTGTTAAAATTTTCGAAGAAAATTAAGAATCGATAACACATTTCTCGGTGAGATCTTTTTTTTTTTTTACAATTTTTGCTTTAGTTTCATTTTCTTTTTTTTTTTTAATATAAATATTCTGTAACGACATTTTCCACGTCTAGATCTCTCTGTTTGCTTTGATTTTTATTATGCTTTTTTAGAATATTATTCTGTTGTGGAAATTTCATAATTTGTGCTAATCCGTGGATTTTGATCTCTATGTAAACAAATTAATGGAGATTTACTTAGATTTGTTTGTTTTTGTTGATTATATCTGCAATGTGAAGAATTTCGGTGCAAATATATGTATTAATTGTTTAAATTAAATAATTTTTCGTGAAACGATGCCAAATTTGGTTGAATATTAGTGAAATGTTTTCGGATTTTGGTGATGATTTGGTGTTCAACTTGTATAAAATGGTAATTTGAAGTAGAGGTAGGCAGTTGGCTGGTTCATTATGGCTGAATTTGTGAAGTGTGGGTTAAAAGTGTTGGTAGTTAGGCCGTACAGTAGGGCATTATAGGAACAAGTTTTTAAAAATGAGGTGAAATTTGAAGAATGAAAGATGCCAAAGCATTGAAACTATGATAATTGTATAAACATTTTAGAGTGCCTGGCTTAGAGTTGCTTTGTTTGCTGCGGCAATGTGAGAAAGTGAATGATGGGGTAATCATTGACTAAGAAAAAAATCATGTTTTTAGTGTTTTCGGCAATGTAGTTCTCTAAGCCAAGCAACTAATTTAATTTCATTGTCAGCTTGTTGGTAAGGTTGTACATAACTGATCACTGTCATAGCAGAATATGTGGATGCTTATCTATTCTTTCCTTTTGGTTTCAGACTTTAATTTCTATGATGTCGGGGAATGCTTTAAGAGATCTCAATACTTTACCTATGTCTGAGAGGAAGAATGACAGCTCTAGTAAAGGGAATTTTACTAAGCCTTGCAATGGAAACACAATTGAAAATGCTGAAGAGCAGCAGAAGAAAAGCCCTGCCTCCATTCATATAAATGGAGGTGAAACTGTAAATGTTGGAGTAGAGGTAGCTAACTCAGAAGTAGAATACATTGAATCTGAGAACTTGAGTGATCTAGAAGATGTTGATTCATGTCTTGAGGTAAAATTTTCTATTTTCTTATTCTTAGACTTCATGTTCCGATACTTGGTGATCTACCATTTACTAATATGCATACTTACCTACCTCAGAAGCTCTTCCCTGGACTTGACTCTAAAGATTGGGTTCTGGTTGTTGAAACACTCAATAATGTTCGCCGATTATCAATATTCCATAGGGAAGCAATGCATAGAATGCTGTAAGTCTCAAATTCTTACATGATTATCCGACTGGAAATACTGGAGGATGGGGTTTTAATCTGATTTTCCATCTGTTAAATCAGTTACTTTTGTCTTGGATTTAATTTGACTACTGTATTTCTTTCCTTGATCTAATGTGCAGGGGTGATTTAATCCCTCTTGTAGTTAAGTCGTTGAAGAATCCAAGAAGTGCTGTTTGTAAAACTGCAATTATGACATCAGCAGACATTTTCAGTGCATATAATGATGATTTGATTGAATTTTTGGATCCCCTGGTACTTTCACGATCATTATCATTTACTGCTACTTTTGTCTGAGTGCTTGGGTTTATTTTTGGATGGTACAGTGCCATCTTTGTTATTTTTCAATTTTGTGAATGTTTCTTCATCTTGAGATACTAGTGAACGAATTCTGGCTTTTCTGATTTGTTCAAATATTATTGATACAGCTTGTACAGCTTCTTCTTAAGTCTTCACAAGACAAAAGATTTGTATGTGAGGCAGCTGAGAGAGCTTTAGAGGCCATGACTGCTTCAGTTTCCCCTATGTCATTGTTGCCCAAGTTGCAACCCTATCTTAAGAACAGAAATCCACGAATTCGAGCAAAGGCATCAATGTGCTTTAGTCGTAGTGTTCCACGACTGGTAGGCAAATGATATCTGATATGGTTATTGCTATTTTATTTGTTCAAAAAAGGGGTTCAAGCGATTGCACTGTTTTATAAGATTTGACATATAATGTGTCAAATAGTTTCCTTTATCTTCTTGGCTAGTAAACATTTTTCCTTGTATGAAAAATTTTCTTTCTTCACTCTTCTATTAATTTAATGCTGTCTTTTTTATTTTGACAGGGTGTTGAAGGAATTAAAGAATATGGAATGGACAAATTGATACAAGTAGCTGCATCCCATCTTAGTGACCAGCTCCCAGAGTCCCGGGAGGCTGCTCGAACGCTTCTTTTAGAGTTGCAAACTGTATATGAGAAATCCCACGACCTCTCAACAACAATATCTTCAGAGAATCCAGAGATGAGCTCTTGGGAGAACTTTTGTCAGTCAAAACTCTCTCCTTTAAGTGCCCAAGCAGTGCTTCGTGTCACAAACATTGATCGGGAAGGTCTCGTTATTGGTTCATAACAGTAAGTTTTATATAGAATCATATATGAGTTTGTAGCAAGTAATGTCTTTTTTATTATACTCACATATATGAGCTTTAGTGAGCAGAGTCTACAGCCACCTCTCATTGCTTTGGTTTTGGTTTTGGTTTTGGTTTGATATTTTCTCCTTGTAAATCCTCATGAATCGTTGAGATGTCTTCGATCTTGATTAAGAAATTAGTCGGATTGGAATTGTACGGATGATATTCTTTGCATATGGATCCCTGTCGCATCTTCCTCGTTTATGTCATGGGTTGCAAAAATAGTATAAAGTTGAGCCTTTTTGCTTTAATCTCATAGCACAACGTTCTACCAGAAATGTTACATGATAATATATTTTACGATGACATTGCACTCGCAGATCTAAAAGACTCAATAATGTCAATTATTGAGTGCTCATCTAAGAGTTGGATTCTAGCTTAGATGTCTTAATCACATGTTAACATCTTTTTTTTTTTTAATTTTTAAAATTTATTGTCACCTATTGGCGGCTAATGTAGAAGGTTTCAATAAAAAGCCGTGTTTATTGCCCCCCTGTCAATTTCTCAGCTGCTGGCTATGGCTTTTGGGTAGATCATATTAAATACACGTAAAGCATAAAAATTGATATGTCATAATCACTATTTTATATATGAAATATATATTTTTTGACTTTTTATCAAATTCATATTTAATTTTTATTAAAATTTTAAATTTCATCATTTTTATATATATTTTTTTATCATTTTCATATTTTATTATCACGTCAGTATTTAAAATTATTAAGTTTGTCGGTAGCTAATGCTATAGTTGGAAAAGTAGAGAAAATTTTTAGTACAACTTTTTATACCCAACATTTTCTCAAATTTCTAATAAGGTTCAATGGAAGGATAAGATATGGTACTTAATTTGGGATTTATATATAAAAATATAGTTATTATTATAAAAGTTATTTCTCAATCAGTGAGATGAGCTGTCATTGAACAGTCCATACTCCAACCTGGTTGGTGACCAACCAACTTTAACATGTGGATTAATTTCAACAATCTATTTCATAAAAGAACTAATAGTAAGTAAATTTAGAGAAGCAATTAATCTCTCTAATCCAAAGCTCCCACCATTACACCAGTATCAGTTTGTGGTGCACTCAAGCAAAGATTTATGATTTTTTTTTATACTTAAGGTTCTAAAAAATTAAATTTTAATCACTGAAATTAAAATTTTAATATTTTATTAATTTATTATATTATTGTTGACTAATCATCTCTTTTAAAAACCTGTTTGGTAGTCATAGAAAATTTTTATCCCTATCTATATGATTTAATGTCAAAATGGTATTTCAACGAGATAGTACAAATAAAAAAAAACTGAAATAAAGTCTAAAAAATGTGTAATAGCCAATTTTTTTTTTTTTTTTATGTTTAATTATAAGTTTTTAAGTTATATTTGCTATACAATATTATGATATAATAAGACAAGATGAATTATGAATATGATTGAATTAAATAATATCATTTTATCTTATATTTAATTTATGTAAGAATTAAGATAAGATAATTTATTTATTGGTTAAATTATTTTTTTTAATTTATATAATTTAAATTATTAATGTAATTTTTAAATGTATAATAAGACATGTAAATTTAATATCATAAATTAAAAATAATTTTTTTACTTTGAGAGGATTGAATCATCTTAGACTAAGTAAATAATAATATTTCTTATAATTTCATATATTTTAATTAAATACAAATTAAATATAATATAAAATAATTGTCATATTATGTTATATATTATCTTATAGATTAACTATAATCTTAATACGTTGAAAATAGTCCTACCAGACTTTTTAACTTGAGACAGGGAGTAATCCAAAAATATAGTGTAAGACAGGACAAAATCAATTTGGCTTGTTACTTGGACAGAACATTTATGCTTTCTGAATTATGGAGCATCTTCTAAGTGAAGTCTGCCTGAATTCTGATTTAAAAATGTATGGCATGGTCTCTTCACTTGGAGGGAGCCTAATTTGTCAGAAAAAAATGAAGTGGTCAAAGCACACAAAGCCAACTAAAGATTTAAAAAGGAGTGAAATCAAAGAGAAATGATAGAAAAGACAAAGAATAAAAGTTTAAATCATCAATCTTCATATGGTTTTGTCTCCATCTGTAAATCTTGGGTCTTTTCCACCGATTCCGACACCAAAATTTACTAGTCCACATTAAATAATTGATTCATCATTTCATTCACCTGCTTATAGTGGCTTTAAAAACAAAAAAAAGCAACTCATCAGATCACACCACAGTTTCCATTCCCTTTGAACAAAAATCTTATCTCTGTCATTTCGTTCATGTTTCAGGTTATTATCATCTTGTGATGTATGTGCTGAGAGGTAAAAATTCTGCCATACCCTCTATGGGGTGAAAATGAAGGGGGTTTAGAAAAGATAGTGATGAACAGTAATGTTCTGGACGCAGCAATACAGGTAATGGTAATGGCTATTGCCATAGTTGTGATTCAGCTATTTCTAGGTATTGGAATGCTGGCGTTCATACTAGGAAGAGCCTTCAGGAGAGGAATTGGAAACCCTGGAAGATTTGACAGCAGCTGTCCCGGGATGATGTACAGAAGCTTCCATGTTATGATTACATAGGGAAAAGACAAAGGTTGTCCAGTGGCTTGTGCTGTCTGCTAGGGAAACTTCAAGATTAGTCAAAAGTGCATGCTACAACCACTATGCAGGTAGGGTAGGGAAAAATATCAGAACAAGTAGAGTAGATGTAAGAAAGCTGTCGATTCAACCGATCATACGTTGTGTCTGCTTTTTACCTCTCCAATGGCATGTACAGAGTCAGTAAAAATATCTAGGACATCGCTATGCAATCAAGGTAATATAAAAATGAGTTAATATCTTAAATTAATTTTTAAATTATAATAAAATATTTAATACAATATTTGAAATATTTAATTGACATAATTTTTATTTATAATATAATTAATTTTAAATAATGATACACGAAAATAATTTTTTTATATATTATATTAATTAATTAATTTATAATTTAAATTTAAAATTCAAATATATAATGCCAACTATCTATTAAAATTGACACTTAAAAATTATTGATTTAAAAAAACTTAAATGTGTAATATATTTCTGATAAAGTATGTAACAAAATAAGAAAATTTTTAAAGGCAAATTAAAAACTTAAAAAAAAAAGAAAAACCATTCCATTATAATTTTAAACTCATTCGTAACGATAACACCCCACGGAAAACTACCTTTGCCACCAAAGCTATAACTCCATTTTATTACCGGAGCCTCGTCAAAGATCGAACTCGACTTGGTGTAACTTGATCACTTGGCAACTTGCTTTGGTAACTGTATTAGTGGTAAAGTGGGCTTTGGAGAAGCAAGAAATTTCATGAATTAAAAGGAATTTTTCTTTGCAGTTCCGTTTTTTTTTTTTTCAAAGGCAGAAATTTTTTATACCAGAAGAAAACTAGTTTTCCGACATTCAGCAAGAAACTTTCTACCTTCACAAGTTTGCCATTTACAAAGTTGCAATTACAGCATTTAAAATAAAAAAAAAATTTAGGAAAAGAAAAAAAGGGAGAGGAGAGAAAGCAGCAGGGTGTCAAAAGAGAACAATGGAGGTATACTTTTTTAACTTTTAAAGGTTACCGTTTGACATAACATTCAACAATGGCAATCCATGGAATTGTTCACTCAGAAACTTCTAATTCAATATCACTGCGTTTCAAAAAATCATTTTGAAATCAATCCCAAAAATACAATCAAACATACAAAAACAGATGAGATTTTATGTTTGCATATCTCTACCTATTCCTGATTTCAGGAACAAAATTTCTAGCACACGAAAACAGATCAGTTAGATCCTTACTTCAATGCCTTCCTTCGACAAGTGTCCTTTTACAGATTGAATGGACACCTAAAACCCAAAGAATCAATGAATTGTAATCAGAATTTAAATTAATGGATCCTTGCATGGTGCTGAAAAAGAGGAAATAATTTTTTTCCCTTATTTCATCAAGCTGGGAAAACTGAAATTCATGAAAGTGCTAAATAATTACCTCCTTACGATGGAAAATGCCAGCAGCAAGTGCTGCTGATGCATTTGTTTGCATGAATACTTCCGAGAAGTGTTCAACGGCACCAGCACCACTACTTGCAATTACAGGGATGCTGACAGCTTCGGATATCAGCTTTATTAAATCTATATCAAATCCTTTTCCTTGACCTGCAAAGTCAGTAAGTAGGCATTAACACAAACAAAAGGAAAAATCAGGATTTAGGAATAAACCTAATATTCTGGAAGGTTAAACAGTAAAATCACAACTATATAATATTACATCAACTGTCATTTTGAAGCCCATGGGCATGCTCGTTAATGTTAGATAGAAACTACAATTTTGATGACAATTTATTTAGCAGAAAAAACTAGCATACTCTGGATAGGTAATTCTTAATAGCAATTAACCATAGGTTGTAAATGTAAAAGAGACTCTTGATGTAATTTAAAAAAAAAAAAAAGAAGCAATTGTATGAAATGGTAATGTCATACAGGAAACAATTACTTATAAGAGGGAATTGTTTGAGAGACAAGAAAGTTGTTCATACCATCACAATCGATGCAGTTCAATAGTATTTCTCCAGCTCCCAGTTCTTCAACTACTTTTGCAAGCTCATAAGCTCCGATTGATCGGCCTTCTCTTCCACCATTAACCTTAGGAATAAGATAAAGACTTCAAAAAATAAGCAGCAAAGCAATGATCATGTAATCATGTATATGTATTATTTATAAATATTTTTGGTCAACCTTCTCCAATTGGTTGTGATTAACATTTGTACATAGGAATTAAGTGTTTGATAGTTTTTTTCGGTTTTATGTGAGGTTTTTGCTTGCTTTGTATATTATCTAATTTTATGATAGGTTTAAGGCATACCACCAATTTTAAAAACTTTATCTCGATAAATGCTTTATGAATGATCATGCAAAAGGCAGAGAGCAAAGAAGCCTACCGTGCACTGATACCAAGCATATTCTTCTCCATTTGGACCTGACACCAAAAAGGCATGTTCTCATTAACAATCCTTGAAAAATTTTAAAAACTATTAAATTTCTTGAAACATGTCTTTAGAAATTTTCTCTATCTTCCATCCACACACAGCAGGATTTTCCGTGGACTCAATTTAAATTTCACATGAATGGTAAATCCAAAACCAGTAAAATCTTCTTTACCTGGTTTTGTAACCCTTATTGTCTTGAACTGTACATCATTCGGACTTTTAAGGTACACTCTACGAGGATCAATGCTTACAACTACTGCCTGTCAAATAAACACTCAATCAACTCAATAAATTCAATCTTTGATACTGCAAATATAATCAAGCAAGTAGCCAACATGATAAATTGAAAATTGACATACAACAAGTAACAGCAAAAATTAGCAACAAAATTGACACCAGTTGTATGGGTAAAACTCATGATCTATTGCTCCAAAGGAAAAAAAGTATTGAATATTACCAAGCACGGAACACTTTCCTCACCAGTTGCCTATGCTTGCAATGAAGAAAAAGTCTTCCACCTTCATCTGTTTTTTCTAACTTGGATGTTACTAAATTAAAATATAAACCAAAACGATAGAAATTTATTATACAGGCCCAACCAAATATGTATCATTTTAAAATTTCTCATCCAGCCATCTACAATTCGTAAGTTCCTTTTGTTCTTTAACATTTATTTTTCCTCTAAGAAATTTATTTCTGTGGATCAGCTAGAACCCAAAGTATGCATAATCAGCTAGAACCCAAAGCATGCATACAGTTCTGAAGATTACAAATATACATGGATATATATTAGTACATGCATCATCACATCAGAAACAAGAATGGGAATCACCTGATTTCCATAAACTCTAGAAATTTGTTCTAAGCTGCTCTTTCCTGTCTTTACCTAAAAGAAGCATTTACTGAACTATAAGTAGCGATACATATATATGCATAACCATCTTAACTCCACAAGTTACAAGTTTTAATGAGGTGAAATTGCATACTTTGGTTTTTATGTAATCTTCAGCCGCATAAACTGCATCACTTCCAATGGAAATTTTATCAGCCCCAGACCTAAAATACTCTGAAGCAACTTCCAAACTAGAATAGTGCCTGAAAGATGTATATAAAAAATAAATTTCTATACATAATCTGCTCGTTAGTTACACAATGATCACTCAAAACTGCAGTATCAGGGAATGTCTAATAAATCACTTGAACAAAAATTAAGTCTTAATCGTAAAATAAATGGAAACTAGATCATAGTAAAAAAGAGGCACACCTGCCATTTGCATCTGTAAAATCTCGTATACCACCTCCAACTGTTAGTGGGACAAAAACATTTTCTGAAGTGCGTCTTAATACCTGCCAAGCACAGAAATTAATACATAAATATAAAGATGCAAACATAGAAACACTAAAGAATAAATTAAAAATGCTATGTAAAAATATATTCATAATTAAATTAAAAAAAACCTGCAACATTGGTAAATCGCCTAATGGGAAGTCACGGAAACCAGTAATGTTCAAAAAACTGACCTGAAATTTAAAGTATGAAAGATATCAATAATTTAAGGTGTCAAAGAAACTCTGGAGAGGCTAAATGATAGCATATTGCAATATAAACATAAAGCGCCTCAAAGCTATAAGCATACCTCATCAGCCCCATCTTTGTAATATTGTCCAGCAAGCTCTACTGGCTTGCCAAGGTTTCTCACCTATAAAAGTTTCTGATGAGTTAAAACAGCATCAATGCAAGTAAGTTCTCTAGATCAAATATAACACAGGAGGTAAAGAAAAAAAAAGCAAGTCTTACATCGTAATTCAACTCTTATATCCTATCATATCTTAGATCACATCCCACTTTTGTCATGTATGGTAATTATGATACATTGATATGCAAAATTAAAATTTGATTTAGGCATCTACCAATCTAAAACTAAGATCAAAGAGATCACGGAATTAGAGCAATGAATGACCTCCTCTGGCTTACCTCATTCTCTTTTGTGTGTTCTCTTACATCATACTGGTCCCCTTTGGTTACAACAAGATCCCCTTTATCATTCGTCCTAACATCAAGACAAGCAATCACCTGAATGGAAGTAATATCACTCAGCATAGAGCCATATGAACCACAAAATCAAACAGAACATGTCAAAGTACTCATTAGAGCTATGTAATTAAAAACTGAAAGAAAAGTAGGTGCACAGAAAATAAAACCAGGAATAACATGCAAAATAATTCAAGTTTGAGAAACTATTACCCTCTTAGCAAGTTTTGAAGCCTTCCCCTGAGTAAGCTTCTGTAGTAAAGCGAATCATTCAGATCATTAGATGGATGAAAATAAAAGTTGATAAAAGTTACAAGATGAATTAAATTCAAGGATACAAAGACCACCTTTGTCCCCTGTGACTTTGGATGTAGGAACCTTCTCAATACAGAAAGACCAACATCTGAAACAATTTTATCCACATGTCAATGGTCAATAAACAGGAGCTATTATGTCTGACATTTGTTCCATAAAGAAAAATAAAGATATTTTACAATTTTTCAAAGAAACTTGTCCAATAATCAGATAGACCAAGTAATTACAATGGGAAAAAAAATATGAGGGAACCGACCACCTAAGCCAGTATAAACACATTAAAGATTCCCCTTTGGATGCTCTTCATGTACTCATGTCCATATCATAAATAGAATTGTTAAGATTATCTTTTTTTTTTCTTTTACAGACACAGAAAACTAGAAGATGACAATCTTAGAGGGAAACATTGTTCAATAGAGATATGCATGTGACAAGCCATTCCCATACCATCAGGAAGAAACTTTTACATTTTGAAATTTGAAACATGCAATGGGAAAAAGATAAATACAAAAAGCACTAAATATCTTGCCTCCACTCTTCTCTGGATGGAACTGAACTGCATGCACATTTCCCCTTTTGATAGATGCTATAAAATCATCACTGTAATTGCATGTAGATGAAATCCATTCTTTGTTATCATCTGACTACCAAAAATATGAGAAGATAGGTTACCAAACAGTACAATGTATGCTTATTGAAAGTTTTTGCAACAGGCACATTACAGTGCAAGGGTAAGAAACAAATTAAGAGGTAGACAAGGAAGAGCATACTGGCATGGCACGGTAGGAGTGAACAAAGTAGACATGGTGATCTCCAATGTCATCCAAAATTTCAGAGTCCTTTGCAATTTGCAAAGCATTCCAGCCAATATGGGGTACTCTAAAACCATTTGAAGAGTTAAACCGCCCAACCACACCAGGTATCAAGCCAAGACCATTCACTGAAACAAATGCACCAAGGAGTCAAGTTTAAAAGTTAAAAGCTAGAAAAGAAATGAAAACATGCTACAAAGAAAACACCCAAAATTTTCTCTATTTGCAAAATGAAGACTAATTGGTTTCTCTTTTTTTCTCCTGCCAATTCCTTCTTCCTATGCTACACCTCTTCTTCAACCTATCTATAAATATTTATTTATAAAATAAGAATGAGATATAAAACACCAAAGAAATATGCTCATTGAACTATATAATATATCATAACATTTATTTGGGAAAATCTTCATGACATATATTCTACAGGTGTAGAAACTTTATCAAGTCCTGATCATTAATATTATATATGTCTTTCAAAGATTTACAAAAAAAAAAAAAGAAAAAATGGGAGTTATTTGAAAAATGACCTGGTCCATTCTCTTCACTAGACTCAAAAAGTAGTTGAAGTCCAAGACAAATGCCTAGAAATGGGCGATCATTTTTTATATAGGTTTGTAGTGCTTCAGCCATCCTGCAGAAAATGATAAATGAAAACTTCCAAACTGACAAATTAACTACAAAGTTAAAATTCAGAGCAAAAAAAGGGATAATTAGCTATCATTAAAACATCCATAGAAGGAAAAAATCTCAGCCAATTACAAAGTGGCATATCCTTCAAACTTTTCGTTAAATTTTATTTAGTGATGCTAAATAAATTAATATAAGTTTTTCAAGCCATTTGGCAAATCAAGATAAAGACACATGGATTGCCAAATCAAATTTGGTATAAAAAAGGGCAAATACTGGTATTATGACAATTGAAATTATAGACCAAAATGTTGCCAATGGCTAGATCAATCTGGTATTTGTCAATTTTCTTACCAAAATTCTTAAAATAAATAAAGTAAAAAAGAAGAAGAGACAAAATTCCGAGGCTTCACAAATAGGTATCTTGGAAGTCAGGCCTAATTTTCATTACATTGCATGTGCTCAAATGAACAGTAATGCAAGAAATTCTCTAATAATAATTCTTCCAAGTCCAAAACCCATGTATGCACGTTGGAGAACATCTTTCCAAAAGTAAGTTCAAATGGCAAAAAAAAAAAAAAAAAAAAACCTGCTCTAAATAATTATTTTCATAAAAAAACCATGAAAAAAGTCATACCCGGTCTTGACTAATACATCCATGGCTGAAGCAAATGCCCCAACACCAGGAAATATAAGGCGATCAGCATTCAAAATGTCTTTTGGAGTTTGCACCTACATTTCAATTCAAAAGAAATAATACATTCATTACTTACCATGCATCATTTTTCGAAAAGCAATTAAACTTAGAATGACACAAATTATCATCTGATTCTTAAAACCATGCCACCACATACTTCAAAAAGAGGGAAAAAAAAAAACCTTTATTAACAAAAACCCATATCAAATTTCTTCAGTGGGAAATAATTAGCAATGTTTTGCAATCATAAAAAAGATATACACCTCAAAAAGAGCAAAATAACTTTATTAACAAAAAACCCATATAAAATTTCATCTGAGGGAAATAACTAGCAATGTTTTGCAATCATAAAAAAGATATACACTTCAAAAAAAGCAAAAAACTTTATTAACAAAAACCCCATATCAAATTTCTTCTTTGGGAAATAATTAGCGATGTTTAACAATCATAAAAAAGATATACTATCAAAAAGAAGTATTCTTTCTATAGAAGAACTCTGTATCTATCTGCCAAAAATTTTTGCATCTGATTCTTATATTGAAGAGGAAAGTTACAAAATTGGAATGTAAACATTTAATCAATCCGAAAAAGTCTAAAACTTTTAAATAAATAAAAATATCAATCAATTATAGAAAAAGAAAAGTAAGCTAAAATGGCTTACATCCTCTATCTCGAAACCAAGATGGCGAATCGCATTCCTTAAGCTCCGAACATTTCCAGCTCCATAATCAAGCAAGGTCACAACCGAACCTAAAAAAAAAAAAAACCAAAAAAAAAATTTAACACATTACCCTAAACCCTAAACACTGGAACCAGATTTATGAGAGAAAGTACCGGAGCTAGAACCAGATGAAGCACAGAAAATAGAATTTCTAGGAAATGTTGATTTTAGAGTATTTTGGTAACGCTTTTGGTGGGAGGTTATGATAGAAGATGGTGATAGATCATAGAACCACAATGATTTTGTTGGGAAGCTCGCAAAGGAAGCATATGTCATCCCCTCCATTGAAGAGCAGTGCGGCTTACCAACAACTGTTTATCAATTGTTGAAGCCCAGGGGGTGGAGAACTGAAAGACTCTAGTTGATCATATCTACAACACCGTCTTCGGGGAATTTTGGAGGAAGCCGCCGTCGGAGAAGAATCCAAAACCAGCAGCGGCGGTTCTGCTATTTTTTAGTACGGAAATATATAGGAAATATATAGTGAGAGAGTTCTTTGAGGTTTAGGAAACAAGTAAAGGGAGAGAAGAAGGAAGGAAAGTCGCCGTCAGCCGAGCTTCCGCCGCCACGACGAGAAGAGATGAAAGTGACAGTTTAGAGAAAAATAGACAGACGGCTGTTAGTGATAGGCAAACGAATAAGCGGGACTTTTAGGTTTTAATTAGATGCTCAAAAACGATGTCGCTTCCTTGGCCATTAAAAATAAAAGAGAAAAGTGGGAAAAAGGAGATAACGGGCTGCTACTAAGACCCGACCCAAAACCAATTCTCAAGCCCAATTCATCTTAGACAGACTCAGATTTATAAGCCTTTAGAACCCAAGACTAATTCCAATCTAAAAGAGAAAAGAAGAGGCTGTAATTTTATACAACACAAGTAGTCTGACCTGAGCATAGCCTCTGATTAAAAATTAAGCATGAAATTTCACGTTTTAGTACTGTATTTATTTTATATTAAACATATATAAAATATAAATTTTTTTATCACAATTTGTATCAGTACATCAAATACAAAACATAATTTCTTTTAATTTTATACGAATTTTATTAAAATTTTAAATCGAATCACTTTTTTTTTATATTATTTTCATATTATATCATTATGTCATATATAAAATTACAATTCTATTAAAAAATGCTGTTCTTCTACAAGAAAAATTTACAAGTGATGGTTATAAAAATTTTCTAACTAGTTTTGTTGCTCTATCTAAACATCTTCAATATGGTGTACAGAGAAATCAGGCTCATCTGGTTTAAACAACTTGGCCATCTTTAAACTGTTAGAAGAAGAATCAATCAGATCACCCTTAGACCCTTTTCTAGTATTTGCAGCAAACTTTGATGCCAAAATTGTAGCTCCAAGGTTCTGAAAATTGTTTGGGCTATCTGTGGATGTTCTCTCAATGTTCTTGTCATAATGGAATCCATCTTCCATGTCATCAGTGTAGTAAATGCAGCTCTCTCTTGCAATCAACTCTTTTGCCATCTTCCTCTTTTTAAACCTTCTCCAGGCAGCTTGTATGAAGCATGCACCCCATGTCCTCCATTGGTGAGAATAATACCTGAAAGCATGCTGGAGCTGCTTACTTTGAAGCCGTTTGAACTGATGTGCGAAAAATTGTAGGTCATCAGCTTGGAGTGCAAAAGCTTCAACTTCAGAAACTGCTCTGACTGTCCTAGTTGAAAGGGGTAGGTTCATACTAGAGTTTGGCATTAAGGCCCATGTCAGCAATTCCTCTCCACAGAAGTCACCTGGCCTAAGGGTGATGGAGTTGAAAAACCCTGATCTTCCTCCATTGGTTGTCGAGCTCTCAAGTTGCCCTCTAATGATAAATAGCATCTCATCGACTGGATCACCTTCTCGGACAATGTAATTGCCTTTAGTAGTCAATGACGAGACCAGACGCTCGCAAATGGCATCAAGAAGCTGGTCATCCATTTGTGAGAAGAATGGAACCTAGCCAATGAAACAAGAGTTGTTCAAAAAACTAGTAATTCCAGGGCTAGAAAGCAATGGGAAATACTAGGATAAGGTTCGAAGATAGACATACACGTCGAACAAGGGAAATACATAAATGGCGTTGAATTTCACGACGAAGATCTAAGGGTAATGATTGTAATATAGATTCTTCATCAACTCCTCTTGTAGTAAGCCATTTGTATTGAACAAATCGACGAACACGTTCTTGCAAATCCTCGGGTAACTGACGATGTCTCATCCACTCTTCTGTATCCCTTCTTTTAACCCTCCACTCCTCAATTCTTACTGTCATTGATTGCAAAGAAGTCTTCATGGAAAAAAGAAAACCTTATTACATCAGCTTCAGTTATTCACTGCTATAAAATTACTCAAGGAGTGCAAAAATAGATGGAATGTTAGTAGGCTGAAATTGTTGGAGTTCAAATTACAACTAGGCTAGGTACTGCAACAGCTAGAATTACAAGAAGGGTTAATGTCGTGGATGGTCTTAAGTTAGTGAAATAATCAATGTAGCACATAAATTTTAAAAATTTCTAATGTAATATTTGAATTATAAATTCAATATCGATTATGATACTTTTAATATCATTAACTTTCAATGGTGACATGTAACAAACAAACAGCTTCTCAAATATCCATTAATTAATAGATTCATAATTCATATATTATATCAGAGATTTTTAAAGTTTAATTACCATATTAAATATTTTATTATAGTTTAAAGGCCAATGATGATATTATCAAGAATGAGAAACTAGCAAAGGTGGTAGCATAAAATACCTGCATGTTGCCAATCAATAGTGAGAATAGAATCAATCCAAAAATACATATAAAAATGCAAAACAAATTCTCCCAAATATATATGGTTGTCTCCAAATTCTGCCCATATGAACTGCAATTAAGAAATAAAATGGATACATAAGCATAAAGTTGAAAGAAACAACTAATGCATAAAATGTCATACTAAAACCAAAAAATTTTCCCAACGCAATTTATATGGGACTGAATTCCATTACAAGTAGCTTCTCTTTTGGCCTGATACCTATTGATAATGCTCAAGTACTTACAAAACAAAACCAATTGGAAACATAGTTTGATTCCTACCTTCCTTTTTGTTCTTTGTAAGACTTGTGATACGTAGTGTTAGACAAAAAATTGAATGACAGAAGAGGTAAATGTCTAAATGACATAAAATTGCAGGTAGTAAAGCAAGTGATGAGACCTAATAGAAGAAATTTACTGGAAATTTATCCATTTGAACATCCAAAATTTGAGATCATACCTTAAATTTCTTATACCCCACCAAAGACAATACAAGTACTTTATAACAAAGTTCTCGGAAGCAACATCATTAGTAAAAGCATCTGCAAACATTCCAAATTTGAAATCAATATCGCTATTCCTCGCATCACAGTTAGCGAGCACATGAGTGATATTTGCCCAATATTGCCTCTCAGGGTTCGTCAAGCTATTACAATCTAGGAAACTTGGGATGCAAGCAAGAAATTTTGAGGCATTCTCTCTTGCACACTCCACCTTCCAGCAAGAAAACTGCCTTGCTATGGAACATAAATACCATATTGCTCCTAACACCTACACCAACAGTAAAGGGATAGAGCCAACTGAATGGAAAGGTCTACAATAATTTATGTGGAGTAAAATTACAAGCAAAGTAGTAACAGGATGCATACGTGACTGGCCAGCAAATATAGGAGGAGATTGTATGCAGCTCCTGCCCAAGCAGTCTTGGCAACGACTCCAGTAGTTTTAATGATCTTTTGGTTAAGAGGGAAAATGATAAACAGCCTTGGAACATATTGAAGTAGAACAATAAGAGCAACAGTGTTGTTGGCATGATCAGTTCTCGAATTTCTTGTGGCTGGAATAACTACCCAGATGACAAACTGCATGGAAAAAGTTATTAAAACTAAGCCTTAAGAAAAACAATATTATAACAAAAATCCCATTTTTTGAGCCATTTTTTTTAAACAATAACCTGAGGTAGTGGTAAGGTGGCTGCAAGATCAATGACAAAATCTGACTTCAAGTATCGCATTGCTATCTCCCTCGCATCCATGACAAGCTCACCCCTTCCAAAAATCCTAGAATTCGGCGCAATGAATCCAGTCCTAAACTTCATGAGCATGTTTAAAAGGTATAAAAGATCGGCCATAGACCTCAAAATCGTGACGATGACCCCCATGTTGGCGTCGGATTCCAAGCATGCAGGGCCTCCAACATAAGGGAGGAAGAAGTAGAGAGGGTCTATGAAGAGTGCCATAATGCAAATGACCAAGAACACATGGTTCCAATAGGAAACAATGTCGCTGTCGGGGTCCAAAATTTGGTAGCGCCATAGGAGGAGGAAGTCGGTAGGAGCATTGGGTGCGGAAGGTGGTGAAGGACGAGGCGAGGAAGGTAAGTAGCGGAATGAAGGGATTATGCTATTCATCTTCCATTGCGGATTCCGATATTACACGGATTCCGCGGTGAAAGGAAAATGATGAAAAATATATAAACAAATTAAAAAAGAAAAATGAAAGAAAAGAGAAGAAACAAAGTGGTGGGGATGGCGATGACGATGACGATGACAATGACAAAGAGGAAGAATGCAAAGGAAATTTGTTTGAAAGAGGAGAAGGAGAGGGATTGTGGATGGTGAAAGAGAAACTGGTTAAGGAAAGAGGAGAGATTTGCGGGAATCCAAAGAAAATGCATGGAGATCGGAGGTTTACTTAAGGGTGGTAGAGCAAGAAGTGTAAATGGGGAAGGTTGGTATTTGTGGAGATATTTTCTTTCTGCTTGGTTGCCTAGAAAATTATTTTTGAGAAATGGACATTGACTAACCAAATGCAATGATTTTGGATCCACCACTCAGAAATTAGATTGGTTAAAGTATTAACTAATTAAGAAGTTTGAAACAGGAAAAGATACATAAAAATAAGAGAACACCGATAATATTTGTGGTTCAGGACAATTCCCTACGTTTAGTATTTGAAAGAGCACCAATAATCTTATTTGATCCGTTCGATATTATGATTAGTATCAATGACTCATAAGAGGATATCAATTCCAATTAGTTGTAATCTTCACTACAACTATCATAAATAAAATGTTTATTTTATGATTATAGAGAACTATAACCAATGAACCTTCATTTATATTCAAATAAATAAAGAAGCATTAAATAAAACACATAAATTTTATTTAATTTATCAAACTGAAAATATTATTTACAATTAGCACAATCCTAAGGCAAACCTTCAAGGAAAGAACATGGGCATTAAGAAGAATCCACATGCATCTGCTTAGATATGATGAGAACATTAATGTTACATACTTTTGTTTCCCTTCCAGGAGGACCAGGACTGAGATCACAATCCCCATGTTCCAAATGGCACTCCACTCCATGTACTTTGCTAAAGAGATAGAAAGAGAACAAAAAATACCAACATGAACAAAACATCTGTTGATGTGATTTATTTGTATGTTGCAAAGGACAGCAGTTCAAGTAAGATGAGAAAAGCTAAAGAAAGAGAGCAGATAGATGTGATTAGAGGCCCTTTGAATCCTGTTTCCTTTACAGGTCTGCAAAATATGTCCTGATGGAATTTTCTCCGTCGTAGATTATTGATGCCATATCCACAGTTGAAATAGTGTTGAAGAGGTCTAGGAAATGGAGGGTTCTCACAAATAAAAAAACCAGTAGGACATATATATGAGAAACCTTCCCTAACAAGTTCCCAATGTCCAGTAGTCTTTCATAATCATCACCAAATATTCTGAAAGGATGATCGGCTTTTTGTTGTAAAATTTTCCAGCTTCAACCGGTGTATGCTGGAGGATAATTTCATTACCAGGAAAAAGCAAAAGAGTGGGAAATGAGGAAGGTGAACAAAAATGAAGTTGGGTTTTTTGAGGGAGAGTTTCAAAGATAAATTCTTTGATTATTGAAAGAATCCTAGTCTCTCTTTTGTCATCTTCCACTCCTAAATTCTTTAGCCTCAGGATTCCAGATGAAGGTCCAAAGTATTCCTTTGCAGGAGATTGACTTTGCCAGTTACCATGGTTTGTCATATCCTGGTGGATCGTGCATGTAAATGCTGGTGAGTTTGGTTTTGTTGACTATCGATTTAAGCTTTTGGTCCTTGACAGTTGACTTTTGACCCATATACAACCTCTTGGCTGTGCTTAAAGAGCTGGAGACTTGCCTTAAATCGAACTTCCTTGATGGCTCATTTATAAATGAGTGAAAAAGTTGGCAGACCACTTCATGGCTGAATACAAACGTTGGTTCATTGTACAGGCCCATGTTATCCATTCTGATTACCTTGATTTTACATGGCTTTTTGGAATTTCAACGTTATTGGCCCATTGCATTGCACCAGGCTAGCAAGCTAGGTAGCCTGCTAGAATAACTTTGAGCCTTTTGGAGATCTACTCAAGGAAACTTTGGGAGTTGTAGAAGGTGGAACAGGAAAATGGGTAATCTAATGTCCTATATCAAATTTCTTTATTTTTTTAAAGATGAAGCTGTGATGATTTAAATCTTGATTATTGAAATTAAAATTTTAATAATTTTATCAATAATTTATGCGGCTGTTGATGTTTCTTTGATTTTTCAGTTCGGTTGGAAAGAAATTACAAAATTTTGATGAGATATGTAGGATTCTAAATAAAACCTGCAATTCTCAATTAATTTGGATTCCATGGGTCCATTCCCCATTCTGTACATTATGGAGCAAGAAGAAATAAATTTGTAGGAAAGTGGGGTTCCAAGGGGACCATGCAACCCAAATTTTCTAGATTGTGTCAATATCTAAAGGCTTCTCATGTGCCAAAAGTTTGTTACAAAATTAAAAATTATATGATTAAATTGCCATGCATAATATCCAATGGCTTCTCATGTGCCAAAACTTTTCCATCATGGAGCAAGAAGTAACAAATATGATTAAATAATTAAATTGTCATGCATTTGCTTAATAATTCGAAGTCCGAAGCCTGCAGAATGTTAGAAGAGTAAAGCATGAATAAAGCAGGCAATCTTCCCTGAGCTGATCCTATAATGGCATTTCAAAACTTCCTCTTGTTTAAAAGCATCTGATTCTACATGCAGATTTATGGATTGTTTCAGAGATAATTCCTTCAATTATTCCGACTGCCAAAGGTAGATATTAGAAAGTGATTGAACTTTTTCATTGAATTTTGTTTTTTTATATAAAAAGTGCCACATTTGCGAGTAGAAAAAGAGATTCTGATACTGAAATTTGAATCTAAACCTGTTAAATACCATTTTTAAGAGTAGTTGTATGAAGATACAGCACAAATTGGCCGACAAATATAAATCCACTTTCCTTCCTAAAATATAAAGGTAGTTAAGCTAATTCTGAAATACCCTTTTGATCAGATAGAATTTTTCTTTATCTGACAGAAGCCTTTATTCTCATCTCGTGATTCAAAATCAACTGTTATATACAAGAACAAATTGCTTATCCTAGAGCTTCTTAAAGTAAAACAAAGCCTTGGCTTCATTGTAAGGAGCTTAATTTTTTAGGTGAAGGTGGAAAATGGAATAGTCTGCTACAATCAGCATGTTATCTCATTATTTACTCTATTTGGCAGGACTTCCTTTCTTAGACTAGTCAACCTGAAAAAAGACCATTACTAAAAGTCCCCTGTAAGACATACATCATCATGCCTATGGATTCAACCAAGCCTGAAGCACTTGCTAATATTTCAATATTACAGTAGTTGACATATACTACAATATTGATACATTTTCTGGTTGACTGTCACCATTGAAATGTGATCAAATCATCACCTTCATCTCCTTTTGGATGATTTTTGACGATGAATATAACACTTTGATTTCCCAAAATTTTAACTGTAATTGCATTGTTCTTATATTATTTTTATCATGTTTGGTTCCTTTGTCACATTAGCTTATTCTTTTTACTAGTGCGCTTTTATCTGTCTCCCTGTACTCCTGGCTTGCTAGTATTTTCTGTTTGTGGGTGACGTGCTCCATTGAGCATTCTGTCATGGAATCATGGTTTGATAAAAATATCCCAGACAAGTGGATTTGAGATTTCATTCAACAATATTTTTACAACTTAACTTGAAGCAATCAACAGCAATGTTTCATTACAGGAAATCTTTTTAAAAATGCAAAAACTAGTGACTCAAATGCAAATAATATCCTGCTTCTTTAATTCAGGAACAAAACTAGCTTACAGTTCACAGCAGATTCAGCAAAACTGTTTTTTTTTCTTTTTTTTGCAATTTGGGCAAGTAATAGGTTACTAAGGTTGGTTTATGCTAGCCAAATATCATATATTTCTAAGAGCTCAAACTCAAACCACTGCTTATGTGCTTAATATTCTGTTTCCTCAGAGTTTATTGATTCTGCAGATGTTGAAGTCCCAGCTGCTCGTGGCATACTGATATTCCTGTTCGCCCTCCAACATTATGGGACCAAATAACATGGCTTTTATGCATCAATGCAATTGGGGTTATAATATTTTTTATTGGAATCCCTTTGTCTACCAAGCACTCTTTCCATATTACATGTATAAGCTTTTGAACTAGACCCAAAATGTCACTGGCTGGGATCCTGCTTTTAATTACAGGTACAACAGTGTGTAAACTGTACTATCTCTTTTGGCATTGACTGGACAGTCATTTGTTTCCTTGTTTTAATGTTTCTCTTCTCATTGTTTCAGGCTCAGAAGCTATGTTTGCTGATCTTGGACATATTTCACAGTTGTCTATCAAGGTAATTTGCTCCTATTCTGCATAAATACATAATTTCGTCGCGTAAATGCATTGCTGATCGACACCTTTTAGGTTAAGGATGAAGAATAGAATCTACTTCCTAAACATTCAATTGTTTCCCAAATGCATCTACAGTATTTGGTGCAGTGACTGTAACAATTATCTTGTTAGGGACATTTTTAGGTGAAAGGGTATAATTATCTTTTATTATAACAGAATGGCTCATGATGGGATTATGGTTATTGGTCATCTGGTCTGAGCTAACATGATGAGCTGAATTGACGTGACAGACTGACCTGAGCACACCTCACCCATCCCAGCCTGGCAAGTCAACAATCGTCAGATATAAATACCCCTCCCTCCTTCTAGATAAAGGAGCCAATTCTTCTTTGAACTCTATTATTTTTATCTATGAACTCTTCTCCTTTTCATTTACTTCAATAACTTAGAGCATCAGACCACAAACGTCAAAAACAATACAAGAGATTAACTCAATTGGTTTATGCAACACCTTTAAAAGATGATAGCAGGTCTACGGTTCGAATACTAACACCTACAATTCTTTTCCTTATACCAAAATGCGACCCCCTTTGTAAGAAAAAAATATTTTTTTTTTCATGTTTGTACGCTGACTTGACTCAGTTATGATCATTTGCAGTTCATGATAAATTACCTTACTAGTAGAAATGGTGACAATGTCATTTCCCTAACTAATTAAATGCAACTTCCCGGGAAATTGCTTTCACCTTTGTGGTTTACCCTTCCTTAATCCTTGCATATATGGGGCAAGCTGCTTATCTTTCTAAGCATCATATAACTGAAATAGAATACTGGATTGGATTCTATGTGTCTGTTCCTGGTAGGTGCTTCATAGATGAAACTGATCTTCTTTGATCTTCAAAACTGTTATTTGCTAAGTGTAGGCATCATTGTTGTTTCAGAAAAAATAAGATGGCCTGTTCTGCCTATAGCCATACAAGCCATATTTACTGGAACATTCTCCATGATCAAACAATGTTATATTCGGCAGAACTGTGGCAGAACAGGTTTAATGGTTGGGATGTTCCTTTGAGACCATTCATAGTATTTTTCCAAGTATTGTTATATTTTGTAAATCAGGATAAATTCATGTCAAAATGTTAATTATAATTCCAAATTAGATTATATAATGAGAGGTAATCATCTTTCATCCCATAAATCTTACTCGTACTTTCATTTCAAAATTTAAACTCGAGATATTTAAAATAAAATCTTAAGTTTTAAGAGTTGAGGTATTCCTTTAAAACGATTTGTAGTATTTTTCAGATATTATTATATTCTATAAATTAGAATAAATTCATATCAAATTGGTCCATATTAGATAGACATGGAAAATCAACATGGATTGGTCAATTGGTAAACTTAAAACATTTAGACTAGAATTTTAATATTATATTTAATGAGCTCGTCTAATCTAATTATTCCTAGAAATTCTTCACAAAGTTGATCCTCCAAATTTCCAGGTCAAAAAAAGTATTCAACTTCCCCAAGTGATTTTCCTTTCCTGCTTCCTTAATGCACTTCTCATTAGTCTTTGAACTAAGCAACCCTTTCCCACTATATTCCTAGTCAAACCAAGCTTATCCTTTTTTGCTATATAAACCACACTCATGCAAACTGGCTAGCACCCATCCACAAAACAAAGAACATAAGATTACTTTGTTTAACCCTTTCAATATCCTCCATTCATGGCCAAGAAACTCAAAGTAACCCTCCCTTTCATTCTCCTAATAGTTTTCTTCATCTTCACGTTACTGGTTTCCGCCCTAGAAGCCCGTAAGTTTGCTCCGAATCATCTCCGCCATGCCATTATGAAACCCGGCGGCCCTAAACAACTAGGGCAAGGACTTCAACTCAATGAAGTTTTCGAAGTTCTCGATCTTTTCGGAATCAAGGATTCCTCCGGACCAAGTGATCATGGAGACGGGCATTGACCTTGATATAGTGTCTATGGTGTGTTAAAGTTTAATAGTATGGGTTGCAATGTGTAATGGTTAAAAATAAATTCCTTGACTTGGCCATTGTAGTTGTACAAGGCCATATTGATCATAGAGGAAATATCAAAGGCATGTGAAACATACAAGAATAATAAAAATAAATCTTATTTTTGGATTTAATAGGTACGATTGAAGTATAATTTTTTCAATTACAACAGTTGTAATAATCTTTATAAATACTTACCATAATTCATATATATCTCAAAGCATGAAAATTAAAAAACTCTTAATTTAATTCTTTTGATTTATGCAATCACTTTTAAAAATTGATATCCTACAGATTAAGAGTTCGAATTCTTACCCTTAATCATTTCTCCTATTTTCAAGCTGTAACCTCTCTATATTAAAAAAATCATGTAAACTAAGGAAAGCCCACATTCATGTCTAGCAACACTATGTCTAGATGTTCATACCATCTATGGAAATCAAAGTCTTTGCTCAACAAAATTTGTGTAGCATCCAGATTGCTAAGACAAACCCCATGAAAAGAAAAAAGGGATAGTTTGGAAATGTTTTTGTTTTATATTTTATGCTTTTGTTTTCATCTTTTTCGGAAATTGGAAATAAAATTATGTTTGGTATGCTGTTTTTGTTTTAAAAACCAAAAATTAAAAACAAAATTTTGGAAATTATTGGAAGTGAAAAAAAAAAAAATGATGTTTTTAATATTCTGAAAACATTTCGATCATTATTACTACAGTGATGAACCATAAGTGAACAGTATCAGTTTTAATAACAAAATATTGAAACGAAACTATCAAAATTTGGATTCGAACGCTCGTCAATTGGTAAAACATGCGCTCAACTATTTTTTATTTTGATACCTTAGGTTAGTACTGTTTTAACAAAAATATAATTTTTAAACATATTTTCAGCTTCAATAAAATAAAAATAAAACAACTAAATTTTCAAAAATATAAAATATAAAACTCACATCAACACCCAAAGAACCCTAATCAAATCCCTTTTCCAAGGAAAAGAATCGCAAGAAACTTGAAAGCAAACATTTCCCACAAAAGAGGGAAAGTTAATACTGAATTTTCATTCCATATTGGCATACACTAAGGCCCTATAAGGGTTCCATCAATAAAACAGCACTCACAGTGCATTTTAACATCACAAGTAAAGCATTAAATTGAATTAAACAAAGTTTACTGGTTGAGGAGATTATTAAGGCATTCTTACATGGAAGTTTGTAAAGAAATGGTCAAGTTCGCCTTTCTTTGTTCCACAGAATCAAATAGAAGAAAGGGGTGACCTTCAACAAACATATTTTAAGGCCATAAAATATTTTAATTCATAAAAATATCAAACATCCATGGTTTTATTCACTTTTTGTTTGCTAACAAGAGTGCCCAGTTGGCTAAAAAATGAGAAAAAAAGAGATGTAATGGCTGCCAAGATCAAAAAATTGTCATTAAATGAAGTGAGTAAAAATTTTAAGCTAACCAGAGAATATGATTCCTGCTTTAACTGGCATTCACTCTATGGTCTAAGAGACTATAAGCTTCACTTCTATCTTTCTTTTGCCTTTACTTTCTTTTCTTGAACAGAGCTTCCCTTCTCTTTGTCATTTAAACCCTTCCCATAAGCAGCTGCCGCTAGCATTGCTCAACAATATATTAACAAAGCTCAAATCTTTAATGCCTGAACAAATTTCCTTCTTCTTTGTTTTCCATGTTGAAAGAAGATGCTTAAGCAATGGTGAGGAAATGGGTAGTTTTTACTCTCAATTTTTTGGTTCTCCGTAATGAGTTTTCTTCACTTTCTGCCACCCCACCTGCAGGCAAGTATGAAAAAAGCTCTCACAATTTTTCTTTTTGCATTTTTACTCTGTATTTGTTTAACGTTTTTGTTTAAATTTTGCTTTGCATTTTGACGTTTTTGCAGAAATTGTAACTTCAGTTGTCTCAAACGTGGTGTCTACTCTTGTTAAATGGCTATGGTCACTAAAATCAGCGCCCAAAAATGGTAACTTTACTTCAAAGTTTCTTTCTGTTTCGTGTTTCCTATTTTCCTCTGCTTTTTGGTTTTCTAGTCTCTTTGTATGGAGTCCAAAGATTGGTTTTTGGGCTAATGGGAGTAATAGGATTGTTTTTTCAGCTGTTTCTAGCCGTTCCATTATGAAATTTGAAGGTGGATATACTGTGGAAACAATTTGATGGAAGCAAGCTTGGGATTGAGCCATTTTCTGTTGAAGTTTCCCCAAATGGAGAGCTCTTGGTATTGGATTCTGAAAATAGTAACATTTACAAGATCTCAATGCCATTGTCTAGATGTAAGTTAATTTTGAAGAATTCTTTTTCCTCGGGTTTAAGATTTGTGTTTTTTTTTTTTTCTTTTTGAGAGGAAGATTTGTGTTTAATAACAATGCTTATTGACAAACCCCACGTTCAAATTTTATTCTTGAAACTTGAAAGTTTTGGATTAATTTTGTTCCAGGAGGCACTTAGCTTGGTACTTAGAACAAGAATTTTTTTTTTTTCTTTCTGTGTTAAGTTTTTGATAGATTCTTAACACATTACTTAAACATGGATGTGAATGAGTTTGATGTACTTTTATTAAGGAGAAGACTCTACTTTTAAAAGGACAGTTGGACCTTTTAGGGTTGTTTGCTGCCTATCCAGTTACATCTTTTAGAAGATTTAGTCTTTTTATTTTTCATTTTTATTCAAAGCCATTCTCTATTTGATACATCTTTTCCAGTCCTCTATCTTTCTTGTACATGATCTAAGCCTTATGTGCATGTACTTTCGCTTTTTGAAAGCTTCATATTTGACTAATGTGTTGACACCTTTGAGCTTCTCTATGAAGCTTAAATGCCTGTGTTGATTTGAATATTGAATAGTCCAAGTTCACTTTGCAGTTTTAATTTTTGGAATCATTTTAATTATAAAAAGATGGAGAGCTAATGAGACTTTACATTGTGTTCTTAGACGGTGAAAAGCCCCGATTCACTTTCCATATTTGATTTTCTTCTATCTCATCTTGTTCATTTTCTTGGTGCTCAGTTGAATGTTCTCCATACAACCTAGTATTTTTTCATTTGCTGACATGGATGAATAACTGCAGATAGCAGACCTAAGTTGGTTGCTGGATTATCTGAAGTGTACTCTGGGCATATAGATGGGAAACCAAGAGAAGCTAGAATGAATCATCCTAAAGGGCTTACAGTGGATGAAAGTGGAAATGTATACATTGCAGACAAAATGAATGTGGCTTTCAGGAAGATCAGTGAATCAGGTGATTCAGGCAATGTTCAAGGCATTTCTGATAATTAAAGAATGAACTTTCCTTTTAATCAGTCTTACAGTTGTGGTTAAATAAGAGGAAGAAAATTTTCCACTAGAAGTTTTGTAGGTTCAAGTTCCTTGAAAAGTATTTGCTATTCTGACACAACCTCTTAGCTGGAATTATTTTATATCTTTATGCAGGTGTTACAACTATCGATGGAGGATGAAAATGGAGCCGCGGAGGAGGGCATGCCGATGGTCCAAGTGAAGATGCAAAATTTTCAAATGATTTTGATGTGGTTTACGTTGGAAGTAGCTGCTCTCTTTTGGTTATGGATAGAGGAAACCGGGCAATTTGCCACATTCAACTCAACAACAATCATTGTTCCTATCAGTGTGACGGCAGTTTTCATTTAGGTACAACTCTTTTGAACTATTTCTCATACCATTTTCTTTCAAGATCAAGAAAATCTTTAAGATATGGGTCCATCGTTGTAGGTATAGCAGTGCTTGTTTCTGCTGGCTTCTTTGGTTACATGTTGGCCTTGCTGCTGCATAGGGTGCAAGCAATGTTCTCTTCCCATGATGTAAGTGACCTGATGTTTTATGTTTTTCTTCTGTTTCTAATCATCTATTGCTTGTATTAGCAAAGAGTTTCCCATTCATTAATCTTCAAAATATATTAGATTATACCTTATGTAATGCTTTTCAATTCAGAGATTTTCAAATTTAGAATTATTTACTTGTAACTTACCCTTTCTTTCTTCTCTTATGTCCCATAAATTGGATGTATGCATTGATTAGTTGATAACCACATCCATCTTTCATCAAGTTCCTTTTTTTTTTCTTCTTTTCTTATGCATTCAAAGGGGAATATGAGATGATTCATTGTACTTGATTTTATCCGGATGAATTAATTTCATTGTCCCTATGAATGTTATGGAATTGTTCTGATACATAGGTACTATCATAAAGTTCCAACTTTCTGACTTCTACACATGATATGACCAAGCAAGTTCCAATCTTCGTAGGACTTGAGAACTTCAATAAAGAGAGGAGCAACTATGGCACCATATCAGAGGTGTTCCGAATCAATCAGGCCTCCCTTGATTCCAGCCAAAGATGAACCTGAAAAAGCAAATGAGGGCTTCTTTGGTTCAATTGGTAGGCTCGCCCTCAAAACCGGTTCATCTGTAGCTGAAATCTTCGGGGGACTGTTTTTGGGCTTCAGAAGGAAGCTCGCCACAATCAGTTGCAACATCAGTACCTGCAATCAACCATATATTCAAAAGGATGGCCTACACAAGAGAGCTTTGTGATTCGTGATGAAGAGGAGCCACCTTCCTTTGATACTAGAACGCCAACACCCAAGAGAAGCTATCCATTTATGACCAAGGACATTGACAGAAAACACCATATCAAGCAAAGCCGGCCTCACTACAATGGATGGGATGCTAACCATCAGCAACGGCAGCAAATACAGATACATAACCATCAACAACAGCAGCAGTATCCTCATAAGCTTTATTCATCCAACTCACAAACATATTATGAGAAGAACCGTGAGACAAATGAGATTGTTTTCAGGGCTGTTCAAGAACAAGATGGAAGGTGTGAAGCTGTGGTGATAAAGGCTATAGACTATGGGGATCCTTCACCAAAACCTTCTACCTCGTTTGAATTACATGGGTTGCTCCCATGGCTACTGACCATCTGCTAGAGCTTTACTAATCAAATGAGAGCAAACGAAAAGATCTTTCAAGTTCATATTTATGCTACGAACATGGGGATGTAGGACTGTGGATAATGAAAGTTTTACAGTTTTTCATTTGATTTTCCTTTCTTTGGAAATATATTAGTTCCCAAGTTTGTTCCCTGATGTAATAGATGTCTTCTGTTAGAGCCGAAATTTAGAGAATTAAGTTACTGTTGTAGCACGTTAGGCACCTTGTAATCAATCTGGATACTGCACAAATTTTGTACAGCAAAGACTTTGATTTCCATAGGTGGTATGAACATCTAGACATGAGTGCGGGCTTTCGTTAGTTTGCATGGTTTTTTCGTACAAAGGAGATTGCCGCTTGGGGATAGCGGAAAGGATAAAGGGTTGGAATTTGCACTTTAAATTTGCTGGATGCAACTCTTAAGAGTTGTTGCATGAACCGAAAAAGTTATCAGTATTTTAGTTTTCATGTTTATATAGTAGGTATCTATAAAGGTTATTACAACTCTTGTAATTGAAAAAATTATGTTTGAATCATACCTATAAAATCCAAAGATACGAAATCACTATATTATTTTTGTATGTTTCACATGCCTTAGATATTTCCCCTATGATCACTATGGCCTTATACAACTACAATGGCCAAGTCAAGGAGTTTAGTTTCAACCATTACACAGAACAACCCTTAGTCTCAAACTTTAACACATCATGGACTTTATATCAAGATCAATGCCCTTCTCCACGATCACTTGGTCCGGAGGAATCCTTGATTCCAAAAAGATCGAGAACTTCAAAAACTTCATTGAGTTGAAGTCCTTGCCCTAGTTGGTTAGGGCTGCCGGGTTTCATAATGGCATGGTGGAGATGATTCGGAGCAAACTTACGAGCTTCTAGGGAGGAAACTAGTAACGTGAAGCTCAAGAAAACTATTAGGAGAATGAAAGGGAGGGTTACTTTGAGTTTCACGGCCATGAATGGAGGATATTGAAAGGGTTAAACAAAGTAATTTTATGTTCTTTGTTTTGAGGATGGGTACTAGCCAGCTTGCATTAGGGCGATTTATATAGCAAAAAATTATGAGCTTGGTTTGACTGGGAATATAGTGGGAAAAGGTTGCATTGTTCAAAGACTAATGAGATACGTATTCAGGAAGCAGGAAAGGAAAATCATTTGGGGAAATTGAATACTTTTCTTGACCTGGAAATTTGGAGGATAAACTTTGAGAAGATTTTCAAGGAATAATTAGATTAGACGAGTTCATTGAATTTGAAATTAAAATTCTAGTCTAAATGTTTTAAGTTTACCAATTAACCAATTCATGTAGATTTTCCATGCATATCTAATATGAACCAATTTGAAATGAATTTATTTTTATTTATAAAATATAATAATACTTAAAAAATATTACGAATCGTCTCAAAGGAACATCTCAACTATTAGAACTTAAGATTTTATTTTAAAAATCTCTAATTTAAATTTTAAAATAAAAGTATGGATGAGATTTATGAGATGGAAGACATTTACGTACCTCTTATTTTACATATATTGAATAAATATATATATATATAATTTCTCTAAATATGAATATAGTAATTCATGATTTGGGATTAAGTAGTAGTTCCCATGAAAAACTAGCATACATCCACTCAATTAAATGCTTAATTATACAGGAGAAAGTGTGGTTTTGGGGCATTTTCTTGTAATTTTGACATCAAAATCTTTAAAAAATTTAAATTCTATAATTGTTATTTTAATTTTTGTTTGATTTTGTTTGCTTTAATTTCCATGATGATGGCAAGAAGAGCTAATGCTTTTGGGTTAAACTACTTTTGCTATGTTGGCACAAGTTGAAAGTTTTTCAACATAGAGGAACTCATGGAAAATATTTGTGTTGTCATGCATGATCCAACTTAAATGTCACTTAATTAAGGGGCACTTATTAATTTATTTTTTGAACCATTACATTTTTAATCAATTTAGGACTTAAAAAATAAAAATTTACAATCAGGTACTCAAACTTCGATTTTGTTACACATATTGCTTCATTGACTAAGATAGTCAAAATACTAGCATTGCAAATGTTGATTAATAAAAAATTATCACATGTCATATTATTTTATTATTATTTTTTAAAATTTAAATTAAAAATGAAAAAATATTTTTAAAATAAAAAAAATCATAAATTCAAAAAAAATAGAAAATTAAAAAAAAATTATTAACATTGTTGAACATAACAAATTGCCAATCACTCTTTAAAAGGCTTTGGCAATTGGCACATGATTGGAATTGTGGGCAATTCAACCATGCCATAAAAGATTTACTTCATTTTAATTTTTTCTCTCAAAAGAAAAAAAAAGGTAGACTTCATTTAACATGTGTTTTTACTTTTTAGTATTTTTGTAAATACTAATAATACTTTAAAAACAAAATTTGGCCTTCATAAATTATTCCCAATTTCATTGTCACAATTAATTTTGTTTCCATTGCCACATTTAGAAGGCTTTAGAAAACAAAATTCGTATACCCTTTTCTTAATTTGTTAACCAAATATATTCTTTTATATGCTTTACAAGGATTTGGTATTTCCTCTATGACCTTATACAATTAATGGCCAAATCAAGGAATTTATTTTTAACCAATACACAGTACAACACCCTCTAAATATTATCTTGAACATTAGTGAAAACAATAAAATTTTGAGTGCACCATGAATGATTACATATCAATGTCCTTCCCTGCCATGACTTAGTCCGGAGGAATCCTTCATTCCAAGAAGATCGAGAACTTCAAAAACTTCATCATCAAGTTGATGTCCCTCATTCTATCGTTGTCTAAGGTTAGCCTTCACATTATCATGGTTGTGATGACTCGGAGCCAACCGACTAGTTTTCGGTGTAAAAACCAGCAACATGAAGCTCAAGAACATGGTGAATAGTAGAAAAAAATAAAGGGTTTTGAGTTTCATGGCCATGAAAATGGATACTTCAAAGGCTTGAACAAATTAAAGTTTTATTGTCTTGAGAATGAGTAGCTAGCTAGTTCGGGTGGGTGTGATTTATATAGGAAAGATGATAAAATAGTTGGAAAAAATGTTGGTTAGTTCAAAGATGCAAAACATTAATTGTACTAGTGCCTAGGAAACATGAAAGCAAAGTTATTTAAAAGAAAGTTTTGGAGGGTCAATTCCTTAGAATTGAAGATGATATAGGAGAGGAATGGGATTGGGCAATTACCTTTTATTTTCCATGTAGAATATATTTTTTTAAGTGTTTTCAAGCTAACTATTATATCAAGACCCAACTATTACTCTTATAATCTTATTTTTTCTACTTCTCACTTATGTGATTTTGATGTAGAGTTAACAAGTAGAGGTAGCAAAATTTGACTAAGTTCCTATTTGAATTGATTTGAAAAATCTAAGGCCTGGAATTCAATGTCCACAATAATCTAAGTTTCTAAACCTTAACAATTTGTAAAATTTGTTAAGAGTTACGTGTATTCATAGGAAGGTTTTTATAAAATATTTAATATTTTTAATTAACAAATAATATGTATATAATAAAATTATATTGATTAAATATCACATAAATAAGTTAAATTAATATATTATAATTCAGATCAAAATGATACATTATTTAAAAATTTAAGATTTAAATTATGTATTTTATTTTTTTAGATATTAATTTTTATATTTTAAAAAAAAATCAAGTGCAAAAAATATAATTATCTCTATAATTTTTTTCAAAAGTTTTGAAAATTGGTATTGTGAAGGTATCGAAAATTTTAAAACATGAATATATTAATAGATGTATGAGTGAACCTCCCCATAGGTTGAATCAGGCTGGGCCAAACTTGGTTGGTCTTTCAAAATGCTTGCTCAAGGCTCGAAAATTACAAAAAATAAAAAATAAAAAATAATATTACATTATTTTTCAATATATTTTAAAATTAAATAAAAATAAATTTTATTACTAAAATAAAATTTTGAGCTAAATCGAACTCAAATGTCAAAATTCATATTGAAGGTCTAATCAAAATTGGGTTAGATACGTTGACAAAGCGAATAGCTGGATCTATGAACAAATCTATCAGTGTAAGTATTTGGATAAATTAAGCAGCAAGTTCTAAGGGAAATCCAAGGTGATTTCAATTATTGTGGACCAAGTTCAAGTGGGCTCACTTTGGGCTTTATCAAGTTTAAACTTTAACAAGGTAAGTCACATCAAGCCCATAAACTTACAATTTTTATTATTAAATTAATAAAATAATATTTTTACACACAAAATTTAAATATTTTAGATATATTTCCAAATTATTTAATTAATAAAATAAATAAGCTTTGAATTAGGCACAGTTCTAAAGCCAATTATAAAATTTAATATTTTCTCTATCCCAAAAAATTATTTGAATGTTATTAATTTTGATAGGGTTTAAAATTTTTTTTATTTTAATATATTTAATATTAAAATTAAAATTTTTTATAAAATTAATTTTTCATATTTTTAATGTTAAAAAATAAAAAAATAATTTTAAAATAAAAATATATAATTTAAGGACATATAAAAAATGAAAAAAAAAAAAGGGAATAACATTTTTAATTAAAAAAAAAAAAGCTTCTTGAACTGTTATTGTTAGTCAGTGAAGCTGTTCCAAACTCCTCATTTCCCGCCGTTTCCGTTAAAAAAGAGACAAAAGTGTCTTTCTCCTGAAAGGGAATTCTTAATTCTTTCACTTTCTCGAGAAAATGTGAGAGAAAATCCAAGTCTCTCCCTTTCTCATTAACCTTAACAGGAATTTCCATATCGTTTGTTCGGTCCCCCCACAAAATGCCGCCACTGCATACGATTGAGGAGGCGACGGTCGGCGTAGACGATGACATCCACGACCTCAAGTTTTCAAATCGAGGCTGTTGTTGTTGGATGCCTTGTCGCTCTGCCATCAGATCAATCTGGTGGCAACAAATCGGGACCGACGATTCCAACTCCGCCGCATACACGAATAAAAGTTACAAAGAGTCGTGGTGGAGTAGAGGGTGGGCGAAGGTTCGAGAATGGTCGGAGCTGCCGGCTGGACCAAAATGGAAGACGTTTATACGGCGTTTCAACAAGAACAAAACCGGTAACGGAAGAGCGAAATTCCATTACGATCCTTTGAGTTACACCCTTAATTTCGATGAAGGGCCGGGGCAATATGGTCATTTCGATGAGGATACTTTTAGCAGAAACTTCTCTTCCAGGTACGCCTCGTTGCCTGTCTCCACCAAATCCTCCATGGATTTCGACAAAGATGGTCCCTTTCTGCCTTGACTGTTGTCACGGCCATCGAAATGTGGTGGGTGGTGAGCTCGTAGGCATACGTTAAGGTTAATTTTTTTTCTTAATCAAAATTTTGATAATTGATACGAACGGCCAACATGCCATTATTGTATTTTATATTTGTATCGGAATATTAAAATTTATATATTTATATTATATTTTATATAAAAATTATATATATACATGATAAAGTTGATATAAAAATATAAAATATTAATTTTATTAAATTTATATATAATTATTATTAAATTTTTGAATTTTATTTTTATATTATATTCGTATTATGTCATAGTAACTGTGCTGTTTTGGACTCATTCTCCGCTTTTTTTTTTTTTAACCATAATTTGAAACTGGGCTGGCTTTGCTCTTTTCTATACAAGAGACAAACGTGTCTTACTCTTGTCACATATTGATATGATTCTGAAAGGGTTATTGATAGTTCAAAGCTTCACAGGATTCTAACAGGCAGGGTTATGGAGGCCACCAATGGAAGTATAATCCATTTTGATTGGATTCATTTCCACATAGGTACCTGATGGCAACAATGGGGGCGGACTTTTTCTTGCCCCGACTCCCCTAAATAGTAGCAGACAAATATTCTCTGCAAAGTCTAATTTTACTCAATGCTGAGACTAACTGTTATGAAAGATTTGAAAGAAAACATATGGATCGGGTAGTTTCCTGCATCATCTTTGAGTGAATCTTCATCCTATCAATGGAGGAAAGCAGCTGCTCGATTATGGTTCATGGAATAGTGACTTATCTTCTTCCTCCTTTATGGTGTTGATCATGGTAAGAACTTGGTTCATGCTTGGCCAAGCTTCAGGAGAGCAGGTAACACATTTTGTAGCCACCTGCAGCAGATTCGGCATCCTCTCTTCACTTGCACCTTGTCCATTCTTTGCGAACCACTGAGTGAACCCATGATGTCAAATCAACTCCATCATTCTGCGCCAGCTTTCCAGTTGTTAGCTCAAGCAGAATCATACCAAAATGCATTGAAGGCATTAGATGCACTGTCCTTACTTTGTTGTGTTCCTTTGAGGCCATTAACAATGGCATTTGAGGAGGATTATTGAGGATCCACAACCATAAGACCATATTCACTTATGCTCGGTTCCATATTCTTTTTCAGCTTACCATGAGCAATTCCGTCACCATGAAGCTCCTGATGCATGAATGCCAATGCCTCAGCAATTCTGGATGCAACACTAAGTCTTCGGGCCCGGAGCTTCTCGTGCTTCGAACAATAAAAGGCAAGAGCTGGCAAGACATTTGGATGCTTTGCTTGGTCAAACTTTTGCATTCTCTGCTTAAAATCATCAGTTGAAATTGTCCAATCTTTAATTCTTTTCACAGCCAGCACCATCACATTCTCAAAGATGACTCTATAGAGGGTACCATGCTTTCCCCTCCCAAGCAACTCAGCTGGAGCTCTAAGCAAGTCCTCAAATTTCAGCTGACTTACTGCAGGATTCGTGAGAACTACTAGTGAAGGTGAGACCAATGTACTTTCAGCTGAATTGACTGAAAATTCTGATCTACTCACATCTGTTTTAAACTTGGTTGATGTAACGCTAGGCTTATCAACAACATCATCAACTGATGCTACCTTATTTGGGCTTGGAACGTCGACCATTTCTCCTTTATTCTTTTTGAGCCTGCAAAGGATCAAAGCAACAATAGCCAAGCCCGATGCAGTATACCCTGGGAACATAAGAATCTCGTTCCTGGAGACACCTTTTGATTTCTTTCGAGAAGGTGGACATTTCTTTTGCAATATTACTCCACATAATTCAGGATTGCCTAGGTAACAGATTGTAGGAAATTTGCCTTTCACATCGGAAATAAGACCTTTGATGAAGTTGTAGGAGACATTAAATTGATCAAGACCGGAGACATCAAATTCAGGTATCTCTCCTGTAAGCTGATTATTTTGAGCAAGGAACATTGTAAGACCTGAAATCCTGGACAAACTTGGCAAGTCACCAGAAAATCTGTTGTTTGTTTGATAAATCAAGTTGTTTCAGATTGCTTAACTAGCAAGTGAGTCTGGAAGGTTTCCAGAGAACTTGGTTCCCACCTAAGAGCAATCGAGTGAGTTGTTTGCAATTAGCAATATCAGCTTGGATCCCACCACCAATGTTGTTCATAGTAAGATTAAGAGTTCTAAGAGACGCAGTAAGAGATTGCACATTGCAGAGAGCACTGGCATTAAGAAAACCTGAAAGACTAGAATTATCAAAAACTACGTTCTAACAAAACTGTTAGTCTTATCATCACAAAGCACACCCTTCCACTTATCGTTGCAAGGATCTGAAGATAAATTCAAATCGAACTCTTATCAGGTTGGCCATTGTTGTTAGACAATCCTGCAAGGAATTCAACCAATGCAGCCCTGGCCTCACCATCCACAGAATTTGCCACGTCAGTGATGAGAAAAAATGAAACAGAAAGTACCCAGATGGAGACTTGTTTCATTTTGGATGCTCTCAGGTTAGAAGTTTGATTCAAAGAGGTTTGCAGAAGAAATGAAACTCTATTTCATTGGTTGGGATTGTGGAACGAGGAGGAAACCTCTATGCTTTAGTGACTGCTAGAATTAGTCAAAAAAAAAATGATCCATCGGCTGAATATACAACAAGAGTTTGTATTCTTATGTATTTGATTGCACTTATAGAGTTAAAGAATAGGCCACTTGGCTCCAAATTTACTGATATTTTGAAATAATTGAACCGGCAACTACAGGAAAGGTTGGATTTTAAAGGCATGTCTTTTTCAATGAGAATATTCATCAAGATACAGAAAGTACTCGATGATTTGATTTGATTTGGTTGCAGGATGTGATTCCTGCCTTCTTGGATGAATAAAACACAAGATTTACCTTAAAAAAAGAATTTCCAACAGAAGGGGAAACTAAAAAAACACAAAACAGAAGTATGAAAGAGATTAGTTTATGGGATTGGTATCAGTGACAATGTTCTGCATTTTCTTAGCCAAAGAAAAGAATCCAATGCTTTCTTTTTCAGTGATCATATATTTTTCAATATTTACTTACTACATCCATTTTTTGGTAGTACACTAAATTTGCATGCTATGGTCTGGTTATTCTTAAGCATAAGCACAATAGATCACATCATTAAATTTGTCAAGTAGATTTTTTTTTTAATTTGAAATTATCAAAAATTAAACTTTGATCACTGAAATTAAAAATATAACACTGAATCAACGGATCACATGATTGTTGGTTAGATATTCATTTCCTCTATATAACCCCATCATCCGTAAAACTTGGATTCGCTTTAAATTTTTGTATAATCAGCAAAATATTTTTATTCACTAAATTAATTGACATTTTCTATTGAGGTCTTTTCTGTTTACAAGATAAGCATATCATCCCAAAGAGATATTTCTTTTACAGGGTAAGAATACCTTGTGATGCCTGCTAGGATTCGAATGTATAAAAAGAATGTCACATGAACAACTTTGATTAAAACCTTAAATCTTTTCTTCTCCTACATATTGTTAGCAAGTAAAAAGGTAATCAAGTTCTCATGGAAGAGCTTCTGAAGAAACCTGGTACGTTCTGTTTCCTTTTCCATGTTTTGATAGTTGGTTGAAAACCAAATTTACTTTTCTTAAAGAGAATATTATGATTCCAAAATAGCAATTACTTTTGAATCAAACAATCATCGTTAATATGTGTTTGATATATAAGAATATGATAAGATATAATAAGATGATATTATAAATAGAATTAAATTAAATAATGCTATTCCATCTTGTGTTTGATGTGTGTAAGGAATATGATAAGATAATTTATTTATTGGTCAAAATTATCTTTCCTCAAAGTTTATACAAGTTAAATTATTAAAATAATTTTTAAAGATATAATAGGACATAAGTTCAATCTTGTTGATTAAACATAATTCTCTCAACTTTGAGATGATTGAATCATCTTGTACTAAGAAAATAATTAGTCCTTGTAATCTTATCTCATTCTTTAGATACAAATAAAATAAAATATAGGACAACTATCATCCTACCTTATCATCATCGTATACACTAAATATGACCTGAATCACTTATCTTTGAAATCTTTATGATCTTGTTTTCCCCAATTACTAGCAATAAGAAAAAGGTAAGAAATTTTTGTTGAGAGATTGCCTTCAATCTCTTAATCACATAGGAAAAGTTTAGTAGAGTTATAAGAGTTTTCACTCTTGATTGATTATCAATGATTTGTTTGTAGTTCTTTATAAATAATGTATCTTTTTACTCATTTGTAGATGTAGACAAGTTAAGTATCAAATCACATTCAATTATTATCTCTTGTGTGATTAATTTGTGGTTTGATTATGCTTCCATTTGATTAGATGATTAATTGATCCATATCTTTGTGTCTAACAAATTTGTTTTATATTATAAGTCAGTTGAGATCACCGATTAAATGATTAAATGAAACACTAACTCAATTTAGTAATGAAATTCTTACTGATGTTTGTAGGAATCAAAGGAGTTACAAGAGATCTTCCACCGGCTCATTATTTATTCAACATAGAGTCATTCTCTTTGTTGGTTAACACAGGGTTGGAAAAGTATGAATCCCATGCATTTGAAGTTGGTGGCTACAACTGGTGAGATTTACTTTTTTTGAGAAATGTTTTACCTACTAAAGAATGTGGGATTTAATCACAATGGTTTGCCTTTTTTTAGGAGATTAATTTTTCATCAGATTGAGATTTAATTCAAATGATCTTACAATGTTCGTGACCATCTTTATATTTTTATACTAAAAAAAATCTAATTTAAAAATAAAAAAGGGAAGATGGGCAAATTTATTAGAATGCTTGAATGAGATTACTAATGGAAGCACTAGTTATGTTTTACACATGCTTTGTTTCAAAGCTCTTTCATTTTCCTCTTACACTATTCGGCAATCTGCAGGAGGTTGTCACTCTACCCAAATGGAAACAAGAAAAACAATGGCTTTGGCTTCATCTCCCTTTACTTACAAATTGAAGGGACAGAAAATCTTCCTCGTACTTGGGAAGTAAATGCCAGCTTTAGGTTCTTCGTACTTGACCAAATTCGTGACAAATACTTAACTATTGAAGGTCTATCTTTTCTTACATAATTTGAAAATAAAAAAAATTAATTTGAATTTTAAACTTATTAAATTTAATTTTTTAAAATTAGTGTATAAATCACCTGAGTTACACTTCGAATTCAAACTTCAGTTATATCTATAAGATGTTAATAATCTCTTGTTTTTTTATGTTGGAGAAGATGATGGGGCGATTAAACGATTTTACAATATGAAAACTGAATGGGGCAATGCTCAATTACTCCCTCTTCATCACTTCAATGATGCTTCAAATGGATACTTGGTTGATGATTGTTGCACATTTGGGGTGGAGATTTTTGTGATAAAACAAACAGGAAAATTGGAGCGTCTTTCCATGACAAAGGATCCTCCCAACAATACAATAACTTTCACCCTACAGAACTATTCAAAATCATACTCTGACTTCTATACCTCTGATGCTCAAACCATTGGAGACTCAAATTGGTAGCAGAAACTCTGCCTTATTTCAATCTTATCTCTTTTTCACTTCCTTTTGAATTTTGTTATTGCTACTAGATAATATCACGAACGACTTTGAATTATAATAAAATATTTAATGTAATATAATTAAATTTTAAAAATCTTTCATATAATACATGAATTATAAATCTGTTAATTAATGTAGTAGATTATTTGTCAGTTAATGATATTAGAAGTAAATGTTACATTGTTTTAGATATTATATTAAATATTTTTAAAATTTAAATATTATATTAAACGTTTTATTATATTTCAAGGAATATTCTTGACATAACCTATTGGTATTTATGAATTCTGCGAATGAAAATATACAGGAAATTGAAAGTTTATCCTAGAGGAATTGGAAGCCGGAAGAATATAGCACTTTCTGTGTACTTGGAATTGGTAGAGGCTCGCAGTTTTCCACCTAAACGACAAGTGTATGCACAATACAAGTTGAGAGTCAAAGACCGATACAATTCCAATAACAACAGGGAAAATACAGGTAATCGACCTTGTCTCGATACATATAGAAAATTTTAAACAGAACAACTTAAAATTGTTCTTCTATTTTGTTCTTAATCTCTATAAATTCTCCCCTTTTGTAGCTTCAAATTGGTTTACTGCTGAAAGTTTTAATTGGGGTTATCCGTACTTCATGTCACTGCTGGATCTCCAAGACAAATCAAAAGACTACATTTGGAATGATACTTTGACAGTTGAAGCAGAAATCATCATCGTTTCTAAAGTCAAACTTTTCTTGTAGAGCAAATTTATTCGAGGGTATATAATTGCTATATGGATTGATGCATTTAGCTCTTCCTTTATTCATTGTTACTGAAGGAAGAACACTATAAAATTCTTTATTTTTCATATATACTGCTCAAAATTATAGTGAAAATGTTTTTTATTAAAAATAAAATATTTAAAGATTGAACTCTGTTTAAAATGTATTAAAAAATAATTAATTCAATCAATTTCATTATTAATTTTAAAAATAAAAAATTAATTGAATTAACATATTAAATCATTTTACTCAACTAATTATTATTAAAATTGAATAGACCTAACGGACTTATTGAATTTTGTCCATTTCAGTTGATAATAATATTAGAATAAATTAGATATGGTAATAGATTTATTTATATCATGTAAAATATTGAAATTCATATATTTATATCATATTTTATATAAAAATTACGTGTTATAAATTATATGAATATAAAATATAAAATATATATTTTTGGTTCTGTTAATCTCATATATAATTATTATTAAAATATTAAATTATATCACTTTTATATTTTATTTTTATATTATATTTATATAATAAAATTATATCATATTTTAAATTATAGATATAAAATAAACATATGCGCACTCTAAATAAAACAAGAGAGGAGAGAGAAAAGACAAAGCGACGTAGTTCCTATCCATTACTCAGCCTATGGCATTGGCGGCCAAGGCAACGTACTTTTAAGTAACTAACAATAAATCCATTAAAGAAAACAAACTAAAATTTAAAATCTTGATGGGAGTTCACGGTCAATGGGAACTACTAGCTCTTATCGGCCGCCGCTTGTCCATCGAAACACTAGCCGGAAAGAAATCGTCATTGCTGACCCCAAATTTCTAACCCTAAATATTTTAATTTTTTTAACAAATTATTTACATTTTGTTTTTGTTTTCGAAGATGCAAGTATTTGGGGCAGGGGAATAAACTCTGCAGGAACTGCTGCAAATGTTTGGCTTACACTATATTACAATATTGTTGCACCAATGGAGGCAGAAGCTTAATGTGCTTATATGGAGCTAACTAACTTTATTGATGGTGTCGTAACGTATAGATGTGTAGATATATTATTAAATATAAATTAAAAAAATTAGTATTAATTTTTTTTATTTAAGTGTAATTAATCATTTAACTAAATCTGTCTTATTTTAAAAATGAGTTTAAAGATTGACTTAGATATATTTAAATAGTATATTTTAATTTATAAAATCAGATTTTAGATTCAGAAGTACGGTTATGCATGAAAAAGATTATAGCACTCTTATAGTGTCTATCTAAAAGATTATACCAGTTTAATTTCAAGTTATCTAATCTTTCATCATATTTATAATTTATTAAAATATTTAATATTAAAAATTGATCTTAAAATTACTCTAATAATTTGATAGCAATTTAAGATAATTCTCTCAGGAGTATTCAAGAAGAGTAGTGTCTCATTCTGAAGAGGTTCCATTGTCAAATTTATTAACATATTTTATTTAGAAAATAACCAATAAAATTTTTTAATAGTTTAGTAAGATTTATTTTGATACAGATTTTTCAATAGTTTGGTGAGATTTTATTGCAAAATTATTTTTAAAAAATGCATTAAATTTTTCAATAGTTTGATAAGATTTAATTTTAGATGCAAATTTTCTAATAGTTTAGTAGGATTAAAACAAAATATTTTATAAATTTCTTTCGTAAAAAGAATTTAATTTATAATATTCTTTAATAGTTTGGTAGAATTCATAAAAGTTTAAATTCATAAAAAATCCTCCAATAATTTGGTAAGATTCATGAACTTAATTTAGAAATATTTTGGTTTATTTTCTATAAACAAATGAATAAAATAAGGGCATTAAAAAATAACAATATAAATTGTTTAATTTAAGGTAATAATAATAATATAATAATAATAATAATAATAATAATAATAATAATAATAATAAAATCTTTAAAAAAATTAAGAATAATAAAAAATAAAATAAACAAAATGAAATAAAAATGAAAACAAAAAATGAAGTGAAAAAATAAAAAGAATTACCCACGAAACGAGTTAGATCTGGAGGCAGGTAGAAACGTGGATCACGCGTAGGCTAACAGGTCAAAGGTTTTCTCCAAAACAATGCCATTTTGGCTACACTATATAAGCCAAAAATCCTTTGTTTTCTTTCAAACTTACCATGGCCCTCTCTCTTTCTAAAAAATGCTCCTGTCTCTTTCTAAAACAACTTGTCGGAAGTTTTAATCAGCCAAGATGAACCTAATTTTCAGCATTGAAAAATTCAACCAGTTGCTAGAAACTTGAAACCTTTTCAAAAATCTTCCAGAACTCAGATCTCGACCATTATAAAGTCTTTCGGCCGTCATGTATCCTGTTGAAAACTTCAAACCTCACTGAAAATTCATAAAAAAAAACCCAAAAAACCTAGTTTTTTCTTAGAAATTCAAATAAAAAACCTAGAAAAATCAAAGTTTTTTCAAATATTTCTAGATTCCCAAAAAATCAAACGACACTGGAAACTTCTAGAAAAAAAAAACAATCGAATTTCCTTAAAAATTTCAGTAGAAACTTCAATTTACCTTAAAATCTCAAAACCAAAATTGTTTCCCAAGAATCAAACTTAGAACCAAAATCACCAAATCCACCTTAAAATCCTAAAAGAACCTATTTAAACAACACAAATCTAGAAAACCCAAAATGAATCCAAAGCTTTTGATTTTTTTTCCTATTTTCCAAAAACCAAAGAAAAGAAAAACCCTAGCCTTCCACCCAGAAAATCTCCACTGTCCAATTAACTCCCCCCAAAATTTTCAGAAACAACAAAAAAAAAAACTAATTTCCTCAAATTTGCTGAAACGATTTCCCCTTTATCACTTTTTTTTTTCATTTCTTTATGTATGAATGATTTATATAGGGCTTAACTCCCTTTAATTTAAAAGAAATAACTTGATCGAATCCCTAAATTTGAGGTTTGATTTCTAACTATCCAAAATTATTCAATCTATTATTGACTTCCTATAATTTTCATGATTTGATTTTACCTAATTTGTGTCTAGGACAGATGCTCAAAGAAGATTTGATTTTGTTTGCAATTCAATGCAAACATGATTTCTAGACAAATTCTCGATTTTGTTCTTCCTTTTTTTCTTTCTTTTTTTTTCTTGAACTTTTGGCTTTTTTATTTTGTTGACTTTTTTTTAAAACAAATGAAATTCAAAAATAAATAAATTAATTAATTAAATTAAGTTAAAGATTTTCCTATTAGACTTGAAGTTTCCTAATCGGGCCTAATTTATGGTCAAAAGCCAATTTTTCATCCTAGAAAAGTCTCAGACAAAATAAAGTGTTTAAAGTTGCCCATTTTTTCATAGTTTTTGTGAAATAGGAATTGTGCAAATATAAGGATATCTATTTTGTTTGAGTCAACTTAAGGATCCTCTAAACAAAAGGTATGCAATTTTTTAAAAAATAAATCAAGAAATAGGCTTCTTTAAATAAAGGCTAAATAACTTTAAATGATAAATGAGCTCATTTAAACAAAGGCTAAACAAAAGGTATGCAATTTTTTTAAAAAAAACCAAGAAATGGGCTTCTCTAAACAAAGGCTAAATAACTTTAAATGAGAAATGAGCTCCTTTAAACAGAGGCTAAATAACTTTAAAATAGGAAATAGGCTATTCTATACAGAGGCTAAATGACTTTAAAATAAGAAATGGACTTCTTTAAACAGATGTTAAATGACTTTAAGTAGAAAATTGAGCTTTTCTATACAGAGGCTAAACAACTCTAAAATAGGAAATGGGCTCCTCTAAACATAGGCTAAACAACTTTAAATAGGAAATGAGCTTCTCTATCCAAAGGCTAAACAACTTTAAAATAGGAAATAGGCTCCTCTAAACAGAGGCTAAATAATTTTAAAATAAGAAATAGACTCCTCTAAACAAAGACTAAATAATTTTAAATAGAAAATGAGCTTCTCTAAATAGAGGCTAAACAACTTTAAAATAGAAAATAGGACTGAACCTCAAAGTCCAAAAAATAAATGACCTAGGTTGAGCTAAGGTCGAAAATAAGTAACCGAGACTGAACCGCAAATCAAAATAATACATGATCTAGGTTGAACTGAGAACAAAGATGAGTGATTGGGATTAAACTGTAGGTCAAAAAATAAATATCTAGACCAAGATTGAATATGAATGACCAAAATTGAACTGCAGGTCAGAAAAATAAAATGACATGGACCAAACCAAGGTCGAAGATGAGTGATTAGGATTGAACCATAAGTAAAAAAAATAAATGATCTGGACTGAACAAAAATCAAAGATAAGTAACCGGGATTGAATCATAGGTTGAAAAAATAAATACTCTAGATTGAACCAAGATTCAAAATGAGTAACTAAGATTGAATCGCAGGTCGAAAAAATAAATAATCTAGATTGAACTAAGATCAAATATGAGTGACCGGGACTGAACCGCAGGTCGAAAAAATGAAATTCAAAATTTCAACTTGAAATTCAAATATTCACAATTTGGAAATTCAAAAATTTGCAAGGTTCTATAACAGAAGTTGAAATATCCCAATATTCTAAGTTTCATAAGAAATTCACAAAGGTTTATGAATTTTAACTTTCACAAAAAATTCACAAAGATTTCAAAATTTTCAAAAAGTCAAGATTGGTAAAAGTTTACAAGAATTCCAATTTTTGTAAGAGTTTTAGGTTTGTAAAAGTTTCTGTTTTGGAAGAATTTTCATCATGTAAAGATTTGCAAACTGTAATTCACAAATAATATTCAAAGATTCACATTCAAAAGATTTAAACTTTCATATAAATAAATTCATGCATTCACATAAAAAATTTCAAGGCGTATCTACAGAATTCAAAGATTCTTATTTGAAAATTTAAGAGATTCACACCCAAAAGTTAAATATTCTTATTTGAAAAATTTAAGGATTCACATCCAAAATTTATATTAAAAAATTTTAGAGATTCACATTATAAAGTTAAAGATTTTTAGTTGAAAAACTTAAAGATTCACATCGAAAATTTCAAAATTCACCTTCATAAACTTTAACATTTTTACAACCAAAATTTCAAAGATTTTTAGTCGAAAAATTTTAGGATTCACATTCAAAAAGCTCCTTTAAACCAAGGCTTTAGAACTTTAAAAGTTTGAAAATTTTTCCTTGTCTAAAAATGAAAGATCTTCCTCATTTGAGGAATCAAAAGTCAAATATTTTCTTCCAACAAAACAAATGTCATGCTAGTAATGCAAATGCCTTCTAAATGTGACAATCCAGATTCTTACTAAATGTTGCAAATGTGAATGCCATATAATGATTCCAATGTGCTCCACATGCATGCCCCAATCATGATGCAAATGCGATTATCAAGGATTTAAATATAATGTAAAAATAATGTATGTAATGTTGATGTTACTAAATTAATGCCATGAAATTCTAATTGTAGTAACAAAGTTCGTAAGACTTCACCATCTCATATATTTTTTCTCATCTTCTCAGTATTAACAATCTCAAAACAAATTTCAATATTCAATTCATGTTATTTTTCTTATTTGGTCCCAACTCATAGGTTATGTTGACCAATCCATCATTGTATTCATCCTTGAGTCACCTTATAAGTCATTTTCTTAAGCTTCTTTCGCTTTTGTCATCTTGGATTTCTTTCAAAAGAATGAAATTCATTTATCATCATTCGAATTCATGAAAAATATGATACATTTCTCTAATTCATTCAAAGGATGCAAACTTGGTAAAGAACAAGAAAAATGAGTATTCATTATCGAAAAGAAATCTGGTCAAGAACAAATCCAAGATAGATAAAAGCAAAGTAGTGTGGCTATTTAAATGGGATATCAACATTTAGAATAATGACTATTCAGATAATTTTGAACTATAACTTATAATTCTTTCTCAAAAACACATTTTATCGATATTCTCGATCTTTGATCAAAATCCATATCCTAGGGGTTTTCAAATGAAGCTGTTTTGTCGAGTCTCTATTTTTTTACTTAAACCGTCATTTCAAATTTTCAATTTAAGTTTTTTTTTTTACTTATTTTTTATTTTTTACCTTTATTTTTTACATTTTTTCATCTTTTTCTTTTTATTTCTCCTTCATCTTAATCTATTAATGATACTTTGATCAAAACCTCAAACAATTCAATAGCAAACCTGCCTTAATTCAATTTACAATTCTTTAATTCGAGTATTCACATTCGATCAAAATAGACTTTTAAGGATGTAATATAGGCTAGAGTGAAAGATTATAAAAGAAATGGATAAAATAAGCCCAAACTATATTTGAAAGATAATTAAAACCAAGGATCATTTCTTTCCATATAGAATACCTTGACATTTTACCTCATCAATTTCTTTTTCTTTTTCCTTATTATTCTTTCTTTCTTTTATTTTTTTTTCTTTTCATCATTTTTCAAGAAAAATTTGAGCACAAAAAGGCTTTGCCCATAAAATCACTAAGGATAAATAAGCTTTTCAAACTTTGCCCCCAATGTAAGGGTGATCGTTGGTTAGGGTTTTTCAAAAAAAGATTTTAAAAGGCTCAAATGGGGTAGCTAAGGATAAGTTTACTCTTTTTTGTGAATGATAGAAGAAAAATGGTTATTTCTTATCTTAAACATGAATATTCTCAATGAAAAATATTTATTAATTAAGAGCAAACTTGTGATTGAACTATTATAAAGATCATGTATTGCATCACTAACACCTTTCAATAAGCAAAATTCTTCAGTAGATTTATTTTTTTATTCAGTAGTCCCCATAAATCAACAATATTAATTCATCAATCATATCATCATGAATGATGTTTTCAAAATCAAATCTTGAATTATTGTCATGACTGTTTAAACATTCATTATTTGAAATAAAAAAATGGATATGGGAAAAGATATGAGCAGATAAAAGTATATAATGGTGATTCACACAAAAGAGTAAATGTCATTAAAATGCATCAAATCTACCACTTTTAATAAAATAATAAAAAAATAAGATACAATCCAAGTATATAAAGGAGATTCATATTTTCAAAAAATTGTAAAATGATAAGCAGTTTTAATAAGCCTTCCCAAATCATGCCCTTGGGTGATTGGGCAAAAAGTTTTTATTGACATTTAGTTTCTCTGACTTGTTGAAGCTCATCGAGCTTATTCAGATCAAACTTTTCACTTTATGCTTAAAAGCAGACATGTTTCTATGGAGTGACCCACATTCCCATTATGGTAGTCACATGTAGCATTAAAATTGTATCCTTTGGGATAATGTGGTTTTAAAAGCTCCAAATGGATCAAATTATTCTTGACCAATTCTGAAAATAGCTCAATTTAGGTTATGGAGATAGGATCAATTTGAGCTTTCTCTTGGTTGCCTCTAGATCTTTCCAAATTACTCATTTGATTGTAATGCCTTGCAACTAGTGTACTAACAAAACTAGGCCTATATACAGGTGTTTGAAAAGCTAGTTGATAAAGACTAGAAGCAATATTGTTCATGGTTGGGCAATGAAGCTGGTAAGGGACTTGTACAATATGATTGGTTGTTAGGTAGTAAACAAGATGAACATATGGTGGATATGAAACATAACTTCTAGATTGTTACCCTTTAAAACTCACCATTTAGGCTTTACCTTCTTCTTTCTTAGGCAACCCACTTTTTTTTAACATTGCTGGTCTCTTTCTCTTTAAGCTTACCATTCTTGATGGTATTTTCAATAATCTCTTCTGAGATCACTATGTCAACAAAGTTATTTATTGTATGCTCTATCATCTTCTTATAATAAGGTACTTTAATGTGCTAATAAATAATATGTCATTTTTTTCTCAGTCAAAAGAGGTCGAACTTAAGTAGATATATCCTTCCATTATTGGGCATATTTTTTGAGAGATTCTATTACCTTATTCTCTATACTTTGTAAAGAAAAGTGATCAGGAGCCAAGTCTATAATGTAGTGATACCGATTAATAAATGCTTGAGCAAACTCATTCCAAAAACATATGCAGGTTCAATCTAGTTAAACATACCATTTTACAGCTGAGCCAGTAAGGTTATTTTGAAACACATGTATTAATAACTTTTCATTACTGGTATAGGCAACCATTTTTTGATCGTACATAGTGACATGAATTATCAGACACTTAATACCATTGTACTTTTTAAACTCTGATAGCATTACAACATCTGGGATGAAGTAGAGGCCGACCATATCCATGGAGCCATAAAAGTCTATACCTTCAATGGCTCATAGTCTCTCTTTTAGCAAGTTCATTTTATGTTCAGACTTTGAGTCCTCTAAACTTTTAACTGCCTTTAATTCTAGCTTTTCATTCTCTTTGAAGTCATTTAAGTGGGGGACCAATATTGATTTTATTACCTTTTTAGCAAAACTTTAAAATTACCTCTGAGTTGGTATAGATGGCTTTCTTATGTAGGTGTACCCTATAAGAAATATGAACTGCTATGGTGATGTACCTTAAGTGGATTAGGCTTGATATGGACTATAGCTAGGAAGATACAAAGAGTCAACAATATCATGCAACAGATGGTCTTTAAGTCTAGCCCTTTCTTTTATAGTCTTCCCTTTATTCAACTTGCTTAGTTCTTTCATAATTTTGTTCAATTCCCCTTTAAGCTTTTCTTGGGCCCTTTTAAACTTCTCAATATAGCTTGTATTGTCTTGCTCCATTCTTTTGGCTTAGACTCAAGTGTTATACTAGTGGTGAGTTGGTCATGTTATCCTTGAACCTTGTTATACCACAATTAGGATGCATATTTAAAGTAAGTTTATGGAACTATCCAATTATACATGATATTGAATGCAAAAATGCATGTATGCAATACAAAAGATTTAATGATATGAATGCATGATATACAATAAAAGAAAAAGGGGTTAGTAAACATGATATATACAAAAAATAATATAATATATACAAAAAAAAGTAAAGGGTTAGTATGCAAATAATATATAAAAAAAAATATATAAATTTACAAGTAAAATAAATATCCCATTATGTATCCTATTTAAGATTTTCTAACATAAGGGAAGGTATGGCTCTAACTTGAGTTCGAACCTTTAAAGTTTACTTATATGCTAGGTTTAAAAGTTTGATAGTCTAAAAGTTCTCAAATTATTCCTTACATCATTGTCAATTATAGACTAGTAAGGCATCCCAATCATCACCCATTATAAGCAACAAGAGGAAATGGTTAAATTTAAGTGGGAGTTTTTTGTTAGCCCATGTGGAGAAATGAAATCTCATGAAAGCGTAGATACTTTACTTCCTCATAAGGGATAAAACTCAGGTGTAGAGCTAATGTTATGCATATGCAAATGAATGACAAATATATGAAAATGAATAAATAAATAAATAAATAAAATACAAACAAGGAAAAAAAGAAAAAAAATCTCAAATTTATTAGGTTAGGCTTGGATAACAAGAAATCATTTACTGACCTGACTCTCGATATCTCCAGTGAAGTCATTAAACTGTCATAATGTATAGATCCATGTACCTACTGTTAGATATAGACTAAAAGAGTCACCACCAATCTTTTTTGCTTAGGTGTGATTGGCAACCTAATTAAATCTGTTTTATTTTAAAAATAAATCCCAATATTGACTTAGGTAACTTTAAATAGTAGGTTATAGTTTACGAAATCAGATTTTAGGTTGTGGAGTATAGTTTTGCATGAGAAAAATTATAGCAACCTCACAATGCCCATCCAAAAGATAATGCCAATTTGATTTCAGGTTATTCAAGCCTTCATTATATTTATAATTTACCAAAATATTTAATATTGAAAATTGATTTTAAAATTACTCCAATAGTTGAGTAACAATTTAAGATAATTCTCTCATCTTAAAAGTATTATGGAGACTAATGTCACACTCTAAAAAGGCTCTGTCGTTGGATTCATTAATATATTTTATTTAAAAAATAATTAATAAAATCCTTTAATAGTTTGATAAGATTTACTTTGACATAGATCTTCCAATAGTTTAATGAGAGTTTATTATAAAATTACTTTTAGAAAATGCATTAAATTTTTCAATAGTTTGGTAAGATTTAATTTCAAATGCAAATCCTCCAATAGTTTGATGGGATCGAAACAAAATATTTTATAAATTTTTTTTGCAAAAAGAATTTAATTTATGGTATTTTTTAATAGTTTGGTATAATTCATAAAAATTTAAATTTACAAAAAATCCTCCAATAGTTTGATAAGATTCATCAACTTAATTTAGACGTATTTTTTGGTTATTTTTTATAAACAAATTAATAAAATAAAGACATTAAAAAATAATAATATAAATTATTTAGTTTAAGGTAATGAGTAAAATAATAATAATAATAATAATAATAATAATAATAATAATATCTAAACAAAATAAAATAAAAATAGAAATAGAAAATGAAGTGAAAAAAAAAAAGGGAAGTACTTGCGGAACGGGTCGGATCCGAAGGTAGACAGACACAATGGTCACACGCAGGCTAACATGTCAAAGGTCTTCTCTAAAATGGTACCTTTTTGGCTACACTATATATGCCAAAAATCCTTTGTTTTCCTTTAGACTTACCTTGGCCATCTCTTTCTCTGTGTAAAAAATGCTCTCGGCTCTCTCTAAAACAATCTATCAGAAGCTTTAACCGGCCAAGATGAACCTAATTTTTTACATCGAAAAATTCAACCTGTCATTAGAAACTTGAAACCTTTCCAAAAATCTTTCAAAACACAGATCTTGGCCAATGTAAAGCCTTCTGGCTGCCATGTACCTCAGAAACTTCCAAACCTCATTGAAAAATTCATTAAAAAAAACCCCAAAAAACCTAGTTTTTTCCCAAAAATTCAAATAAAAAAATCTAGAAAAAGAAAAAATTTTCCAAATATTTCTAGATTCCCAAAAAATCAAATGATACTAGAAACTTCCAAAAAGAAAAAAAAAATTCTAATTTCCCTAAAAATTTCACTAGAAACTTCAATCCATGATAAAATCTCAAAAACAAAACTATTTCTGAAGAATCAAAACCCAGAACCAAAATCACTAAATCCACCCTAAAATTCAAGAAGAACCTATTTAAACAACAAAAATCTAGAAAACCCAGAATGAATCCAAAGGTTTTGATTTTTTCTCTATTTTCCAGAAATCATAGAATAGAAAAACCCTAGCCTTCCACCTAGAAAATCTGCACCGTTCAATTGACTCCCACCAAAATTTCTAGAAACAAAAAAAAATCTAAATTCCTCCAATTTGCTGAAACCATTTCCCCCCTTTATCACTTTCTATTTTTTTCATTTCTTCATGTATGAATGATTTATATAGGGCTTAACTCCCTTTAATTTAAAAGAAATAACTCAATTGAATCCCTAAATTTGGGGTTTGATTTTTGACTATCCAAAATTGTTGAATCTGTTATTGACTTCTCATGATTTTCATGATTGGATTCTACCTAGTTTGATGTCTAGGACATATTCTCGAAGAAGATTTGATTTTGTTTCCAATTCAATGCAAACAAGATTTTGGGACAAATTACTGATTTCATTCTTCCTTTTTTTCCCTTTTTTTTTTTTTTGAATTTTTAACTTTTTTTGTTTTGTTGACTTTTTTCAAACAAAACAAATGAAATTAAAAAAACAAATAAATAAACAAAACGAATTAAATTAAACTAAACTAAACTAAAGATTTTTTTATTGGTTCCAAAATTTTCTAATGAGACCCAATTTATGATTGAAAGCCCATTTTTCATCTTGAAAAGATCTCTGACAAAATGAAGGGTTTACGGATAGTGTTGTGAGTGATGATGCTGATATATTCTTGTTTGCAAGTGGATAAGTCAACTGAGCCTTTCGCATGGGGAAGGCCAGATCTTTTTGTACTTCGCAAGTGAGTTGCCTTACATTTAGCTCTTAGCTTTTAACAAAATTAGTAATCCCATGTTACTTGCCTTTAACGTATGTTCTGTCTTTTAGCAAACATTTTAAGAAGACTAACACTTTTGGGGTTCTTGCTTTGGTATGTTATGTCTGTGATAATTTTTTTCTGATTTGCTTTGATTGCATGCAGACTGTGCTGTGAGAAGTTTGGCAGAAATCAGACAAGTTGCCACTGCCTGTTTTAAGAGAGTACGAAAAACGTGAGGTTAGAGACTTCTCCCTCTTCTTCTCATTTGTACATGGTTGTGCCCATGATGCACTTGAAAGCAATTGCAGCCTCTCTTAATAAAAAATCAAGAATAGTGTGGTGACTGTTCTTGCTTCTTTATTTTGTGATTATTGATGGATTTATCATAGATGAAGTTACTGATAACATATATTTTAACTTTTGCATTGAAGACTCAATTGTAACTGGAATCCTTTTACACTTTCAATGAGAGATTTGTGAAAATTCGTAGCAAGAGAATTAAGAAAGCGGTTAAAGGAATCACTAGAAATCAATCCTCAGAATTGATAGATGATGCCGTGCAACAAGTTCCTAAAAGTAGGAAAAATAGAAGAGTTAGACCAGTTCCAGGTGGAGATAACAAATCAGGGGAACCTTCAAACAAGAATGAGGACATAGGTTCTCAATGTGAGAGCAAATCCATGGGAAAATCAGTGCCTAAGCCACCAAGGAAAAGCCAGAACCCTGGTAAGCATGCTACATCTGTGATGAGCACTCCAGAATCACCTTTGCAGGCAGCTCGCAGGCGAAAAGCTATTAAACAATGAAAGAGGTAGAGGTAATGGTGCAGGAAGAAGGCGTAAAGCAAATCCTGATTTTGACCATTCTGAAACCAGCTCTTCTGCTGGAAATGGTGGCAAAAATTGTCAGGAAGTTCACGCGGAGAAGTTAGATCAGCCACAGGCAGTGCGAAGGGTAAGCTTTACTCCTTTTCGGGTTTTCCCCGTTTAACTTCCCCACTTAATAAAACTCCAATTTAACTGCTTACAGTAAAAGTTATTTTTGAAATTTTTATGATTTTATATTAAAAAAATATGTAAATATAACATGATACATATAAAAATTTAAATTCAAATTGATGAAATATTTTTTATAAACTAAAATTATAAAATTTTTAAATTAAAATAAATAATATCTTAAACGTGAATATCCGTATTTATGTATTTGATTGCAGTTATAGAGGTAAAGAATAGGCCATTTGGCTCCAAATTTACTGATAATTTTGAATTGAGCCGGCAGCTACAGGAAAGGTTGGATTTTAAAGGCATGTCTATTTCAATGAGAATATTCATCAAGATACAGAAAGTACTCAATGGTTTGATTTGATTTGGTTGCAGGATGTGATTCCTGCTTTCTTGGACGAATAAAACACAACATTTATCTTAAAAAAGGAATTTCCTAGAGAAGGGGAAACTAAAAAAATACAAAACAGAATTTTGAAAGAGATTACTTTATGGGATTGGTATCAATGACAATATTCTGCATTTTCTTAACCAAAGAAAAGCATCCAATGCTTTCTTTTTCAATGATCATATATTTTTCAATATTTACTTACTACATCCCTTTTTTGATAGTATACTAAATTTGCATGCTATGGTCTGGTTATTCTTAGGCATATGCCCAATAGATCACATCATTGAATTTGTGAAATAGATTTTTTTTAATTTAAAATTATCAAAAATTAAACTTTGATCATTGAAATTAAAAATATAACATCAAATCAACAAATCACATGATTTTTGGTTAGATATTCATTTCCTTTATATAATCCCATAATCCGTAAAACTTGGGTTTTTTAATTTGAAATTTTTGTATAATCAGCAAACTGTTTTTTTCACTAAATTATTGACATTTTCTAATGAGGTCTTTTCTGTTTGCAAGATAAGCATATCATCCCAAAGAGATATTTCTTTTACAGGGTAAGAATACCTTGTGATGCCTGCTAGGATTCGAATGTATAAAAAGAATGTCACATGAACAACTTTGATTAAAACCTTAAATCTTTTCTTCTCCTACATATTGTTAGCAAGTAAAAAGGTAATTAAGTTTCTCATGGAAGAGCTTCTGAAGAAACCTGGTATGTTCTGTTTCCTTTCCCAAATCTCCCTTTTCCATGTTTTGTTAGTTGGTTGAAAACCAAATTTACTTTTCTTAAAGAGAATATTATGATTCCAAAATAGCAATTACTTTTGAATCAAACTATCATCCTTAAGATGTGTTTGGTATATAAGAATATGATAAGATATAATAAAATGATATGATAAGTATGATTAAATTAAATAATGTTATTCCATCTTGTGTTTGATGTGTGTAAGGAATAGGATAAGATAATTTATTTATTGGTCAAAATTATCTTTCCTCAAAGTTTATACAATTTAAATTATTAAAATAATTTTTAAAGATATAATAAGACATAAGTTCAATCTTGTTGATTAAACATAATTCTCTCCACTTTGGGATGATTGAATCATCTTGTACTAAGAAAATAATTAGTCATCCTTGTAATCTTATCTCATTCTTTAGATACAAATCAAATAAAATATAAGATAACTATCATCCCACCTTATCATCATCATATACACTAAATATGACCTTAATCACTTATCTTTGAAATCTTTATGATCTTGTTTTCCCCAATTACTAGCAATAAGAAAAAGGTAAGAAATTTTTGTTGAGAGATTGCCTTCAATCTCTTAATCACATAGGAAAAGTTTAGTAGAGTTATAAGAGTTTTCACTCTTGATTGATTATCAATGATTTGGTTGTAGTTCTTTATAAATAATGTATCTTTTTACTCATTTGTAGATGTAGACAAGTTAAGTATCAAATCACATTCAATTATTATCTCTTGTGTGATTGATTTGTGATTTGATTATGCTTCCATTTGATTAGATGATTAATTGATCCCTATATTTGTGTCTAACAATTTTGTTTTATATTATAAGTTAGTTGAGATCACGGATAAAATGATTAAATGAAACACTAACTCAATTTAGTAATGAAATTCTTACTGATGTTTGTAGGAATCAAAGGAGTTGCAAGAGATCTTCGACCGGCTCATTATTTATTCAACATAGAGTCATTCTCTTTGTTGGTTAACACAGGGTTAGAAAAGTATGAATCCCATGCATTTGAAGTTGGTGGCTACAACTGGTGAGATTTACGTTTTTGAGAAATGTTTTACCTACTACAGAATGTGGGATTTAATCACAATGGTTTGCCTTTTTTTAGGAGATTAATTTTTCATAAGATTGAGATTTAATTCGAATGATCTTACAATATTTGCGACCATCTTCATTTTTTTATACTAAAAAAAATCTAATTTAAAAATAAAAAAATAGGGAAGATGGGCAAATTTATTACAAATGCTTGAATAAGAGCTACTAATGGAAGAACTAGTTATGTTTTTACACATGCGTTGTTTCAAAGCTCTTTCATTTTTCTCTTACATTTGGCAATCTGCAGGAGGTTGTCACTCTACCCAAATGGAAACAAGAAAAGCAATGGCTTTGGCTTCATCTCCCTTTACTTACAAATTGAAGGGACAGAAAATCTTCCTCGTGCTTGGGAAGTATACGCCAACTTTAGGTTCTTCGTACTTGATCAAATTCGCGACAAATACTTAACCATTGAAGGTCTATCTTTTTTTACATAATTTGAAAAAAAAACCCTAATTTGAATTTCAAATTTATTGAATTTAATTTTTTAAAATTAGTGCATAAATCATTTGAGTTACATTCGAATTCAAACTCCATCTATTTATATAAGATAATAATAATCTCGTTTTTTTATGTTGGAGAAGATGATGGGCCGATTAAGCGATTTTACAACATGAAAACTGAATGGGGCAATGCTCAATTACTCTCTCTTGATCACTTCAAAGATGCTTCAAATGGATACTTAGTTGATGATTGTTGCACATTTGGGGTGGAGATTTTTGTGATCAAACAAACAGGAAAATTGGAGCGTCTTTCCATGACAAAGGATCCTCCCAACAATAAAATAACTTTCACCCTCCAAAACTATTCAAAATCATACTCTGATTCCTATACCTCTGATATTCAAACCATTGGAGACTCGAAATGGTAGCACTGCCTTATTTCAAACTTATCATTTTTTCACTTCCTACTGAATTTGTTGGTATTTATGGATTCTGTCGATGAAAATATACAGGAGATTGTTAGTTTATCCCAGAGGAAACAGAGCCCAGAAGGATATAGCACTTTCTGTGTTCTTGGAGCTGGTAGAGGGTTACAATCTTCCACCTAAACGACAAGTGTATGCACAATACAAGTTAAGAGTCAAAGATCGATACAATTCCAGTAACAACAGGGAATTTACATGTAATCGACCTTGTCTTGATACATTTGCAATGCAAATTTTTCTTCTATTTTGTTCTTAATCTCTTTAAATTCTCCCCCTTTGTAGATTCACAATGGTTTACTTCTGCATCTCGGGATTGGGGTTCTTTAAACTTCATGTCACTGCTTGATCTCCAGGACAAAAACAAAAACTACATTGCGAATGATACTTTGACCGTTGAGGCAGAAATCATGATCGTTTCTAAAGTCAAACTTTTCTTATAGAGCTAATTTATTCAAGGTCCTATTGGTATATGAATCGATGCATTTAGCTCTTCCTTTGTTCATTGTTGCTGAAGGAATAACATAATAAAATTGTTTATTTTTCATATATACTGCTCAAATTTATAGTGAAAATGTTTTTTTTATTATAAATGAGATATTTAAAAATTGAACTCTATTTAAAAACTATTAAAAACTAATTAATTCAACCGATTCCATTGTTAATTTTGAAAATAAAAAAAAACAATTTAATTAACATATTAAATTATTTTGTTTAGCCAATTATTAGTAAAACTGAATAAACCAAACAAATTTATTGAATCAAGAAAATTTCAGTTGATAAGAATGTTGGAATGAATTAAATCTGATGATTCGTATATTTATATCATATAAAATATTAAATTTTGTATATTTATATAATATTTTACATAAAAATTATATATAATTCATATCGACATAAAAATATGAAATATATATTTTTAAATATATTAAATCTATATATAATTATTATTAAAATTTTAAATTGTATCACTTTTGTATTTTATTTTTGTATTATGTTATCATATTGTGTAAATAACCGGATCTAGAATATATGTATGCTCACTCTAGATAAAACAAGAGAGGAGAGAAAAAAGACAAAACGATGTAGTTTCTGTCCATCGCTCAGCCTCTTGGCATTGGCGGCAAAGGTAACGAATTTTTAAGTAACTAATAATAAATCCATGAAAAAATAAACAAATAAATAAATAAATCTTGCAAAGCAAGCTACAAAAAGGAAGTTCACGGTCTATGAAAACTACTGGCTCCTATCGGCTGTAGCGCGTCCGTCATAACAGTAGCTGGGAAGAAAATCGCCATTGGTGACCCCAAATTCCTAACCCTAACTATTCTAATTTCTTTAACAAACTATTTACTTTTTGTTTTTTTCGTTTTCGAAGATGCAAGTATTTGGATGGTTCAATTCATGAAAGCGATGTGAGATGAGAAAGGAGAACAGAAGGGATATAATATAACATGTTAGAGAATTGCATCAATTTTTTGTGGTCAATATTGAGGAATTTTAGGTGTTTTGGAATGTTGCTTTCTATTGAATCTTCTCGATCCTCAAAATGCTCTCTGCCTAATATCTGCTGGTAATTTTGTGCACGGTACAAGTTAAATTGTATCGAATTAAGTTGATATAGTAAAAATTTTAAATTTAATTAAATTTAAATTTGACTCAAAATAAAAATTAAATTATTTAAATTCGTTTAATTAAATTTATTTATTAAATAAAAAATAAGTTGAATTTTCATGTTTAATTTCAAATTTAATTATTTATATTTAAGTTTGAGTTTGAGTTCGAATTCATATATCTATAAAGTAAATATAATAATTTTTTAATTAAAATAATAAAAATATATATTAAAATATAAAACATCTATTAGGTTCATCAATTACTCAAGTCGAATATTAAAAAACTTAAATTTGATTTATTGAAAAAATCGAGTTATTCAAACTTAATTTGACTCGATAATGATTAAGTAAAATTTAAATTTAAATTTAAATGGAGAAGGCCAGTTCTTTTTGTACTACGCAAGTGAGTTGCCTTTCATTTAGCTCTTAGCTTTTAACAAAATTAGTAATCGCATGTTATTTGCCTTTAAAGTATGTTCTGTCTTTTGGCAAACATTTTAAGAAGACTTAACACTTTTGGGGTTCTTGCTTTAGTATGTTATGTAAGTGATAATTGTTTTCTGATTTGCTTTGATTGCATGCAGACTGTGCTCTGAGAAGTTTGGCAGAAATCAGACAAGTTGCTACTGCCGGTTTTAAGTGAGTACAAAAAACGCGAGGTTAGAGACTTCTCCCTCTCCTTCTCATTTGTACATGGTTGTGCCCATGATGCACTTGAAAGCATTTGCAGCATCACTTAATAAAAAATCAAGAATAGTGTGGTGACTGTTCTTGCTTCTTTTTTTTTGTGATTGTTGATGGATTTATCATAGATGAAGCTACTGATACCATATATTTTAACTTTTTCGTTGAAGACTCGATTGCAACCGGATTTATCATGGATTTGTGAAAATTCGTAGCAAGAGAATTAAGAAAGCGGTTAAAGGAATCACTAGAAATCAATCCTAAGAATTGATAGATGATGCCGTGCAACAAGTTCCTAAAAGTAGGAAAAAGAGAAGAGTTAGACCAGTTCCAGGTGGAGATAACAAATCAGGGGAACCTTTAAACAAGAACGAGGACATAGGTTCTCAATGACACAGAAAATCCATGGGAAAATCAGTGCCGAAGCCACCAAGGAAAAGCCAGAACCCTGTTAAGTATGCTACATCTGTGATGAGCAATCCAAAACCAACTTTGCAGGCAGCTTTTATTGAAAATAGTAACTCAAATCCCATAAGAGATTTATTTAGAATTGACCAGATGTTATTTAATGTACAAGAAGATTTGTAAAAAAAAAAATTTAAAAGAAAAAAAATTTTTAATAGGTAAGTTTGACTTGCAGAAAAAGAATTCTAAGAGTAAAGTGATTCTTAATAAATAAGTTCGTATAATTATAAATAAATGAAGTCTCTATAAAGTTAGATATGAGAAAAAGATATAAGAGAGTTGTAGAGTTTTATAGATAGACACCTTATAAGATTATTGAAGATTGTAAACACCGTTTTATATTTATTATTATTTTTTCTCTTTTTCTTTTCTTTTTTGGTTTAGCTCGTTAGAAATTTGAGTGCATTAAATGCACCTCCCCAAAGTCTAAAATCACAGTCACTGCCACCACTAGCAGTCATCGCCTGACATACTGCCTAACTTGATAGCTTGGATTTCGGGTTGAAAATGTGGGATTGAATCATAGAAAATCTAGGATTTGAATATTAGAAAGCTCTATAAATAGAGCTTAATTTTGGCATGAAAATGAGGGGAGATCGATTAAAAACCCAAGGGAGGCTATTGATAAAAAAAAATCAGGAAGGCTTGTTAATAAAAAAAGAGCATTGTCAGATTCAAAAAAAAAAAAACTTTCTGTGTGAAAAAAGGAGAGGAATCAAAACACAAACAAAACTCCGCCTCTGGAAACAAGGACCACAGCACCAAACAAAAAAAAAATAACACAACCAAAAAAACAAAAATTGATCGAACCTTCCAAGCCAGCAACGCTGTTTGGAGCCTATTTTCGCAAAAATAAGCTCAGATCTAGACTCTAGAGATTGTGGGGAGCATTTTAGTGTTTTTGAAAAATTTTTCGATCATCGACAACAACGACTGGAGCTTGTCGGAGGTGAGAAACGTGGTGGTCGACAAGAATGATGATCACTGGCAATAGATCGGTCTGAAAAAAAAAAGGGAGATGAGAGTTTTCTTTTTTTAGAGAAGGGGAGAAATGAAAGAAAAAAAATTTTCTGACTTTTATACTGAAGACTAAACCCAAAACAATGTCGTTTCATTTAAATGCCCAAAATGACATCGTTTTAGTCCCTGAAGATCCACACATTAACCCGTGACCCAACTTGAGATCCGCGCACCCCGACCTGACGACCCATCCATCCTTTAGCCTCTGACAAGTCTAGCTAAATCGACCAAGATCGAACCGAACCGTCTTTGAACTGCTAACTTCAAACCACCCTAATCAGACCAAACTGCTGGCACCAGACTATATTATTGAACCAAACCGTGCATTGACGAGACCATTGATCAGTCCAATTCAGGTAAAAAAAATATTTTTTGAAATTTTTTAAAGATTTTTTTATATATTATTTTTGTTATTTTAATTATTATTTTTAATATTTATGCATGTTAAAATGTTTAAATTTACCAAAATAAATTTTTGTTGTTTTATAATAATTAATAAAAATAAATGATGAAATATATAATAAAATTTTTTGATAATTTTGAATAAACCTTATAAAATAATGGGTAAAAAAGGTTATAATTATAATACAAAATTAATAAAAAAATAAGAAAAAGAAAATTTTATCTGACGATGAGATTGAAAGGTATTTCAAGTAGTGATGCCCATGAAATCCTTAGGTGAGAAGATTTTTTAAATACTACAAGAATATTAGAGTATTTATAAAAAATTTTCAATATAATAAAAATTTTCTTTTCATTAATAAAAAATAAAAAATAATTAATTTATTAAAGGAATAATAATATAAATAAGGAAAAAAAATTTATCAAATGATGAGATTCTAAAAGTATTCCGAGTAGTGATGCTTTATGAAATCCCTAAGTGAGAAGTTTTTTTTTTAAATATTACCAGTTTATTGGAATATTTATATAAAAACTTCAATATAATAAAAATTCTTTTTTTCTTTAAAAATTTAAATTAAAAATAAAAAATTAAATAAAATAATTAATAAAATTTTTAAAAAAGAGAATAAAATGTGTGCATCAATATGATAACATTCTGCATTGCATGCACGACATAGTTCTTTTTTACGAAAAGTAAATTTGAGCCTCCGAGTGTAAGATTTTGCGGTATTCCAAGAAGTGATGCCTTAAAATTTTCTAGGTGAGAAACAATTCTTCTAATGTTACCAACGTATTGAAATATTTTAAGAATTATTTTGATAAAAGCGTTTTAATTTATTTTTTTCAAATAAAATTTGAGCACTAAAAAATAAAATAAAATAAAAAATAATAATTTCTAATAAATGAAAAATCAAGGAAATTATTTAAAAAATTATTTTTCAAACGTCGAAAATAAGACTATTTTTATTAAAATCAATGGACAACATATAATTAATTGGTACCATTTTAAACGGATGTTGTGAGGGTGCTAATCCTTCCCTGTATGTAATTGACTCCCGAATCTAAACTGTTATGCAGACCCTAAAATTATCTTTTTAATAAATTTTAATTAATTTTAAGATTTCATTAAAATGATATGTTTTAATAAGTGGCCAATCACACCTAGCCAAAAGAGATTGGTGGTGACTCTCTTTTTTTTATTTTTTTTCAAATTCGTTAGGCGGATATCAAACCGTTACGACAGCTTAGTGACTCCGCTGGGGATGCCTTTTATTTTCGAGAGTCAAGCCAAAATGAACTACATGTTATCCTCAAATTGTGATTTAAATAGTTCTAATCGATTTTTTAGATTTTTATTTTTCACTTTTAACAAAAAAAAAAGTAAAAAAAAAAAAATTTCACTCATGTTTCTTTTACAATATCTCTTATGCTTTATTTTTCTGTATATATTACTCTCAATAAATTAGGATATATTTGCACACACAATAACATGATACATCTCATGCATGAGCTTTATACCCGGGCTTCATCCCTTATAGGAGGAAGTAGAGTACCTATGTCCTCGTGAGGTGATAACCTTCGTAATGGCAAGCAAAATACTTTCACTCGAATTGAACTTTTTTCATTCGTAGCCTATAATAGGTGAGGATCGAGGTGCCTCACTAGTCCAATGTGGATGACAATGAGGAACAATTTGGGAACCTTTAAACACATGTAATAAGCTTAAAAAACTAGCTTGAGGTAGAGCCTCATCCACCTTTTTGTAGGAAATACCTCAAAATAAAAGTTGTGTGTAATATAAAACAAAACAAAATAAAAAAAATCTCAAAACTTAAAAAAATATTTTTCTCAAATCGCATCCTCACACTAACTCAATTTTGTTTCGTTTTCTTTTTCTTTTTTGCATTAATCATATCATATAGTTTTGAATTGAGATATTTACTCTAGGACATATTTCTCCCAAAAAATTTTCATAGATCTTATAGAACTACATATTTGCTCATCTTTAGTCAGTGTCCCATGTGAGTCATTTAATAAAGTACATGTTTGGTAGAAAAAAGCTCAACAAAAGAATGAAGATTGCTTGCCTATCGGTTATGTGTCTGAGTTACTTGAGAAAGTGCATTTGGATATCACACAAAATGATTTAGAAGACTTAGCCATCATTTGGGGTTAGTTAAATGAAGAAAGAAAAGAAAGCTTTTGCAAGAAGTATAGGCAGATTGCATCTTCATTTCAGTGGTGATTGATGAATAGCTGATCAAGGCAGCTATATAGTTTTGAGATCTATCCTATAGATGCTTCACTTTTAATTAGGAAGATTTGGTGTCAACTATTTAAAAGTATTTAGTTTTGCTTGGGATAAAACTACAGTGTCTAAATAAAGTGTTTACTCGAAAGCCAAAATCAGGTTATCATAAAAAGTTGGTCATGCTTATAGGGGTTAAAGTGGAAACCATTGATTCATTTGCAAAGCCTAAAGGTGAACATCTCAGCATCCATTGAAACTTTTTTTGAAACTTCATTCAAGGGTATTTAAATGATGATCAAGGTATAGCTGTGCTTGCTTTAGCATTGTATGGTATGGTGATCTTTCTAAAGATTTTGGGTTATATTGAGATAACTGTGATAAACTTTTTTGAGCAAATTGAAACTCAAGCAATTAATCCCACTCTAGCAGTCCTAGTTGAAACCATTAGGTCATTGCATTTTTGTCAACGAAATGAAAAAGAACGGTTCATAGGATGTGCACTGCTATTATATAAATAGGTTAGAAGTCATTTCAAGTGAGGGAAAAGTGCATTCTCAAAGCTATATCTATGAAACAAAACACTAATTGAAGAGTTCTACAAAAGTCAATGGCCAACATTAAAGACTAAGAAAAAGTGGGTCATTTTCTTGCGAAGGCTTATCGAGGATGAAATTGAATGAATGGTGCCTTGAATGCCTCATGTGCTTTTGTTGTATTGTGAAGGAAACGAGCCATAGATACCGTTGTTAGGGTTATGGGGTGTTGTAAGTTACATTTCGTTGATAGTGTTTAGGCAATTTGGTGTAAAACAGTTTATTCCTACTACTCATGGCCTGGTTCAAGTAGAATTCATTTATGGGAAACCAAATCTACCAAGAACCTCAGAGTAATTAATCTAAGCATGGAAAAAAATGTGAAGAATGAGATTAAGACCTCTTATCGACAAAGTTACTTCTGATTATCAAATTTAGAAAGTAAAGTAACCTAGAGACATAGTACTCCCTCTTAATGATAGCTCACACCAATTGGCTAATCTTTCAACAGAAGTACAATTATCAAAAGTCAAGCTTATCAAGAAAGAATTAGAAGCTGAAAAAAAGAAATAAGAAGAAAAAATTTAAGACTTTGTGAAAAGGTGAGATAGTTGAAATATGAAGTAAAAATACAAGGCATATTGTAAAATATCATAAAAAAATGAGATATGGCCAACAATAATTTGAAAGATCTACACCAAGAAAATAATAGATTATGAGTTCAATTTAAAATAAAAAAAGTCACAAGTCTTACCTTAGTCAATAACACGAAATGGGTAAGCTCCGAGAAGAAATGAACCAATGGAAAAGCAAAGCTCAAAAAAAGCAAAAGAAAATCACCAAAATTTTTTAAGAATGTTAGAATTGGAAAGGGTTATACACTACAACCTCAGCAAGATTAGTGGAATGCTAAAAAAAAAAGGAAATGTTGAAAGTCATGCTTGCAAAAGAGAGAAAAAAGTACTTTGAAGTACTGAATGAAAAAGAATCACTTCACCAGGTGATCCAAGGGTTAGAGATGCAATTGCAAGATCACAAAAGCCATATTTTAGTAATAATAGATGAGTGGCATAGAAGGAAAAAAGATTAGATCTTCACATGTGATTCAAAAAGGGATGCTCACATGAGATGGAAAGTAGAAAGCTTAAGGAGGCAATAATACATAGAGCACCTGACTAATCAAGTTTGCAAGGCAATGAAGAAAGCATAGGAAATGGTTGAAAAGGTAGAAATGTTAAGAAAAAAAGTCAATCCCATAGGAGAATATGGACAATGTCTAGTGAACTTTCTATACGAGGTAAATAACCATTATAAACAAGTCAAGTGCTTCTATGGATATAATTCTAGGATGATAAATCCCATATAATAAAAGTTGTATAGAATCAATAAAAATTTTTACTGTTAAAATTCATCCAAGGGTAAATATCTCCTACTTGCATTCATGCATCATGTATATCATTTTCATAAAATAAGTGAAAAAAATAAAAAATTTTCAACACATGGCATTCTAATTTTTTTTCAAAAAGAATTTTGTGGTAATAAAGGTTCAAGAATAGCTCGTTCATCAAAAATTTTAACCCAACCTACTTGTCATTCATATAACACTAGGACTCAAACAAGAATCATGAAGCAAAAATATGCTAGTTGATTTAAGAAAATCAAGAAAGTTTAAGAAGAACTAAGAGGAGATCTCAGTACAATAATGGATATGCTCAGGGAACGTAACAAGGAAAAAGCTATGAAAGAAAATCTTAGCTTTCAAGAGCAATCACCAGATATGGTAGATTTTGTTTATTCTCTATGGTTTGAGCCACGATCGACCCAGGAATGATAATCCTACTCTCGGTGGATATCCCAATCTTTATCCAGGAATGATATCCACACTTGCTTCAGGATAATTTTAAAATTTTATTAATCTCATTATGATGAAAAAATCATTTGAGCTAATCTTGATCCCTGACTTGGATGATCCCAATGAGAGAGAAAAGCCTGGGATGAAGACATTCAAGAAAGTAAAAGATACCAGTGCCTAACAGAAGATGACAATATTAGAAGAAAGATTTAGAGCCATAGAAAGAATGAATTTTTATCGCTCTATGAAAGCAACTGACCTTTGTTTGGTCCCAGATATGGTTATTTCACTTAAATTCAAGGTGCCTGAATTTAAAAAATATGATGGTACAAAATATTCGATGACCCATATCACCATGTATTGTCATAAAATGACAATACATGCTAGAGATGAAAAGTTATTAATGCACGTATTTCAAGATAACCTTATAAGATTTGCAGTTAGATGGTATGTCCAACTAGATAGGACTCATATTCATTCCTGGTAAGAGCTCACTAGAGCGTTCTTTACATAATATTGGCATGTCATGAATTTGGTTCCAAATAGTCTATCTCTACAAAGTATGAAAAAAAAAGTAACAGAAAGCTTCAAAGAATATACACAAAGATGAAAAGATATAGCCGAGTAAGTACAACCTCTCTTCACTAAGAAAAAAATAACTGTTTTATTTGTGAACACCCTGAAAACACCATATTATGAGAGACTGATAGGCAATGCAATCAAGAACTTTACATATATGGTGATATCAGATGAGATTATCAAAAATGCCATAAAAAATGACAAGCTTAATGCAGGAGAAATAAGTGGAGCAAAGAAAGGTGGAGTTCCTAAAAAAAAAAAAAAGAGAATGAAGCTCAAGCAGTGAACTATGTAGGGCAATAGTTCAAAGGTTTCACGCCCTATCCTATGCTAGTCTAGCAAACCTATTACCTTTTTATAAATAATATTACATCCACTCCTTATCCATATTAGCTATACCAACTATTACCATAATTAGCTTATCCACCTCAGTTTCGATCATCCTTTCAGACACCCACCTATTTTGACAATCATTTTGCTACACCTACCAAACTAGAATGGAGATCTAATCCAAATAATGATCTAAGAGCCCCAAGAAATACCCAAGAAAAATCCACATTTAACCTCATTCCTAAGACATACATAGATTTATATCCCTGACTTATTGAAAAACATTTACTCACTTCTGTTATTATTGAACCTTTAAAACCTCTGTTCCCCAAATGGTATGATCCCAATGCGTATTGTGATTACTACTATAAAAACCTAGGTCATTCCACTGAGAACTGTACTGCTTTAAAGCATAAAGTGCAAGGATTAATCAATGAAGGGGTATTAAACTTTGAAACTAACCAATAAAGGACTCTAAATGTTAATGGAAACCCTTTATCAAACCACACCAGACCATTAATAAATGCTTTAATTGATAGGCAAAGAAGTCGCGTGAAAGAAAAAATAGATAAAGTTAAGACTTCGATAGCTCAAGTGTCTGAAGTCTTAGTTAAGACCGATATGTTGAAGTCAACAAAACTTCAAAATTGCTCTTAAATGATTAACTCAATCGAGAGCTATAATTATCACAAAGGTGCTTTGGGGCATTCTATTGAGAATTATCACCAATTTCGTTAAGAGGTACAAAAGTTGATGGATACAGGTCAGATAGAGTTTTACGAAGAAAAAAAAGAGTTAATGAAAGCTGAAATGTCTACCATTGATTTAAAAAATAAGTTTGTGCGTAGTCCAGTAACAATTTATTATGATAAAAGTCAACACCAAGGTTAGAAAAAATCATTTTTTGATCAATAATGACAATTAAAATTTTTAGTTTTTTTTATACTAAAATGATAAAACAGTACTATAAAAGTACCATTATGATGTCGTAGTCAATTCAGATACTACGAACATAATCTGCGTAAGAGGTATAACTCAAAATGAAAGATGTTACACTCTAAAAGCTTTAGAAAAAGTCAAAAAAGAAAAAATAAAGGTGAGAGAAGAAGAGAAAAGTCAAAATAATCTTGTTGCAGTCTTAGATAAAGAATGTCAGAAGTGGATCTCTAATAATGAAGCTTGTGAATTTTTAAAGTTAATAAAATATAGTGAGTATAGCGTGGTAGAACAGCTTAACAAGATGCCAATTAGAATTTTGCTACTATCATTATTGCTAAGCTCAAAGTCACATCGTAATGCTTTACTGAAAGTGCTTAATCAAGCATATGTGTCTCATAATGTATCTATTGAGTACATAGAATAGCTTGTAGGTAATTTAACAATTTTAAACTATATCTCTTTCAGTGATGAAAAGATTCCTCCCAAAGGTCAAGAAAGTATAAAAGCTCTCCACATTACTGTAAAGTACAAGAGGCATATAATCGCTAAAGTTTTGATCGATAATGGCTTATCCATCAATGTTATAGCTATGACTACTTTGGTAAAATTACCTGTGGATGAATTTTATATGAAACCTAATCATATAATAGTTCGAGCCTTTGATGGGACCCAAAGAGAGGTGCTGAGAGACATAGAAATGCCATTACAAATTGACCCATGCACTTTCAACATGAAATTTCAAGTTATGGATATCTCTCCCTTATACAGTTGCTTGTTAGGTAGGCCATAGATTTATATGACGGATACTGTTCCATCCTCATTGCATCAAAAAGTCAAATTCATTATTGATAAAAAATTGACATATATGGTAGGAGAAGAAGATTTATTGGTCATCAAACCATTAAATACTTCTTATGTAGAAGCAGCAGATGAAGACTTAGAGTACTCATATAGAGCTTTTAAGATTACTAACACAACATATGTGGCTAAAAGACCTAAATTATATTCACTATACCTATCTACGACTTCTAAAATGATTGTTAAATAGCTCACTATAATGGGATGGCAATCTAGAGCTGGACTAGGGAATAACCTATAAGGAATCATAGAGCCACCAGTAATGTATGACAAAAAAGATAGATTCAGCTTCAGATATAAGCCAACAAGAGGGGATATAATGAAAATGATGAATGAGAAAAAAGATAAGAGAAGGACTAATCTTGGGGGATATGAGCTAGAGTCAAAGCCCATGGTCATTCCCTACCTCTATGATTCTTTTCGTTCGAAAGTATATATTTACCTAGATTTACTTGAAGCCCTAAATGCAAAATTTATGGAAGAATTTCTTGAACTGGCCATTCAAATGGTGGATGACAAAGAAAAAAAAAGGTGAGACAATGAGTTGTTTGTGCACCATTGTCCTTTAGATTTTGGCCTAAATAACTAGGGAGTTATAAAGCTGCCTATTGTCTTTAAAACTTCTGAAAAGTAATGTATTGTGAAACTTTAAATCCCTAGTTGCTTTTATGAGCATTGGTGATCTTTTGTGGTGTCTTTATGTTTCTCGTTATCGTAACTATTTTATGTCCATCCAACAAATTTGAAAACGAAAATAAAAGAACAAAAAATAGAGTCACCACCAATCTTTTTATAGGGTGTTATTGGTCACCCAAAATATCATATTTTAGTAAAATCTTAAAATTAATTAAGAATTACTAAAAAAGTTTAGGTATGCAAAATCAGGGTTAGGTCCGAGAGTACAGTTACGAGTGAGAAAGGTATTAGCACCTCATATTGCCCATTCGAAGAACGATACCGATTAAACATGTATAATCTTTTAATTTTAATAATACAATTTTTTTTATTTAAATTTAATTTCTTGAAATTTATTTAAAAATATTTTTTTTTGTAAAGTTAGTATTATTATTTTTTTTATACATTCAATAAATTCTTCAACTCTTTGGCAGAATTTATAGAGGAAATATTTTGAAAATATTTCAAAAAAATTGACCATTCACAAAATTCTCGAAATCTTGTCATAAGGTATTTTATTTATCTATTTTTTTAAATTAGAAACATCTTGACTCTTTAGTGAGTTCCTAAAATTTATTAAACAAATTTTACGATTATCCCGACTTTTCGGTGAAATCTTAAAAAATTTTGAGCAAGTTTTAGAATCATCCCAACTTTTTAATCAGATCCTGAATAAAATCATTTTTTAATTAAAAGAATTTATTATATATTATGATTATTTAAAAAAACTCTTTTTTATTTATTAATTATTTTTATTAAAAAAAATTAGATTATCCTAACTCACCGAGGAAATCTAAATATTTATATTTTTACTCGTGTTAAAGAAAATTGAACTCTTTCAATTTTTTGTATATATTTTTTTAAAAATGTTCAAAATATCAATTATTTTTTTATTTTTTATTTTTATAAGATTTATTTTAAATAAAAAAATTATCACAAATTTTTACTATATATTTTATTATATATTTTTTATTAATTATTAATATAAACAAAAAAATTATTCTGATAAATTTAATCATTTTAACATGCATAAATATTAAGAATAATAGTTAAATAACAAAATTAATATATAAAAAATCTTTAAAAAATTTAAAAAAATATATTTTTTTTACCTGAATTGGACCGGTCAACGGTCCGGTCAACTCACGATTCGGTTCGACGGTTCTATCACATTCAGCAGTTCAGTTTCGGTTTGGATCAGGTCTAGCGATTCGATTTGGCAGTTTGGTTTCGATTCATTCAAACCGATCAGAAGCTAATAGAGAAACGGATCACGGGTCGGGTGCGCGTACCTCGGGTCGGGTCACCGGTTGACGCGAGGATCTTAGATACTTAAAACGACATCATTTTGGGCCTTTATTGAAATGACGTCATTTTAGTTTTGGTACTTTATATAAAAGGTTCTAATTTTTTTCGATCATTCTCCCTTTTCCCTAAAAAAACACTCTCTTTTTCTTCTTTTTTTACAGGTTGATTAGGGCTTGTGGTCGTCTGTCGTGACAGTCGCTGTGATCCTGCCGGCGGTGAGCTTTGATCACCGTCATTGGTGTCAAAAAATTCCAAAAAAACCCACAAACTCCTTTTGACCCTTTGAACACAGATCCAACATTCTTTTCACAAAAAAGAATCTCCAATTTCGTAGATCTGCTTTTAAAATTTCAATGAAACCATTTTTTTTGGTATTCTGACTTTTTTATTTTTTAAACTGACTTGGTTTTTTTTCTTTATGCAGGGGCTCTCGGCGCTGGGTTTCTCCCTGCAGGGAGGATTAAGCTTTTTTTTTTTGTTTTTTTGGCAAAATATTTTTTTTGCAGGGTTCCCTCTTTTGTTTTGTTCGGCCAGGAGCTCTATTTATAGAGCTCCAGCAGTGTCCTGTGCCTGAGGAAGTGGCACAAGACTAGGCATGGGGGTGCAAGCATGAGCCCCATGCCTCTTTTATTTTTTTTGTCATATCCGGTAGTGGTAGGACTAAAAACCAGCGGGATGGGTGATCAGAGCATGGGTGGTAGGGCATGGTAGGTAGGGTGTGATGGCAGTGTTACTGTCAGCCTTATCATTGGCCTCTTTTTTATTTTTTTATATTTTGATATTTATTTTGTATTTTTTATATTTTTTTTTAATAATATCATTGTATTTAATATTATTATTATTTATTATTTAATAAAACTAGCAAATTTGATCAAGGCCGGACAAATTTGATGTCGACAGTCATTTTAATAAAAGACTTAAAAGATGCATCCATATTTCTTTTATTATTTTTATTTTCATTTTGCTTTCCATTTTCTCTTTTCATCATTTTCTTGCCATTCCATTTTTATGTGCCAATGTTCTCTTCATTCTACCCTTTGTAAGATCCCAAATAATGAACACGAAAATAATCATAACAATAATCTCAGATTTGATTTCGAAAACTTAATTCATGTTGATGAACTTGATAATGAGAAAGATTCAAATAACTACACATGGCATCTTGATTTGTTAAAATTAATAGAATATGAAGATAAGCAAATTGAACCTCATCAAAAAATTACCAAATTAATGAATTTGAGAGATGGTGAAAACAAAAAAGAGGTTAAAATTGGTACATCCCTTTTACCAACTAAAAGATAAAAACTAGAAGAACTGCTCTGAGAATATATGGATGTATTCACATGGTCTTACTAGGATATACCAAGACTCAGAACTGATATTGTAAAGCACAAGTTTCCTTTGAAACCAGAATGCAAGCTAGTACAGCAAAAGCTAAGGCGTATGAAGCCAGAGATACTGCTGAAAATTAAAAAGAAAATGAAGAAGCAATTTGAAGTTAAATTTTTTAAGGTGACAAAATATTCTGAATGGATAGTCAATATAGTGCCAGTTTCCAAGAATTATAGAACAGTGAGAATATATGTCGATTATTGAGACCTAAATAGGGCGAGTCCTAAGGATAATTTTTTCTACCCCATATCGATACTCTAGTGGATAATACTACTAGTCACTTCACATTTTCCTTTATGGATGGCTTATCAGGCTATAATCAAATCAAGATGGTATGAGATGATATAAAAAAATCACATTTGTGACCATATGAGGGACATTCTGTTACAAAGTCATACCTTTTGGGTTGAAAAATGTTGGTGTCACTTATCAAAGAGTAATGGTGACTCTTTTTTATGATATGATGCATAAAAAACAGAAGTATATATGGATGATATGATTACAAAATCTCATAAAAGAGAGGATCATATAGTCAATCTTAAAAAGCTATTTGACAGGTTGAAAAGATTTCAACTGAAGTTGAATCTTGTCAAATATATATTCGGTGCTAAATCTGGAAAATTATTGAGCTTTGTGGTAAGTGAAAAAAGAATCAAAATGGATCCATATAAGATACAAGCCATTCAGAACTTATCTTTTCCTTGTACCCCAAAAGAAGTGCGAGATTTTCTAGGGAGATTGAACTATATTGCTCGTTTCATCTCTCAACTCACTTATAAGTGCGATCCTATTTTCAAGCTTCTTAAAAAACATGATCCAGGAGAATAGAATGATGAATGCCAATAAGCTTTTGATAAGATTAAAGAATACTTGTCAAATGCACCTGTGTTAGTTTATCAATCCCGAGAAAACCTTTGATTTTGTACTTAATAGTGCATGAAAATTTAATGGGATGTGTGCTGGGGCAAAGAGACGAAACTAACAAAAAAGAATGAGTAATTTACTATTTGAACAAGAAATTCACTAATCATGAGTCCAAGTATTCTCCATTAGAGAAGATATGTTATGCATTGGCCTGGACAACTCAAAAACTTTGACAATACATGTTTTATCACACTACTTGGCTGATAGCAAAGTTAGATCCTATTAAATATATTTTTGAAAAGCTTTCATTGACAAGGAGAATAGCGCGGTGGTAAGTTATGCTTTCAGAATATGATATTATTTATATGACTCAAAAGGCTATTAAAGGAAGTGCGGTAGCTGAGTTTTTTATCGATCATGCAACCAAAGATTATGAGCCAATAAAACTAAATTTTTTTGATGAAGATGTGATGGCCATTAAAGAAAATGAACTTGTTGAGAAGTCTTGGAGGATGTATTTTGATGGAGCCGTTAATGCTTTAGGCCATGGCATTAGGGCAAGTTTAATATCTCCCAATGAACATTATTATCCCATCACAGCTAGGTTGAATTTCAATTGCACAAATAATGTGACTGAATATGAGGCCTGTGTTATGGGTCTACAAGCAGCAATTGAAAAGAAAATTAAAGTGTTGGATGTGTTTGGAGATTCAGTTCTATTCATCTATCAGTTATGAGAAGAATGAGAAACAAGAGATTTCAAGTTGATTCGGTACTATAAATACATCTCTGAGTTGGTCAAACTATTTGAAGAAGTTCAATTTGAGCATTTGCCTAGAAAGGAGAACCAAATTACTGATGCACTGGCTACTCTAGCTAAAATGATTAAAATAGATGCAAATACTAAACTCTAACCCATCAAGCTGGATATGAAGGATGAATTAGCACATTTTTCAGGTATCGAAGAAGAAGTTGATGGGAAGCCATGGTATCATGACATTATGTAATACATTAAAAGCTAGCAATGCTCAAAACATGCAATAAAAAATCATAAAAGGACTATTAGAAGATTGGTTATGAGTTTCTTCTTTAATAGAGATGTCCTCTATAAAAGAAGTTAAGATCAAGTACTTTTAATATGTGTGAATGCAACTGAAGTAATGAGGATTATCGAAGAAGTGCATGATGAAGTTTATGAGGCACATGCAAATGGTTATATGATGATTCGGCAAATTATGAGGGCCGATTAGTATTGGTTGATAATAGAGAGTGACTATATTGATTATGCCAAAAAATGCCATAAATGCCAAATTTATGCTGATAAGATTCATGCTCTTCCAATAGCATTACATATTTTGACTCTTTCGTGGGCATTCTCTATGTAGGGCATGGATGTTATCAATTCCATCATTCCAAAAGCTTCAAATGGGCATAGATTCATATTTGTGATGATTGATTACTTCACGAAGTGGATAAAAAATGTATCATATGCTAGTGTGACTCGATTTGTGGTATGTAAGTTCATAAAAAAAGAGATAATATACAGATATGGGTTTTTAAACACAATTATTTATGATAATGCTAAAAACTTGAATAACAAAATGATGAATGAAGTGTGCATTCAGTTCAAGATCCATCATCATAATTCGGTACCATATCGTCCAAAGATGAATGGGACAGTGGAGGCTACAAATAAAAATATCAAAAAAATCTTAGAAAAAATAATTGATACTTACAAAGATTGGTATAAAAAGTTACCTTTTGCTTTGCATGCTTATAGACATCAGTCTGAACATCTACTAAGGCCACCTCATTTTTTTTTATATATAGAATTAAAGCTATGCTCCCGATCGAAGTAAAAATTCCCTTACTAAGAGTTCTAATATAGGTAAAGTTAAAAGAAACAAAATGGGTTTGGAATCGCTAAGAACAGTTGAACCTCATTGAAGAGAAAAGACTTAAAGCACTTTGTCATGATTAATTATAGCAAAAGAGGATAATGAAAGCACATGACAAGAAAATTCGTCTTCGTTGCTTTAGGGAATGAGACTTAGTGTTGAAAATGATCCTTTTAAGTCAACATGACAATCGAAGAAAATGGATACCAAATTACGAAGGCCTGTACGTGGTGAAAAAAGCCTTTTTTGGTGGGGCATTAATTTTGACAGAGATGGATGGAGGTGATTTACTTACTTCAATAAATTTAGATGCTATAAAAAATATATTTTACTTGAAAAAAAAATGATGACTTATCTAAGCTGAAAACCTGAAAAGGTAGCTTGGATTAGAAGGAAAAGCATCATCAAGAGAAAATCCTATAACATAGGGGTAAGTATAGTTTGACGAACTTTGAAGAATCATGAAAGTCATCTGATTTAGTTTTTTTTTTTAAATCTAAGAATATTTTGTTCATGATTATCTTGTGATCATTATTTGAGCACCTTTGTTTTGACTCAAACACTTTACTATACACTTATTATCAGTCTAATGAAATATGCTATCTTTTATTTGAAAATAATGCCTATCCATTCCTTTATTCTCATTTGATATTTTTGTTCACCTTACAAATAGGAGAAATGTATGATTGCATTTTGTTTGTCTTAAACTTAAAATGATGAAAAGGAAAACAAACATGAAAGATTTTAGCATTACTTTTTAAAAGTTGACAAAGATAAATGAAAAAAGATGAGAAAAGCATGATAAGACATTAATTTTATAGACTTTTGAAGAAGAAAAGTATTGTTAGGGAAGAATACAATGGTCAAATGTTAAGAATAGATCAGTCATATGACAATTGTTCGAGAACCTTTTTACTATAATGAATAATTTTGATTGCTTTACATACATTGCATTTAGAGCACTCAGTACATACATTCAGGAGCAATTATAATAAGGACAGAGACTTTTCATTTCTCAATGAAAAACAAGATTTTGATATTCGGATGAAGATAATAATCAAACAAAAGATTTCAAAAGAGAAAAATTTACTTGTTCAAAGATGAAAACTCGGTTTCGAGAACAACTGATGAATTTTAAAGTTGTTAAGCCTCTACTTAGAGGAATTTTTTCTAAGATGAAAGTTTTAAAGTTGTTAAGCCTCAACTTTTTCAAGATAAAATTTTAAAATTGTCGAGCCTCAGCTTAGATGAGCTTTTTTCAAATAAGATTTTTAAAAGTTGTTGAGCCTCTGCTTAAAGGAGTTTTCTAAGATGATGAATTTTTAAAGTTATTGAGCCTTTGCTTAGAGGAGTTTTTTCAAGATGAAGTTTTAAAGTTGTTGAACCTCTGCTAAGATGAGCTTTTCAAGATAGATTTTTTAAGTTGTTGAGCTTCTGCTTAGAGGAGCTTTTTCAAGATGAAGTTTTAAAGTTGTTGAGCCTCTGCTGAGAGGAGCTTTTTCAAGATGAATTTTTAAAATTGTTGAGCCTATACTTAGAGGAGCCTTTTTAATTTTTCAAAAGTCGTTAAGCCTCTATTTAGAAGGGCCTCTTTAAATTTTTAAAAGTTGTTAAGCCTCTACTTAGATGAACCTTTTTTAAATTTTTAAAAGTTGTTGAACCTCTATTCAGAGGAGTCTTTTAAATTTTTAAAAAAGTTGTTAACCTTCTGGAGTCTTTAAAAAAAAAGATTTTATGCTCAATGTTTCTTCTTTCCAAACAAAATGGTTGTTTGTTTGTCTTTGCCTTATTCCTGATTCTCAGAAATAGGCAAAGAAGGACAGCTATAAGCATCATTTTGTATTTATTATTTTTTTTCTTTTTCGATTTAGCTCAATAGAAATCTAAGTGCATTAACTACACTCTCCCTAAAGTCTAAAATCACAGCCACCGCCATCATCGACAATCGCCTGATATACTACCTAACTTGACAGCGTGAATTTTAGGTTGAAAATATAGGATTCAAATCCCAAAAAATTTGGGATTTGAATATCAAAAAGCTCTATAAATATAGCTTAATTCTAACATGAAAAAGAAGAGAGATCGATTAAAAAATTAGGGGAGGCCATCGATAAAAAAAAAAAACTTTCTATGTGAAAAAAGGAAAAGAATAAAAACACAAACAAAACTCAGCCTCTGAAAACAAAGACTACAGCGCCAAATAAAAAAAATAACACAAACAAAAAATAAAAATTGATCAAACCTTCCAAGCCAGATCTACGTCGTTTGGAGCCTATTTTTGTAAAACCAGGCTTAGATTTGGACTCTAAAGGTTGTGAAAAGCATTTTAGTGTTTTTTGAAAAAAAATTTGATCATCAATGATGGCAACCGGAGCTCATCGATGGTGAAGAATGCTGCGGTTATCAAGGCGGATGGTCACCAGCCCCAGATCAGTCTGAAAAAAAAAAGAGAAAGAAAAGTTTTTTTTTTTTTTGGATAGGGGGAGAAGTGACAAAAATTTATTTTTTGACTTTTATATAGAAGGCTAAACCCAAAACAATGTCATTTCATTTAAATGTCCAAAACAATACCGTTTTAGTCCTTGAGAATCCGCGTATTAACCCGTGACCCAATCCGAGATCCGCACACCTGACCCGATGACCCATCCATTCCTCAACCTTTGATCGATCTAGCTGAATCGACCCAAACTAAACCGAACAATCCCTAAAGCCCTGACTCCGAACTGCCCTAACCAGACCAAACCGCTAACACTAGATAGAACCGTCGAACCAATCCATGCATTGACCAGATCATTGACTGATTCGGTTCAAGTAAAAATTTTTTTAAAAATTTTTAAAGATTTTTTTATATATTATTTTGTTATTTTAATTATTATTCTTAATATTTATGTATGTTAAAATGTTTAAATTTACCAAAATAATTTTTTGTTATTTTATAATAATAATTAATAAAATAAATGATGAAATATATAATAAAAATTTTTGATAATTTTTAATAAACCTTATAAAATAATTGGTAAAAAATGTTATAATTATAATACAAAATTAATAAAAAATAAGAAAAAAAATTTTATACGACGATGAGATTCAAAAATACTCCGAGTAGTGATGCCCATAAAATATTTAGGTGAAAAGATTTTTTTAAATACTATCAGTGTATTGGAGTATTTATAAAAAATTTTTAATACAATAAAATTTTTTTATTAATAAAAAATTAAAAATTATTAATTAATTAAAGGAATAATAATATAAATAAGGAAAAAAAAAATTTATCCAATGATGGGATTCTAAAAGTATTCTAAGTAGTGATGGTTTACGAATTTCTAGGTGATAAGATTTTTTTAAAATATTATCAGTGTATTAAAATATTTATATAAAAACTTCAATATAATAAAAATTCTTTTTTCTTCAAAAATTTAAATTAAAAATAAAAAATTAAATAAAACAATTAAGAAAATTTCTAAAAAAGAGAATAAAATGTGTGCATCAACATAGTAACATTTTGCATTGCGTGCACAACATAGTTTTTTTTATGAAAAGTAAATTTGAGCCTCCGAGGATGATGTTCTGTGGTATTCCAAGAAGTGATGCCTTATAAATCTCTATGTGAGAAATAGTTCTTCTAATGTTTCAAACGTATTAAAACATTTTAAGAATTATTTTGATAAAAGGGTTTTAATTTATTTTTCTCGAATAAAATTTGAATACTAAAAAATAAAATAAAATTTAAAAAATAATTTCTAATAAATGAAAATTCAAGGAAATTATTTATAAAATTATTTTTCAAACAAAAAAAAAAGACTGTTTTTATTAAAATCAATGGATAACACATAGTTAATTAATACCGTTTTAAACGGACGTTGTGGGGGTACTAATCATTTCTTGCATGTAATCGACTCCCGAACCTAAACTGTTGCGTAAACTTTAAAATGATCCTTTTAATAAATTTTAATTAATTTTAAGATTTTATTAAAAAGATATACTTTAATAAATGGCCAATCGCACTTAGCCAAAAGAGATTGGTGGCGACTCTCTTTTTTTATTTTTTTTCAAATTCATTGGACAGACACAAAATCATTACGATAAAGATTTACGTCTTATGTGTGTGTTTGTTTGTGAGCAGACTAAAGAAAATTAAGAGAGTCCACATAGGTATGATGCATTGATGCATATGAGTATGTTCTTGATTGTGTTGAAAGAGTGCACATGTGTATATATTTATTTGGGTTGATAACACTTCATAGGACTAGAAGAGATTAAGAGGATATATGCGTATTGATTGTTGAGTGATTGATATGTTTTCATATATATTTGTAATTTTTTTGTAATTAGTAGATCTTATTTTTTATCCGTGAATATAAGTTAATTAAATCGAATCATGATAAATTATTATCTCTTGTATGTTTAATTAATTATTTGATTATACTTTCATTAACGTGAATTAAATTAAAGCTTTTTACCTAATAAATAATATTAAAGTTGTGCGATTTTTAATAAGTGATATCAAAGTTATGAGTTATGATGGTCCAAATAGTTCCCAGGCAAGAAGCTATTAAACAATCACCTGGAAATGAAAGAGGTAGAGGCAATGGTGCAGGAAGAAGGCGTAAAGCAAATCCTGATTTTGATCATTCTGAAACCAGCTCTTCTGCTGGAAATGGTGGCAAAATTTGTCAGGAAATTGATGGGGAGAAGTTAGATCAACCACAGGCAGTGCGAAGGGTAAGCTTTCCTCCTTTTCGGGTTTTCCCCGTTTAACTTCCTCACTTAAAAAAACTCTAATTTAATTAAGTGCTATATGACATAGAGTTATTTTTTAAATTTTAATAATTTTATATTAAAAAATATGTGAATATGATGTAATATATATGTAATGATTTAAACTTAAATTGATAAAATATTTTTTATAAAATAAAATTATAAAATTTTTAGATTAAATTAAATAGTATCTTATAAATTAAATGTAGACCTTCACACTTATGGATTTTATTGCAGTTTTAGAGTTAAAGAATAGGCCATTTGGCTCCAAATTTACTGATATTTTCAATTGAGCTGGCAGCTACAGGAAAGGTTGGATTTTAAAGGCATGTCTTTTTCAATGAGAGTACACATCAAGATACAGAAAATACTCAATGGTTTGATTTGATTTGGTTGCAGGACGTGATGCCTGCCTTCTTGGATGAATAAAACACAACATTTATCTTAGAAAACGAATTTCCTAGAGAAGGGGAAACTAAAAAAACACAAAACAGAAGTTTGAAAGAGATTACTTTATGGGACTGGTATCAATGACAATATTCTGCATTTTCTTAACCAAAGAAAAGCATCCAGTGCTTTCTATTTCAGTGATCATATATTTTTCAATATTTACTTACTAGTAGTATACTAAATTTGCATGCCATGGTCTGGTTATTCTTAGTCATATGCACAAGATCACATCATTGAATTTGTGAAATATATTTATTTTAATTTAAAATTATCAAAAATTAAACTTTGATCATTGAAATTAAAAATATAACATCAAATCAACAAATCACATGATTTTTGGTTAGATCTTCATTTCCTTTTTATAATCCCATAATCCGTAAAACTTGGGTTTTTTAATTTGAAATTTTTGTATAATCAGCAAAATGTTTTTTTCCCTAAATTATTGACATTTTCTAATGAGGTCTTTTCTGTTTACAAGACAAGTATATCATCCCAGAGAGATATTTCTTTTATAGGGTAAGAAAAGAATACCTTGTGATGCCTGCTAGGATTCTAATGTATAAAAAGAATTTCACATGAACAAATTTGATTAAAACCTTAAATCTTTTCTTCTCCTACATATTGTTAGCAAGTAAAAAGGTAATTAAGTTCTCATGGAAGAGCTTCTGAAGAAACCTGGTATGTTTTCTTTCCTTTTCCAAATCTCCCTTTTCCTTGTTTTGTTAGTTGGTTGAAAACCAAATTTACTTTTCTTAAAAGAGAATATTATGATTCCAAAATAGCAATTACTTTTGAATCAAACTATAATCCTTATGATGTATTTGGTATATAAAATTATGATAAAATATAATAAAATAATATTATAAATATGATTAAATTAAATAATGTTATTTCATATTGTGTTTGATATGTGTAACGAATAGGATAAAATAATTTATTTATTAGTCAAAATTATTTTTTCTCAAAGTTTATACAATTTAAATATTGAGTAATTTATTTATTAGTCAAAATTATCCTTCTTCAAAATTTATATAATTTAAATTATTAATTTAATTTTTAAAAGTATAATAGGACATAAGTTCAATCTCGTTGATTAAAAATAATTCTCTTCACTTTTGGAGAATTAAATCATCCTATACTAAGAAGATGATTAATCCTCATTGTAATCTTATCACATTCTTTAGATATAAATCAAACAAAATATAGAATGATTATCATCCTATCTTATCCATCATCATATACACTAAATATAACCTTAATCACTTATCTTTGAAATCTTTATGATCTTGTTTTCCCCAATTACTAGCAATAAGATACGAGTCTTCACTCTTGATTGATTATTAATGATTTTTTTTGTAATTCTTTATAAATAATGTATCTTTTTACTCTTTCGTAGATGTAGACAAATTAAGTATCAAATCACGTTCAATTATTATCTTTTATGTTATTAATTTATGATTTGATTATGCTTCCATTTGATTAGATGATTAATTGATCCATGTCTTTGTGTCTAAAAATTTTGTTTTATATTATAAGTTAGTTGAGATCATGGATAAAATGATTAAATGAAATTCTTACTGATGTTTGTAGGAATCAAAGGAGTTACAAGAGATCTTCCACCAGCTCATTATTTATTCAACATAGAGTCATTCTCTTTGTTGGCTAACACAGGGTTGGAAAAGTATGAATCCCATGCATTTGAAGTTGGTGGCTACAACTGGTGAGATTTACTTTTCTTGAGAAATGTTTTACCTACTAAAGAATGTGGGATTTAATCACAATGGTTTGCCTTTTTTTAGGAGATTAATTTTTTGTAAGATTGAGATTTAATTCGAATGATCTTACAATGTTCGCGACCATCTTCACTTTTTTATACTAAAAAAAATCTAATTTAAAAATAAAAAATAGGGAAGATGGGCAAATTTATTAGCATGCTTGAATGAGAGCTGCTAATGGAAGAACTAGTTATGTTTTAGTCATGATTTGTTTCAAAGCTCTTTCATTTTCCTCTTACATTCTTTGGCAATCTGCAGGAGGTTGTCACTCTACCCAAATGGAAACAAGAAAAGCAATGGCTTTGGCTTCATCTCCCTTTACTTACAAATTGAAGAGACAGAAGATCTTCCCCGCACTTGGGAAGTAAATGCCAACTTTAGGTTCTTCGTACTTGATCAAATTCACGGCAAATACTTAACCATTGAAGGTCTATCTTTTCCTATATAATTTGAAATTAAAAAAAAATTAATTTAAATTTCAGACTTATTGGATTTGATTTTTTAAAAGTAAAACACAAATCAACAGAGCTATACTTCATATTCAAACTCCATTGATATATATAAGATAATAATAATCTCTTGTTTTTTTATGTTGGAGAAGGTGATGGTGCGATTAAGCGATTTTTCAATATGAAAACTGAATGGGGCGATGCTCAATTACTCTCTCTTGATCACTTCAATGATGCTTCAAATGGATACTTAGTTGATGATTGTTGCACATTTGGGGTGGAGATTTTTGTGATCAAACAAACAGGAAAATTGGAGCGTCTTTCCATGACAAAGGATCCTCCCAACAATACAATAACTTTCACCCTACAAAACTATTCAAAATCATACTCTGACTTCTATGTCTCTGATGCTCAAACCATTGGAGACTCAAATTGGTAGCAGAAACTCTGCCTTATTTCAATCTTAATCTCTTTTTCACTTCCTTTCGAATTTTGTTATTGCTACTAGATAATATCACGAACGACTTTGAATTATAATAAAATATTTAATGTGATATAATTAAATTTTAAAAATATTTCATATAACACTTGAATTATAAATATATTAATTAATTTGATAAATTATTTGTCGGCAAATAATGTTAGAAGTAAATACTACATTAGTTTTAGATATTGCATTAGAGATTTTTAAAATTTAAATGTCATATTGAATGTTTTACTATATTTCAAGGAACATTTCTGACATAACCTATTGGTATTTATGGATTCTGAGAATGAAAATATACAGGAAATTGTATGTTTATCCTAGAGGAGGGGGAAGCTGGAAGAATATAGCACTTTCTGTGTACTTGGAGTTGGTAGAGGCTTTCAATTTTCCACCTAAACGAAAAGTTTATGCACAATACAAGTTGAGAGTCAAAGACCAATACAATTCCAATAACAACAGAGAAAAAACATGTAATCGACCTTGTCTCGCTACACTTAGAAAATTTTTAAACAGAACAACTTAAAATTGTCCTTCTCTTTTGTTCTTAATCCCTTTAAATTCTCCCATTTTGTAGGTTCAGTTTGGTTTACGGCTACATCCCGTCGATGGGGTTATCCGTACTTCATGTCAGTGCTGGATCTCCAGGACAAATCAAAAAACTACATTTTGGGTGATACTTTGATAGTTGAAGCAGAAATCATCATCGTTTCTAAAGTCAAACTTTTCTTGTAGAGCAAATTTATTCGAGGGTATATAATTGCTATATGGATTGATGCATTTAGCTCTTCCTTTATTCATTGTTACTGAAGTAATAACACTATAAAATTCTTTATTTTTCATATATACTGCTCAAAATTACAGTGAAAATGTTTTTTTTATTATTATAAATGAAATATTTAAAGATTGAACTCTGTTTAAAATGAATTAAAAAATAGTTAATTCAATCAATTTCATTATTAATTTTAAAAATAAAAAATTAATCGAATTAACATATTAAATCATTGAACTCAACTAATCATTATTAAAACTGAATAGACCTAACAGACTTATTGAATTTAGTCAATTTCAGTTAATAATAATGTTAGAATAGATTAGATCTGATAATTGATATATTTATATTATGTTAAATATTAAATTTTATATATTTTTATAATATTTTATATAAAAATTGTGTGTTATAAATCATATTGATATAAAAACATGAAATTTTTTTTTTGTTGATCTTATATATAATTATTATTAAAATTTTAAATCATATTATTTTTATTTTTTATTTTGGTATCTTATTTATATTATATAATTATATCATATTTTAGATTGTGAAATATAAAATAGACACATGCGCACTCAGGATAAAACAAGAGAGGAGAGAGAAAAGACAATTGGCGGCCAAGGCAACGTACTTTTAAGTAACTAATAATAAATCAATTTAAAAAAACAAAAAAAAAATTAAAATCTTGATGGCAGTTCACGGTCAATGGGAACTATTGGCTCTCATCGGCCGCCGCTTGTCCATCGAAACACTAGCCGAAAAGAAAATCGTCATTGGTAACCCCAAATTCCTAACCCTAAATATTCTAATTTCTTTAACAAATTATTTACATTTTGTTTTTGTTTTCGAAAATGCGAGTATTTGGGGCAGGGGAAGAAACTCTGCAGAAACTGCTGCAAATGTTTGGCTTACCCTATATTATAATATTGTTGCACCAATGGAGGCCGAGGCTTAATGTGCTTATATGGAGCTAAATAACCTTATTGATAGTGTCATAATGTATAGATGTGTAAATCTATTGCTAGATATAGATACAAGAATGAGGAACCTTCAAACAAGAATGAGGACATAGGTTCTCAATGACAGAGAAAATCAATGGGAAAATCAGTGCCTAAGCCACCAAGGAAAAGCCAGAATCCTGTTAAGTATGCTACATCTGTGATGAGCACTCCAGAACCACCTTTGCAGGCAGCTCGCAGGCAAAAAAGCTATGAAACAATCACCTGGAAATGAAAGAGGTAGAGGTAATGGTGCAGGAAGGAGGCCTAAGGCAAATCCTGATTTTGACCATTCTGAAACCAGCTCTTCTGCTGGAAATGGTGGCAAAAATTATCAGGAAGTTGATGGGGAGAAGTTAGATCAGCCACAGGCAGTGTGAAGGGTAAGCTTTCCTCCTTTTCGGGTTTCCCCGTTTAACTTCTCCACCTAAAAAAACTTTAATTTAATTAAATGTTACACGATAAAGAGTCATATTTAAAATCTCAATAATCTCATATTAAAAAAATATCTGAATATGTTATGATATATATATATATATTTAAATTTAAATTGATGAGAGCATTTATGTTTTATAAGATAAAATCATAAAATTTTTTAATCAAAATAAATAAATATTTCAATCTCCCACACTTATGTATTTGATTGCAGTTAATAGAGTTAAAGAATAGGCCATTTGGCTCCAAATTTACTGATAATTTTGAATTGAGCCGGCAGCTACAGGAAAGGTTGGATTTTAAAGGCATGTCTATTTCAATGAGAATATTCATCAAGATACAGAAAGTACTCAATGGTTTGATTTGATTTGGTTGCAGGATGTGATTCCTGCTTTCTTGGATGAATAAAACACAACATTTATCTTAAAAAAGGAATTTCCTAGAGAAGAGGAAACTAAACAAACACAAAACGGAAGTTTGAAAGAGATTACTTTATGGGATTGGTATCAATGACAATATTCTGCATTTTCTTAACCAAAGAAAAGCATCCAATGCTTTCTATTTCAGTGATCATATATTTATCAATATTTACTTACTACATTCCTTTTTTGGTAGTATACTAAATTTGCATGCTATGGTCTGATTATTCTTTAGCATATGCACAATAGATCACATCATTGAATTTGTTAAGTAGATTCTTTTTAATTTGAAATTATCATAAATTAAACTTTGATAACTGAAATTAAAAATATAACACCGAATCAATGGACCACCTAATTATTGACAAAATATTCATTTTCTCTATATAACCCCATAATCCGTAAAACTTGGATTCGCTTTAAATTTTTGTATAATTAGCAAAATGTTTTTATTCACTAATTAATTGACATTTTCTAACGAGGTCTTTTCTGTTTACAAGACAGGCATATCATCCCAAAGAGATATTTCTTTTACAGGGTAAGAAAAGAATACCTTGTGATGCCTGCAAGGATTCTAATGTATAAAAAGAATGTCACATGAACAAATTTGATTAAAACCTTAAATCTTTTCTTCTCCTACATATTGTTAGCAAGTAAAAAGGTAATTAAGTTCTCATGGAAGAGCTTCTGAAGAAACCTGGTATGTTCTGTTTCCTTTTCCAAATCTCCCTTTTCCATGTTTTGTTAGTTGGTTGAAAACCAAATTTACTTTTCTTAAAGAGAATATTATGATTCCAAAATAGCAATTACCTTTGAATCAAACTATCATCCTTAGGATGTATTTGGTATATAAAATTATGATAAAATATAATAAGATGATATTATAAATATGATTAAATTAAATAATGTTATTTCATGTTGTGTTTGTTGTGTGTAACAAATAGGATAAAATAATTTATTTATTAGTCAAAAATATCATTCCTCAAAGTTTATACAATTTAAATATTGAGTAATTTATTTATTAGTCAAAACTATCCTTCCTTAAAATTTATATAATTTAAATTATTAATATAACTTTTAAAAGTATAATAGGATATAAGTTCAATCCCGTTGATTAAAAATAATTCTCTCAACTTTGGAAGTATTAAATCATCCTATACTAAGAAGATGATTAATCCTCCTTGTAATCTTATCACATTCTTTAGATATAAATCAAACAAAATATAGAATGATTATCGTCCTATCTTATCCATCATCATGTACACTAGATATAACTTTAATCACTTATCTTTGAAATCTTTATGATCTTGTTTTCCCCAATTACTAGCAATAAGATACGAGTCTTCACCCTTGATTGATTATTAATGATTTTTTTTGTAATTCTTTATAAATAATGTATCTTTTTACTCATTCGTAGATGTAGATAAATTAAGTATTAAATCACGTTCAATTATTATCTTTTATGCTATTGATTTATGATTTGATTATGCTTCCATTTGATTAGATGATTAATTGGTCCATGTCTTTGTGTCTAAAAATTTTGTTTTATATTATAAGTTAGTTGAGATCATGGATAAAATGATTGAATGAAATTCTTACTGATGTTTGTAGGAATCAAAGGAGTTGCAAGAGATCTTCCACCAGCTCATTATTTATTCAACATAGAGTCATTCTCTTTGTTGGTTAACACAGGGTTGGAAAAGTATGAATCCCATGCATTTGAAGTTGGTGGCTACAACTGGTGAGATTTACTTTTTTTGAGAAATGTTTTACCTACTAAAGAATGTGGGATTTAATCACAATGGTTTGCCTTTTTTTAGGAGATTAACTTTTTGTAAGATTGAGATTTAATTCGAATGATCTTACAATGTTTGCGACCATCTTCACTTTTTTATACTAAAAAAAATCTAATTTAAAAATAAAAAATAGGGAAGATGGGCAAATTTATTAGAATGCTTGAATAAGAGCTACTAATGGAAGAACTAGTTATGTTTTACTCATGATTTGTTTCAAAGCTCTTTCATTTTCCTCTTACATTCTTTGGCAATCTGCAGGAGGTTGTCACTCTACCCAAATGGAAACAAGAAAAGCAATGGCTTTGGCTTCATCTCCCTTTACTTACAAATTGAAGAGACAGAAAATCTTCCCCGCACTTGGGAAGTAAATGCCAACTTTAGGTTCTTCGTACTTGATCAAATTCGCGGCAAATACTTAACCATTGAAGGTCTATCTTTTTCTATATAATTTGAAATTTTAAAAAGAAAAAGTTAATTTAAATTTCAGATTTATTGGATTTGATTTTTTAAAAGTAAAACACAAATCAACTAAGCTATACTTCAAATTCAAACTCCATTTATATATATAAGATAATAATAATCTCGTTTTTTTATGTTGGAGAAGGTGATGGTGCGATTAAGCGATTTTTCAATATGAAAACTGAATGGGGCAATGCTTAATTACTCTCTCTTGATCATTTCAATGATGATTCAAATGGATACTTAGTTGATGATTGTTGCACATTTGGGGTGGGGATTTTTGTGATCAAACAAACAGGAAAATTGGAGCGTCTTTCCACGATAAAGGATCCTCCCAACAATAAAATAACTTTCACTCTCCAAAACTATTCAAAATCATTCTCTGATCCCTATACCTCCGATATTCAAACCATTGGAGACTCAAAATGGTAGCACTGCCTTATTTCAAACTTATCACTTTTTCACTTCCTACTGAATTTTGTTGGTATTTATGGATTCTGTCGATGAAAATATACAGGAGATTGAAAGTTTATTCCAGAGGACACGGAGCCGAGAAGTATTTAGCACTTTCTGTGTTCTTGGAGCTGGTAGAGGGTTACAATCTTCCACCTAAACGAAAAGTGTATGCACAATACAAGTTAAGAGTCAAAGACCGATACTTTTCCAGTAACAACAGGGAAATTACATGTAATCGACCTTGTCTTGATACATTTGCAATGCAAATTTTTCTTCTATTTTGTTCTTAATCTCTTTAAATTCTCCCCCTTTGTAGATTCACATTGGTTTACTCCTGCATCTTGGGAGTGGGGTTCTTCATACTTCATGTCACTGCTTGATCTCCGGGACGAAAACAAATACTACATTGCGAATGATACTTTGATCGTTGAGGCAGAAATCATCATCGTTTCTAAAGTCAAACTTTTCTTATAGAGCTAATTTATTCAAGGGCATATTGCTATATGGATCGATGCATTTAGCTCTTCCTTTATTCATTATTACTGAAGGAATAACACCATAAAATTCTTTATTTTTCATATATTCTACTCAAAATTATAGTGAAAATGTTTTTTTTATTATAAATGAGATATTTAAAGATTGAACTCTATTTAAAAAACTATTAAAAAATAATTAATTCAACCGAATCCATCGTTAATTTTGAAAATAAAAAAATCAATTTAATTAACATATTAAACCGATTATTATTAAAACTGAATAAACCAAACGTATTTATTGAATCAAGTAAATTTCAGTTGATAAGAATGATGGAATAGATTAAATCTGATGATTTGTGTATTCACATAATATAAAATATTAAAATTCGTATATTTATATAGTGTTTTACATAAAACTTACGTATAATTTATATTGACATAAAAATATGAAATATATTTTTTTAGATTTATTAAACCTATATATAATTATTACTAAAACTTTAAATAGTATCATTTTCGTTTTTTTTTTTCATATCGTGTTATCATATTGCGTAAATTATTAGATCTAGAATATAGGTATGCTCACTCTAAATAAAACAAGAGAGGAGAGAGAAAAGACAAAACGACGTAGTTTCTGTCCATCGCTCAGCCTCTTGGCATTGGCGCCAAAGGTAACGAATTTTTCAGTAACTAATAATAAATCCACGAAAAAACAAACAAATAAATAAATAAATCTTGCAAAGCAAGCAAAAAAAAGGGAGTTCACGATCTATGGAAACTACTGGCTCTTATCGGCTGTCGCGCGTCCGTCATAACACTAGCCGGGAAGAAAATCGCCATTGGTGACCCCAAATTCCTAACCCTAACTATTCTAATTTCTTTAACAAACTATTTTTTTTTTTCGAAGATGCAAGTATTTGGATGGTTCAATTCCTGAAAGCGATAAGAGATGAGAAAGGAGAACAGAAGGGATAAAATATAACAAATTAGAGAATTGCATCTAACTTTTTGTGGTCAATATTGAGGAATTTTAGGTGTTTTGGAATGTTGCTTTCTATTGAATCTTCTCTATCCTCAAAATGCTCTCTGCCTAATATCTACTAATAATTTTGTGCATGTTACAGAAATAATCGAATGGAGTTGAGTTGTTATAGTAAAAAGTTTGAACTCGATAACTTGACTCAAAATGAAAGTTAAGCTACTCAAACTTATTCGATTATATTTGTTTATCAAATAAAAAATGAGCTTGATTTTCATGTTCGATTTTAAATTTGATTATTTGTATTCAAACTTAAGTTTGAGCTCGAATTCATATATCTATAAAGGTAAAATTGTAATTTTTTAATTAAAATAATAAAATATATATTAAAATGTAAAACATTGATTAGGCTCATCAACTATTCTAGCCGAATATTAGAAAGCTTGAATTCGATTTATTCGAAAAATCGAGTTGCTCAAGCTCAAACTCGACTCAACAATGATCAAATCGAATTCAAATTTTATCCAAATTTAATTCGAATAGCTTGCAAATACTGATTTGATATTTATACCCTAGTGCACGTGGTGCTCTGTAGGAACTGCTGCAAATGTTTGGCTTACCCTATATTATAATATTATTGCACCAATGGAGGCAGAAGCTCAATGTGCTTATGTGGAGCTAACTAACCTTGTTGATGGTGTTGTCACTGATGATTCTGATATATTCTTGTTTGCAAGTGGATAAGTCAACTGAGCCTTTCACATGGGGAAGGCCAGATCTTTTTGTGCTTCGTAAGTAAGTAGCCTTACATTTAGCTCTAAGCTTTTAACAAAATTAGTAATCCCATGTTACTTTCCTTTAAAGTATGTTCTGTCTTAGCAAACATTTTAACAAGACTAACACTTTTGGGGTTCTTGCTTTAGTATGTTATGTAAGTGATAATTGGTTTCTGATTTGCTTTGATTGCATGCAGACTGTGCTGTGAGAAGTTTGGCAGAAATCAGACAAGTTGCTACTGCCTGTTTTAAGTGAGTACGAAAAACGTGAGGTTTGAGACTTTTCCCTCTCCGTATCATTTCTGCATGGTTGTGCACATTATGCACTTGAAAGCATTTGCAGCATCACCTAGTAAAAAATAAAGAACAGAGTGGTGACTGTTCATGCTTCTTTATTTTGTGATTGTTGATGGATTTATCATAGATGAAGTTACTGATAACATATATTTTAACTTGTTGGATGAATAACACACAACATTTATCTTAAAAAAGGAATTTCCTGGAGAAGGGGAAACTAAAAAAACACAAAACAGAAGTTCCAAAGAGATTACTTTATGGGATTGGTATCAATGACAATATTCTGCATTTTCTTAACCAAAGAAAAGCATCCAGTGCTTTCTTTTTCAGTGATCATATATTTTTCAATATTTGCTTACTACATCCTTTTTTGGTAGTATACTAAATTTGCATGCTATGGTCTGATTATTCTTTAGCATATGCACAATAGATCACATCATTGAATTTGTTAAGTAGATTTTTTTTTAATTTGAAATTATCATAAATTAAACTTTGATAACTGAAATTAAAAATATAACACCGAATCAATGGATCACATAATTATTGACAAAATATTCATTTCCTCTATATAACCCCGTAATCCGTAAAACTTGGATTCGCCTTAAATTTTTGTATAATCAGCAAAATGTTTTTATTCACTAAATTAATTGACATTTTCTAATGAGGTCTTTTCTGTTTACAAGACAAGCATATCATCCCAAAGAGATATTTCTTTTACAGGGTAAGAAAAGAATACCTTGTGATGCCTGCAAGGATTCTAATGTATAAAAAGAATGTCACATGAACAAATTTGATTAAAACCTTAAATCCTTTCTTCTCCTACATATAGTTAGCAAGTAAAAAGGTAATTAAGTTCTCATGGAAGAGCTTCTGAAGAAACCTGGTATGTTCTGTTTCCCTTTCAAAATCTCCCTTTTCATGTTTTGTTAGTTGGTTGAAAACTAAATTTACTTTTCTTAAAGAGAATATTATGATTCCAAAATAACAATAACTTTTGAGTCAAACTATCATTCTTATTCAGTTGTCTTTGAAATCGTTTTGTTCTTGTTCTCCCCAATTACTAGCAATAAGAAAAAAGCTAGCAATTTTTGTTGAGAGTTTGGCTTCAATCTCTTCATCACACATTGAAAGTTTAGTAGAATTATAAGAGTCTTCGTCGTTATTTAATTGTTAATGATTTGTTTATATAATTCTTTATAAATAGTGAATCTTTTTACTCATCTGTAAATGTAGGCAAATTAAGTAACGAGTTATATTAAATTATTATTTTTTGTGCGAGTTATTTATAGTTTGATTATGCTTCCATTTAATTAGATGATTAATTGGTTGATGTCTTTGTGTCTAAGAATTTTATTTTATTAGCTGAGATCATGGATAAATTGATTAAATGAAACACTAACTCAATTCAGTAATGAAATTCTAACTGATGTTTGTAGAAATCAAAAGAGTTACAAGAGATCTTCCACCAGCTCATTATTTATTCAACATAGAGTCATTCTCTTTGTTGGTTAACACAGGGGTGGAAAAGTATGAATCCCATGCATTTGAAGTTGGTGGCTACAACTGGTGAGATTTACCTTTTTGAGAAATGTTTTACCTACTAAAAAATGTGGGATTTATTCACAATGGTTCGCTTTTTTTTAGGAGATTAATTTTTTCGTAAGATTGAAATTTAATTGGATTGCTCTTATAATGTACCGTTTTCACTTTTTTATAAAAAAAAAAAAAATTGTAATTGAAAATAAAAAAAAAAATCAAATTGTCTTCAATTTTTTTAGTAAAAAAATCTAATTTAAAAATTAAAAAATGGATTTCGGATATTAAAACCATAAAAGGAAATTAGGGAAGATGGGCATACTTATTAGAATGCTCGAATAAGAGCTAATAATGGAAAAACTAGTTATGTTTTACACATGCTTTGTCTGAAATTTCTTTCATTTTCTTCTTACATTCTTTGGCAATCTGCAGGAGGTTGTCACTCTACCCCGCTGGAAACAAGAAAAGCAATGGCAATGGCTTCATCTCCCTTTACTTACAAATTCAAGTGACAGAAAATCTTCCTCGTACTTGGGAAGTAAATGCCAACTTTGGGTTCTTCATACTTGATCAAATTCGTGACAAATACTTAACCATTGAAGGTCTATCCTTTCCTACAAAATTTTTTTCTTATAAACTTCATCATTTAATTTTTAGTAAAAAGTAACTTGCAGTTTGAAAATAAAAAGATTAATTTAAATTTTAAATTTATTGGATTCCTGTGTCTCTTTCATTTCATATTGAGAAATTATGGAGAGAATGAAACCTAAATTTGTAATGTGCCTTTTGTGAGATAAAATCATGAAATTTTAAAATCAAAATGAATAATACTTCACAGGTTAGATGTGGGTCTCTACAAATGGTATCACAGCGATCACCAGTCGGATAGGATGATAATATCCAGTAGGTTAGGTGTGGGTCTTCACAAATAATATTAGAGTGAGATTGGGTGTGGAGACGTTGGATAGGAACTAAGTATTTCACCGTGGAACGTCAAGTTTTATTGTAGGATTCTAGAGGCGGTTACCAATTGGACAAGATGACAACACCTCGCAGGTTTGTGACAATATTTCACAGGTTGGATGTGGGTCTCCACAAATGATATTAGAGTGGTTATCAGTCGAATATGAACTAAGTGATGTGGAGTTGTCGAATTGGAACTAAGCGAACTAACTGGTGTGGACTGGTGTGGAGACGTCGGATTGGAACTAAGTGTTACGCTATAGAACGTCATGTTTTAAAACAAGATTCTAGAGGTGGTTACCAATCAAACAAGATGACAATATCTCATAGTTTGGGCGTGGGTATCCACAAATGGTATCAAAACGGTTATCAGTCGAATAGAAACCAAGTGCTACATCGTATAACATCAAGAGCGATTACCAATTGGATAGGAACTAAGTACTACACCGTAAAATGTCAAGAGTGGTTACCAATTGAATAGGAACTAAATGTTACATTGTAGAACGTCAAGTTTTATTGCAAGATTCTAGAAGCGGTTACCAGTTGAATAGAATGACAATACCTCGTAAGTTGGGTATAAGTCTCCACAAATTGTATCAAAGCGGTTATCAGTTGGATAGAAACTAAGTGTTACACCATGCTATGTCGTAGAACGTCAAAAGCAGTTACCAATCAGATAGGAACTAAGTGTTATACCATAGAACATCAAGTTTTATCGCAGGATTCTAAACGCGGTTACCAGTCGAATAGAATGACAATACCTCGTAAATTAAGTGTGAGTCTCTACAAATAGTATTAGAATGGTTATCAGTCATATAGGAACTAAGTGTTACACTGTTGAACGTCAAGAGCGGTTACCAAATTTTATTAGAAATGTCAAAAACGATTACTAGTCGGATAGAAACTAAGTGTTGCACCGTGAAACATCAAGTTTTATGGCACGATTCTAGATGCAGATACTAGTAAGAGAGGATGATAATATCTCGCAAGTTAAGTGTAAATCTCCACAAATGGTATCAAAGTAGTTACCAATCAGATAAGAACTAAATGCTACAATGTGAAACGTCAAGTTTTATCATAAGATTCTAGAGGTAACTCTCACAATGTAGCATTTAACTCTTGTACAACTGGTAACCTAGCTCTGATACTATTTGGAGAGATCCACACTCAATTTGAAAGGTATTATCCACTTTGACTTTTATGTCTCATGATTTTATCTCACAAAAAAAAAAAAAACAAAAAAACTCACAAGTTTGGATTTAAGATTCTACTTATATATTATAACATATCATCAAAATCTCTTGATGTGGAACTGAAGTGTCACAATTTCATTTTTTTAAAACTGATATATGAATCAACTATCCTATGCCTTGAATCCACGCTTCATCATCTCTTGTTTTTTATGTTGCAGAAGGTGACGGGGCGATTAAGCGATTTTACCATATGAAAACTGAATGGGGCATTGCTCAATTACTCTCTCTTGATCACTTTAATGCTGCTTCGAATGGATACCTAGTTGATGATTGTTGCACATTTGGGGTGGAGATTTTTGTGATCAAACATACTGGAAAATTGGAGCGTCTTTCCATGATAAAGGATCCTCCCGACAATACAATAACTTTCACCCTACAAAACTATTCAAAATCATACTCTGACTTCTATACCTCCGATGCTCAAACCATTGGAGACTCAAATTGGTAGAAGAAACTCTGCCTTATTTCGAACTTATCTTTTTTTTCACTTCCTTTTGAATTTTGTCATTGCTACCAGATAATATCATGAATGACCTTGAACTATAGGAAAATGTTTAATGTGATATGATTGAATTTTAAAAATCTCTTATATGACACTTGAATTATGAATCTGTTAATTAATGTGATAGACTATTTGTCAGCTAACGATATTAAAAGTAAATCCTATATTAGTTTTAAATATTGCATTAGAGATTTTTTAAATTCAAATATCATAATGAACATTTTACTATACTTAAAAGGATATTCCTGACATTAAAACTATTGGTATTTATGGATTCTATGAATGAAAATACACAGGAAATTGAAAGTTTATCCTAAAGGGAAGGGAGCAAGCAAGGATAGATATCTTTCTTTGTACTTGGAGGTAGAGGCTTTCAATTTTCCACCTGAACGAAAAGTTTATGCACAATACAAGTTGAGAGTCAAAGACCAATACAATTCCAGATACAACAGGGAAAATACAAGTAATCGACCTTGTCTCGCTACATTTAGAAAATTTTTAAACAGAACAACTTAAAATTGCCCTTCTGTTTTGTTCTTAATCTCTTTAAATTCTTCCCTTTTGTAGCTTCAGATTGGTTTACTGCTGCAAGTTATAGTTGGGGTTATACGTACTTCATGTCACTGCTGGATCTCCAGAACAAATCAAATGACTACATTTGGAATGATACTTTGATAGTTGAAGCAGAAATCATCATCGTTTCTAAAGTCAAACTTTTCTTGTAGAGCAAATTTATTCGAGGGTATATAATTGCTATATGGACTGATGCATTTAGCTCTTCCTTTATTCATTGTTACTGAAGTAATAACACTATAAAATTCTTTATTTTTCATATATACTGCTCAAAATTACAATGAAAATGTTTTTTTTTTATTATAAATGAAATAGTTAAAGATTGAACTCTGTTTAAAATGAATTAAAAAATAGTTAATTCAATCAATTTCATTATTAATTTTAAAAATAAAAAATTAATTGAATTAACATATTAAATCATTTAACTCAACTAATCATTATTAAAACTGAATAGACCTAACAGACTTATTGAATTTAGTCAATTTCAGTTAATAATAATGTTAGAATAGATTAGATCTGATAATTGATATATTTATATTATGTCAAATATTAAATTTTATATATTTTTATAATATTTTATATAAAAATTATGTGTTATAAATCATGTTGATATAAAAACATAAAATATATTTTTTTTTTATTTTGGTAATCTTATATATAATTATTATTAAAATTTTAAATCATATCATTTTTATTTTTTATTTTGGTATCCTATTTATATTATGTAATTATATCATATTTTAGATTGTGGGATATAAAATAGACGTATGCGCACTCAGGATAAAACAAGAGAGGAGAGAGAAAAGACAATAAGCAGCCAAGGCAACGTACTTTTAAGTAACTAATAATAAATTCATTAAAAAAAAAAAAAAAAATTAAAATCTTGATGGCAGTTCACGGTCAATGGGAACTACTGGCTCTTATCGGCCGCCGCTTGTCCATCGAAACACTAGCCGAAAAGAAAATCGCCATTGGTAACCCCAAATTCCTAACCCTAAATATTCTAATTTCTTTAACAAATTATTTACATTTTGTTTTTGTTTTCGAAAATGCGAGTATTTGGGGCAGGGGAAGAAACTCTGCAGGAACTGCTGCAAATGTTTGGCTTACCCTATATTATAATATTGTTGCACCAATGGAGGCAGAGGCTTAATGTGCTTATATGGAGCTAAATAACCTTATTGATAGTGTCATAATGTATAGATGTGTAAATCTATTGTTAGATATACATTAAAGAATGAGGAACCTTCAAACAAGAATGAGGACATAGGTTCTCAATGACGGAGAAAATCAATGGGAAAATCAGTGCCTAAGCCACCAAGGAAAAGCCAGAATCCTGTTAAGTATGCTACATCTGTGATGAGCACTCCAGAACCACCTTTGCAGGCAGCTCGCAGGCAAAAAAGCTATGAAACAATCACCTGGAAATGAAAGAGGTAGAGGTAATGGTGCAGGAAGAAGGCCTAAGGCAAATCCTGATTTTGACCATTCTGAAACCAGCTCTTCTGCTGGAAATGGTGGCAAAAATTATCAGGAAGTTGATGGGGAGAAGTTAGATCGGCCACAGGCAGTGTGAAGGGTAAGCTTTCCTCCTTTTCGGGTTTCCCCGTTTAACTTCTCCACCTAAAAAAACTTTAATTTAATTAAGTGTTCTACGGTAAAGAGTCATCTTTAAAATCTAAATAATCTCATATTAAAAAATATCTGAATATGTTATGATATATATATATATATATATAAATCTAGATTTAAATTGATGAGAGCATTTATGTTTTATAAGATAAAATCATAAAATTTTTTAATCAAAATAAATAATATTTCATAAATTAGGTTCAATCTCCCACACTTATGTATTTGATTGCAGTTAATAGAGTTAAAGAATAGGCCATTTGGCTCCAAATTTACTGATAATTTTGAATTGAGCCGGCAGCTACAGGAAAGGTTGGATTTTAAAGGCATGTCTATTTCAATGAGAATATTCATCAAGATACAGAAAGTACTCAATGGTTTGATGTGATTTGATTTGTTGTGTGTAACAAATAGGATAAAATAATTTATTTATTAGTCAAAAATATCATTCCTCAAAGTTTATACAATTTAAATATTGAGTAATTTATTTATTAGTCAAAATTATCCTTCCTTAAAATTTATATAATTTAAATTATTAATATAATTTTTAAAAGTATAATAGGATATAAGTTCAATCCCGTTGATTAAAAATAATTCTCTCCACTTTGGAAGTATTAAATCATCCTATACTAAGAAGATGATTAAACCTCCTTGTAATCTTATCACATTCTTTAGATATAAATCAAACAAAATATAGAATGATTATCATCCTATCTTATCCATCATCATATACACTAGATATAACTTTAATCACTTATCTTTGAAATCTTTATGATCTTGTTTTCCCCAATTACTAGCAATAAGATACGAGTCTTCACCCTTGATTGATTATTAATGATTTTTTTTGTAATTCTTTATAAATAATGTATCTTTTTACTCATTCGTAGATGTAGATAAATTAAGTTTTAAATCACGTTCAATTATTATCTTTTATGTTATTGATTTATGATTTGATTACGCTTCCATTTGATTAGATGATTAATTGGTCCATGTCTTTGTGTCCAAAAATTTTGTTTTATATTATAAGTTAGTTGAGATCATGGATAAAATGATTAAATGAAATTCTTACTAATGTTTGTAGGAATCAAAGGAGTTGCAAGAGATCTTCCACCAGCTCATTATTTATTCAACATAGAGTCATTCTCTTTGTTGGTTAACATAGGGTTGGAAAAGTGTGAATCCCATGTGTCGTAACGGTTTTGGGACCGCCAGACATAAAAGATGAGGTTTAAAATCAAGGAAAATAAAAAAAGAGGGAGTCGCCACCAATCTTTGTTAAAGTGTGATTGACCGCCCAAAAGCTTATCCTTTTAATAAAACTATAAAAACGGGTTTAAAGTTTATCAAAAAGATAAATTTCGATATACGAAAAATCAGGTTAGGTCCAAGAGTCGGTTACGCGTGGGGAAGGATTAGCACCCCCACAACGCCCATAAATTGGTACCATTTAATTACGCGCTATTTTCGGTGTTGGATAAAAATGGTTTTAATTTGAAATTTAACCCTAATTCCCTTCATTTGAAAAAAAATAAAATTTTGATAAAATATTTATTTAGAACTATTAAGAAAATCTTTAAGTTAAAGAATTATCTTAAAATTCTCCATTATCTTGGCAGAATTTAAAATAACTCTTTTCGTCTAAGATTTAACACAATAATCCTTCAAATGAAATAACAATCTTTATAGAAAATAATTGTTAGTGACTCTCCAACATCTAGGTAGAGTACCAAGAATTATTTCTTTCGGAATGTTATTTTTAATTTATTTTATAATATCACAAAAATGTTTTTTTTTAAGTATTATTCCTTTTTTTTACTATAAAATATTTTATCATCGAACAGCAAATTAAAGAGAGAATAATGCAATCAATTATCGATGATAACATGCTAACGTATGTATGCTAATGAATGTCATTTATAATGAAATGCAATTTAAGAGTTGGATTCTTAAGTATAATGAGACCACCCCGACTCTCCAACCTCTAGGCAGAGCTTATGTGCGACTGTTTATATTTAAGATCCCAATTTTATTATACCTTTATTTATTAATCCTATTATTAATGTAAATTAAGAAATCGTGTGAAAAGACTTAACGAAGTAAAATTTCCTAAATACCCCATCATCTAGGCGGTATTCAGGAACAAATTGCTTCAAATAGAATTTTCACACGTGTCCTTAGAATTTTTAGGAGGTTGGATTTTAAAGGGTTTGAGTAGAGGTTTTGAAAGTTTGGTTATAAGGTTTAGAGGGTTTTAAAGCTTGAATTTTAGGATATGGAAGGTTTAGGGTTTTGGTTTTAGAGTTTGGAGATTTTATGGTTTGGATTTTGAGATCTGGGGTTTTTATTTAAGGGTTTGGATTTTAGAAGGGGTTTGGATTTAAGGGATTTTGGATTTTTAGGGATTTTTAGGGGGTTTGGATTTTAGGGATTTTGGATTTTTAGGGGTTTTAAAAACTTAGGATTTTGAAAATTAAAAATTAGTGTTTAAGGTTTAGGTAAAACGCAAACATCTCTAAAAATCCTCATCATCTAGGCGGACTTTCGAAGCAGGTTCAATTTTTTATAATTTTTGAAAACTAATTAAAAATTTCTTATGTTTTTTTTTTATGAAAATTTATAATAATTCCTCAACATCTAGGCAAAATTATTTTTTAAAAAAATATTTTTTATTCCCTCCAACGTCTAGGCAGGGAAAATATAATAATAATTATCACTTCTTTGAGTATTTTTAATACATATTTTTAGTTATTACTTGTTTTTAATTTTATTATTATTAAAACAATTAAACATTTATTCTAACAAATTTAAAAATTTATCATGCATAAATAAAAATATACTTAAAATAACAAAATTAATAATATAAAAAAAATTCAAAAAAAAAATTTACCTGAACCGGACTGGTCAACGGTCCGATCAACGATCGGTTCGAATGGACCAAAAAAAGGTCGGTTCGACTCGTGGTTCAGTAGAATCGGTTGAGGAGCGGTTCAGTCCGGTTTGATTGAACCGGTTCAGAGCTGTTGGAGGAACCAGGTCAGCGGGTCATTACGTGGATCCTGGGTCCGGTCACGGGCACGCGTGCGGATCTTCCCTGGTCCAGATGACGTCGTTTTGGCTTTTTGTTCCCCTATAAAAGACCCATATTTTTTTTCAGCTCATTCCTTCCCCCTTTCAGAAAAAAAAATTTCAGAGCTTTTTGGGAGAGCTCTTAGGTTTCGCAGGCGTCTGGCATCGGACCGTCACTCCGACCGCCTTCTAGGTCATCGATGGCGACCGTTGCCGGTGGTTGAAAACACCAAAAAGCTTTCAAAAGCTCCTTTCAACGAGATCTTTCTAGATCCGACGTCCTTTTTACCAGAAACAGCCCCGATCAGCGTAGATCAGGGCTCAAAGTTTTTGTTTCCTTTCTCTTTCTCTCTTTTTTTTTATGAAAAAGACACTGATGATTTCTTTGCTTGTTTACAGGGCTTTTTGGCGCTGAGGTTCCTTCCTACAGGGAGGACTATTTGACATTTTTTTTTGTTTCTGTTTTTATGTTTCTATTTTCGTGGTTGGTATGGGTTGAAGGATTTTTTTTTGTGTGTCTGGGTGTCCGAAAGGGTATCGTAGGCAGTGTGTCTGAAAGTGAAGAACTGTCCGAAAGATTTCGAGAAGGGATCTCCAAGAGAGAGGTTGAAGGGGGTTCGATAGGGCTTTTTTTTTTAAAAGGAGTTCAGATTCGTATTTGAATGGGTTCAAAAGGGGATCTAGGTGGTTGTAGGGTGGCTGTAGACTGGTAAGTGTGGGGGTTGGTCAGAGGGCTGTAGGGTGGCTGGTCGGGGGCAATAGCAAGCCAGCCACCCTACTTTTTATTTTTTTCTCTTTTTTTGTTTTTTTAATGTTTTTTATATAATTAATAATTATTATTTTATTTTAAATTATTATTATTATTATTATTAAAATAAAAATAGTAGACCCGAACAAAATCAGTGTCTATAGCTGCCCCTCTTTGCACATTACTGAGAATCAGAAATAGGGCAAAGACAAAGACAACGATTTTGTCCGAATCATTTTTTTTTTGTTTTTAAAAACACAAAACGATTGGGATGATATCACAAGTCAAAAAATAATAAATCGATCTAGATAATATCATGAATCAAATTTATGCTCGGAGGTTTTACAAAATCATGCTCGGAGGTCTTAAAAATCATATCCGGAGGTCTTACAGAATTGACTGGGATAACATCGCAAGTCAAAAGATAAAGAATTGATCGGGATAACACCGTGAATCAAATTTATGCTCGGAGGTCTTACAGAATTATGCCCGGAGGTCTTACGAAATTGCCCGGAGGTCTTAAAAATCATGCCTGGAAGTCTTACAGAATTGACTGGGATAACACCGTAAGTCAAAAGATAAAGAATTGATCGGGATAACACCGCGAATCAAATTTATGCTTGGAGGTCTTAGAAATCATGCCCGGAGGTCTTAGAAATTATGCCCGGAGGTCTTAGAAATTATGCCCAAAGGTCTTATAGAATCATGCCCGGAGGTCTTACAGATTATGTCGGAGGTCTTAGAGATTATGCCCGGAGGTCTTACAAATCTCAAAATCTTTGAATGCTTCTCATAATCAAAGGCGATGAAACTTTAAAATTTGAAAATCTTTTAATCTTGAAAATCATGCGCAGAGGCTTTTAGAGATTATGCTCGGAGGTCTTACAAATCTCAAAATCTTTAAATGCTCCTTATAATCAGAGGCAATGAAACTTTAAAAATTTTAAAATTTTTTTTTAAATATTTTTTTTTCAATCAGAGTTAATGAATGCAATCAATGATACAAATGTCCATCTTGATCAAATGATACTAATGGAAATGTTGATAAAAATACAAATCTCAATGAAATGCAAGAATGCGAATGCTTGATGTAACTATATTTGACAATGACAATGTTTTTTTCATGTAAATGCTCCTACAAATCCCTTTTCTTAGGATGCGGATACCATGGTAGTGCAAATATGAATTTTCTTATGGTGCGAATGCAAATATCTTGTGCAAGTGCAAATGCAAGTGATGCAAATACGAATGTCTTTCTTGTGGTACAGATGTAAGTGATGCAAATAAAAATATCCCTTTCATGATGCACAGATGAGCGATGCAAATTTGAATATCTCCATTTTTTTTTAGGTTAAATGTCTTTCTCATGATACAAGTAATGCAAATGCAAGATCTTTCAAAAGGTTATGCATCGAGAATTTTTATTCTGGATAGAATTTTGAAACTCTAAAACTTCTTTTGGGGTCAAATAAACTGGGCTTAAATTCATTGAAGGCCAACTAAATTGGGCTTAAAACCTCATTGATGGCCAGATAAATTGGGCTTAAAATTTCATTAATGGCCAAACAAACTGGGCTTAAATGTCATTGATGGCCAGATAAACTGGGCTTAAGCTTCATTAATGGCCAGATAAACTGGGCTTAAAACTTCATTTAAGGCCAGATAAACTCTGCTTAAAGCTTCATTTGAGGTCAGATAAACTGGGCTTAAAACTTCATTTGAGGCCAGATAAACTGGGCTTAAAGCTTCATTGATGGCCAGATAAACTGGACTAAAAACTTTTTTAATAGCTTAAAACTTCATTGATGGCTAGATAAACTAGGCTTAAGCTTCATTAATGGCCAGATAAACTGGGCTTAAAGTTTCATTGATGACCAGATAAACTGGGCTTAAAGCTTCATTGATGGCCAAATAAACTGGGCTTAAATCTTCATTTGAGGCCAGATAAACTAGGTTTAAAGCCTCATTGATAGTCAGATAAGCTGGGCTTAAAGCTTCATTAATGACCAGATAAACTGGGCTTAAAGCTTCATTGATGGCTAGATAAACCGGGCTTAAATCTTCATTTGAGGCTAGATAAACTGAGTTTAAAACCTCATTGATGGCCAGATAAGCTGGGCTTAAAGCTTCATTAATGGCTAGATAAACTGGGCTTAAAGTTTCATTGATGGCCAGATAAACTGGGCTTAAAGCTTCATTGATGGCCAAATAAACTGAGCTTAAATCTTCATTTGAGGTCAGATAAACTGGGTTTAAAGCCTCATTGATGGCCAGATAAGCTTGGCTTAAAGCTTCATTAATGGTCAGATAAACTGGGCTTAAAGTTTCATTGATGGCCAGATAAACTGGACTTAAAGTTTCATTGATGGCCAGATAAACTGGGCTTAAATGCTTCTGAGCTTAAAACTTCATTAATGGCCAGATAAACTGGGCTTAAAACTTCATTTGAGGCCAGATAATTGGGCTTAAAGTTTTTCTTTTTTTTTTTTAGGAATTTGGCGATCCCTATCAAAAATGAAAAATGTAAGGATTTTTTTTTTTCAAATGGATGTAATAGTTCTATAGATAGTGATGTTGATTCAAAAGGTTTCAATCCTTAAAGGGAGTGAAAGAGGCATACAAGCTCACAAATGAAACATAAGCTTTTTTAAAAGTATGAATTCCTTAAAAATCAAACATATTCAACATTTTTATTAGTCTCCAAATGCGACATTTTGATATATATCAAGATCAGCTGTAAGAGCTTGAGATTTTAAAGGGTTATTTGGGAATAATCAACCCATCTCAGACTTCTATGGCTTTGATATTTCAGGTCTTTCAAAAAGGTTTGGCTTTACTTTTGTTTAGCATCCACCATACTTAGCATCAGGAGTGACCTTTCAGGGTTGGGTCTAGACTGCCCTTTTGAGGGTTTTCACCCTAGAGCCACTTTTATTTCTATTTTTCTCTTTTTTTTTTTTTACACACCATGCACTTTAGAATTCAAATCTAATCCAAAAGAGGAAAAAAATTTTTCAAAAAGTAAAACTCAAAAAATTCATGTTCATTTTTTCAAGAGAAACTCTTCAAGTTTAAGCTTCCATGCCTGATCCAATATGGACTTTTCAAAGGTTGTAACATAGGTTAAGGTTCATGGTTACCAAAGAAAAGGATAAAAAGGCCCAAAACAAGTATTTAAAGGTATTTGAAACTAAGGATCATTTTTCATTGGAAGGATACACTCTAAGGTATATTCTATTTTATGCTTTCCACCCATTCATTTCTTTTTTTTATTCTTCCTTTCTTTTTTTTTTTTTTTTTACATCTTTTCACTGAATGGATTCAAAACTTTTATGAACTTTTATACTGGGTTTGTGCCCTTATCACATGAGATTTCATTAGACATTCTCATTCTTATCCTTCAAACGCATTCTTTTTTTTTGCCCCCAATATAGAAGGTGATCCTTAGTCATGGTTTATTTTGAAAGAATTCAATCAGGCTCAAAGGGGTAACAAGAGATAACTTTTTATTTTTTTGTGAAGAGATAATGAAATATGGCTATTTGTCACTTCAAGCATAAACACTTAAATTGAAGAATACTCTTCAGGAAAATGAACTTGAAAAAGGTTTTTTATCTCAAAAAAATTTTTTGATTTTTTTTTTTTCAAAACCTTGACTTTGTCATGACCTTTTTGGATTTGCTCAATTTTTTTTTTAATGCAGATGTCATAACCAATTTTTTTTTCTTTTTTCCCTCTTTTTTTATTTTTTTTTTGCCCCCATAGCTCACACCTAGATTCATTTTACTAGTAACACGTTTTCATGGAAGATGCCCCATTTTAGCAAACCACCCAAGAGAAAGGTAATTACAAGAGAAGTCATATGAAATGGATAAGAAAAGGATTATGTGGGGTAAACATATTTAAGGTATCAAATGATCTAAGTTACTCCACAAAAGAGAACAAAAGGGTTAATCATAACTCAAGTTGCCTTAGAGGTAATGAGGTATTTCTTTTCTGACAAATATACTTAAAGATAAAGGATCGGGTTAATTTTGGGATAAAAAGCTGAAAGGGTAGTATGCTTAAATGCAATTTACAAAACTTGAATTTGAAAATTTTAGAACTGCAGCATAATCTTGTCATATCAAATTATCACATTTGAATTCCAAAAAAAAGAAAAAGAAAGTCATATAGACTTGATTTTCTAGGAACCACACATTTTTCAATGGCTGTTTCATTTGTTCATTGCCTTAGAAAAGAATATTGCCAACAATATCAGGTGAAAATAAGGTTCACAAATTCAAATTTAAGGCTATCAAGGGGTTATGACTGATGAAATGGGGTCAATTGAATGAGCAAATTGGCATTTAGGTATTTAAAAAATTTCTAATAGTGATCGCCAATTCATCTTAGACTCAAAACTTTATTTTTTTCTTTTTTTTTTTGCTTTTTTTTAAGAGAATTTCTCTAGCCTTGGTACTTAACCACATTGGGCTTTATTCACATCTAACATATTCTCTCTTTTTTTTTTTTTTTATAAAAACCAACTATATATCAAAACTTACACGAAATAAAACACTATGATGCACAATGTTTACTCATGCAATGCAAACCTTAAGACTTGACCAAAAAGAATTTATTATCTAGATCATACTCTTGAGGTGATATTCAAAGTTACATAAACAAAAGTTTTCCCCTTGATGTTTCAACTTTAGCATCACTAACTTGCAACTTTACTACTATCAATCATCAAAACCACTAACTAACTCTTTAAACTTTATAGCATCTGCGTCGATCAAAGCTTGAACTTTATCTTTGAAGGCAGTACAATCTTCTATGGAATGCCCCTTAACTCCATCATGAAATTCACATTTAGCATTAGGATCATACCACTTCGGGTACGGAGGCTTTCTGGGTCTTGCAGGAACAAAGGAGATCATATGATTCTCTATCATAAAGTAAAGAGCTCAACATAAGGTATTGAAAGTGAGTGATACACTTTAGCTCTCTTTCTCTTACGACTCTATAAATGACTTAAGTTGATCCTTGGTTTTGTTCGTGGTGAAGGAATTTGAGCACACAGATGAAGTAGTCGAGAAAAATCATCGATCAAAAATATTGGTTGGGGGCAATATGGTAGCCATTGTGAATAATCATCCATTGGATCTTCCTGCATCATGGTGAGATTTTTCTCATTTTGCCCTTTAACAATTATTTTTTAGGCTTGTTTTGCAAAAATATCTCATCTTTTTTCATCACCAGTATTTATAATTCTTCCCCTTCTTATCTCATTCTCAATTATACCCACAGCAAACAATAAATTCATAAACTCTGATGAAGTATTGCTGATCAACTTATCATAATATAGAGAATGAAGGGTATCCACAAACAGGGAATTCAACTCCCTATTGGTAAGAGGTGGTTGTATCTGCGATGTCATATTCTTTCATCTAATAGCATATTCTTTGTAGCTCTCATTGGAGTTTTTTTTCATATTTTGGAGGGTTAATCGGTCCGGAGCCAACTCTAACATATACTGGTATTGCTTCAAGAATACCCGTGATAAATCTCTTCAAGTACGAATTTGATTGCTTTTCAAACTATGATACCAATTAGCTGCTGTCCCAGTCAAACTTTCTTGAAAGACATGAATAAATAACTTTTCATCACCAGCATACCCAACCATTTTATGATAGTATTGAGCCAAATGTATTTTAGGACATCCAGTTTCGTTATACTTTTCAAAATTTAAGGCTTTGAATTTTGATGGAATAACGAGATCAGGCACTAGACTAAGCTCGTTGGCACCAACATTTTCGTAGACATCATGGCTTTCAATTACTTTCAATCTTCCTTCCAACAAATCATACTTATCTTTCATCACTATATTTTTTGATGGATCTGGCACCCTTTTCAATTTCTTCAATTCTTTATGATTATCCACATTAGGCACAGTAATGAAGTCATGAGGAGTATGCCCAAGATTGACATTTGTCTGAATTGATGGCATCTTGGCAAGAAGGCCAATATAAGATTGATGATTTACTGGAGGTGCCTGCAGAATATGAGAGTCTTGAATATATGTGAACCCAGATGGATACAATGGTGTCTCAACAGCTGTTTCCTCTCTTGCCCTGTGTGTTTCAACAATTTTTTTTCCTTTAGTCAACTCTGCTAAAATCTATTTTAATTCTGTCAACTATCTGTTCATGTTTTATTGCATTCCTGTAATTGTTTCACTGATATCTTCTTGGGCCTTTTCTACTCTATCCATTCGATTGGCATCTTCATTTTCCATGATTCTGGTACTAACTTGAGTGCTATAAGCGTACGACTCAACTGACCTCATTTTCTAAAATAGCTATCCTTGAACCTGCAGCACTGCCTACCATTTTGACATAGATCAAAGAAGGGTTCTTGTGAATAACTGACTTCATCTTGGCATCAAAACTCAGATATTCGACTTACATCAATCCCTGCATCTTATGTTTAAAAGCTATGCAGTCTTTCAGAGAATGGCCCACAACACCAAAATGGTATTCACATTAGGCATTAGGGTTATACCATTTAGGGAAAGATGGTTTACGAGGTTCAGCAGGGATAGAGGCAATGAGATAGTTTCTTAGGAACAACAGGTATAACTCTGTGTAGGACATGAGTATTGGATCAATAAGGGCTTTTCCTTTAGTGTTACTAGAGTTTTTCTGTCCTATGGTTGGTTTACTTTGCTGAAAAGGTGCTAGTATAGTTGGTCTCGAGGTGAATTGAAAAACTCTAGGTCGAAGATTAGATTCAAAAGGTAATGATGGGATAGCAAGCTGAACAGACGATTGTGAAATATGAGATGGTGGATATGGGTTTAGGTGTGAACTTTTTGAAGGTTGAATGACACTTGAGGGCCTAATCCTAGGTGTTTGGAAAGGAGGTTGAAAATGGTCATAAAAAGGATTTGGGTGCGAGTTTGGACTCAAGATAGTTTGTGAAGGTTGTTTAAAGCCAGCTGGCTCCTTATTGGAAATCAAACTCTTGAGCTCAATCATTTGCGTGGCTAGTTTACCCATTCCTCTCTTAAGTTCGCTCAAATTTTGATCATTGTTCAAATCACCCAATGCTTTAGCATACTTTGGCAGAGTGTTGATACTAACGAGAGCCAATTGACCTTGACTTGACGGTAGTGACAACGATCTTTGAAGAGGAACAAACTCAACTCTATCACTACCTCTAACCATTTCTATCAATTGAGCCATCTGTTGTTTCTTCTCTCGAAGCTCAAGCCATAATTTCTCTTAATTCAACTCCAAAGTACTAATCCTTGCTTCCAATTGATCTTCCATTTTCGTCACTCTGAACCCCACCAAGACAGATATTTTATTCCAGAACTTAGACTAAAAATTCTAGACTATTACCCTTATTGAATGAATATCACAAAAACAAGACACACAAAGTATGTTTATGAATACATGAATATGAGAATGTCACGAAATGCATATAAACTTATGACAATGAATTTTTATATGTACAAAGACCCAAATAAAAATTTTTGTCAACCATGAATGTGTATGCAAAAAAAAAATGCAATGTTATGTTGCAAGAATGGTGGGATATGAAATGCAATGTATGTTCCACAAGACCCTATTATTCATGAATCTATATGGATGAAATGCAATGACATATTTATGTGAATGATGAGATGTATTCCTATGACCGATGCAGCATACTTGTATGGAATGCATGAACCTATCAAGTGCTCATTATATTTTTATATGAAATGCAATGCTTGTGTTATGTCATCCTAATGAACTGACACTACCTTTAAACATGTAATGAGATGGAATGTGCACACTATTTATTAAGACGCATATGGTAGGCATGTATCATTTATCAATAAGTGTATAACATGGGATGCATGCATTGTCCATTGATGTGGATAGGATGGAATGCTTATAGTATCCTATTATAATGCGCATGGGATGAGATACATGTATGATGTATGAAATGCAAAGGATGAAATAAAATACGAAAAAAAAATTTTATTTTAAGAAGGAAAAAAGAAAGAAATAAGGCTTGAAAATTAGACTTTATTCGGCTAATAAACAAAGAATTAAAAAAAAATCCTTAATCTTTGGAAATATTCTTTTGTCTTTTTTTTCCTTTTTTTTTTTCAATGATTGACCTAAAATAAATACCACATATTCAAATATAATGCACACAATCAAAGAATATATAAAATAAAAAAAATAAAATGACTCGAGAATTCAAAACAAACAAGTAAGAGAAATAATATAACAATCATACAACCAAATAATATAATGTATAATCTCCTAATTTTTGGTAATTTTCTAAAAAGGTGGCATAGCTCTATCCTAGGCAGGCTTCCTATGGCTCACGATATGCTGGGTTAGGATTTATATGTCTAAAGGTTCCCAGACTATTCCTCACATCATCGCCTATTATAGACTAGTGAGGTTCCCTAATCCTCACCCATTATGGGTTATTAATGGAAAGGGTTCAATCTGAGTGGAAGTGTTTTGCTAGCAAATGCGGAGGTTATCACCTCACGAGAGCGTAGCTACTTCACTTCCTCTCAAAAGGGATAGAGCCCGGGTATAGAGCTCATGCATGCGAGTGAATATGCAAAGTGTGTGTAAAGCAATGTATTAATCAAAATAACATGAATAAATCAAAAATAAAATCACATAATTTATTTTATTTATTAACATGAATGTTTTCAAAAAAAATAAAATAAAATAAAATAAATTAGATTAAATATCAAATAAAATCAATTAAATCCAACCATTGTCAATAGCGTATAATTAAAATTTTGGCCTAACTCTCAAAGTAGTCCCCAGCAGAGTCGCCAAGCTGTCGTAACGGTTTTAGGACCGCCAGACATAAAAGATGAGGTTTAAAATCGAGGAAAATAAAAAAGGAGGGAGTCGCCACCAATCTTTGTTAGGGTGTAGTTGGCCACCCAAAAGCTTATCCATTTAATAAAACTATAAAAACGGGTTTAAAGTTTATCAAAAAGATAAATTTTGATCTACGAAAAACCAGGTTAGGTCCGGAAGTCGGTTACGCGTGGGGAAGGATTAGCACCCTCACAACGCCCATAAATTGGTACCATTTAATTACGCGTTATTTTCGGTGTTGGATAAAAATGGTTTTAATTTGAAATTTAACACTAATTCCCTTCATTTGAAAAAAAATAAATTTTGATAAAATATTTATTTAGAACTACTGAGAAAATCTTTAAGTTAAAGAATTATCTTAAAATTCTCCATCATCTTGGCAGAATTTAAAATAACTCTTTTCGCCTAAGATTTAACACAATAATCCTTAAAATGAAATAACAATCTTTATAAAAAATAATTATTAGTGACTCTCCAACATCTAGGCAGAGTACCAAGAATTATTTCTTTCGGAATGTTATTTTTAATTTATTTTATAATATCACAAAAATATTTTTTTTAAGTATTATTCCTTCTTTTTACTATAAAATATTTTGTCATCGAACAACAAATTAAAGAGAGAATAATGCAATCAATTATCGATGATAACATGCTAACGTATGTATGCTAATGAATGTCATTTATAATGAAATGCAATTTAAGAGTTGGATTCTTAAGTATAATGAGACCACCCCGACTCTCCAACATCTAGGCAGAGCTTATGTGCGACTGTTTATATTTAAGATCTCAATTTTATTATACCTTTATTTATTAATCCTATTATTAATGTAAATTAAGAAATCATGTGAAAAGACTTAACGAAGTAAAATTTCCTAAATACCCCATCATCTAGGGGGTATTCGAAAACAAATTACTTCAAATAGAATTTTCACACGTGTCCTTAGAATTTTTAGGAGTTTGGATTTTAAAGGGTTTGAATAGATGTTTTGAAAGTTTGGTTATAAGGTTTATAGGGTTTTAAAGCTTGAATTTTAGGATATGGAAGGTTTAGGGTTTTGGTTTTAGAGTTTAGAGATTTTATGGTTTGGATTTTGAGGTTTGGGGTTTTGATTTAAGGGTTTGGATTTTAGAGGAGGTTTGGATTTAAGGGATTTTGGATTTTTAGAGGGTTTGGATTTTAGGGATTTTGGATTTTTAGGGGTTTTAAAAACTTAGGATTTTGAAAATTAAAAATTAGTATTTAAGGTTTAGGTAAAATGTGAACATCTCTAAAAATCTCCATCATCTAGGTGGACTTTCGGAGCAGGTTTAATTTTTTATAATTTTTGAAAACTAATTAAAAATTTCTTATGTTTTTTTTATGAAAATTTATAATAATTTCCTAACATCTAGGCGGAATTATTTTTTAAAAAAATATTTTTTATTCCCTCCAACGTCTAGGCAGGAAAATATAATAATAATTATCACTTCTTTGAGTATTTTTAATACATATTTTTAGTTATTACTTGTTTTTAATTTTATTATTATTAAAACAATTAAACATTTATTCTAACAAATTTAAAAATTTATCATGCATAAATAAAAATATACTTAAAATAACAAAAATAATAATATAAAAAAAGTTCAAAAAAAAAATTTTTTACCTGAACCGGACCGGTCAACGGTCCAGTCAACAACCGGTTCGGATGGACTGAAAAAGGTCGGTTCGACTCGCGGTTCAGTAGAACCGGCTGAGGAACGATTCAGTCCGGTTTGATTGAACCGGTTCAGAGCTGTTGGAGGAACCGAGTCAGCGGGTCGTTGCGCGGATCCCGGGTCGGGTCACGGGTGCGCGAGAGGATTCTACTTGGTCTAGACGACGTCGTTTTGGCTCTTTGTTCCCCTATAAAAGACCCCTATTTTTTTTCAGCTCATTCCTTCCCCCTTTCAGAAAAAAAATTTCAGAGCTTTTTGGTAGAGCTCTTAGGTTCCGCCGGCGTCTGGCGTCGGACCGTCGCTTCGGTCGCCGTCTGGCGGCCGTCGTGGTCGTCGGCGGCGGCCGTCGTCGACGGTTGAAAACACCAAAAAGCTTCTAGAAGCTCCTTTCAACGAGATCTTTCCAGATCCGACGTCTGTTTTACCAGAAACAGCCCCGATCAGCGTAGATCGGGGCTCCAAGTTTCTATATCCTTTCGCTTTCTCTCTTTTTTTTTATGAAAAAGACACTGATGATTTTTTTGCTTGTTTACAGGGCTTTCTGGCGCTGAGGTTCCTCCCTACGGGGAGGACTGTTTGACTTTTTTTTTGTTTCTGTTTTTGTGTTTCTGTTTTCGTTGTTGGTGTGGGTTGAAGGATTTTCTTTGGTGTGTCTGGGTGTCCGAGAGGGTATCATAGGCAGTGTGTCTGGAAGTGAAGAACTGTTCGAAAGATTTCGAGAAGGGATCTCCGAGAGAGAGGTTGAAAGGGGTTCGAGAGGGCTTTTTTTTTTTTTTTTTTGAAAAGGAGTTCAAATCCGTATTTGAAGGGATCTAGGTGGTTGTAGGGTGGCTGTAGGTGGCTGTAGGCTGGTAAGTGTGGGGGCTGGTCAAAGGGCTGTAGGGTGGCTGGTCGGGGGCGACAGCAAGCCAGCCACCCTACTTTCTGTTTTTTTCTCTTTTTTTGTTTTTTTGTGTTTTTTTATATAATTAATAATTATTATTTTATTTTAAATTATTATTATTATTATTAAAATTAAAATAATAGATCGGACAAAATCGGTGTTTATACCATGCATTTGAAGTTGGTGGCTACAACTGGTGAGATTTACTTTTTTTGAGAAATGTTTTACCTACTAAAGAATGTGGGATTTAATCACATTGGTTTGCCTTTTTTTAGGAGATTAACTTTTTGTGAGATTGAGATTTAATTCGAATGATCTTACAATGTTTGCGACCATCTTCACTTTTTTATACTAAAAAAAATCTAATTTAAAAATAAAAAATAGGGAAGATGGGCAAATTTATTAGAACGCTTGAATAAGAGCTACTAATGGAAGAACTAGTTATGTTTTACTCATGATTTGTTTCAAAGCTCTTTCATTTTCCTCTTACATTCTTTGGCAATCTGCAGGAGGTTGTCACTCTACCCAAATGGAAACAAGAAAAGCAATGGCTTTGGCTTCATCTCCCTTGACTTACAAATCGAAGAGACAGAAAATCTTCCCCGCACTTGGGAAGTAAATGCCAACTTTAGGTTCTTCGTACTTGATCAAATTCGTGGCAAATACTTAACCATTGAAGGTCTATCTTTTTCTATATAATTTGAAATTTTAAAAAGAAAAAGTTAATTTAAATTTCAGATTTATTGGATTTGATTTTTTAAAAGTAAAACACAAATCAACTAAGCTATACTTCAAATTCAAACTCCATTTATATATATAAGATAATAATAATCTCGTTTTTTTATGTTGGAGAAGGTGATGGTGCGATTAAGCGATTTTTCAATATGAAAACTGAATGGGGCAATGCTTAATTACTCTCTCTTGATCATTTCAATGATGCTTCAAATGGATACTTAGTTGATGATTGTTGCACATTTGGGGTGGAGATTTTTGTGATCAAACAAACAGGAAAATTGGAGCGTCTTTCCATGATAAAGGGTCCTCTCAACAATAAAATAACTTTCACTCTCCAAAACTATTCAAAATCATTCTCTGATCCCTATACCTCTGAAGCTAAAACCATTGGAGACTCAAATTGGTAGCAGAAACTCTGCCTTATTTCAATCTTGTCTTTTTTTCACTTCCTTTTGAATTTTGTTATTGCTACCAGATAATATCATGAACGACTTTAAATTATAGTAAAATATTTAATGTGATGTGATTGAATTTTAAAAATCTTTCATATAACATCTGAATTATAAATCTGTTAACTAATATAACAGATTATTTGTCAGCTAACAATATTAAAAGTAAATGCTACATTTGTTTTAGATATTGTATTAGAGATTTTTGAAATTTAGATATCATATTGAATGTTTTATTATATTTCAAGGAACGTTACTGACATAACCTATTGGTATTTATGGATTCTGAGATTGAAAATATACAGGAAATTGCATGTTTATCCTAGAGGAGGGGGAAGCTGGAAGAATATAGCACTTTCTGTGTACTTGGAATTGGTAGAGGCTCGCAGTTTTCCACCTAAACGAAAAGTTTATGCACAATGCAAGTTGAGAGTCAAAGACCGATACAATTCCAATAACAACAGGGAACAAACAAGTAATCGACCTTGTCCCGCTACATTTAGAAAATTTTTAAACAGAACAACTTAAAATTGTCCTTCGGTTTTGTTCTTAATCTCTTTAAATTCTCCCCTTTTGTAGCTTCAGGCTGGTATACTGCTGAAAGTTTTATTTGGGGTTATTCGTACTTCATGTCGCTGCTGGATCTCCAGGACAAATCAAAAGGCTATATTGTGAATAATACTTTGATAGTTGAAGCAGAAATCCTCATCGTTTCTAAAGTCAAACTTTTCTTATAGAGCTAATTTATTCAAGGGTATATAATTGCTATATGGATCGATGCATTTAGCTCTTCCTTTGTTCATTGTTTCTGAAGGAACAACACTACAAATTCTTTATTTTTCATATATACTGCTCAAAATTATAGTGAAAATGTTTTTTTATTATAAATAAAATATTTAAAGATTGAACTCTGTTTAAAATGTATTAAAAAATAATTAATTCAATCAATTTCATTATTAATTTTAAAATAAAAAATTAATTGAATTAACATATTAAATCATTTTACTCAACTAATCATTATTAAAATTGAATAGACCTACTTATGAATTTAGTCAATTTCAGTTGATAATAATGTTAGAATAGATTAAATTTGACGATTGGTATATTTATATAATGTAAAATATTAAAATTTATATATTTATGTCGTGTGTTATATAAAAATTATGTATCATAAATTATATCAATACGAAAATATAAAATATATATTTTTAATTTTATTAATTTTATATATAATTATTATTAAAATTTTAAATCATATCTCTTTCATATTTTATTTTCACATTATATTTATATCATATTATTATATCGTATTTTTTATCGACAAATATAAAATAGACATATGCATACTCTGAATAAAACAAGAGAGGAGAGAGAAAAGACAAAACGATGTAGTTCCTATCCGTCGCTTAGCCTCTTCGCAGAGGCGGCCAAGGCAACGTACATTTAAGTAACTAACAATAAATCCATAAATAAATAAAATAAAATAAAATCTCGATGGAGTTCACGGTCAACAGGAACTACTGCTCCCGTCGCCGCGTGTCCATCGAAACACTAGCCGGAAAGAAAATCACCATTGGTAACCCCAAATTCCTAATACTAAATATTCTAATTTCTTTAACAAATTATTTACACTTTGTTTTTGTTTTCGAAGATGCAAGTATTTGGGGCAGGGGAAGAAACTCTGCAGGAACTGCTGCAAGTGTTCTTACCGTATATTATAATATTATTACACCAATAGAGGGAGAAGCTTAATGTGCTTATATGGAGCTAACTAACTTTATTGATAATATTATATCATATAGATTCGTAAATTTATTATTAGATATAAGTTAAAAGAATTATTATTAATCTTTTTTATTTATGTGTAATTAATTATTAAACTGAATCTATTTCATTTTAAATATTAGTCTTAAGATTGAATTAAATATATTTAAATAGTATATTATAATCTACGAAATCAAATTTTAAGTTAAAAAAATATGGTTATGCATAAAAAAAGTTATAGCAACCTTATAATGTCCATCCAAAAAATGGTACCAATTTAATTTCAAGTTACCCAAGTCTACATCATATTTATATTTTACCAAAATATTTAATATTAAAAATTAATTTTAAAATTACTTCAATAATTTGGTAGCAATTTAATATAATTATCTCAGTAATATTTATAGAGACTAGTGTCTCATTCTGAAAAGGCTCCGTCGTCAAATTCATTAATAATTTTATTTAAAAAAATCCTCTAATAGTTTAATAAATTTATTTTGATGCAGATCTTCTAATAGTTTGATAAGATTTTATTATAAAATTATTTTTAGAAAATGCATTAAATCTTTCAATAGTTTAGTAAGATTTAATTTCAAATGCAAATCTTTCAATAGTTTGGTAAGATCAAAACAAAATATTTTATAAATTTCTTTCATAAAAAGAATTTAATTTATGATATTCTTTAATAGTTTGGTAGAATTCATAAAAATTTAAATTCACAAAAAATCTTTCAATAATTTAGTAAGATTCATGAACTTAATTTAGAAATATTTTTTGGTTATTTTTTATAAACAAATTAATAAAATAAAGGCAATAACAATATAAATTGTTTAATTTAAGGTAATGAGTAAAATAATAATAATAATAATAATAAAGATAAAAAAATATTTAAAAAATAATAAAAACAAAATAAACAAAATGAAATAAAAATGAAAATAGAAAATGAAGTGGAAAAATAAAAGGAATTACCTATGAAATGAATTGGATCTGGAGGCAGGCAAACACGCGGGTCCCGCACAAGCTAACAGGTTAAAGGTCTTCTCCAAAATGGTGTCGTTTTGGCTACGTTATATAAGCCAAAAATCTTTTGTTTTCTTTCAGACTTACCCTGGCCCTCTCTCTCTCTCTCTCTAAAAAATGCTCGTCTTTTTCTAAAAAAACTTGTTGGAAGCTTCAATCGGCCAACATGAAGCCAATTTCTGGCGTCAGAAAATTTAACCAACCGTGAAATATTTGAAACCTTTTCATAAATCTTCCAAAACCCAAATCTCGGCCACCGTAAAGCCTTTTGGCCACCATCTACCTTGTTGAAAACTTCAAAATCTCACCAAAAATTCATTAAAAAAATCCAGAAAACCTAGTTTTTTTTTGTAGAAATTCAAATAAAAAAACCAAGAAAAATCAAAATTTTTCCAAATATTTCTAAATTCTCAAAAAATCAAATGACACTGGAAACTTCTAAGAAGAAAAAAATTTTGAATTTCCTCAAAAATTTCACCAGAAACTTCAACCCACCTTAAAATCTCAAAACCAAAACTATTTCCCAAGAATCAAAACCCATAACCAAAATCACCAAATCCACAAATCCCAAAAGAACCTATTTAAACAACACAAATCCAAAAAACCTAAAATGAGTTCAAAACTTTTATTTTTTTCCTATTTTCCAAAAACCAAAGAAAAGAAAGACCTTAGCCTTTCACCTAGAAAATCTCCACTATCGAATTAACTCCCCTCAAAATTTCCAAAAACAAACAAAAAAAAACCTAAATTCCTTTAATTTGTTGAAACTATTTTCCCTCTTATCGCTTTCTTTTTCTTTTTTTTTTTCATTTCTCCATGTATGAATGATTTATATTTGGTTTAACTCCCTTTCATTCTAAAAGAAATAACTCAATCAACTTTTTAAATTTGGGGTTTGATTTCTGACTATCCAGAATTATTCAATCTGTTATTGACTTCCCATGATTTGATTCTACCCAATTTGATGTCTAGGATAGATTCACAAAAAAGATTTGATTTTGTTTCCAATTCAACGCAAACACGATTTCTAGACAAAATTTCGATTTTGTTCTTCTTTTTTTTTTCTTTCTTTTTTTTTTTTTGAACTTTTGACTTTTTTGTTTTGTTTACTTTTTAAAAAAATAAATGAAATTAAGAAATAAATAAATAAATAAATAAAAGAAATTAAATTAAATTAAAAATTTTCCTATTGGGCCTAAAGTTTCCCAATCAATTCCAATTCACGGTCAAAAACTAGTTTTTGTTCTGAAAGAAATTCGCATAAAATAAAATGTCTATAGTTGTCTCTTTTTTCATAGTTTTTGTGAAATAGGAATTGCATAAAGATAAAAGACATCCATTTTGTTCGGGTCAACTTAAAAATCCTCTAAACAAAGGTATGCAGTTTTTAAAAAAATAAATCAAGAAATAGGCTCCTTTGTATAGAGGCTAAACAACTTTAAATGGGAAATGAGCTCCTCTAAATAGAGGCTAAATGACTTTAAAATAGGAAATGAATTCCTCTATACAGAGGCTAAACAATTTTAAAATAGGAAATGTGCTACTCTAAACAGAGGCTAAACAACTTTAAATAGGAAATGAGCTTTTTAAATAGAGACTAAACAACTTTAAAATAGGAAATAGGATTGAATTGCAAAGTCAAAAAAATAAATGACTTGGATTAAGCCGAGGTCGAAAATGAGTGACCAAGACTGAACAACGAGTTAGAATAATAAATGATCTGAGTTGAATTGATATTGAAGATGAGTGACCAAAATTGAACTGCATGCCAGAAAATAAATAATCTGGACCAAGATCGAATATGAGTGACCATGATTGAACCGCAGGTCAAAAAATAAAATAACCTAGACCAAGCCAAGGTCGAAAATAAGTTATTGAAAAAATAAGTGATTGAGACTAAACCACAAGTCAAAAAAATAAACAATTTGGACTAAACTAAGATCAAAGATGAGTAACCAGGATTGAACCGCAAGTTAAAAAAATAAATGATCTAGATTGAACTAAGATTTAAGATGAGTAACCGAGATTGAATCATAGGTTAAAAAAATAAATAATCTGGATTGAACCAAAATTGAATATAAGTGAACGGGACTAAACCACAGGTCAAAAAAATAAAATTCAAAATTTCAACTTGAAATCCAAAAATTCACAATTTGAAAATTCAAAGATTTGCAAGGTTTCATAATAGAAGTTGAAAAATCCCAATATTCCAAGTTTCACAAGAAATTCACAAAGATTTCAAAATTCGTAAAAAGTCAAGATTCACAAAAGTTTGTAAGAATTCCAAGTTTCACAAAAAATTCACAAAGATTTAAAATTTTTTAAAAGGTCAAAATTCACAAAACTTTAAAAGAATTCCAATTTTCGCAAGTGTTTTAGGTTTGCAAGAGTTTCTATTTTGCAAGGATTTTTATTATGGTAAAGATTTGCAAACTATAATTTTCAGACAACATTCAAAGATTTGCATTTAAAAAATTTAAAGTTTCACATAAACAAATTCATGGATTCACATCAAAAATTTCAAGGCCCACCTTCAAAATTCAAAGATTCTTTTCAAAAATTTAAAAGATTCATACCCAAAAGTTAAAATTTTTTATTTGAAAATTTTAAGGATTCACATCCAAAATTTATATTCAAAAATTTTAGAGATTGACTTTCTAAAGTTAAGGATTTTTATTTGAAAAAGATAGAGATTCACATCAAAAATTTCAAAATTCACCTTTATAAACTTTAACATTTCACAACCAAAATTTCAAAGATTCTCAGTTGAAAAATTTTGGGATTTACATTCAAAAAGCTTCTTTAAACCAAAGCTCTGGAACTTTAAGAGTTTGAAAACTTTTCCTTGTCCAAAAATGAAAGTTCTTCCCCATTCAAAAAATCAAAAGTCAAATATTTTTGTCCAACAAAACAAATGTCATGCTAATAATGCAAATACCTTATAAATGCAACAATCCAGATTCTCACTAAATGATGCAAATGCAAATGTCATAATGATTTAAATGTGCTCCACATGCATGCACCAATCATGATGCACATGCGATTATCAAGGATTTAAATACAATGTAAACACAATGTATGTAATGCAGATGTTACTAAATCAATGCCATGAAATTTCAATTGTAGTAACAAGGTTTTCAAGACTCCACAATCTCATATATTTTTTTTCATCTTCTTAATATTAACGATCTCAAAACAAATTTCAATATTTCATCCATGTTATTTTTCTTATTTGGTCCTAACTCATAAGTTATGTTGATTAATCCATCATTTATTCATTCCTGAGTCACCTTATAAATCATTTTCGTAGGCTTTTTTCACTTTTATCATCTTGGATTTCTTTCAAAAGAATGGAAAATCTTTTATGAACATCATCATTCATTCATTTATTGTAATTCCAATTCATGATAAATATGATACATTTATCCAATTCATTTAAAGGATGCAAACTTGGTAAAAAACAAGAAAAATGAGTATTTATTATCGAAAGGAAATTTAGTCAAAAACAAATCCAAGATGGATCCAAGCAAAATAGTATAGCTATTTAAATGGGATATTAACATTCAAAATAATGACTATTCAAATAATTTTGAACTCTAACTTAGAATTTTTTTTCTCAAAAACATATTCTATCGATATTCTCAATCTTTGAACAAAATCTATATCCTATGGGTCTTCAATGAAGCTTTTTTCTTGAGCTTGAATTTTTTTACTTAAATCACCATTTTGGTTTTTCAGTTTAAGTTTTCATTTTTTCTCTTTTTTTTATTTGTTTTTATTTTCTTTTTTTTACATGTTTTAATCTATTTCTTTTTATTTCTCCTTCATCTTAATCCATCAATGATTCTTTGATCAAAATCTCAAATAATTCAATGACAAATCTGCCTTAATTTAATTCATAATTTTTTAATTCGAGTATTCATATTCAATTAAAATAGACTTTTAAGGGACATAATGTAGACTAAAGTGAAGGATTATGAAATAAGTGGATAAAATAAGCCCAAACTATATTTGAAAGGTAATTAAAACCAAGGATCATTTCTTTCTGTGTAAGACACCTTGATATTTTGCCTCATCAATTTTTTTTTTCTTTCTCTTTTTTTTTTTTCAACATTTTTTAAGAAAAATTTGAGTATAAAAGGGTTTTGCCTCTGAAATCACTAAGGATAAAAAAGTTTCTCAAACTTTATCCTCAATATGGAGGTAATTCTATATTAGGGTTCTTCAAAAAAAAATTTTGAAAGGCTCAAATGGGGTAGCTAAAGGTAATTTTTTTTTTTTTTACGAATGATAGAAGAAATATGGTCATTTTTTATCTCAACTATGAATACTTTCAATGAAAAACATTTATTAACCAAGAGCAGAATTATGAATGAACCATTGCACAGATCATGTATAGCATCACTTTACCTTTCAATGAGTAAAATTCTTCACCAGATTTATCTTTTTTTATTCAATAGTCCTTATGAATCAATAATCTCAATTTATCAATCATATAATCATAAATGATGTTTTCAAAATCGAATTCTGAATTATTGTCATGACTGTCTGAACATTTATTATTTGGAATCAAAAAATGGTTATGGGAAAAGATATGATAAAGTAAAAGTATATAATGGTGATTCACACAAAAGAAAAAAGAAAATATCATGAAAATGCATCAAGTTTATCACTTTTATTAAAATGATGAAAAATAAGATGAAATCCAAATACATAAAAGAATCCATATTATTTAAAAATCCTAAGATAATAAGCAATTTTAATCAACCTTTCTAAATCATGCCTTTGGGTGATTAGGCAAAGAGTTTTTTTTTACATTTAATTTTTTTGAATTGTTAAAACTCATTGAGCCTACTCAGATCAAACTTTGTACTTTATGCTTGAAAGCAAGGCATATTTTTATAGAGTGACCTATATTTTCATCATGGTAGTCACATGTAGCATTAATATTATATCATTTTGGAATAGAGTGGTTTCAATAACTCCAAAATGACTAGGGATACTAGGTCATTTTTTATCAAATTTGAAAATAGTTCAGTATAGATTATGGGGATAAGATCAATATAAATTCTCTCTTGGTTGTCCCCAGATTTTCCCAAACTACTCATTTGATTGTAATGCCTTGCAACTGGTGTATTAACAAAACTAGGCTCATATGTAGGTGCTTGAAAAGTTGGTTGATAAAGACTAGGAATGATGTTGTTCATGGTCAGGCAATGAGGCTGGTAAGGGACTTATGCGATATTACTGGATGCTAAGTGGTAAACAGGATAAACATATAGTGAATATAGAGTATAACTTCCAAATTGTTACCCCTCAAAACTCATTATCGTAATGGTTTTGTGTCCGTCCGACAAATTTAGAAACAAAATAAAAAAAATAACGGAGTCGCCACCAATCTTTTTTGGCTAGGTGTGACTGGCCACCTACTAAAACATATCCTTTTAAAAAAATTTAAAATTAAAATTTATTAAAAAGATAATTTTACGGTCTGCGAAACAGTTTGGGTTCGGGAGTCGGTTACGTGTGGGGAAGGATTAGCACCCCCACAACGCCCGTAAAAAAATGGTACCAATTAACTACATGTTATCCTTCAATTTCGATAAAAGCAGTCTTATTTTCGGTGTTCGAAAAATAATTTCCTTGATTTTTATTTAAAAAATTTATTCTCGAGAAAAATAAATTAAAACCTTTTTATTGAAATAATTCTTAAAATGTTCCAGTACGTTGGTAACATTAGAAGATCTTTTTTTCACCTAGAGATTTCTTGGGCATCACTTCTCGGAATACCTTAGAATCTCATCTTCGGATATTCCAATACGCTGGTAATATTTTACAAACAAATCTTCTCACCTAGAGATTTCTTAAAGCATCTCTACTCGAAATACTTTTAAAATCCCATCATTGGATTAAATTTCTTTTCTTCTCATTTTTATTACTTATATTTTTAATATATTAATCAATTTTTATTTATTACTAACAAAAAAAAAATTTATTATACTGAAAAATTTTTATAAATACTCCAATACACTGGTAGTATTTAAAAAAAATCTTCTCACCTAGAGATTTCATAGGCATCACTACTCGGAATACCTTTGAATCTCATCGTCGGATAAAAATTTCCTTCTCTTTCATTTTTTATTACTTTAGTATTATTATTATTAAATTTATTTTTATATTATTGTTTTTAAAGTTTATTCTAAAAATTAACATAATTATATAAACAAATTAACCACAATTTCATCATTTAATCTAATAAATATAAATATTTTAATATGCATAAATATTAATAAAATAATATAAAAAAAATAAGAAAAATTCAAAAAAAAAAATTTTTTTACCTGAACCGGATCGGTCAATGGTTCAGTCAACGCGCGGTTCAATTCGACGGTTCGATCAGGCGATTCGATTCGGTGGTTCGATCTGATCTGGGTGGATCAGCGGTTCAATGCCGGTTCGGTTCGATCTGGGTGGTTTGGTTCGATCCAATCAGACCGATCAGAGACTGATGGAGAAGCGGGTCGTTGGGTTGGGTTGCAGGTTGACGCGCGGATCCTCCTTGGTTGAAACGGCGTCATTTTGGCCCTATGCTCAAAACGACGTCGTTTTGCTTTTAATGATTTCTATAAATAACTGAAAAATTTTTTTTGCTCATTCTTTTGGTTTTTCAGAAAAAAAAGAGGAAGAAAGCTCTGGGGTGAGCTCGCGGCCGGTCGCCGGACCACCGTGCTGAATGCTGTCTGGGTCACCACCGACAATCGCTGCCGGTGGTTTTCGATCATCGAAAAAGGTAAAAATTCTTCTGAAAGTTCTCTTCGACGCGATCTTTCTAGATTCAGTGTCCCTTTTATCGGAAACAGTCCCGATCGACGTAAATCAGGGCTCAAAGTTTCAGTCTCTTTTTTTTGTTTTATTTTTTTTGTGGACAGAATTGACTGATCTCTTTTTTTTTTGTATAGGTGGCTTTTCTGGTGCTAGGTTCCCCTACTTGGGGAATGTGATTTTGCTTTTTTTCTTTTTTTTGTGTTTCTGCAAAAAAATTTTTGACAGATTCTTCTTTTTTTTGCCATTTTTCCTTCTGTTTTCTCGATTCTGTCTCTTTCTTTCGTTTGCGGATAACAAGCTCTATTTATAGAGCTTGTTAGGATTCAAATCCCAGATCTTCTGGGATTCGAATCTCATTTTTTAACTGAAAAATCACGCCTGCCGTTCGTAATTAGCAGCTTGTCGGTCAATCATTGACAGCTAGCGACGATGATTTTGGACTTTAGGGATTGTGCATTTAATGCACTAGATTTGAATCGGATAAGGATGAAGAAGAAGGAAAAAGAAAGGAAAGAAAGAAAGAAAAAGAGAAAAAGACAAACGCAGAAAACAAAAAGAAAAGAAAGAGAAAAAATAAATAAATAAATAATAATAATAATAAATAAATAAATAAATGGTGTTTACAGTTGCCCCTCTTTGCCTATTTCTGTGAATCAGGAATAAGGCAAAGACAAACAAACAACCATTTTGTTTGGAAAGATGAAACATTGAGAAAAGAGAGAAAAAAAAGAAAAAAAAAATTTTTTTGTTCGACAGAAAAGGGCTCCTCTCAACAGAGGTTCAATCGATATTTTTGAAAGTTTAAAAGGCTCCTTTCAGCAGAGGCTCAACAACTTTAAAAATCTCTTGAAAAAGGGCTCTTCTCAGCAGAGGCTCAACAACTTTAAAATCTCATGAAAAACGCTCCTCTTAGCAAAGGCTCAACAACTTTAAAATTCTTATCTTGGAAAAGCTCCTCTCAGCAGAGGCTCAACAACTTTAAAAATCTCATTTGGAAAAGGCTCCTCTCAGCAGAGGCTCAACAACTTTAAAATCTCATCTTGAAAAGGCTTCTATCAGCAGAGGCTCAACAACTTTAAAATTTTTATCTTAAAAAAGCTCCTCTCAGCAGAGGCTCAACAACTTTAAAATCTCTTAAAAAAGCTCCTCTCAGCAGAGGCTCAACAACTTTAAAATTTTCATCTTGGAAAGCTCCTCTCAGCAGAGGCACAACAACTTTAAAAATCTCATATCATAAAAAGGGCTCCTCTCAACAGAGGCTCAACAACTTTAAAAATCTCTTGAAAAAGCTCCTCTCAGCAGAGGCTCAACAACTTTAAAATCTCATGGAAAAGCTCCTCTTAGCAGAGATTCAATAACTTTAAAATCTCATCCGGAAAAGGGCTCCTCTCAGCAGAGGCTCAACAACTTTAAAATTCTTATCTTGAAAAAGCTCCTCTCAGTAGAGGTTCAACAACTTTAAACAATTTTCATCTATTTTCAAATTTGAGTTCTCATCTTTAAACAAGTAAATTTCTCTCTTTTGAATTCTTTTGTTTGATCATTGTCTTTATCAAAATCTTACTTTTTTCATTAAGAAATGGAAATTTTCTATCTTTGTTACAACTTCTCATGGATGCATGTATTGAGTACTCTAAATGCAATGTATGTAATGTAATCAAAATTATTCATTGTAGTAAAAAGGTTCTCGAAATCTCTTACTTTTGGCTTCTTTTATCAGAATTCTTATATGACCAATCTGTTCTCAACATCTGACCATAATTTTTTTTTCAAAAGTCTGCAACATCAATGTCTTGTCATGCTTTTCTCATCTTTTTTCATTTACCTTTGTCAACTTTAAAAGTAATGCTAAGATCTTTCATGTTTGTTTTTCTTTTGATCATTTTAAGTTCAAGACAAATAAAATACAATCACACATTTCTCTTATTCACTTGTACGATGAACAAAAAAATCAGATAAGGATAAAGGAATGGATAGGCATTATTTTCAAATGAAAGATAATGTATTTCATATGGCTGATAACAATTGTATGTCAAAGTGTTTGAGTTGAAACAAAAGTGTCAAAAGAATGATCACAAGATAATCATGAATAAAATATTCTTAGACTCTTTCTCTAAAACTAAATTAGATGACTTCTTTGATCATTCAGAGTTCGTTAAACTACATTTACCCCTGTATTATGGGATCTTTTCTTGATGATGCTTCTGCTTCACATCCAAGTTGCCTTTTCAGGTTTTCAGCTTAGATAAGTCATCATTTTTTTCTCTTTTTTTAAGCAGAATATTTCTTCACAACATTTAAATTTATTGGGATAGACAAATCACCTCCGTCCATTTCTGCCAAAATCAATGCCCCACCAGAAAAGACCTTTTTCACCACATATGAGCCTTTCCAATTTGGTGTCCATTTCTCTCGATTATCATGTTGATTTGGAAGGATTTTTTTTAGCACTAAGTCTCTTTCCCTAAAGCAACGGGGATGAATTTTCTTGTCATGTGCTCTCATCATCCTCTTTTGATATAATTGACCATGACAAAGTGCTGACAGTTTTTTCTCTTCAATGAGGTTTAACTGCTCGTAGCGATTCCAAACCCATTATGCTTCCTCTAACTCTATCTCCATCAGGACTCTCAGTGAGAGAATTTTCACTTCGACCGATAGCACAGCTTCCATTCTATATACCAAAGAGAACGGTATGGCCCCAGTGGATGTTCGGACTGATTTTCTATAAGCATGCAAAGCAAAAGGTAACTTTTCATGCCAATCTTTGTAAGTTTCAATCATTTTCTTCAGAATTCTTTTGATATTCTTATTCGCAGCCTCCACTGCCTCATTCATTTTCGGACGATATGGTGCCAAATTACGATGACGGATCTTGAACTGAGTGCATACTTCATTCATCATTTTGTTTGTTCAAGTTTTTGGCATTATCAGAAATAATTATCTCTAGAAGCCCATATCTACATATTATCTCTCTTTTTATGAACTTACATACCACAGATCGGGTCACGCTAGCATATGATGCAGCTTCTACCTATTTGGTGAAGTAATCAATCATCACAAAAATGAATCTATGCCCATTCGATGCTTTTGGAGTGATGGGACCAATGACATCCATTTCTCACATAGAAAATGGCCACGAAGAGCCAGAACGTGTAATGTTGATGGCGGAGCATGAATCTTGTCAGTATAAATCTGACATTTATGACATCTCCTAGCATAATCAATACGGTCGCCCTCTATTGTCAACCAATAATAGCCAACCCTCATAATTTATCTAGCCATCATATGACCATTTGCATGTGCCCCACAAACTCCATCATGTACTTCTTCAATAATCTTTTTTACTTCAGCTGCATTTACACATCTTAAGAGCACTTGATCTCGACCTCTTTTGTAAAGGATATCTCCATCAATGAAGAAACTCAAAGCCAATCTTTTGATAGTCTTCTTATCATTTTCTGTTGCATGTTCTGGGTATTGCTGGCTTTTAATGTATTGCATGATATCATGATACCATGGCTTCCTATCAACTTTTTTTTCAACACCTAAGTAATATGCTGGTACATCTTTCATATTCAGCTTGATGGGTTAGATTTCAGTATTTGCATCTATTTTAATCAATGCAGCTAGAATAGTTAATGCATCAGTAATTTGGTTTTCCTCTCTGGGTAGATGCTCAAACTGAACTTCTTTAAATTGCTTGACCAACTCAAAGATGTATTTATGAAATTGAATCAACTTAGAGTCTCTTGTCTCCCATTCACCTTGTAACTGATAGATAACTAAAGTTGAATCTCCAAACACATCTAACACTTTGATCTTCTTTTTAATTGCTACTTGTAGACCCATAACACAGGCCTCATATTCAGCTACATTGTTTGTGTAATTGAAATTTAACTTGGCTGTGATGGGGTAATAATGCCCATCGAAAGATATCAAAATTACCCCAATACCATGACCCAAAGCATTAGCAGCTCCATCAAAATACATCCTCCATGATTTTTCAACAAGTTCATTTTCTTCAATGGCCATCACATCCTCATCAGGAAAATGTAATTTCATTGGCTTATAATCTTCAACTGCACGATCAGCAAGAAATTCAGCTATTGCACTCCCTTTAATAACCTTTTAAGTCACGTAAATGATATCATATTCTGAAAGCATAACTTGCCACCGTGCTATTCTTCCTGTCAATGAGGGCTTTTCGAAAATATACTTAATAGGATCCAGCTTTGCTATGAGCCAAGTAGTGTGATAAAGCATGTATTGTCTAAGCCTTCAAGCTGTCCAAGTTAATACACAACACATCTTCTCTAATGGTGAATACTTTGACTCATAATCAGTGAATTTCTTACTCAAGTAGTAAATTGCTCGTTCTTTCTTATCAGTTTCATCTTTTTGCCCCAGCACACATCCCATTGAATTTTCATGCACTGTCAAGTACAAAATCAAAGGTTTTCCTGGCATCGGTGGCACCAACACAGGTGGATTTGATAAGTATTCTTTGATCTTATCAAAAGCTTCTTGGCATTCGTCATTCCATTTTTCAGGATCATATTTTTTAAGAAGCTTGAAAATAGGATCACACTTATAAGTGAGTTAAGAGATGAAGCGAGCAATATAGTTTAATCTCCCTAAGAAACCTTGCACTTCTTTTGAGGTATGAGGAGGAGATAAGTTTTGTATCCTATCTGGATCAACTTCAATCCTTTTTTCACTAACTACAAAGCCCAATAGTTTTCTTGATTTGGCTCCAAATATATATTTGGCAGGATTCAACTTCAACTGAAATCTTTTTAACCTGTCGAACAGCTTTTTAAGATTGACTACATGATCCTCTCCTTCATGAGATTTTACGATCATATCATCCATCTACATTTCTATCTCTTTATGCGTCATGTTATGAAAGAGAGTCACCATTGCTCTTTGATAAGTAGCACCAGCATTTTTTAACCCAAAAGGCATAACCTTATAATAGAATGTCCCTCATATAGTCACAAATATGATTTTTTTCATATCATCTTGAGCTATCTTAATCTGATTATAGCTTGAAAAACCATCCACAAAGGAAAATGTAGAGTCTCTAGCAGTATTATCCACTAGATTTTCAATGTGAGGTAGAAGAAAGTTATCCTTAGGGCTTGCCCTATTCAAGTCACGATAATCGACACACATTCTTACTTTTTCATCTTTCTTAAGAACTGGCACTATGTTGGCTACCCATTCAGGATATTTTACCACTTCTAAAAATTCAGCATCGAATTATTTTTTCACTTCTTTTTTAATTTTTAGTTGCATCTCTGGTTTCATGCACCTTAGCTTTTGCTGCATCGACTTACATCCTGGTTTTAAAGGTAACCTGTGCTTTACAATATCAGTGCTTAGTCCCGACATATCCTGGTAAGTCTACATGAACACATCTACATATTCTCGGAGTAGCTCTTTTAGCTTCTGTCTTTCAACTGATAAAAGAGATGTACCAATTTTGACCTTTCTTTTATTCTCACCATCTCTCAAATTTACTGATTCAGTAATTTTTTGGTGGGGTTCAATTGGCTTATCTTCATGTTCCATTAATTTTAACAAATCAAGAGGTAGTGTATAGTTATCTGAATCTTTCTCATTATCAAGTTCATCAACATGAATTAAGTTTTCAAAATCAAATCTGAGATTATTGCCATGATTATCTTCGTGTTCATTATTTGGGACCCTGCAAAGGATAGGATGAAGAGAATATTGGCACACAAAAATGAAATGGCAAGAAAATGATAGAAAGAAAAGAATGAAAAGTAACATGAAAATGAAAACAATAGAAGAAATGAGGATGCATCTTTTAAGTCTTTTATTAAAATGACAAATATAAACACACCATAAAAGATCTCCTCATACTCGTAGAAAGTAATTAGAGATTTAAAGTTTCACAGTACATTACTTTTTCAAAGTTTTAAAAACAACAGGCAGCTCTGTAACATTCCAATTATCCAGCTCAAAATTTGAAGGACAAGGGTACACGAACAGCTCTTCACTTCGACTCTTCTTTTCTCCATCATCCACCATTTGAATGGCCTGCTCTGAAAATTTTTCATGAATCTTGCATTTGGGACTCTTGGTAAATCTGGATAAATGTATCCTCCTAAGTGAAAAGTATCATAGAGATATGGAATGATTATGGGCTCTGACTCCGGCTCATTTCTCTTAAGATTAGTTATCCTCTTATCTCTTTCCTCATTCACCATTCTTATTCTGTCCCCTCTTGTTGGCTTATATCCCAAGCCAAATCTGTCTTTCTTTTCATATATGGTCAATGACTTCATGATTTCTTGTAGGTTTTTCCCAAGTCTGACTTCAGGTCACCATCCCATCTTGGTAAGCTGTTTGACTATCATTTTAGTTATCGTAGACAAGTGTGACGAATACAATTTGGATCCTTCAACTATATATGTTGTATTGGTAATCTCGAAGGATCTATAAGAGCATTCTAGAGCTTCATCTGTCGATTCTACATAAGAAGTATTTATTGGTTGAGTTACTATTAAATCTTCTTCTCTTACCACACATGTTAGCTTTCCTTCAATAATGAATTTGACTTTCTGATGTAATGAGGATGGGACAGCACCTGCCATATGGATCCACGGTCTACCCAATAAACAACTGTATGAATAAGAGATATCCATAACATAAAATTTCACGTTGAAAATGCATGGGCCAATCTGTAATGGCACTTCTATATCTCCTAGCACCTCTCTTCTGGTTCCATTAAAGGCTCTCACTATCATATGACTAGGTTTCATATAAAATCCATCAACAGGAAATTTTACCAGAGTAGTCACAAGCATAACATTAATGGATGAGCCATTATCAATCAAAACCTTAACCATTATATGACTTTTACATTTCACAGTAATGTGAAGAGCCTTGGTACTTCTTCTACCTTCAGGAGGAATCTCTTCATCATTGAAAGAGATATAGTTTGAAATCATTAGATTACCAACAAGCTGTTCCACATATTCAAGAAAAGCATTGTGAGACACATATGCTTGATTTAGCACCTTCAGCAAAACATTACGGTGTGACTCTGAACTGAGCAATAATGACAATAGCGAAATTCTAGCTGACATCTTATTAAGCTGTTCTACCATGCTATACTCGCTATGTTTTATTAACTTCAGAAATTCACCTGTTTCACTCTCAGATACTGGCTTCTGACATTCTTTTTCTGGGGTTGTGTCAAGACCACTCTGACTTTCATTTTTTTCTCCTACTTTGGCTTTCTCCTTTCTAGCTTTTTCTAGAGCCTCTGGGGTATAACACCTTCCACTTCGAGTTATGCCTCCTACACCCGTTGTGTTGGCAGTATCTGGGTTGACTATGACATCATAATCATACTTTCAAGGTACTGTTTTATCATTCTGATATGAAAAAGGGTCAGAAACTTTAATTGTCACCACTGGTCAGGAAATAGGCTTTTCTAGCTTCGATGTTGGCTTCTCATCATAATAGATAGTTACCGGTCTACGCACAAACTTATTCTTTGAATTAATGGTAGACACTTCAGCTTTCACCAACTTTTCTCTTTTTTAGTAAAATTCTATTCGACCCTTATCCATCAATTTTTGCACCTTTTGACGAAATTGGTGATAATTTTTAATAGAATTCCCTAGAACACCTCTGTGATAATTACAGCTTTCAGTTGAGTTAATTGCTTCAAAGCATTTTTAAGGTTCTATTGGCTTCAACATGTCAGCTTTAACCAAGACTTCGAACACCCTAGTCATCGGAGTCTTGACTTTATTTATTTTTTCCTTCAAGTGGCTTCTTTGCCCATCAATTAAGGTATTTATTAATGGTCTGGTATGATTTGGTAGAGGATTCTCATTGACATTTGGAGTCCCTTGTTGGTTGGTATCAAAATTTAATACTCCTTCATTGATTAACCCCTGCACTTTACGCTTCAAAGCAGTACAATTTTTAGTGGAATGACCTAGATTCCCATAATGATAATCATAATGCGAATTAGGATCATACCATTTGGAAAATGGAGGTTTCATAGGTTCAACAATAACAGGAGCAAGTAGATGTTTCTCAACAAGTTGGGGATACAAATCTGTGTATGTCATGAGAATGAGATCGAAAGTGAGTTTTTCTTGGGTATTTCTTGGGGCTTTTGGACCACTATTAGGTCTCCATTCTAGTCTTGTAGGTACAATAAGACGGTTATAGGAATAGGTGGGTGTCTGAAAAGATGGCTAAAAATGGGATAGATAAGCTGGTGGTTGTAATGGTTGGTATGGTTGATGAGGGATGGATGTAACATTGTTTATGAAAGGGTAATGGTTTCGGTAGACTGGTACAGAGTAGGGTGTGAAACCTTTGAATTGTTACCCTATATAGTTTACTGTTTGGGCTTCATTCTCTTTCTTTTTGGGAGCTCCACCTTTTTTTGCTCCACTTATCTCTCTTACATCGAGCTTACTATTTTTTATGGCATTTTCAATGATCTTACCTGATATTATTATATCTATAAAGTTCTTGGTTGCATTGCCTATCAATCTCTCATAGTAGGGTGCTTTCAAAGTGTTCACAAATAAAATAGTTGTTTCTTTCTCAGTGAGAGGAGGTTGATCTTGTGCAGCCACGTCTCTCCATCTTTGTGCACACTCCTTAAAGTTTTCAGTTGCTTTCTTTTCCATACTTTGAAGAGATAGACGATTTGAAACCATATCTGTGACATGTCGATATTGTGTAAGAAATGCCTTTGTAAGCTCTTGCCAAGAACGAATACGAGTCCTATCTAATCAAACATACCATCTAGCTGTAGAACCTATAAGACTATCTTAAAATATGTGCATTAACAACTTCTCATCGTGAGCATGTGCTGTCATTTTTTGACAATACATGGTGATATGAGTCATCGGGCATTTTGTGCCATCATATTTTTTAAATTCAGGGACCTTGAATTTAGGTGGAATGATCACATCTGAAACTAAACAAAGGTCAGCCGCATCTGTGGAGCCATAAAAATTCATTCCCTCTACAGCCCTAAGCCTTTCTTCCAATAACTTCATCTTCTCCCGGGCACTGGTATCTTTTACTTTTTCAAGTGTCTGTATCCCTAGCTTTTCTCTTTCCTTGGGATCATCCAAATTAGGAACTAAGATTGACTCAGGTGGTTTTTTCATCATAACGGGATTAACAAAATTTTAAAATTGTCCTAAAGTAGGTGTGGATGTCATTCCTGGATAAGGATTGGGATATCCATCAAGAATAAAAATTTGTACTCTAGTTCCTTGAGAAGGTTTAGTCAGTTGTGGCTTAAACCCCGGAGGGTAAACAGGATCCACCATGTCTGGTGATTGCTCTTGAAAGCTGAGATTTTTTTCCACTGTTTTTCCCTTATCAAGTTTCCTAAGCATATCCATTATTGTACTAAGATCTTTTCTTAGTTTTTTTTTAGCTTTCTCGATTCTCTCAAATCGACTGGTCTATTCTTGCTCTATAATTCTTGTTTGAGTCCTAGTGTTGTATGAATGGCGAGTGGGTCGTGTCAAAATTTTTGAAGGGCGAGCTATTCTTGAACCTTTATTACCATAAAATTTTTAGAAAAATCATAATGCCATGTTTCAAAATTTTTATTTTTTTTAATTTTTTTTTTTAAAAAATGGTGCAAATGATGCATGAATGCAAGTAAAAAAATTATTTGCTCCTGGACAAATTTCAATACTAAAAATTTTCATTGATTCCATACTACTTTGATTACATGGGATTTATCATCATAGAATTATATCCATAGAAGCGTTTGACTTGCTCATAATAGTCTTTTACCTCGTCTAGAAAGTTTACTAGGCGATGTCTATATTTTCTTACAGGATTGACTTCTTGTCTTATTGCTTCTACCTTTTCAACCATCTTTCGTGCCTTTTTTACTGCCTTACAAACTTGACTGGTTATGTGCTCTATGTACTGTTGCCTCTCTAAACTTTTTACTTTCCATATCATGTGAGCATCTATTTCTGAATCATATGTGAAGATCCAATCTTTTTCCCTTCTATGCCACTCATCTATCATTGCTAAAATATGGCTCTTGTGGTCTTACAGTTGTAACTCCAACCCTTGGATCACTTGGTGGAGTGATTCTTTTTCATTCAGTACTTCAAAATGCTTTCTTCTCTCTTTAGCGAGCATGACTTTAACTTTTCCTTTTCATTTTGGCATTCCACCAATCTTGTTGTGGTTGTAGAATATAATCTCTTCCAATTCTGACATTCTTGAGAAATTCTGGTGGTCTCCTCTTGCTTTTCTTAAGCTTTGCCCTTCCATTGGTTTATTCCCTCTTGGAGCTCATTCATTTCATGTTGTCGACTAAGGTAAGACTTAGTGACTTTTTTAGTTTTGAATTGGATTCGCAACCTCTTATTTTCCTAGTGTAGCTCTTTCAAATCACTATTAGCCACATATCATTCTTTTATGATTTTTTCTAATCTGCTCCCTTGTATCTCAGCTTCATATTTCAATTGTCCTACTTTCTCACGAAGTCTCAAATTTTCTCTTCTTATTTTTTCTTTTTTAGCTTCTAATTCTTTCTTAACAAGCTTAACTTCTGATAATTGCACTTCTTCCAAAAGATTAACCAATTGATATGAGCTATCATCAGAAGGGAGTACTATATCTCTAGGCCGCCTTACTTTCCAAATCTGGTAATCAAAAGTGACTTTATCGATGAGAGGCCCTAACCTCATTCTTCGTGCTCTCTTTCATGCTTGGATCAACTACTCTGAGGTTTTTGATGGATTCGGTTTCCCATAAACGAATTCTACATGGACCAGGCCATGAGTAGCATGAACAAACTGTTTTACACCAAATTGCCTAAGTACCATCAATGGAGCGTAACTTACAATACCCTATAATCTTAACAACGGTATCCAAGGCTCATTTCCTCCACAATACAACAAGGGCACACGAGGCATCCAAGGCGTCATCCACTCAATTTCATCCCCAGTAAGCCTTCACAAGAAAAAGATCCAATCTTCTTTAGTCTTTAATGTTGACTATTGACTTTTGCAAAACTCTTCTATTTGTGCTTTGTTTCGTAGATATGGCTTTGAAAATGCACTATTCCCGCATTTAAAATGACTTCTAACCCACACATATAATAAAGGTGCACATCCTATGAACCGTCCCTTTTTATTTCGTCAATAGAAATTCAATGATTGAATGGTTTCTGCTAAGATTACTGGTGCGGGATTAATTGCTTGGGTTTCAATTTGCTTGAAAAAATCTACCACAGTTATCTCAATGTAACCCAAAGTCTTTGAAAAGATTACCATGCCATACAATGCTAGAGCAAACACAGCCATACCTTGATCATCATTTAAATGCTCCTGAATGAAGTTTTGGAGAAAATTCTAACGAATACCGAGATGTTCACCTTTAGATTTCGTGAAAGAATCAATGGTTTCTACTTTAACCCCCATAAGCTTGGCTAACTTTTTGCGATATCCTGATTTTAGCTTTCGGGTAAATACTTTATCTGGACATTGTAGTTCTATCTTGAGCAAAATCGAATACTCCTCGATAGTTGGCACCAAATCTTCCTGATTAAAAGTAAAGCATCTATTGGATGGATCCCAAAACTATATAGCTGCTTTGACCAGCTATTCATCAATCACTACTGAAATGAGAGATACAATCTACCAATACTTTTTGCAAAAGCTTTCTTTTCTTTCTTCACTTAACTGACCCTAGACAGCAGCTAACTCTTTTAAATCATTCTGTGTGAGATCAAATGCACTTTTTTCGATAATTCAGACACATAACTGGTAGGCAAACAATCTTCATTCTTTTGTTGCACTTTTTTCGACCAAACATGTACTTCATTATACGATTCACATGGCACACTGATTGAGGATGAGCAAATATGTAGTTCTACGGGATCCAGGAAAACTTCTTAGGAAAAATATGTCCTAGAGCAAATATCTCGATGCAAAACTGTATGATATGATTAATGCAAAAAAAATGAAACAAAATTGAGTTAGTATGGTTCAAAAAAAAGCATTTTTTATTTTTTTAGTGTTTTTGAGATTTTTTATTTTGTTTTGTTTTGTTTCATACTATACACAACTTTTATTCTTAGGTATTTCCTACAAGAAAAAGGATAAGGCTCTACATAAGGCTGGTTTTCTAGGCTTATTATATGCTGGGTTTGGATTGACAGGGTCTAAAAGTTCCCAAATTGTTCCTCACTGTCGTCCATGGTGGACTAGTAAGGCACCCCGATCCTCACCCATTACAGGCTACGAATGGAAAGAATTCAATTCAAGTGAAAGTATTTCGCTTGCCATTGCAGAGGTTATCACCTCACGAGAGCATAGGTATTTTACTTCCTCCTATAAAGGATGAAGTCCGGGTATAGAGCTCATGTATGAGATACATCATGCCATTGTGTGCAAATATATCCTAATTTATTGAGAGCAATATATACAGAAAAATAAAACATAAGAGGCATAGTAAAAGAAATGTGTGTGAATTTTTTTGCTTTTTATTTTTTATTTATTTTTTTTACTAAAAATGAAAAATAAAAATTTAAGAAATTAATTAAGACTATTTAAATCAAAATTTGAGGATAACAAGTAGTTAATTTTGGCCTGACTCTCAAAAACAAAAGGCGTCCCCAGCGGAGTCGCCAAGCTGTCGTAACGGTTTTGTGTCCGCCCGACGAATTTGAAAACGAAATAAAAAAAAATAACGGAGTCGCCACCAATCTTTTTTGGCTAGGTGCGATTGGCCACCTACTAAAACATATCCTTTCAAAAAAATTTTAAAATTAATTAAAATTTATTAAAAAGATAATTTTACGGTCTGTGAAACAGTCTGGGTTCGGGAGTCGGTTACGTGTGGGGAAGGATTAGCACCCCCACAATGCCCGTAAAAAAGCGGTACCAATTAACTACATGTTATCCTTCAATTTCGATAAAAATAGTCTTATTTTCGATGTTCGAAAAATAATTTCCTTGATTTTTATTTAAAAAATTTATTCTCGAGAAAAATAAATTAAAACCTTTTTATTGAAATAATTCTTAAAATATTCCAGTACGTTGGTAACATTAGAAGATCTTTTTCTTACCTAGAGATTTCTTGGGCATCACTTCTCGGAATACCTTAGAATCTCATCTTTGGAGGCTCGAATTTATTTTTCGTAAGAAAATGTCATGCATGCAATGTAAAATGTTACCATGTTTATGCACACATTTCATTCTCCTTTGTTAGAGATTTTATTAATTATTTTATTAATATTCTTATTTAAAATTGAAATTTTGAAGAAAAAAAGAATTTAATTATATTGAAGATTTTTTTATAAATATTCCAATACGCTGGTAATATTTTATAAAAAAATCTTCTCACTTAGAGATTTCTTAAAGCATTTCTACTCGGAATACTTTTAGAATCCCATCATTGGATTAAATTTCTTTTCTTCTCATTTTTATTACTTATATTTAAAATATATTAATCAATTTTTATTTATTACTAACAAAAAAGAAAATTTTTATTATATTAAAAAATTTTTAAAAATACTCTAATACATTGGTAATATTTAAAAAAAATCTTCTCACCTAAAGATTTCATAGGCATCACTACTCGGAATACCTTTGAATCTCATCGTCGGATAAAAATTTCCTTTTCTTTCATTTTTTATTACTTTAGTGTTATTATTATTAAATTTATTTTTATATTATTGTTTTTAAAGTTTATTCTAAAAATTAACATAATTATATAAAAAATTTAACCACAATTTCATCATTTAATCTAATAAATATAAATATTTTAATATGCATAAATATTAATAAAATAATATATAAAAAAATAAGAAAAATTCAAAAAAAAAAAATTTTTACCTAAACCGGACCAGTCAACGCACAGTTTAGTTCGATGGTTCGGTCCGGGGATTCGGTTCGACGGTTCGATCCGGTCTGGTTGGATCAGTGGTTCAGTACCAGTTCGATTCGGTTTCAGTCCAATCAGACCGGTCAGAGACTGATGCAGAAGTGGGTCGTCAGGTCGGGTGCGCGTATCCCGGGTCAGGTTGCAGGTTGACCTGCGGATCCTCCTTGGTGAAAATGGCGTCGTTTTGGCCCTATGCTCAAAACAACGTCGTTTTGCATTTAATGATTTCTATAAATAACTGAAATTTTTTTTTTTGCTCATTCTTTCAGTTTTTCAAAAAAAAAAAGGGAAGAGAGCTCTGGGGTGACTCACCGGTCGGTCACCGGACCACAGTGCTGGCCGCCGTCTGGGTCACCGCCGACAGTCGCTGCCGGTGGTTTTCAGTCACCGAAAAAGGTGAAAATTCTTTTGAAAGTTCTCTTCGACGTGATCTTTCTAGATTCGATGTCTTTTTTACCGAAGCTCAAAGTTTCGGTCTCCTTTCTTTTTTTTTGTTTTATTTTTTTTATGGACAAAATCGACTGATCTCTTTTTTTTTTTAGGTGGTTTTTTTGGTTATGGGTTCCCCTGCTTGGGGACTATGATTTTGCTTTTTTGCTTTTTTTTTATGTTTCTATTAAAAAAAATTTTGACAGATTTTTCCTTTTTTTATCATTTTTGCTTTCGTTTTCTTGATTCTGCCTCATTCTTTCGTTTACAGATAACAAGCTTTATTTATAAAGCTTGTTGGGATTCAAATCCCAGATCTTCTAGGATTCGAATCCCATTTTTTAACTGAAAAATCATGCTTGTCGTTCGTGATTGGTGGCTTGTCGGTCGATCGTTGGCAGCTAGCGACGGTGATTTTTGACTTTAGGGATTATGCATTTAATGCACTAGATTTGAATCAGATAAGGATGAAGAAGAAGAAAAAAGAAATGAAAGAAAGAAGAAGAAAAGATAAGAAAACAAACACAAAAAATGAGAAGAAAAGAAAGAAAAAAAATTAAATAAATAATAATAATAATAATAAATAAATAAATAAATTGTATTTACAGTTGCCCCTCTTTGCCTATTTTTGTGAATCAGGAATAAGGCAAAGACAAATAAACAACCATTTTGTTTGGAAAAATGAAACATTGAGAAAAAAGAGAAAAAAAAAAATTTTTTGTTCGACAGAAAATGGCTACTCTCAACAGAGGTTCAATCGATATTTTTGAAAGTTTAAAAAGCTCCTCTCAACAGAGGCTCAACAACTTTAAAATTTCATCTGGAAAAGGCTCCTCTCAGCAGAGGCTCAACAACTTTAAAAATCTTATCTTGAAAAAACTCCTCTCAGCAGAGGCTCAACAACTTTAAAAATTCTTATATCTTGAAAAGCTCCTCTCAGCAGAGGCTCAACAACTTTAAAAATCTCATCTAGAAAAGGCTCCTCTCAGCAAAGGCTCAACAACTTTAAAATCTCATGAAAAGGCTCCTCTCAGCAGAAGCTCAACAACTTTAAAATCTCATAAAAAGGCTCCTCTCAGTAGAGGTTCAACAACTGTAAACATCATTTTTTTATTTTTTTATTTTTATTTTTTTATTTATTTTTATTATTATTATTATTATTTATTTAATTTTTTTCTCTTTCTTTTCTTTCCGTTTTTTGCGTTTATCTTCTTCTCTTTTCTTCTTCTTTCTTTCCTTTCTTTTTTCTTCTTCTTCATCCTTATCCGATTCAAATCTAGTGCATTAAATGCACAATCCCTAAAGTCCAAAATCACCATCGCTAACTGCCAACGATCGACCGACAAGCCGTCAATCAAGAACGATAGGCGTGACTTTTCAATTGAAAAATGGGATTCGAATCCCAGAAGATCTGGGATTTGAATCCCAACAAGCTCTATAAATATAGCTTGTTATCTGCAAACGAAAGAAGGAGGTAGAATCGAGAAAACGGAAGTAAAAATGGCAAAAAAAAAAAGGGAAGAATCTATCGAAAAAAAATTTTGCAGAAACACAAAAAAAAATGAAAAAGCAAAATCACAGTCCCCAAGCAGGGGAACCCAGCTCCAGAAAAGCCACCTACAAAAAAAAAGAGATCAATCGATTTTGTCCATAAAAAAATAAAACAAAAAAAAGAAAGAAGAACGAAACTTTGAGTCTCGATCGACGTTTTTGATAAAAAAGACATCGGATCTGAAAAGATCACGTCGAAGAGAACTTTCAGAAGAATTTTCACCTTTTTCGGTGATCAAAAACCACCGGCAGTGACTGCTGGCGATGACCCAGATGGCGGTCGGCACAGTGGTCCGACAACCGACCGACGAGCTCACCCCAGAGCTCTCTTCCCTTTTTTTCTGAAAAATCGAAAGAATAAGCAAAAAAAAAATTTCAGTTATTTATAGAAATCATTAAAAGTAAAACGACGTCGTTTTGAGCATAGAGCCGAAACGACGTCGTTTCGACCAATGAGGATCTGCGCGACAACCCGCAACCAGACCCGAGGTCACGCACCCGACCCGATGATCCGCTTCTTCATCAGCCTCCAATCGATCTGATTGGATCGAAATCGAACCGCCTAGACCGAATCAAACCGGTACTGAATGGCTGATCCACCCAGATCGAACCAAATCGTCGGACCGAACCACCGAACTGAACCGCACGTTGACCAGATCATTGACCGGTCCGGTTCAGGTAAAAAAAAATTTTTTTTGAATTTTTCTTATTTTTTTATATATTATTTTATTAATATTTATGCATATTAAAATATTTATATTTATTAGATTAAATGATAAAATTGTGGTTAAATTTTTTATATAATTATGTTAATTTTTAGAATAAACTTTAAAAGCAATAATATGAAAATAAATTTAATAATAATAATACTAAAGTAATAAAAAATGAAAGAAAAAAAAAATTTTACTCGACGATGAGATTCAAAGTATTCCGAGTAGTGATGCCTATGAAATCTCTAGGTGAGAAGATTTTTTTTAAATACTACCAGTGTATTGGAGTATTTATAAAAATTTTTCAATATAATAAAATTTTTTTTTGTTAGTAATAAATAAAAATTGATTAATCTATTAAAAATATAAGTAATAAAAATGAGAAGAAAAGAAATTTAATCCAATGATGGGATTCTAAAAGTATTTCGAGTAAATATGCTTTAAGAAATCTCTAGGTGAGAAGATTTTTTTGTAAAATATTACCAGCGTATTGGAATATTTATAAAAAAATCTTCAATATAATTAAATTTCTTTTTTCTTCAAAATTTTAATTTTAAATAAGAATATTAATAAAATAATTAATAAAATTTCTAACAAAGGAGAATGAAATGTGTGCATAAACATGGTAACATTTTACATTGCATGCATGACATTTTCTTACGAAAAATAAATTCGAGCCTTCAAAGATGAGATTCTAAGATATTCCGAGAAGTGATGCCCAAGAAATCTCTAGGTGAGAAAAAGATCTTCTAATGTTACCAACGTACTGAAAAATTTTAAGAATTATTTCAATAAAAAGGTTTTAATTTATTTTTCTCAAGAATAAATTTTTTAAATAAAAATCAAGGAAATTATTTTTCGAACACCGAAAATAAAACTGTTTTTATCAAAATTGAAGGATAACATGTAGTTAATTGGTACCATTTTTTTACGGGCGTTGTGGGGGCGCTAATCCTTCCCCACACGTAACCGACTCCCGAACCCAGACTGTTTTCAGACCGTAAAATTATTTTTTAATAAATTTTAATTAATTTTAATTTTTTTTAAAAGGATATGTTTTAGTAGGTGGCCAATCGCACCTAGCCAAAAAAGATTGGTGGCGACTCCATTATTTTTTTTATTTCATTTTCAAATTCATCGGATGGACACAAAACCATTACGACACTCACCATTTAGGCTTTATCTTATTCTTTCTTAGGCATCCCAACTTTTTTGGTATTGCTGAACTCTCATTCCTCAAGCTTGCCACTTTTTATGGTATTTTCAATAATCTCCCTTGAGATCACCATGTCAACAAAGTTCTTTGTTATATTCTTTATCATTTTCTCATAGTAAGGTGCTTTAAATGTGCTAATAAATAATATTGTTGTTTCTTTCTTAGTCAGATAAGGTTGAACTTAAGCAGTCATATCACTCTATTGTTGGACATATTCTTTGAAGAACTCTCTTATCTTTTTTTTATACTTTGTAAAGAAAAGTGACAAAAACCAAGTTATGATGTGGTAATTTTAATTAATAAATGCCTGAGCAAGCTTATTCTAAGAGTAGATATGAGTTAGATCTAACTGAATAAACCACCTTACAACTAAACCAATAAAACTATCTTGAAACATATGTATTAATAACTTTTTATTATTGGTTTAGGCAACTATTTTTTTACAGTATATAGTGACATAAGTTATTGAACACTTAGTACCATTGTACTTTTTTAACTCTGAAATTTTAAACTTTGATAGCATTACAACATCTGAGACCAAGTAAAGGCCGACCATATCCATAGAGCCATAAAAGTTTATACCTTCAACGGCTCGTAGTCTCTCCTTTAGCAAGTTCATCTTATGTTTAGACCTTGAGTCTTTTAAACTTTCAACGGCCTTTAATTCTAGCTTTTCATTCTTTTTGAGATCATCTAAGTTAAGGACTAAGATTGACTCTATCAGTTTTTCAGCAAAACTTTAAAATTACCCCTAAGTTGGTGTAGACAACTTTCCTATGTAAGTGTACCTTGTAGGAAATGTGAACTGCTATGGTGATATACCTTAAGTGAATTAAGCCTGATATAGGCTATAGTTAAAAAGATATAAAGGGTCAACAACATCTTACGACGAATGGTCTTTACGTCTAGCCCCTTTTTCTATAGTTTTTCCTTTGTTCAACTTGATTAGTTCTTTCAAAATTTTGTTTAATTCCCCTTTGAGCTTTTTTTAGGCCCTCTCCAATTTTTCAATACTACTTGCATTATCTTGCTCTTTTCTTTTAGCTTAGACTCAAGTGTTATACTGGTGGTGAGTTGGTCAAGTTATCATTAAACCTTGCTATACCATAATTAGGGTGCATATTTAGAGTGATATTTATGGAACTATCCAATTATACATAAGATTGAATGCAAAAAGGCATAAATGCAATAAGAAAAATTTAATGATGTGAATGCATGTATATACAATAAAAGAAAAAGGGGTTAGTAAACATGATATATGCAAATAACAATATAATATATAAAAAAAGTAAAGGGTTAGTATGCAAATAATATATTTATAAAGAAAATATATAAATTTACAAGTAAAATAAATGTCCCATCATGTATCCTATTTAGGATTTTCTAACATAAAGGAAGGCATGGTTCTAATTTGAGTTTAAACCCTTAAGGTTTACTTATATGCTAGGTTCAAAGGTTTAATAATCTAAGGGTTTCTAAATTGTTCTTTACATCATTGTCCATTATAGACTAGTAAGGCATCTCAATCTCACTCATTATAGGCAACAAGAAAAAAGGGTTAAATTTGAGTGGGAGTTTTTCGCTAGCTTATATGGAGACATAAAATCTCATGAAGACGTGGATACTTTACTCTCTCATAAGGGATAGAACTCAGGTGTAAAACTTATGTTATGCATGTGCAAATGAATGGCAGATATATGAAAATAAATGAATGAATAAATAAATAAATAAATAAAATACAAACAACAAAAAAAAATCTCAAATTTATTAGATTAGGCTTGGATGACAAAAAATCATTTACTGGCTTGACTCTCAATATCCCCAATTAAGTTGCCAAACTGTTATAACGTATAGATCCATATACTTACTATTAGACATAGACTAAAGAAGTCACTACCAATCTTTTTTGTTTAGGTATGATTAGTTATCTAATTGAATTTGTCCCATTTTAAAAATGAGTCCCAAGATTGACTTGGGTATTTTTAAATAATAGATTCTAACCTATAAAACCATATTCTAGATTCGAAAGTGCAATTACGTATGAGAAAGGTTATAGCACCCTTACAGTATCTCTCCAAAAGATGGTACCAGTTTGAATTCAGATTATCCAAGCTTTCGTCATATTTATAATTTATCAAAATATTTAATACTAAAAATTGATCTTAAAATTACTTCAATAGTTTGGCAAGAATTTAAGATAATTCTCTCATCTCATGAGTATTCATGAAAATTAGTGTCCCATTTTGAAGAGGCTCTATCATTGGATTCATTAATATATTTTATTTAGAAAATAATCAATAAAATCTTCCAATAGTTTGATAAGATTTACTTTGATGTATATCTTTCAATAGTTTAATGAGATTTTATTGTAAAATTATTTTTAAAAAATGTATTAAATTTTTTAATAGTTTGATAAAATTTAATTTCAAATGCAAATTCTCGAATAATTTGATACGATCAAAATAAAATATTTTATAACTTTATTTTGTAGAAAAAATTTAATTTATGTTATTCTCCAATAGTTTGGTAGAATTTATAAAAATTTAAATTCATTAAAAATCCTTCAATAGTTTGTTAGAATTCATGAACTAATTTAAAACTTTTTTTTGGTTATTTTTTATAAACAAATGAATAAAATAAAGTCATTAAAAATAATAATATAAATTGTTTAATTTCAGGTAATGAGTAAAATAATAATAATAAACAAAATCTAAAAAAATAATAATAAACAAAATAAAATAAAAATGAAAATAGAAAATGAAGTGGAAAAAGAAAAGGAATTACCTGCAGAACAGGTCCGATCCAAAGGCAGGCAAACACACAGATCACGCGTGAGCTAACGGGTCAAAGGTCTTCTTTAAAACGGTGCCATTTTGGCTATGCTATATAAGCAAAAAAATCTTTTGTTTTCCTTCAAACTTACCTTGGCCCTTTCTGTCTCTAAAAAATGCTCTCGTCTCTCTCTAAAACAACATGTTGGAAGCCGACCAAGATGAACCTAGTTTTTAGCACTGAAAATTCAATCTCTCATCGAAAACTTGAAACCTTTCTAGAAATCTTTTAGAACCCAGATCTTGGCCATCGTAAAACCCTCCGACTGCCATGTTACTCGTTGAAAACTTCAAAACCTCATTGGAAAATTCATTTTAAAAAAACCCCAAAAAGCCTAGATTTTTTCCCATAAATTTAAGTGAAAAAACTCAAAAAAATCATAGTTTTCCAAATATTTCCAGATTCCTAAAAAATCAAACAACACTAGAAACTTCCATGAAGAAAAAAAAAGTCATATTTCCCCAAAAATTTCACTAAAAACTTCAATTCACTATTAAATCTCAAAACCAAAACTGTTTCCCAAGAATTAAGACCCAGAACCAAAATCACCAAATTCACCTTGAAATCCCATAAGAACCTATTTAAACAACACAAATCTAAAAAACCCAAAAGGAATCTAAAGCTTTTGATTTTTTCCTTATTTTCCAAAAACCACAAAATAGAAAAACCCTAGCCTTCCACCCAAAAAATCTTCACCATCCAATTGACTCCCCCAAAATTTCCAGAAACCAAAAAAACTCTAAATTCCTCCAATTTGCTGAAACCATTTCCCCCCTTGTCAGTTTCTGTTTTTTTCGTTTCTTCGTGTATAAATGATTTATATAGGGCTTAACTCCCTTTAATTTAAAAAAAATAATTGGATCAAATCGCTAAAATTTGAGGTTTGATTTCTGATTATCCAAAATTATTCAATCTATTATTAACTTCCCATGATTTCTATTATTTGATGCTACCCAATTTGATGTCTAGGACAATTCTCAAAGAAGATTTGATTTTGTTTCCAATTCAATGCAAACATAATTTTTGGACAAATTCTTGATTTCGTTCTTCCCTTTTTTTCTTTCTTCTTTTTTTTTGAACTTTTGACTTTTTTTGTTTTGTTGACTTTCTAAAGAAAAATGAAATTAAAAAATCAATAAATAAACAAAACAAATTAAATTAAATTAAACTATACTAAACTAAAGATTTTTTTTATTGGGCCAAATTTCCCAATGAATCCAATTTATGACTGAAAGCTTGTTTTTCGTTTGAAAAAATTTCGGACAAAATGCAATGTTTACAGATGGTGTTGTCACTAATGATCCTGATACATTCTTTTTTGCAAGTGGATAAGTGAGCCTTTCGCATCGGGAAGGCGAGATCTTTTTGTACTTCGCGAGTGAGTTGCCTTACATTTAGCTCTTAGCTTTTAACAAAATCAGTAATCCCATGTTACTTGCCTCTAAAGTATGTTCTGTCTTTTAGAAAACATTTTAAGAAGACTTCCAATATAAACACTTTTGGGGTTGTTGCTGTAGTATGTTATGTATGTGATAATTGTTTTCTGTTTTGCTTTGATTACATGCAGACTGTGCTGTGAGAAGTTTGGCAGAAATCAGACAAGTTGCTACTGCCTGTTTTCAAGTGAGTACGAAAAACGTTAGGTTTGAGACTTTTCCCTCTCCATATCATTTCTACATGGTTGTGCACATGATGCACTTGAAAGCATTTGCAGCATCACCTTGTAAAAAATCAAGAATAGAGTGGTGACCGTTCATGCTTCTTTATTTTGTGATTGTTGGTGGATTTATCATAGATGACGTTACTGATACCATATATTTTAACTTGTTCATTGAAGACTCAATTGCGACTGGAAGCGTTTTACACTTTCAATGAGAGATTTGTGCAAATTCATACCAAGAGAATTAAGAAAGTGGTTAAAGGAATCACCAGAAATCAATCCTCAGAATTGATAGATGATGCCATGCAACAAGTTCCTAAAAGTAGGAAAAAGAGAAGAGTTGGACCAGTTCCAGGTGGAGAAAACAAATCAGGGGAACCTTCAAACAAGAATGCGGACATAGGTTCTCATTGTCGAAGAAAATCCTTGGAAAAATCAGTGCCCAAGCCACCAAGGAAAAGCCAGAACCCTGGTAAGTATGCTATACCTGTGATGAGCACTCCAGAACCATCTTTGCAGGCAGCTTGCGGGCAAAAAGCTATTAAACAATCACCTGGAAATGGAAGAGGTAGAGGTAAGCAAATCCTGATTTTGAGCATTCTGAAACCAGCTCTTCTGCTGGAAATGGTGGCAAAAATTGTCAGGAAGTTGATGGGGAGAAGATAGATCAGCCACAGGCAGAGCGAAGGGTAAGCTTTCCTCCTTTTTGGGTTTTCCCCGTTTAATTTGCCCACTTTAAAAAACTCCAATTTAACATTTTGGAATATAATGGGTTGCTTCAATCCTATTTGTTTATTCAGTCTACAAGAATTATTCAGAGCAGCTAAATTGTATAACAAACTTTGTATATCTTGTAAGATGAATATAAAGAGAGAAAGCTTTATTAACGGCGATCACAACCAAATATTAACTTTTGCTCTTGTTCTTCATTTCTCATTCCTTCTCGCGAGATATGTCGGGGGAAACATTAAAAAAGCAGGGTCATTCAGCTCTTTGGAATCATCTATTTCCCCTTGTACCTCTAGAGAGCCATCAGTTCTGATTTGCACATCTTGTACATCTATTAAAGTAGTTGGTATGACACTTTTCTTCTTCTTTCCTGTAAATTCCATTGGAGCATGAAGGAAATAACCTTCAGTTTCACAAGTTTCACAGAAGTTCTGCCACAGCTAAAGCAAGCTCTTGCTTCCATTCCAGTAAAATAGATTGCCATTAAACCTGTTCCCATGCGGGCTTCTTGGCATATGAGCCGAAGTTTGTCAAAAATAAAAGAATATAAGAAAAGTTTTCTGATATATCAGTGACAATCTTGTTCGTAAAAGCACTGTGTCAAAAAGAAGATTTGGACTGTAAAGCCAATGTCCCAGGCTGGCAAAACTGTGAAAACAATATGAGCTTAGTACAAACCAACCATGCTTTCCAGGATATTGTATATCTCATCAGTTCTAGGATGTGTCTTATCAACAGAATAGAATTGATGAACTTGGCTATCAACCTCAATCCAACTGCAACCCGGGGTCTTATAGGTATTCTGCTCCTTCAACTTCTTCCTTAACTTGCGTACATCATCCCATTTCCCTAACTCTCCATATAAATTTGCCAACATGATGCCATAACCACCATTGTTTGGGTCAATTTCAATCATTTTTTTTACTGCAAGCTCTGCCAAATCCAAGCGACCATATATTTTACACCCATTTAGCAATGAGCCCCAAACAACCTCATCAGGTTCCATCTTCATACAATTAATGACTTCCAATGCTTCTTCAAACTTTCCTGCCCTACCAAGAAGATCGATTAAACAACCATAGTGATCAATCCGAGGTTCAATATTGTAACTACTAGTCATCAACTCAAAATAAGCACGACCTTTTTCAACCAATCCTCCATGTGTACAAGCATTCAACAGACTGATAAAGGTAACCTCATCAGGTCTTATATCATCAACTCCGCAATTGATCATCTCCTCAAACACACTAATTGCCTTGTCACTTTGTCCATGTAGCGCTAAACAATTGATTATAGAGTTCCAAGATGTCAAGTTTTTCTTGGAACTCATTTCAAAAATCCTTTTTGCTGTTTCTAAGCTCCCACATTTCCCATACATATCTATCAAAGCATTAGCTACTAAACAATCATTACCAATACCATTTCTATAAACATAACAATGGATTGATTTACCAAGCTGAAACATCCCAGTGTTTCCACAAGCTGATAGACTGCAAACAACTGTAACCTGATTGGGCCTATTCACTCCCTCTTTTCCCCCCATTACCATCTTTCTCAAGAGTGAAATAGCCTCAGAAAAGAATCCATTCTGTGTGCACCCTGCGATAACAGCATTCCAAGAAGGAACATCCCTATCAGGCATCTTCTCAGAAAGCAAAACAGCCTTTCCAACATCCCCTACTCTCATATACCCAGAAACCATAGCAGTCCAAGACACAACATTCCTCTCAGACATTTCATCAAACAAATCCCTTGCAAGCCCAATGCAAGAACCCGTCCTCGAATACGAATCAACAAGAGCCGTTTGAACAACTGGGTATTGTCCAAAACCCGATTTAAAAATCTGGGTATGAACCAGTTTTGTGCCATTGGACTCCAAAACCTCAGGAGCTGATTTTAAGACATGAGGGTAAATAAAATGGTTGGGATTTGGCTTCCCCTTGCAAAGCATGTGACGATAAAGAGCAAATGCAGAGGTATGATAGTTGGGGTGAGAGGCATAAGCTGTAATCATGGCAGTGTATAAGTAACTATTGGGAGCATAAAGATGATCAAAGAGTAAGCGAGCATAATAAAAGTCGAAAATCTTGAGTGTGCAAAAACGAACCAGCTTGAAGATGTAGAATTGGGTTTGGGACTGGCCGTGGGTGATGATGAAGGATTGGAGTTGCTTCAGATGGTTGAGATGATTGCATTTTTCCAGGATTGCTAAGAAATGTTGGTTCATTTTTAGTTGGCTTAAACCATTCATGAAGCATGCCTGTTTGTACCGTCTATTCTAACGGAAATAAGTGAAAGCTTTTGAAAGTTATGACGTTTGGTTCAAATATAAAAAAAAAAAAAAAATTTCTCAATTAAAATTAAATAATATCCGAATCTTTATTATTTTATTATAATAATTAAAACTTCAAATAACTATTTATACTTAATTAAATCTTTTTAAAAACTCCGTACGTAAAGTTTTCGTTATGCGCATCCAAAAAAATTTTTATTTTTATTTAATTGAGCCCTAAAAAAATAACTAGGTACGTTAAACTCCTATTATGTGCGACATTCCAGAAAATGTTGAACAGGTGCTATGTGGGGCATTCAAGAAAAGATTGTTTTCATTAGTTGAACCTATGACCTCCAATTCACGTAACAGTAACCTTATGATTGCGTCAAGAATCCGCTCCCCTCAATTGAACCTTATTGAATGAAAATTGATTAACCACGATCATCAATTTTCATCCACTGAAAATTCAACTGAATGCAAATAAATTTTTAAGAATTTAATTGCATAAAAAATAAATATTTAAGAACTCAATTAATTGTTTAATGATTATTTAATTATAATTTAGGAGTCATTTATAATTAAGCCAAAAGATTTCCATTAGTTTCCTCTTTTTTATATATATTTAATTAGTTTTTAAACTATTTATGGTAAGAAACATACCTATTAGTAGTTCAAGTCACGAGGCCAAAAGACCACTACTCCTGGATCTTCTAGAAAACAGTTCAATTATAATTATCTTCTAAGCTAGAAAATTTGCACATATAACTAAAATCGAATTATTACAGTCCCAAATTATGAAGATATGATTGTAACTTTCATCTACAACTTGTCTCTGGTCATTTTATCTGTACCAGTATGCTTATTAGCATAATCAAACATGAGTTCTTGGAGACTAAGACCAAGTATTGTAGCTGCTTCTGTCCTACACTCGGTAAGAAATTCGTATCAACTACAATTGTAAGCAGATAATTTGCAGTATCTAATTTTTTTTCAACCTGTTTATGGAGTTTTTGCATTATCTTTCAGCTGTTGTGCACAAGTATGGGGTGTACGGCTGAAGGGGCCTGGGTATGTTGCAATTTTCAGGCCATTGTCAATTGTCATTGCAGCAGTTATGAGTGCGATATTCCTTGGTGATGAATTGTATCTTGGAAGGTAATTAAAACTATCTCTTTTAAGTTTTTTAATATTACTAGTTATAATTAGTAGTATCATTTCCAACATGCTGCACATCCCTACTTTTGTTGGCCATTCCTTCTATAATCACAAATTGACAAGCCTGATTCAATCTTAATGTTGTAGTGCCATTGGAGCATTGATCTTATCAGCTGAGATTTATGCTGTATTACGGGGAATAGCTAGAGAAGAAGAGAGGACTGATGATGATGATTCCGGACTCTTGTCCGGTTCTAAGGTCCCTTAGTTGTGAAGAAATGTAGCACAAAAGTTTTTACAGGAAAACATTACTGTTTACCGCATTGTTCAATGATTCTTCCCTCGTTTCATTCAAATGCTAAAATATCAATGAATTTGTTCAATGCCTTTGAAAACAATGTAACCAATAAGTTTGATAAAAGTATAGAATTTAGCTTGTTTCTTTGCTTGAACGACACTTCTCTTCGTGGATTGACAATGACAGCTCGGGTCAACAACCTTTTCTATTTAATAAATCAGTTGAACCTGCTAAAGAGAGATGAAGGGCCCTCCAACAATGAAAAGAAGGATCGTCTTCAGGTGGATATGAAACTAGGTAGTTCAGAAGTTGCTTATTATGTTCCAGGGTATTTGTGTTTTCTGAATTGTTTTTCTTTAAAAGCATCAGGTATGTTTATTTTCATGGCTGTCATTCTCCTGGGAAAGACCCTTTACATTGTCAGGTATAATATATGTACTGCCCCAATCTCACGTCTGGATATTGGGAGGTTCTGTTATATTATATATATGGAGACTTGCATTCATAACATGTAAAACGTTTTTTTTAAGATAAAATCGTGAAAATTTCAAATCAAAATGACACTACCTTGCAGGTTGGTATAAATCTTCACAATATGTGTATTAGGATATATGTATTATGTTTGCTAATATGAGTTAGCTATAAGCATAGGCCATACTCATGGCATTTAACATTGTCCAAATGCGGCTTAGGTAAATTCTAATAGTTTTTTTTTTGTAATTATTTAAGTAAATTCTAATGGTTTAAATTATTTTCTTGTTGGTTTTAGAAAAGACCATAAAAACATCACATGTTTTTTTTAATTATTTAAATAATCAAGCATTTTCAAATGACTGATAGAATCCTACCTATCCTAGAAGATACTCTTCATATCTTTTTGAAAATTGAATTTGATTAAACCATCAGAATTCAAAGGTTTCCCAATCAGTTGATTTTTCCAACAATCTGATTGGTTTCCTGGTTGAATTGGTATAATAAGTGTGATCATGCATGGCTTCATGAAACCGGACTAAGATGAACAAGTTTGTTTAACCATTTTCCACATTGTCAACAGTTCTAGCTGACTTTATGGTAACATTTTTTTGTAAACAATCTGACCATCTAAAAACTCTAAAAATTTAATAAATAGAAAAAAAAAATATGTGCTGATCAATTATATATTCATGGGAATCAGATAATGTTTTGGCGCAAAACCACATTCAGTCCAATAACAGGATTCAATAATCACATATGATAGTACAGGGAAACTAATTAAAATGATATGTTAGATATAGGAGAGGGAGATGGCAAGAAGATATGGCTACAAGGAAGTCCTACCATGCACGGCCATGGTTGCAGTAGAGTGTTCCAATGTAGTCATAAACATTCTATTCAAAGCTGCTTCATTGAAGGGGTTGAGCTACTACGTCTTCATCGCCTACTCTCATGTTTTAGGCACCCTTGTTTGCCTTCCTTTAATCTTCCTCTTTAATAGGTCTTTTTCTCTTTTAATTCTTCTAATAATCAATGAATAAATGTATATTTTCACCGAATTTCATTTTAAAAGTTTTGCTCTTACATGTCTTCTTTGTTTGTCTGATGTCTGCAGACAAACAGCGCTTCCTCCTTTGAAGTTCCCTCTCATCTCTAGAATTTGCCTTCTTGCTATTCTTGGGTATGTATTGAAGTACTCCATTCTACACATAAATCTGTAAATTTCTGTTTCTTCAATTCATTTGATGTACTATTTTTTTATAGTGATAAAGAAAGAAAAAAAACCCCATGATTTTTTTATCTTTTTGAGACAGGTATTCAGGTACGATATGCTCATATAGAGGTATAGAACTTGGCTCTCCAACTCTTGCTTCAGCCATCAGCAACCTCATACCAGCTTTTACCTTCTTACTGGCTGTCTTCTTCAGGTTTCTTCCTTCTTCCCTGGTTTTTCATCAATTTTACTATTGTTTAATGTTTATGAACCTTCTATGCGTGAGCTGGTTTCCTGAGTCCTTTTCTTGTCTCCTGTCTTTGGACATATCATAACAAGGATGGAAAAAGTAGCATTTAGAAGTCCAAGTACTCAAGCTAAAATCATTGGCACCATAATATCAATATCTGGTGCATTAGTGATTGTTTTCTACAAAGGCCCCAAAATTATTTCCTCTGTTTTACTTCAATGGCCTCTAGGGTCGTCTCAATCAAATTGGATCGTCGGAGGCCTCCTAGAAGCTGTTGCATATCTTCTTTATTCATTCTGGTATATTATTCAGGTAAAAATAAGTTTCAAAGCTCCACCATGAATTCTGTAATATCTTACATAAAACTAAACTTGAATTTTATAGCACTTTACAGTCCCAAGTGATGAAGATATATCCAGAAGAGATTGTTGTAATTTTCTTTTGCAACTTGTCTGTGACCCTTATATCTCTACCAGTAGGCTTACTAGCAGAGCCAAACTTGAGCTCTTGGAGACTAACAACTAGTATAGCAGATGTTGCGGTCCTCTACTCGGTAATAATAGTAATCAATTGCAATTGTTCAACTACATAATTTGCAGTATCTCTGTAATTGAATGTAACTTTCTTCCGCACTACTTGTTTAGGGACTTTTTGGATCCTCATTTGGCAATGTTGTTCACATATGGGGCGTACGCTTGAAGGGGCCTGTGTTTGTCGTACTTTTCAAGCCAACTTCAATTGTCATAGCAGATGTTATGAGCGCCATATTCCTTGGTGAAAAAGTGTATTTGGGAAGGTACTAAAACTCTCCCTTTATATCATCCAAACATGCTAAACATTTCTACTTTGGTTGGTCAATCCTTTTATAATCACAGTTGACGGGCCTGAATCAAACTTAATTTTGCAGTGCCATTGGAGCTGTGATCATAACTGCTGGTCTTTATGCTGCATTATGGGGGAAAGCAAAAGAACAAGAAATGACAGATGATGACTCTGGTTTAAGCACCTTAGGACCCCTGTCTCGTGGTACGGTCCCATTGCTGCAAAGCTAAAAAGTTGGTGAAATGTAGCAGAAATGTTTTAGCCATTTAGCATGGGGCAATGGCCAATGTTTTCACACTCATGGGCATGCGAAAACATCAATGTTCAATGCCTGCAGATATTGGGAACAAAAGGTTTAATGAGTTTCTTGGATCAAAGTTGAGAACATTGTACTTCAGCTTTCACCAGAAATTACGTCTGTGATAGTTTATATCAAAAAAATTCTGATCAAATAAAGCCCAAAAAATTCATGCATAATTGAAAAACAAAAATGAATCAGCCCAACTATGGATGAAAATCAGCAATGACCAACCTCTTAAAATGAGTTTCATTTTTTTGGTGATTGAAAAAGATTAGAAGATTGTTATAAAAAAAGCCAACATTGTTTATCTTTTGGAGACAGGTTTTCCGGTCAAATATACCCATTATAGAATATAGCTCACCAACTCTTGCTTCAGCCGTCCGCAACCTCTCACCAGCTTTTACCTTGATACTCGCTGTCCTTTTCAGGTTTCTTGCCTTCTTTGATCTCATCAGTGTTGCTTTTTCCATGCATATACAGTTTTATCTCAAGCATAATAATATTCCTATACTCCTATTAACTTCAACTTCATACAAACTTGCTATGGAAAACGTGGAAATCACAGTAATCATCAATTAAAATGCTCCTGTCGCTTTGTTTTTGCCTTTGTTTATTCATTAAGGACATGATATTTGATCTCCATATTCTCCCCCATGTGAAGGAAAAGAGGTTCATAAAGAAGATTATCATAATAAAGTGAGTGTGGATTAACCTTGTAATCTTTTGTGAGTAAGCGATTTATAAGTCTAAAAAATCCGCAAATAAAATTCAATAAATCCATAAATTTCAACTGAATTGACTATTTATTTAACTTAGAAAATGAGATAGTTACACCTGCTCCTAAACTAAAAAAAAAAAAAAAAAAGTGGATTGAAAAAAACAAAGAAAATGATTGAGTGGAAAATAAAAACATATATTGCATGTCAATGTCAAACAGAAATTTTATAATTTTCTTTCAACTTGATTGACTAAAATCACATTCCATCTGTTGAAGAAAGCTTATGAGTGCTGTAGAAGTGACCATGGACAGGATTTGATATGACCACATGCACATGCCCTAAATCGTCTTGAGAAGGATACCATAACAATTACCAAAGGATGGAAAAAGTAGCATTGAGAAGCCGAACCATTCAAAGCTAAAATAATGGGAACTAGACTATCATTATCAAGTGCATTAGTAGTTCTCTGAAGGGTGAGGAGGCCAAAAGGAAGATTCTGGTGAGTTATGAGGGTTTTTAACACTAATGGTCGTTGACTGACGGCGGCAGATAGGGAGGATGTTGGTTTCGTATTAGAAACAGGGTATTTGGGATTGAGAGAGAGAGCGGTGAGGCTTTTAGAGGAGAACAAAATATAAAAAGAGTTTTTATATTAGACTAAAAAAAAAAAAAGAGAGAGAGACTTCGGATTGCTCAAAACCAAACTCGAAATCTGTACGCCCGACTCAAAAAGATTGCATGTCAGCAAATAAGGATGTGAAAAAAAATTAAAAAAACAAAAATTAATTTAAAATTATAGTATTTAATTTCATTTAAATTATTTAATTATTTGATTCGAATCAAATTTGAATATTAAATATATATATTAAATTTTGATCGAATTTCGAATCGAAATAAAAAAAAAATTTTAAATCGAATCGAATCAAATTATATATTTTTATTAATTTTTATATATTTTTTAAATTTTTATAAAATAAAAATAATTATTTTATATATAAATTTATTTAAATAAATTAATTTTTTTAATAAAATAATATATAAAAATTTAAATTTTAAAATTTTAAAAAATAATAAATCGAATTGAACAAAACCGATAAAACTTAGACATAGAGCAATTATAAGTAAAAGAGATAATTGCCTTTTTATCATAAAATCAAGATTTCCAGGGTCTAACAATTAATGAGAATGAAGGGTTACTAACCTCATTTATTTAACTAAGTAACGGGCTAATGACATCAGTGGTGGATCAGAAATTTTTTGTGTCCACTTATAACATATAAAAATAACAAATTTATTAATATTATTAACAGAAAGAATGTTGAGGAAAAAAAATTTTCAATTTTTTTTTGTTTTTCATTTTTTGAAGTGTTAAAAAAATTTTATCTTGATTTTTTTTTCATTATCTTTGAGGATGTTTTATTTGGATCCGCCCATGAATGTCATTTGCACCTACCAAATAAGGATGATGGGGCTGTTCTGGCTAGACAATGGTTTACTCCCTTCTGGTTTGAGAAGGCCCACCAAATTATATATTCCACAGAACAATGCAGTTTCAAATATCCCACCCTAATCCCTACTAAAATGGTTTAAACTTATCATCTACATATATATATATATATATATGTGTGTGTGTGTAATTTTAAAAAATGTGAATTATAAAAGTGTTAATAGTAATCTATTTAAATATTTTTATAAATTTTTAATTTAATAAATTTATTCTTAAATATATAACTTTTATTCATTTATTTAAGTTTAATTTAAATCAACAAAAATTACAATTAAAGTTTATGTGAAATTAAACTTTTTAAAATTTTAATTCCAAAAATATTAAAAGTGATTGGTTAAAATATACTTAATAAATGTTTTTATAAATTTTAATTTAAATGAATTTTTTATTATTAGACTCTTAATAAAATTTTAATTTAAAAAAATCTAAAGTGATTGATTAAAATATCATTAGTAATATTTTTTATAAATTTTAATTTAAATGATTTTTTTAATTATTAGACTTTTTTTTATAAGTAAAATAATTTTTCATATCAAATTAAAGTACAAATAGAACTAGATGAAAACTTAATAGACATATAAATAAAATAATTGTATGGAGTTTGTTTATTTAGTAATTGTAAAAACAATTGTATATGCAATTTATGTTGATAAATAAATTCATTAAAAACAACCATAATTAAGTTATTGAAGCATATTTATTTTTTTTATTTTTTATCTTTCAATTTGTTGTTTTAATATATTAACTATACATATATGTTAATGATTTTATTATTTATATATTTTATAAATTGATCATTTGATTATTAATAATATAATTAATCTTTTTAGTCCCTTGAAATAACTTTTTTAATATATAATTCTTACCGTTAGTCTTACCTCTATAATTAATTTCTCTTTTTGTATTTCTTTTCTATAAAATTTTATAATTGTTATTCCTATGAACAAAAGTTAATATCAAATCAAATGAAAATCAATTATATCACATCTACCAACAATTACCACTATATGATTCATTGAATACTTTAATTAAATTTTTCACTTCTAGAATTAGATGATTTAAAAGGTGATAGAATTACCAGTAGCTCAATATTGAGTCTCATCAAATTGTCATAAGAATTATTCACATTGATTGAAACAATAATTTATTTAATTTTCTCTTAATTTTTATCTCAATATGCATATATACAATTAATTTATATATCAAGATTATTTAATTTTTCTCAATTGTAGTAAATTCAAGATTGTTAATATCATACCGGATAACATTTCGATTTTTTTAAAAAATATAGTATATATCGACACCAGTTGTTTCGACATATTATTTTGAATTTTTCGGTTTAATACAAATATATTTATAAAGATATATAAACTTGTATATTATAATATTATTAATAATCTACAAAATAAATAAGCAATATATTCAAAAATCAAATAAACAAGCTTAATAGAATAACAAATAATATAATAAAATTTTCATGATATTTTTAAACACTTAATATGATCATATGATATTTAAATAAGTATTTTTCATATAAATATTAAGATAAAAACAAAGAGAGAAAAAAAATTAATCAAGGTTTTATAATTGTTAAACTTTATAAAATGAGTATAATTGTTTTCTTGAAAAAAAATTGAAATACTTATAAACTTTTATTTTAAAAAATTAAGTATAAAAACAATTAAAATAAAAAATAAAAAAATTCAACTTTTAAAGGTTATTTTATCAATTAATTTTGTTTTTATTAGGTTAAAAACAATTAAATAACAAAAAACAAGTAAAAACTTATAAAATATATTTTACATTCACGCATTGGCCGAAACATGTTATTCCACCAAAATTCACCGAAATAGACCGAAACTAACGAAAATAATCGATATTACCTAGTACCAAATCCAATACAAAAATAATCTTAAAGTGTATCATATTTTTGTATAACTACTGGCTGGTATTGAAATAAAACTAACAATTATGAGTAAATTCCTCACTTTTTGGTATTTAGATGATTGAATGACCTAACATGAATTATTTTAAGTAAAAAAAATCAAGTGAAGTAAAATTAATTATTTTGGTGATTTCTTTAAAGGTGTAATAAAATTTATTGAAACTATCTTTTGAATATATTTACGTCAAAATTACATTCATTCATAAAAATTTATGTTGTTGATGCTGAAAATAAAATTATTATAAATTGTATAGGTATTATATAACAAGTATATTATTTTTAGAATTAGAATTTTTTGAAGAAAATACGAGAAGTACCAAGGTTAGAATTTTATTTTATTTTATTTTGTAAAATTATATGTTTTATATACTAAATTTTTTTAAATAAAAATTTAAGCTTTTAATTGATAGAACATACAATTACATTCAATTGATGGAAACACCAATGGAAAATTATTCTAAATAGAAAATTGAGACGAAAGATTAGGGATGGCAACGGGTCATCTCAAGGGGAATTTTTGCTTGCCTCAAACCCGACCCAAACTAACCCAATGATTTTTTTATTTTTTATACCTTACCCGACATGATATTATGGAAAATCATATCTGATCCGAACTGACCCAAAATTAATAAAATATTATTTTTTAAATATAAAATATTATTTTTAATATAAATACAAAATTATATATATAAATATAAAATTAAATAAATAATTAAAAAATAATTTTTTTATATATATACCTAGTCGGTTCAAGGTAAGTTTGTCTAAAACTCAACCCCAACTTTATTTTACATTTACCTAACCCAACCCGACTCAAAACTCGATTTTCAAAAAAAAAAATTTGACTCTAAGATAACGGATTGAGTCAGAACCCATCAAGCTCAAGTTGGGTTGCTATCTCTTTGAAAGATTGATTAGTTATCCATATGACAAAGAAGGTTAGTAATATATGATACTTCAATGAAAAACATATAAATATATTGACTTCAAATTTCTTTAAAATTAATATAAAACTCTTTTATTTGAATAAACACTACATACTCATTCATTTTTTCTTTTATATATCAATTCAAGAATTTTAATTGTTGTATCAAAATTTTTAAGATTGTCATATTAGATAATATTTGTTTAAAAGAATTGAAATTTATCAAATTAATGAACACTTTACATCTAAAATAAAAAATTATTATAAATTATAATTTAACTAAACTTAAAAATGATTTAATAGCATTCATTAGCAAAATTCATTTGATAAATCTTTATTTAATTATGTATTTAATAGTTTAATTATTTTAAATTTTAATTTTTTATAATTTCGAATTGGATTTTAGACTTAGGATGAGCAACTAATTAGGTTGAGTTCAATTTTTTCATTTACTTTTACACATAGTGCACTCAATTATTCATTTATATACCTGAGCAAATTTAATTTAACAATTAATACATGCTCTTCCTTGTTTAAAAAGTTGGATTCAAATTGTCATAAATTCAAATAAAAAAGAATTATACTCAATTACTTATAATTATAATTTCACTTTAGAAATACTTTTAAAATTAATTACTAATTCAACCACAAATACAATAAATAATAAAACATTAAAGATGAAGGAAAAAAGCTTAAATAAAGAACTTTTAAATTGTTATGGATGTTGTATAACTAATATTGGATTTTGATTAAATTACTATTTCAATTCAAATTTTTGTTACATTCAATCATTTCAGATTTTAAATAACTATTAAATTATTATTTTTTAAAATCAATTGAAATCGAGTTAAGTTAGTTCATTTTATAATTATGTGCATTATATTATTTTTAATTAAATTAAAATTTAAAATAAGTAAAAAATTTATTTATACTCAATTTGAGTTTTGAATTGTTTCAAGTTTGAGTTGGTTAATTCATATTATTTTAAATATACTTTTATTACACAAATAATAAATTTTAAAATAGAATAAGAATATAACACGATAAAAATTTAAGTACAAAAGTGATGGAGATACTAATGATAATTTTAGAAGAAAATCCTTATGTCCAAGTTTTGCAAAGATTAAAGATTTTTTTTTGAGAATTTTGAAATTCGTTTTATAAAAATATTAATCTAAATCAATGAATTTATAATCATTCATTTGTTAATCAAGTTGGCTATATGGGTTAAGAGAAATAATTCAAACATTTCATTTGAAAAAAATCATATTATAGTTCAAACTTATTCATGAAGATAACCAAAAATTAAACATTAATTGAAATGTTATGACACTTTATAATAATCTTTACTCTTTTAAAATCAAGAAGTTAATTGACATCAAAATATCAAAAAATTCAATTTTAATGATGGTAATAAGAATGAAGAAACAATTAAAAATATATCACCCTTTCATTTAGTAGAAGAAATTTTTTATGGACAATGCGAAATCTTTTTTATTCTTTCTGAATAGAAAAGTTGATTGATATCAAAATATTAAAAAAGTTATTTTGAATGATTGTAATAAGAATAAAGTAACATTAAAAATATACCATCTTTTTATTTAGCAAAAAAATTTTTTAAGAAGAACAGGAAGGTAATTATTATGAATTTAATATTTTAAAATTGTTATTTGTTTAATTTTTATAAATTTTATTTAGTAAATTAGTTCTCATTACTTTTATCATATATATAACAAAATTTTTACCTAAAATTGTATACTTCAAAATAGAAATATAAAGCAAAGTTTATTATTTCCATTAGTGGTATAACACTTCAAAATTTTTAATCTTTTATATGCAGTTGTACTTCAATAGCATGTATGAAATATATACACTAATAATTCAATCAAATTATCAATAAAACTTATCTTAATATGTACTATTTTATCATGAATTAAAAAATTTGAAGAATATCTTAGAAATATTAACTTAAGATATATTATATATTTATTTAATTTAATTTAAATACTTGCATTAGAATAAAAAGTTATGATTTTAACTTATTATTACATGTTAAACTAAATATAATAAATTAAGAGCATTTACTTATGTGTTTCAAGTCATTTAAACTAGAACATAATATATACATAATACCTTAATGATGAATCAATTATAATTTAGTTGTAAATGCATAATATTATAGTACTAAATTAAGGATAACTTAAAAAAAAAAAGTAATAATTTAGTAGTTACTTGTTGATAACTTAGTAATAAATTAATGATAACTTAATAATAATTTAATAGTAAATCAATTTTAGTTTGATAGTAATTAATTGACAATAATAAATCATAAACAACTTAGTAGTAAGTAAATGATAAATCAATAGTAAAAAATTGATAATTTAATAGTTAATTATTGAAAACTTAAAAGTAAATCAATATAACTTAATCAGTCATAACTTAATAATAAATTATGCATAATTTAATATAAGTAAGGAATAACTTGACAGTGAATCATAAATAATTTAATGGTAAATCAATAATAGTAAGCAGTAAATCAATTATAATATAATAGTAAATATATAAAAATATAACGGTAAATCATTGATAATTTAATAGTAAATTAATAATATAGTAATAAATTATTAATAATGTAATAGTAAATTACTAATAATTTAGTTGTAAATTAGTGATAATTTAGTAATAAATTAGTTAATTATTGATAACTTTTTAGTGAATCATCGGTAAATTAGTAGTAAATTAGTTATAAATTTATAATAAATCATCAATAATTTAATAGAAATCATTAATAACTTAAGAATATATCATTCATAACTTAATGGCAAATCATTCATAAATTAGAAATAAATCATTAATAATTTAATAATAAATCAATGATAACTTAATAGTAAATAATTGATAATGTAATTGTCAATCATTGATAACTTTTTATACTTAAAGTTGCTAATGATTGAATTATGATTACTAGCATAAACGAAGTCAAAACTTTCATTTTAATGGTTATAATAAACTTACCATGAACTTATTCAATAAAAAAAAAAAAATCAGTGCAAAAATTTTAAATTTGAATAAAACAATAATGTTATTATATAAAAAAAATTATCTCATATATTATTAGTGGACTTTGTAAATTTTGTGTTTCATAGTTGTAAATGTATAATAACATATTAGTAAATCAATAATTGTGTTAGCCTTGAATTGATCCTTATTTTGAAATGACAAAATATTAAAGCTAAATAAACTTGATCAAGATTTTGAAAAAAGATTTACTTAGTACATGTTCTTAAGTTTTATATTTTGGTACTAAATAAATAATATGATTTTCAAAGTTTAAAAAAACCTTTCTTGGTGTCATATTTCTCAAACTAAATCTACCTTTAAAGATTATTTATTTGAGCTTAAATGAAAGTCCAATTATTGTTTTTAAAGTGAACTTATTCATTTTGGACTTAATACAAATTTGATAATATTAGTTTTGGGAAATAGATTAACTTAGGAAAGTTGTTTTACAAGAACAAAGATTTTCAACATTGACCTTATTTTATTTTTTGTATAAATTCACAAAGTTTTAATATTTGAATTTATATGGTTGGAAAGCTCTTTGAGTCTACTTTTTAATGAATTAAACAAAATGAAAAACCAAAATTTCTAAGAAAATATTTTGAATTTTTACTAGACACACTATAGTTGTCTAAAAACTACACGATAGGTAGATTTGAAAATTCACTATAATTCATACACAGTGAATTAAGTAATGAACTTTAAATGAATAGAAAGCCCTTTAAGTCTAGTTTCTAAATCTTTAAAAGGTTTGTGATTTGGATTTGTATAACTTAAGATATGATCAAATTAGTAAGTAGAGTACATAATAGGAGACTACCACCCAACATAGGCAGGATCGATCCCCTCTAGAAGGGATCGATCACTTTTTTCATGCAAAATGATCACCTCTCTCAAATTTTCAGAAAAGGGATCGATCCCTCCACATAAAGGATTGATCACCTAAGTAAATGATCGATCTCTCTATTAAAGGGATCGATCACCTAAAGAAAAAATCGATCCCCTCAAGCAAGGGATCGATCGGGTAAGGCTTTTTGTACGTAATTTCAAGGTGTTTCAAAGCTAAACCAATCAATCCCCTCAAGCAAGGGATTGATTGATCCTAGGTACAGGCACTCCAGCGACTACTTTTTGGTGCTTTCAATGGCTATTTTCTTCTCCTAAACACTCTCAATGGCTATTCATTTAATTTCTCTATAAATGGGGTATTCCAACACACCAAGAAGATAAATGGATCAAGAGAGTACAAGTCAATAAACAATATTTTTATTCTTTCAAATAATCAAAAGTTTTAGAGCTTCAAATTCTATATCTTTGTATCCAAACTATTTTTGTTGTCCATTCATCATTTTATTGTCTGTACCATTGTGTACTTCAAATTAGCAAACACCAAACCTTTGAGAGGTTCTTAGAGTTTGTAAAATACTTCAAAATTTTTTATTGTGTGCTTGTAATCTTAAGGGGGAAGATAGCCCTTAAAAGTATGTTGAGTTGAGTTCTTGTAAAGCTTCGAGAAGCTTGATTGTAATCTTTTTCATATAGTGGATTGAATTCTTTGGCAAGAGAGACTAAGGGAAAGGACGTAGGTGCTTAAGGAATGACCGAACCTTTATAAATTATAGTATTATATTCTCAATCTTTATCTCATATTTACTTTCAATTATTGTGTTTAATTGTTTAGCAAAATTTGTGCTTATTGAATATTGTTTTTGAAAACTTCATTAAAACCAATTCACTCCCCATTTTGGTTATTCCAAATCTTTGAGCTAACAAATTGGTTAATAAATAACAAGTGATAACTTAGTAGTTAATCATTATAACCTAATAGTAAATTAGTAATAACTTAATAGTAAATTAGTTTTAGTCTAGTAGTAATTAATTGATAAATTTAGTAGTAAATAATAAATAACTTAATAATAAATCAATGATAATTTAATTGTTAATCATTAAAAACTTAAAAGTAAATTAATATAATTTACAAGTAGTTAATCATCAATAACTTAATAGTAAATTATAGATAATTTAATATAAATTAGTGATAATTTGATAATGCATCATGGTTAATTTAATAATAAATATGTGATAATTTTGTAGCATATAATAAAAAACTAAGTATTAAATCAATGATAACATAATAGTAAATCATTGATAATTTAGATGCAAATTATTAGTAACTTAGTAGTAAATCACTAATAACTTAACTGTAAATGAATGATAATTTATTAGTAAATTAGTTAATCATTGATAACTTTGTAGCAAATCATTAATAAATTAATAGTAAATCAGTTATAACTTTATTAAAAAATTATCAGTAATTTAGTAATAAATAATCAATAATTTAGTAGTAAATCATTCATAATTTAATAGTAAATCATTCATAAATTAGTAGCAAATTAATGCTAATTTAGTAGTAAATCATTAATAATTTAGTAGTATATTATTGATAATTTAGTAGTATATTATTGATAACTTGATAGTAAATAACTGATAATATAATAGTAAATTAATGATACCTTAATTCTTAATCATTGATAATTTTTTTATACTTAAAGTTGTCAAAATTTGATTTTAGTTACTAGCAAAAACGACCTTAGAAATTTCATCTTAGGAGATTAGGATAAACATACCACAAACTTATTCAATAAAAAGTTTAGTTAAAAAAATTTTAAATTTGAATGAAACAATAATGTTATTATATAAAATGAAAATTATTTTATATTAGAACTAAATTAACCTGTACTTTCTTACAAGAATCTATTGTGAAATATATAATAACATAAATTTTATCAATGATTACTAAAAAAAAATCATAAGTTATCAAAAGGTTAATTACTAAAATTACATCAATAAATTACTAAAAATTTATCAATGGTTACCAAAATTATATTATAAGTTACCAAACTAATATAGAAAGTTACCAAAATTATATTGAAGGTTATCAAAATTTTATTAAAACTTATCAAAATCAAAATTATATAGAAAGTTATCAAATTTTACTTATATTATACTAAAATAAAAATTAAATTATTAATATTTATCATTATTATAATATAAAAAAATTATTTATAAAAGTAAATTTTTAAAGATAAAAATTACATCAAAAACTAGTTCCCATAGGTATCCCAATCAGTGTATAGGGAGTTGAAAATTTTTCAAATGTATATAAACTAACCATCAAAGTGATTGACACAGATTAGGTATTTATCTGACTTTTCCAGCAATAGCCATTGCAGAAAACTTTGGAGTTGTTCTTGATAAAAATTCATGGTTCAAAATAAGCAAAATCTGATTTGTTTTCCAATAAATTTGGTACTCCTCCTACCTCGTATAAATATATATTTATAAATAAATATTAAAAAATGATAAGTTGAAAAGAAGAAAAAAAAAGTATATATATCAATATCATGATGAAATATTAAAAGTTTTGTTCAAAAGTATATATCAATATTATGGTGAAATATTGAAAGTTTTGTTCAATACTATAAGAGTATGCAATTACATAAAACTCTATAGTGCAGAGCATTTTCCCAATTTAAACCAAAGAAATCACATTCGAAATAGATAAATGAGACAACCAACCTGCCAATTATTACCACCAAACATAACAAAAAAGGCTTTTGGAGGTACAAACCAGTGACAGACAGACAGACAGACAGGAGAAGAGGAAGATATGGCAACTAGGTATTTTTACAAGGATGTACTGCCATTCACAGCTATGGTTGCAGTCGAATGCACAAATGTAGGGCTAAACATTTTATTCAAAGCAGCAACTTTAAAGGGGATGAGCTACTATATCTTTATCACCTATTCTTATGCTATGGGAGCTCTTCTCCTCCTCCCTTTATCCTTCATCTTTTCCAGGTTTTTCTTCAGATTCATCCAGTTTTCGTATATATGACCTCCCAATTCCATTAGAATTTTGCACTTGCATGATGCATATCTTTGTTTATTCTGATCTATGCAGTAGACCAGTGCTTCCCCCAATGAAGTTCCATCTTGTCTCTAAAATTTTCCTTCTTGGGCTTTTTGGGTATTGAAATACAGTACAGATTAAGCTGTAAATTTTTTCCTTTTTTTTGTTGGTTCTTGGAAAGATTAGAAGATGATAATTGAAAAACTAAGATTGTTTTTCCCTTTGGGGGCAGGTTTTTAGCTCAAATATGTGCATACAAGGGTATAGACTATAGCTCCCCAACTCTTGCTTCTGCACTCAGCAATCTCACCCCAGCTTTTACCTTCATACTTGCTATTCTTTACAGGTTTCTTCCTTCTTCTCCTAGTTCTTCAATGTCTCCATGTATTTACATTTTTTCCCTTGCATAGCCTTAAATAAAGAAAAATGTAAAAATAAAGTATGTATAAATAAATTATAGAAATGTGTGGAGAATTAGAAACCAAAAGCTGAAGTTAGTGTCATGCAGAAATCTTTATAATTTATTTTCCATGGTTGTGCTTAATTGAGGAAAATCACAATTTTTATGCTATGATTAAGCTTTGAATGTAGGAGTGTTTGCAGGATATTGATCGGGTCAGATATATACAGTGGTATAAAAAATACTTTCAAAATTGGGCGTTAGTTACAAATGTTTTATCTCAGACTTATTGTGATTTGGAAGCTAGTGTCCTGAGTCTTGTTTTTTCTCCCATTCTTTGGATACTGTAACTACCAAGATTGGAAAGGGTAGCCTTGAGAAGCTCAACCAGTCGAGCTAAAATCATGGGAACCGTAACATCAATATCAGGTGCATTACTAGTTGTTCTCTACAAGGGCCCCAAAGTTTTTTCATCTCCACCATGGACATCATCTTCTGTTTTACTTGAATGGCCTTTGGAGTCATCAGAATCGAATTGGGTAATTGGTGGGATGTTACTTGCTGTTGCCTATCTACTTTTTTCATTCTGGTACATTATTCAGGTAAAACATTGTATGGTATGCCTTTCCTCTCCTAGAAATTTCCACAAGCTCAATTTTAATTAGGTTAGATTTTCCAGATCCAGGTCCTGGAGATGTATCCGGCTGAGCTGATTGTAGCCTTCTTTTACAACTTATGTGCTGCCATTATCTCTGCACCTGTTTCCTTCATAGCAGAATCAGACTTGAGTTCTTGGAGGCTAAGGCCTAGTATAGCAGTTATTGCAGTCCTGTACTCGGTAAGAATTTAGTGATTCAACTACAGTTAAAGAGCAGACAGTTGCTAGTACATAAATGTAGACAATTCATGTCATGTATAACATTGACAATTTGTGTATCCAAGTCCTATTTTACACAAAAATTACGTGTTAATGTGACACGAAAAACACGAAATACATTATTTTATTTTTATTAAACTCATATATAGTTATATTAAAATTTTAAACCATATTATCTTCGTATTTTTTTTTTTATATTGTTTTCATAGTGTCATTGTATAGTGTTTTAAATTGTCTAGCCTAACTAAATATGAGTTTCTTCATCTATCTAGGGTGTTTTCTCATCCTTTAGCTCTCTTGTGATCATATGGACCCTTCACTTCAAAGGGCCTGTCTACGTTGCAATATTCAGTCCACTGTCAATTGCCATTGCTGCTTTTATGAGTGCCATATTCCTTAGTGATTCTCTGCATATTGGAAGGTACAAAAATTCTCCATATTTTTTCATATCACCAGTCTTAAGCAGAATCATTTGAAAAGCAAATATTTTACTTTGGCCAGCCATTCCCTCCATGATCACAAATGATAAGCTTGATTTTGCAGTATTATTGGAGCAGTTATCATTTCTATGGGATTTTATGCTGTAATATGGGGACAGGCCAAAGAAGAAGACAGCACTGAGGATGACTCTGGCATAACCAGCTTGGGGACCTCATCCAATGGTAAGGTCCCTTTGTTGCAAAGCCAAGAGGCAGAATATATGTAGCAAAGATTGGATTGAAAAACAGTAGCAGTCTTCAATGATCCATTAATGCTCCCTGAATCATCAAATAATTTGTTCAATGCCAATGCATATACAAAAACCAAAAGCCTTAAATAGTTTTTCAGAATTTGGATTTGATCAGAGAAAATGTATCTTCTGTAGTTGTAATTATAAGAAAAGATCATCCAGTTTAGAATAAAACAGTTGATTTTGAGCCTGGAATTTGGGCTTCCAATGGACTAATATATCAGGTAGTTATTGGGTTGGGCTTTGGCTTTTTGTACCGATATTGTATTTAGTAAATTTGGGCCTACCACTGGGGCTTTTAATGGACAGACATATGGGCCTTTTAGCCAAATTTCACAAGTATAATAGTGTCAGAAGACTAAATTAGGCTTACAATTTGGGTTTTTAGTAGACTAATATATGGGCCTCGTAGCCCAATTTTCAAACCATAGGGCAATGCTAAATGAATTAATTGCCTATTTTATTAATTAAAATATATTAAAATATAAAAATTTGATTAAATTCATGAGTTATTTGAGTTGGGTATAAAAATACTAGAATTTGTATTAATCGATAAGCTAAGCTACTCGAGTTTGAATTATATTCAATAATAATTGAGTCAAATTTAAATTTTATTCGAATAGAACTCAAGTAGTTTACAAGTATTAATGTATCATTTATACTTTTATCAGCGTCTAGTGATGCAGATTAATTAAGATGCTACTTAAAAAAGATAATAATGCAATTAATGTATTATTTTTTAGTGAATTTAATGAAAACAATAGATTTAATGCAAAAACCTTTCTTACAATAATATTTTAATTTTCGAGCTTACAAGCACCCTTTAATCGAATCTATAGTTTATTAACTAGCCTCAAAGAGTGGACATAAGGGCACTTGGTAACAAAATCTTTTTATAATTTTATTTATATATTAAGGATTTTGCTAACGAGTGCTTTAATGGCACTTTTTAAGGTTCTTATATGAAGTAATATCTCACTTAATACATTGCAAATCATAAATAAAATTATTAATTATTTTATTTAATATAAAAATATTATTACTATAAATAATACATTAATTAACCTTTAAAAGTGTAAAAGTATTTTAAGGGCACTAGCAATACTCTTGTATTAATTACGATAGTAATTAATAATTAATGTGATACTCTTTAAAGTTTAATTAATGTATTGTTTATAGTAATAATATTTTTATATTAAATATAATAATAATAATTAATGCGCTAATTTTAATGTATTAAAAAATGTTTACTTAATAAAATAATTTTAAAGATTGTTTTAAGGCTAAAATTAATATTTTTATATTAAATACAATAATTAATAATTAACATAATAATTATTAAAAATTGTTACACCTATTTACTTGATCAATATAATCAACCCCTTTGGACCTCTCTAGTACGCCCAATCAATACACACTTAGTTACTACATCATCTCTTTTTAAGAATCGGCTCTTTTGAAGGGCTTGCTCAATGTTCTTATTAACGTCTCGTTAAGGTATCAATTTAAAATTGAATACTTATCTTTTAATTTGTCTGAAATTATTAAATATAAATTACGTTTGTCTGAAATTATTAAATGCAACATACAGTCATTATATAGATTTTTTTCGAACTTCATGTATATTTCTAATTAATTGTCAACTATTTCAATTAAGTCACTAACTTTCATCTCATATATAAAATAAGAAGAGGATCAAGTATGCAAAATAGAAGGTAATAACTAAACTTTCCCTCCACTGAATCTTTTTGCATACACTTCATTTCTTCCTTTCAAAAATCCTAAGTATTTCACTAACTTGAGTATCGAAATACGTCCTAAAAAATCAATTCCAATGCTCTTTAATCATGTTTTTTTATTGCATGTTCAAATCATTTGGCATTCAACCTTTTTCTAGATTTTTCCAGCTAAGACAACCCAAAAAATCGACAAAAATGTGAATGTGAATGTACTGTTTGGCGGAAGAAAAAAAGAATGTGAATGAATTAAATGTCTTTAGTGAGAAATTAATGGTGGAGAGTTGAGAAAATAGACTCTTGCACATTAGGACCGATTGTGGAATAATTTTAGTGATCTTAAAGCTTTTGCTAACGCATTCAGTTCGTAACTATTAATGTTGCTAACGAATGCCACATTAAATGCAGTGTTGATGAATATTTGCAATATTGGGAGAAGATATTAAATAAATATTTATTTCGGTGGTATTTGTATTTAGAAGTCGCAGATTTAAAGGAATTTATATACGTAATATTTTTTTTAATAATGTAATTATAAAGTAAAAGATTAAGAGTAAATTAAAAAATTCAAAGAAAAAAAAACATAAATAAATATTTTAAGACATTCGTTATAAAATTAAAAAAGAAGAAGATATTTTTATGGAACTAGATGAAGCATTCCATCAAAGAATATGTCAATCCGTGGGAATTGACAATGGTCAAGGTAATATTTTAAGAAAAATATTTATAATCAATGTATTATTTTTCTTTGAATTTGATGAAAGTAGTGTATTAAATGTAAATTATATTTTAATTAATATTAACTAGTGTCCGTAGGCATTCGTTAATTCATGATCTCTTTTGCTTTTGCTTTATTTTTTTTATTGCTTTTTAATAAAGAAATATATTATCAATAATTATTATAATAAAATTAATTAATTAATTAAAATTTAACATTATATGAGATTCACAAAAAAATATTTATAAGATCTAAACTTTAAAGTGGTAAATTTTTACATATTTTTTATTATGATTAATTAATTATAAATAAATTTAATAATTTAAAATATGATACGATAATGTTGACATTAATATGATATGAAAAAAAAAATATAAAAGTGATATGCTTTAAAATTTTAGTAATAATTATATATAAATTTAATAAAATCAAACATATATTTTTTATTTTTATATCGATATGAATTATAATACGTAATTTTTATATAAAATATAATATAAATACATAAATTTTAATATTTTTCATATATGAATCACTAAATCTAATTATAAAATTATAATATAAAAAATTATAAATAAAATACTCTAATTAGTGCCAAATGGTTCAATCTTCAAGTGCTCAATAAATTGCTTGGATTGTTGTTGATACAGATGGATTCCAACTTTGAACAACAAAGGCAGCTGAGGGATTTTCTATCAATAGTCCCACGCATATATATTTGTGGCAGATGACCTCTCCTTTATCCCCACCTTCTTTACGGAAAGTAATACGTGACAAGTAGACATGGTGATTTGTATAAAATATTAAAATAAATATTATAATTTATATAAAAATTATATACCATAATTTATGTCAATATGAAAATATAAAATATATTATTTTTATTTTATTAAATTTATATATAATTATTATTAAAATTTTAAATCGAATTATTTTTATATTTTTTTATATCATATTCATGTTATGTTATTATTTTGTATTTAAAATTATCACATATAAAAGTATTAAACAAAGTGCTATTGGAGATTCTGTTGCAGAAATTCAATAGGTAAACAATGCTATACCAATCCATATTCTAAAACTAACAAATATAAATTAAGGCATTTTAATGACAAAAAAAAAGTTTAATGTCTTTGTACACATCTCATTTTGTTCGGAGCTCAAATTTAAAATATTTTAGGTTTCGAAAGAGTTATTTCAGTGCATTCATGAAATCGAACATTTTGGGTTGCTATTTAGATCATTTTATGTTTTGACTTTCAATTTGTTTTTGACTCATTGTTTTCATTTTCAACTTGTATGAATTTATTTTTTCATTTATTTATTGATAAATTCTTTCGGTGATAAAGTCATTTTTGAAATTGAATTGATAAATTTTTAGTGATAAACCTTGGATAAAGTCCTGATCTTTATTAGAAGAGATTAATTTTTTATTTAAGCATACAATAATGGGGGAGAACAAGGATAGAGAAAGCAAACAAGCAAAAAACCACCTTTTCTTCTCACCATTAGTCACAAAATAACCATTACTCCAGTTATCCAATAACAGACAGCTTCAATAGTCACAAAAGAATTGTATCACCAATGCCACTTTGTTGCCAAAATTTAGTAGCCAAATTACCACATTTACTACCAAAACCATGATCGCATTCATCTTTGCCTAGCTCAATGTCACCTGAATCTTCATTCACGTACCCAAGCTTGAACTAACCTCCCTGTTACCACTTATCACCAATCTAGTATTTGGAACAGCCACACCATTTTTTTATGCTCAGCACCCGAACCACCATGCACCAAACCCATTAATCACCTATTTGCAACTTATAATTGCCATCATTCAGAAATAATTTGGCCTAGGTAGCCACACTTACCATCTTTGAATCCTAGACCAAACCCCAAACAGCTAGCACCACAGCAAAATGGCATATTAGCGGTAGTTTTATAGCGGCCTTTCACTTACAAATATCGTTAATTTTCGTGTTTTTATAAAAACTTCAGGCTTTTATTATCCAAACGCCACTAAATATTGAAATAGCAGCGTTGTTACTTATAAACACCACCCAAGACTGATATTAGAGACATTTCTCGACTAAAATACCTTGAATATTTTTTATTAAAAATTTTAGTAAATATTTAAGGTATATTTTTGGCAGACAATGCCTTCAATAATCATGTCATAAAAAAATTGTATGAGATTAATGAAGACGTTGTCTAGAAGAAACAAATTTAATATTTTGACCAAAAAATTTCGCAGGCTTATTGAATTTATTTTGTTCAAAAATACATTTAATATTAAGGTTATCAAATTGTTTGGATCGTACAGATGCTTATCATAAGGTTGTTGGTTCAATCCGTCCTTTAGCTTTTTTTTTAGTTTTTGCACAAATTATTTGTTATTTATTATTCTAGGTGTTTTTTTTTGGCAAAAACGCCTTCACCAATTGCTTTAAAAAAATTTTCATAGAAGATTGAAGGCGTTTTTCATGGAGAGACACACTTAATAATCCATAGAAAAAATATGGAGTTGATTCTTGAAGGCACTTTTGGCCGAACTCGCCTTTTATAATCTAATCAGTAAATTTTTTTGGGTGATTTTTTAGGGTGATTCTGTAAAAAACGCCTTCAATATTTCATAGACAAAACTTGGATGGGATGTTTGAAGGCATTTTTGGCTCAAAATACCTTTAATATTCCTAACAATAAATTTTAATAATTGAATTATTGAAGGCGGCTATATCCAAAAATCCCTTCATAAATATTTTATTAGGGATTATTAAAGGCATTACCCGTAGAAAAACGCCCTTCATAATCTATTCGATTAATTTTTAATTGGTATTATTAAAGGCGTTTTTTGCCCAAAATGTCTTTAACATTCCACACAATAATTTTCTTGGGAAATTATTGAAGGCGATTTTGGTAAAAAAACACCTTTAATATTTTTTGTTATGGGTGATTGAAGGCATTTTCTTGCTAAAAATACATTCATTAATTGCATCAAAAAAATATATTTGATACTGTATATGTGAAGTCAGTTGTAGGTTTATGCTCAGAAAAATGTTTACTGTTAGTTGTATATTTATGTCTAGAAATTATTTGGTTTATATATCTGATACTATGAATTACATTTTGTAATTTACATAATGAACATTGTTGTATTTCAATAAATTGACCACACATCCGAAATTAAAACTGATAACATTGCCATATTAATATACTTTTTTGAAATAATCGTACTCAAGAATTTATTAAGTACACATAATGTATTCATATTAAGTATAACAATAATATTAAACCAATACCCTCAATGTACAAACTTAAAGTTTTCATTCAACATGGCATGTTAAAAATATTATAACAATTTGTTTCATATATATTTACATTCAACCAACAATGTCTAACCTGAAAGTTTATCAATATTGATAAATGACAATACATAATCACACCATTCTTTACGGACTTCATCTAGCTCCTCTTCCATGAAGCTTTCTTTACTTTCCCACTAAAAAAAAAGTCAAAAGTAAATGTTAAGAAATGAGAACATAATGTACCATTTTATTTCTTTGAATATATAACGAGTTTATGAAATTTATACTAACCTTGAATGGTGTAGTCATAAAATCATGTAACATTATCTCCCGCATAAAATGAAAGACATAATATCCACATTTAGTATTACCGAGTTGATGAAGTATCTAAAAATTAAATTGAGTCGGTTTAGAAAATATTTATTTACTCAAACTCAACATTAAAAGAATATATTTCACATTTACTGGTAATGACACCCATTTCGATTTTTTTATCTTCTTATTGAATGCAGATATTACCCTAAATTAAAAAAAAATTAGTGGGAACATAAATAAAATTACTTACGAAGAAACAAAACATTTATAATATAATAAAGTACTGTAATATCTCTTGATAAAAGTTTTAATATCAGGGTTAGGCATCGCCGTTTGATTAACTAAATTAAGAAGGTATGGTGTTAAGGATTTGGTGTCAATCACAATAAGCACCCAATGATGACTGTAAAATAATAACAATGATATACTCAGAATACGCATCAGATCATAGAATGGAGCAAGTTAGAGTAATTAAAGTTGAAATATAACTTACTGCACATTATACGAGAGCAAATAATAATTAGTCGATCTTTTCATGCATAGAATCACATGATTAGCATGATACACGACTGTGCCACTCTGCTCACTAATGAAGTTGGGCTCAATGAATCTAAATCTGTTAGTCAACTGTCTCCCTTCAGCTTTCTATATAAGAAGCTACATGACAACAATCAATACTGCTGATTAGTATTACACCCTAATACTAACTTACTACATATTGAATGTGCATATTTGTATTTATAAGCTAACCTTATATAAGCAACGATTTCAGTAGCTGATAATTCATCCATTTCACAAAATTCTTTCACCTCTTCCACACTAATGAAAGAAAATAATTGTTTATCAAATAAGTCTTCCTCAGACTCAATGGATATGAAGTTTCCGTCGGATAAATGCTGCAGCGAATATTTTGTTAACTCATCCATGAAAGCTTGAACAACGGTTATATTTTGAGTTTGAACATCCTCCTACAATATTTAATGAAATACAAATATCAAAACCAAATCAATCAATATAATAAACAAATTAATATTTAAATTATAAATAATATCATACTCCTTGGGTGGTAGCAGATAATGGGATCACTTTTTTATTTGCAACGGAAGCTTCTCGTACGAAGACGATGCTATCAGACCGTGCTACTGGCATAACCTGCTACATTGCTGCCAACATAGACTTCAAAATAATGAGTCTTTGCTATTAGTCATTGAGGCGTTGCTCTTGGTCATTAATTTATTGTTGTTGTTGCTCAATTATTGCTTCATATTGTGTATTTCTCATTCGTGGGGTTTTTGGTTATTTACCAAAATACGTTGATGGCAAGATAAATTTACCAACCCCATGAACCTGATCAGGCCTTTCTTTAACACCTAATGCTAAAAACAAAGGATCTTTGCCATATTGGGTTGTTAGTTCATCATATTTTACTTTGGTAATATAATCATTCTAAAAGATAATAATAAGTTGGCCTGTTAGAACAAATTTACACAAGCTAGTATACACTCATGCATACAACCACAATGTCAATTATACATTATATCAAAAAAGTAGTTATACATATAATATTTTTTTGTTTTCTCAGTTGCTTATTTATTAAAGATCCATCCTTTCGTAGATATCCTTGTTTGCAGACATCCCATCTAAAAATTTTTGTGTTTGAGCTCACTGATTTTTATTAAATTATCGTAAAAAAGAATCAGAATGTATGAAATGAATATTCATAAATATTCATAAATATTCATTAATGAGTATGAAACAAGTGTGCGAATACATATAAGCTCATACTTCACATTTACGTATCCTTTTCTTATTGTCCAATGGTGATATTGCTATTTGGTCCGAATGTCTCGACATTGTTCTTTGATTTTTTATAAAATTAAGAAATTTTGTCAATCACATATGAAGATCAAAGGCTATATTGCATAAAGACTTATAAACTTTGACTATTTTGGTAATGGGTTTGTGTACCGAAAAATCTTTTGAAAGTCAATATTGAACAAAATTTATCCAATCTTTAACACTTATGGCATTTGCATATGCTGCAGGTGAAATAGCCAAAACATCACCTTTACTAACCAGCAGTAAAATATTTTGGGTTGTCAATCTATTTTTAAAGTCTCTGAAAGCTTTTTCAACAGATTGCAACATAATCTTTTTACACTCAATTGGGACGTCGAATTGTTCCTAAATAAGTTAACACAATTAGTATCAATACATTGAATTTTAATTAAATGATTATTTAACAAATTTTACGAATAGTTGAATAAACATACCACAACGAACTGCTATATCTCATCATTTAGATCATCAGGAACTCATCGTCAATTGGTGTACATAATTGAAATCCTCTGACAGACGATGGCTCTAATATGAGTAGCCATCTTGGTAGCTCCTTTCGATACAAGCTACCCATTTTGATTGAAGTTAACATGAATTTTTGTGTCAATCACTTTGATTTGTTTATTTGAGCCCTTTTCCTTTCTTTTTTGGCCTACATTTTTTTCTTTTGCATGTTCATTAGAAGGAGAATGATGTTGTTCGGAGTTCATAATATCTATAATATTGATCATAATTATACAAATTACATAATATGACCCTCTAAATTGATCATTGTACTTAATTTAATACAACCAATACCATACTACATATAGAAACAACATTTAGCACACCATTCAGCAATGTGCTCATACACACCTTTCAGCAAATCACTCAGAAACATCATTCAACATACGATTCAGCCTCCAATTTCATTTAAACCCATTCAGCAAAATAATATCAGACAATAAGGTTTAGCAAACCATTCAGCATGAAATATAATTTTGACCCCTAATATCATACAATACCATTTGGCAATACAATATCAGTTAACAAGGTTTAGCAAACCATAATATTTAATGCGTTCTACATAAAAATAGTATACTTGCAATATGAATAGAATCTTGGATGACTATGCTGACGGTGATGTTAATAAAAATACATAAACACATATATCAATATTAAGGAACTGAAAAAACAAAAACTCTCTATTAAATATTGTAAATAATATAATAAACTAAAAAAAAGACTTATCGGTTAAAATAGAGGTTCGCAGCGGTGATTTGATGAAGGTCGATAATGACGAATAGGAGAAAAAAATCAATGGTCTGCTAGAAATGTGTTTAAGGGTTTGGTTTGTTTGGTTGAATAACGTAGCTTTTAATCATTCTGTGTACCAACTCTCTGCAAATTCCTATATTTAAGGTAGGAAAATGAATATAAAATTAATTATTAAAGGCATTTCCATGGAACAACACCTTCAATAACCACCTGAAAGTTTTATTGGAGATTATTGAAAGCATTTTTAACAAAAAAGATGCCTTTAATTATAAGCCTTTAAAATTATCCAACCAACTTATTAAAGGCATTTTTTATAAAAAAAAAAATACCTTTTCTAATTCTTAAAAATTATAAAAGGCATTTTCAGTAAAAAATCGCCTTCAATAATTATGGATTTCCAAAGTTTATAACAAATTATTAAAGGTATTTTATAATAACAGATGCCTTTAATAATTCAAAAAAAAAATTTTAAGAAAATTATTGAAGGCATTGTTATTGCAACCACCTTCACTAATTATGTACAAACTGTGATAGGAATTATTAAATGCATCTTTTTTGGATATATGCCTTTAATAACCATGTTAAAATTTATGTGAAGGTATATAGAACGTATTTTACAGTAGAAGACGCCTTTAGTGATTCTAAAAAATTTTAGTGAAAAAACTTTGAAGGCGTCTGTTATTAACAAACGCCTTCAGTAATGGATTACTAAGTTTAAAGGTATATTAAAGGTACTTTTTTGAATAAACACCTTCTATAACTATCATGGTATATTGAAGGCGTTTCATAATAAAAGACGCTTTTAATAATAAAAAATTTTTTTTTAAGAAAATTATTGAAAGCATTATTATCTGCAACTGTTTTCACTAATTATCTATAAACTATGATAGAAATTATTAAATGCGTCTTTTTTTATATACGCCTTCAATAACCGTGTTAAAATTTATGTGGTAGTATATAGAATGTATTTTACAATAGAAGATGCCTTTAATGATTTCTAAAATTTTTAGTGAAAAATTTTTGAAGGCGTCTGTTATTAACAAATGCCTTCAATAATGGATTACTAAGTTTAAAGGTATATTGAATGTGCCGTTTCGAATAAACGTCTTTCATAACCATCGTGGTATATTTAAGGCGTTTCATAATAAAAATACCTTTAATAATTTAGAAAAAAAATTTTAAAAAATTATTGAAAGTATTGTTATCTGTAACTGCCTTTATTAATTATCTACAAACTGTGATAGAAATTATTAAAGATGACTTTCTTGGATATACACCTTCAATAACTGTGTTAAAATTTGTGTGACGGTATATAGAATGCATTTTACAATAGAATACACCTTTAATTATTTCTCAAATTTTTAGTGAGAAAATTTTGAAGACGTTTGTTAATAACAAACGCCTTCAGCAATGGATTACTAAGTTTAAAAGTATATTGAAGGTGCCTTTTCAAATAAATGCCTTCTATAACCATCATAGTATATTGAAGGTGTTTCATAATAAAAGACGCCTTTAATAATCTGAAAAACTTTTGTTAAGCAAATTATTGAAGTTGTTAACGTAAAAAATGCCTTCACTAATTATCTACAAATTGTGATAAGAATTATTAAAGGTGTTGTTCTTAGATATACGCCTTCAATAACCGTGTTAAAATTCATGTGATGATATGTTTAAGGCGCCTATAATATATTCAAAAAATATTTAGAAGAGAATTATTGTTGGCATTTTTTGTTAGTAAACGCCTTCAATAATCTTGTCCAATAAAAATCTTTTCAAATTTAGTGCATCCAATCACTAACTTTAAGCTTCATCTTTATTATTATACTATTTCTCTTTCCAGACCAAATACAATTTATTTTCCCTTTTATTCCACTTTTAGTATTCGAACATTATCTTTTAGAACCCTATTTTGACTATTCATTACTTATGGACTTTAGCTTTTACTTCATTCAACTATTCCTTTAGCTTTTACAATTTGTAATTTTCTTTTTGGAGAAAAAAATTTTCTCCAAAACCCACCTTATTTCACCTTATGTCAACCCCAACTACAAATACTATTAGGTGTTATTTACGTTAGTAGTAGAGTTTTAATAATCATAATATCTGGTAGCTGATAAATTACTTCACAACAAGGAGTTTTCATTTTATGTAAGTACTGGTCTTATTATTATCTTTTGTTTAAAACATAGTAAACTTAAGTATTGTACATTTTTGTTTTCATATTAATTATTTATATACATTTGATCTGATAATGTAGCAACTAATAAATGGATAAGAGTTTGATGCAAAAGTCAAGATTAAGACAAGAGTACAGAGATGGAGTGGAAAATTTTCTTAATTTTGCATTTAAGAATACAAGTGAAGATAATATGATATTATGCCCATGTGTGAAATGTGGTAATATCGAGTGGCAAATGCGTCAAGTTGTTTATAAACATTTAATTTGTATTGAATTTCTATCAAGATATGTTAATTGGTATTTTCATGGAGAGTCTATACCATCAAGATCTTCCATTATAGTTCTTTCAACATCAAAAGTTTCCTATCACCAACATGATCTTTTTATAACAAATGATATTGATGGCATATTGCGATATGCTTTTAACATTCATAACTAAAATTTTTATAATCTTTCTCCCTAAAATGAAGGATTTAATCAATCCAATGTTGAAATGCATGAATTTGGTGAACCTGGGATAGGTGTACGTGACCAACAACCTAGAGGAGAAGTATCAAAGTTTTATAGATTGCTTGAGGAGATGAATGAAAAACTTTTTAAGGGATTGAAGCATTCAAGGTTGTCTTTCTGTGTTTGTCTTTTCACTTGAAATGCTTATATGGTTGGACGGGAAACTCTTTGACTTTATTATTACAATTTATGAAAGAAATGTTTTCTTTTGCAAAAATTCTTAAATCTTGTAAGGAATCAAAGAAGATGATCAATGATTTGGATCTCGAATATGAAAAAATTTATAGTTGTTCCAATGATTGCATGTTGTATTGGAGGGATAAAAAAAATAAAAAATTTTGTCATTTGTGTGGTATTTCTCGTTGGGTCGACAAAAACCTCGATAAAAAGTTGAATGATGATGGTGACAAGGTATGTGTCAAAAAGAAGCTTGTTAAGGTTTTACGCTATTTTTTATTAATACCAAGACTTTAATGACTCTACATGTCTTCTAAAATTGTAAATTCAATGAGGTGGCATCATGAAAAACGGACGGATAATGAATCTTTGAGGTATCTTACAAATTTTTTAGCATGAAAGTTATTTAATTCTAAGTTTTCAGACTTTGCATCTGATCCTCGAAATGTTATGGTTGGACTGGCATCTTATGGATTCAATCCGTTCAAAATGATGAGTACTTCTTATAGTACTTGGCCAATTGTATTGATTCCTTACAATTTACCACCATGGATTCCTATGAAGCAACAGTCATTTATATTACCTATGATAATTCTCGAAAAAAAAAGGTTCGGGTAATGATATAGACATCTACTTACAACCTCTTATTAAAGAGTTAAAGTAATTATGGGAAAGAGTTGAGACCTATGATGTATCAAAAGTAGAGAACTTCAATATGCATGCTGCTTTATTATGAACTATCAATGATTTTCTTACTTATACGAATTTATTTGGTTAGAGTACAAAAAGTCATTATGTTTGTCCATATTGTGCTGCACAGACATGTTTGACATGGTTACGTAATGGTAGAAAGTTCTGTTATATAGGACATCATCGATGGTTAGATGATAATCATCAATTTAGATTCTAAAAACATCTCTTTGATGAAACTGAAAAGGTGAAGAGATCGCCTTTACCCATTACTGGGTCTAATATCTTGTCAAAGTTAAAAGATATCAATTTCACATATAAAAAATGACTCCATCAAGAAAAAAAGTTAGGGACATCTTTAAAGGTGTCTAGCCTCATATTACGTAAACTGGTGATATTATGCAGAAGTTGATGATCTTGATGTTCAAAGTGATAAAGAGGACGATAAAGTAAATGACCCCAATGAGTATGAGTTGTGAAAAAAAAGAAGTATATTTTTTAAGTTCCTTATTGAGAATATAATTTATTACGTTATAACCTTGATTTGATGCATATAGAGAAGAATGTTTATGAAAATTTTATTGGAATAATTTTTAATGTGAGTAGAAGATCTAATGATGACTTGAAGAGTCAGTTTGACCTAGTTGATATGAGGATTCACCTAGACCTTCATATGATATTGCTTTTTAATGGTAAATATCAATTGCTTGCTGCTTGTTTTAGGTTTTTAAAGTTGAAAAAAATTTGTTTTGTAAGGTTTTAAAAAATGTCAAAGTTTCAGATGGCTATGCATCAAATATATCAAGATATGTGAATATGAAAGAGCTAAAACTTTATTCATTGAAGTCACATGTTATCACATTTTGATGCAAAACTTACTTCCAATTGCTTTATGTTCATCAATGTCAAAGCAAGTGACTTCTGTGGTAATTGAATTGAGTAACATATTTAAATCTTATGTTAGAAATGTATAAATATGGAAGAGCTTGACAAAGTTCAAGATCGAGCTGTGATTACTTTATACCATTTAGAGAAGATCTTTTCTCCAAACTTCTTCACTATTATGATGCATTTGGTTATCCACCTTCCATATGAAGCAAAAGTCAGTGGGATGATTTATTATTGATAGATGTATCATATTGAAAGGTATTATTTGTTAATAGATTGTTTACATTTTTATTGATTATCAAGCCAATCTACTTAAAATAACATATGACTAATGTTTTATGCTATAGGTTTTTGGAGAGATTAAAGTCTTATTGTCACAACAAATGTTATCCAGAAGGTTCTATTATTGAAGGATATTTAGCAAAAGAGTGTATGGCATTTTATTCTCGTTATTTGAAAGATGTTGAAACGAGATTTAATAGACTTTTAAGAAATGTTGGTATGCAACATATAGACTCGGCCTACAATTATCTTTTTCAAAGTTTTGGACAACCCATAGGTAAAGCTGAATTGGTAGAGTTAGATGATAAATCTTAAGCATAAGCATATCAATATATTCTTTTTCATCATGACTCAATTGAATCGTTTCGCACGAAAGTTGTTTAGCAAGAAAATTATTCATTACATTAGGCATAATTATTTTTTATTGTTAATACTTTATCATGATGTTTTATAGTGAGTATAGAAATAATTTGAAAGATTCTACACATTATCGACGATCAAACCCTTGAGAGCTTGATAAGTTATTCGTTGAAAACTTTCATGAATTGTTAGGAGCAACTGTAAGTAATGCCATACTTTTCATTATTTTTTTTATCAACATAGAATGCTTACGATAAAAATAACATTAATAACATATATATATATATATTCTACTTTTATAGGTTTGGAGTGGAAGGCTTGTTAGTGAAAAGGTGAAGTGTCTTTCATACGGTCCAAATCGAATTGTGAAATGATACAAAGGTTTCATCATCAATGGATTTAGATTTCACACAAAATCTCGTGAGAGATTTAGAAGTATACAAAATTCAAGAGTTATTATGACTTCATCAATACTAGCTATGCTAGTGCTAGGGACACGAACCCTTTAGAGAGAAATGTTGACTATTATGGCATGATTAATAATATCATTGAGTTGAATTATTATAGCAAGTAAAAAGTTGTCTTATTTCAATGTGATTGGGCTGATGTGAATAGTACGAAAGTTCTTAAGAAAGATCAGTACATATTTACACTTATGAATTTTTTTCGATTGATTCACACTAGACGACATCTCATCGATGAACCTTATATATTTTCATCTCAAGTCAAATAAGTATTTTACTCTAAAGATTTGAAAGAATTGGGTTGGTTTGTTGTTCTTCGAAACACACCTAGAGACTTATTTGATATGGGGTTAGATACCAAAAATGATGTTGAACATGAAACTGAATGTTATCCTTTTGCTGAACAAAACTTGGATGAGAATATCTCTAGCACCTACACTCAGTGGGTTTATAAAGATGTTACTAAAGACATTTACAAACTATGATTCCATGCATCTATAATTTGTAATTCAAGTATTTAAGACATAATGTAGTAAATAATAGTATGTAAATAATGTCATATTCGCTATTGTATAATTATTGTCTTCTAAATCATACATTATATTTTGATTTAATTAAATTGATATGTTCTTTATATATCGTAGGTTTTGATTTCTTAAATTGTTAATTCTTTATATATCTTCTGAACTAATATTTTTTCTATATTCGCTTTTATGATGTAGGTAAGCTATAATATGGAGAAGTAGGTTGAAAGGAAGACATATCAGAGATATTAGTTTAGAACTGTCTATGACATTTGTAGATATTAACTATAGGCTAAATCCTTTGGAGGCAAATGAATGTATTGTTGGATCTAACTCCGTCACTTCTAACCTTTCAACTGATATTAAATTTGACAATACGAGAGGTCCAAGTTTAAATAGTATCCCATCAATTGATTATGCTTTAAATTTGAATGCAGGTATGATATACTTCAATTTTAGAATTCGAGTATAATGACTAAAGTATTGTGATTTTATAAATATATTTTATATTTGTTGCAGTTGATAACAATGGTCAACGGAGGATCAGAGGCCAGACAACTTTGAAGAAATTGTTTGCACTACCTCCTAACGAGTGTATTATAGGGTCTACAAACTCTGATAAACAACCAATTAGTGAAAAGGCTCAACTATTGGCTGGATTTCTAGGTATGCTAACCCGTAATGTTAAAGCTGATATGTTAAATTTTATTAAGGTATTAGTATAATTAATTAGATATATTCAAATTTTTTATTTTACATTTTGTTTACTTATTCAAAGTTTTCCTATTATATTATTACAGTCAAGATTTGTACTTGAAATATCAACTTCATTTGTGCTTAAGTCATTGGAAAAAAAAATGGAAAGATTATAAGCTTAGTTTGAAGAATAAGTATTTCAATCGAAATAATACTGTAGAGGTGATGATGCAAAATCTATCTCGTAATGTGGTTAGGTGGTAATATGAACAACTGGTTAGATTTTGTTTCTTAAGAAAATGAGAGGTACTAGTCTATAACTTTGTATAATATAATGAAATGATGAAAGTGTTTGATGGTTTCAGTTGGTAATATTTGCATTTCTATCATATACGCGATTAGTTTTTATGACAGGAAAGAGAATAGATTAGGATTAGTAGCATAAAGCAATAGAAATATACACACAAATGGATCAAAAAGTTTTGCAAGAAAGTAAAAAAAATTGTAAGTTTATGATAATTAACTTATTCCAATGAATAAACTTTTTCTGCCATTAAAAGGTAAATATGCAAATTAACATTTATTATTCTGTTTTAATAGATTTGATTGTTTCAATACATGATATTAAACTTATCGAAAGTTTTGAACTTAGTTACACAGATGATATGTATGAAAAGTTACTGTTTATGTATATTTACACCTTTAATATCTGGTTGTTGTTATTGTTGTATTTTAACAGTTTCGATAACTTCAATACTTGATATTAAGCTTGTTTGATTGATTGAACTTAGTTTTTATGGTTGATATGGGAGAAAAAGTTATCAGTTATGTCTGTTTGGGAATATTTTTGCATATAAAAGGAAAATATACAAATAAATTTGGATGCCTTTCAACATATTGAATGGCTTCAATCTTTTATATTAAACCGGGAAAAAATAATTGAATTTGGTTTCCATAATCGATATGTGTAAAAGCCCAAAATGCTTTTATTCTTTGCATTTGTTTAAGACTATTATGTTGTTACAAGGTCAAAATATAAATAAATGAGATTAAAATTATTCAAAAATTTAATACTTGATTGCTATGATTGATATGCATAAATAAATTATGGTTGATATGTATCTTATCAAATAACATATGTTTTTGCATAGGAGAATGAGATGGGCGATACAATTAGACGTGTGAAACTTTTTCGCATAACACATAGGAGAAAGCAAAAGAAAAAATGACTGCTGAGATTGAAGTAGCATATAAAGGTTCTCTCAACATGCAAGAAATGAAAAATCGGATATTTATAGAAGTTGCTAGAAAAGAAAGGCATGGACAGGTTTGAGGCCTTGGATTGGGTCCAACACTATCTGCCTACTATGGACATAACTCTCTGCAATTTATACTCTGAGCAAGTCAGTTTTCACAAGACATTTCAATATTAAGAGGGGAGTTACAAACTATACAACAACATTTTCAGCAAATGGAAGCAAAAAAAAGAACAGAAGTGTGCCAAAATTGAATAAAAATGTGCTAGAATAGAGCTAGAATGTGCAAAATTTCAGCAATTGCATGATCGATTCGATCATCTTATAAATTTTGTGTAACAACAATTTTCAGGAAATGATCTTGGTGCTCCACCAACTCAGGTATTATATTTAGTAAATATTAAAATTTTTAAATAAAAAAAAAGCATACAATGAAGTGTTAAAAATTGTATGGTATTATTCAGTAGGTTCTTGAGCACGCTAGTGACCAAGGTGAAAATTTTTCTTCATCAATTGACAGCCAGCAAAATGTATGTAGTCATCAATTTCATACATTTTAATTTTTTATTTTGTTAATGTATTAAAAATATTTGAATGTTATTATACTAATTATTAAACTTTGTATTAATTAGATGTATATTTAAATGTGAATGAAGTTAATATTAATTTTAGTTTTGAATTTAAGCTCTTTACTAAAAATAAAATTTATTATAAGAAACTAAAAAAAATATATTTTTACATAATGACGGGTTTGCATTGAGCAATGCCGTTAAATGAATAATTTAGTGATGTTTGTAGCATAAAACGCTACTATAAGTAGCGGCACTCTTTCCAGCAAACGTCGCTAGTTAGGTGGCGTTTTTTATATAAATATCACTAAAGCAACGGTATTTTTCTCATAACAACACCATTGAATTAGCAGTGCCTACAAGATACAAACGCCGCTAATACTAAGGCATTTTCAGATTTAAATGCCTCTAAAGTAGTAGTGTTTTCTGTTACAAACGTAGTCAATATAATGACATTTTTCTCATAAAAATATCACTGAATTAGCGGTGACTAAAATATACAAATGCCACTAATATTAAGCCGTTTTTAGATTCAAACTCCTCTAAAATAGTGGCATCTCAAATATATAAATGCTGCTAAAATTACGGCATTTCAACTATAAACACTATTAATATTGAGGTATTTTTTCGAAAATGCCGTTATTTACCGCGATATGTGTATAGATGGCACTCTACATGGTGTTTTTCGCAAACATTGCAAACTTTATAGTGGCGCTAATAAACGCCGCTAAACAGTAAAAAAAACATCTCTAAAAACCAAAACTCCTATAGTGAAGGTTGGATTGAAAAAGTATGAATCCCATGCATTTGAAGTTGGTGGCTACAACGGGTGAGATTTACATTTTTGAAAAATGTTTTACCTACTAAAGAATGTGGGATTTAATCACAATGGTTTGCCTTTTTCTAGGAGATTAATTTTTCATAAGATTGAGATTTAATTCCAATGATCATACAATATTCGTGACCATCTTCATTTTTTTATACTAAAAAAAATCTAATTTAAAAATAAAAAATAGGGAAGATGGGCAAATTTATTAGAATGCTTGAATAAGAGCTACTAATGGAAGAACTAGTTATGTTTTTACACATCCTTTGTTTCAAAGCTCTTTCATTTTTCTCTTACATTCTTTGGCAATCTGCAGGAGGTTATCACTCTACCCAAATGGAAACAAGAAAAGCAATGGCTTTGGCTTCATCTCCCTTTACTTACAAATTGAAGGGACAAAAAATCTTCCTCGTACTTCGGAAGTATACGCCAACTTTAGGTTCTTCATACTTGATCAAATTCGCGACAAATACTTTACTATCGAAGGTCTATCTTTTCCTACATAATTTGAAAATAAAAAAAATTAATTTAAATTTCAAACTTATTAAATTTGATTTTTTAAAATTAGTGCATCACTTGAGCTACACTTCGAATTCAAACTCCATATATTTATATAAGATAATAATAATATCTTGTTTTGTATGTTGAAGAAGATGATGGGGCGATTAAGCGATTTTACAGTATGAAAACTGAATGGGGCAATGCTCAATTACTCTCTTGATCATTTTAATGATGCTTCAAATGGATACTTAGTTGATGATTGTTGCACATTTGGGGTGGAGATTTTTGTGATCAAACAAACAGGAAAATTGGAGCGTCTTTCCATGATAAAGGATCCTCCCAACAATAAAATAACTTTCACCCTCCAAAACTATTCAAAATCATACTCTGATTCCTATACCTCTAATGTTCAAACCATTGGAGACTCAGAATGGTAACACTGCCTTATTTCAAACTTATCACTTTTCCACTTCCTACTGAATTTTGTTGGTATTTATGGATTCTGTCGATGAAAATATACAGGAGATTGATAGTTTATCCCAGAGGAGACGGAGCCCAGAAATATATAGCACTTTCTGTGTTCTTGGAGCTGGTAAAGGTTTACAATCTTCCACCTAAACGAAAAGTGTATGCACAATACAAGTTAAGAGTCAAAGACCGATACTATTCTAGTAACAACAGGGAAATTACATGTAATCGACCTTGCCTTGATACATTTGCAATACAAATTTTTCTTCTATTTTGTTCTTAATCTCTTTAAATTCTCCCCCTTTGTAGATTCATATTGGTTTACTGCTGCATCTTGGGATTGGGGTTCTTCATACTTCATGTCACTGCTTGATCTCCAGGACAAAAACAAAAACTACATTGCAAATGATACTTTGATCGTTGAGGCAGAATTCATCATCGTTTCTAAAGTCAAACTTTTCTTATAGAGCTAATTTATTCAAGGGTATATTGCTATATGGATCGATGCATTTAGCTCTTCCTTTGTTAATTATTACTAAAGGAAAAACAATATAAAACTCTTTATTTCCCGTATGTACTGCTCAAAATTACAGTGAAAATGTTTTTTTTATTATAAATCAGAGATTTAAAGATTGAACTCTATTTAAAAATTATTAAAAAATAATTAATTCAATCGATTTCATTGTTAATTTTGAAATTAAAAAAATTAATTTAATTAACATATTAAATCGTTTTATTTAACCGATTATTATTAAAATTGAATAAATCAAATGGATTTATTGAATCGAGTAAATTTCAATTTATAAGAATGTTGGAATAAATTAAATTTGATGATTCGTGTTTTTATATCATATAAAATATTAAAATTTATATATTTATATAATATTTTACATAAAAATTTAGTGTAATTTATATTGATATAAAAATATATAATATATTTTTATAAATTTAATAAATTTATATATAATTATTATTAAAATTTTAAATTATATTATTTTTATATTTTATTTTTATATCGTATTATTATATAGCGTAAATTATTGGATTTAGAATATTCATATGATGCTTACTCTAGATAAAAAAAGAGAGGAGAGAGAAAAGACAAAACGATGTAGTTTCTGTCCATCGCTCAACCTCTGGGCCTTCTCGGTAAAGGCAACGAATTTTTAAGTAACTAATAATAAATCCATGAAAAAACAAACAAATAAATAAATAAATCTTGCAAAGCAAAATAAAAAAAGGGGAGTTCACGGTCTATGGAAACTACTGGCTCCTGTCGGCTGTCGCGCGTCCGTCATAACAATAGCCGGTAAGAAAATCGCCATTGGTGACCCCAAATTCCTAACCCTAACTATTATAATTTCTTTAACAAACTATTTACTTTTTGTTTTTTTTTTTCAAAGATGCAAGAATCTGGATGGTTCAATTCCTGAAAGCGATGAGAGATGAGAAAGGAGAACAGAAGGTATACAATATAACATATTAGAGAATTGCATCTAACTTTTTGTGGTCAATATTGAGGAATTTTAGGTGTTTTGGAATGTTGCTTTCTATTGAATCTTCTCGATCCTTAAAATGCTCTCTACCAAATATCTGCTGATAATTTAGTGCATATTATAGATGTAATCGAATCGAGTTGAATTGATATAATAAAAAATTTGAGTTCGATTGAATTTTAAATTTTAAGTTTAAATTTGATTTAAAATAAGAGTTAAATTACTCAAGTTCGATTGATTAAACTTATTTATTAAATAAAAAATAAGTTTAATTTTTATGTTCGACTTCAAATTTGATTATTTATATTTAAATTTGAGTTTAAACTCGAATTTATATATTTATAAAGATAAAATAGTAATTTTTAATTAAAATAATATAAATATATATTAAAATATAAAACATCGATTAGATTCATCAATTACTCTAGCGGAATATTAGGAAGTTTAAATTTGATTTATTCAAAAAGTCGAGTTACTCAAACTCGACTTGATAATGATTGAGCTGAATTTAAATTTTATTCAAGTTTAGTCCAAATAGCTTGTAAGCACTAATGTGTGATTTACACCCCTAATGCATATGATGCTCTGCAGGAACTGCTGTAAATGTTTGGCTTACCCTATATTATAATATTATTGCACCAATGGAGGCAGAAGTTCAATGTGGTTATATGGAGCTAACCAACCTTGTTGACGGTGTTGTCACTGATGATTCTGATATATTCTTGATTGCAAAAGGATAAGTCAACTGAGCTTTTCCCATGGGGAAGGCCAGATCTTTTTGTACTTCGCAAGTGAGTTGCCTTACATTTAGCTCTTAGCTTTTAACAAAATTAGTAATCGCATGTTATTTGCCTTTAAAGTATGTTCTGTCTTTTAGCAAACATTTTAAGAAGACCAACACTTTTGGGGTTCTTGCTTTAGTATGTTATGTATGTGATAATTGTTTTATGATTTGCTTTGATTGCATGCAGACTGTGCTGTGAGAAGTTTGGCAGAAATCAGACAAGTTGCTACTGCCTGTTTTAAGTGAGTACGAAAAACGTGAGGTTTGAGACTTGTCCCTCTCCATATCATTTCTACATGGTTGTGCACATGATGCACTTGAGAGCATTTGCAGCATCACCTAGTAAAAAATAAAGAATAGAATGGTGACTGTTCATGCTTCTTTATTTTGTGATTGTTGGTGGATTTATCAGAGATGAAGTTACTGATACCATAAATTTTAACTTGTTCATTGAAGACTCAATTGCGACTGAAAGCGTTTTACACTTTCAATGAGAGATTTGTGCAAATTCGTAGCAAGAGAATTAAGAAAGCGGTTAAAGGAATCACTAGAAATCAATCCTCAAAATTGATAGATGATGCCGTGCAACAAGTTCCTAAAAGTAGGAAAACGAGAAGAGTTAGACCAGTTCCAGGTGGAGATAACAAATCAGGGGAACCTTCAAATAACAATGAGGACATAGGTTCTCAATGTCATAGAAAATCCATGGAAAAATCAATGCCTAAGCCACCAAGGAAAAGACAGAACCCTGGTAAGTATGCTACACCTGTGATGAGCACTCCAGAACCACCTTTGCAGGCAGCTCGCAGGCAAAAATCTATTAAACAATCACCTGGAAATGGAAGAGGTAAAGGTAAGCAAATCCTGATTTTGAACATTCTGAAACCAGCTCTTCTGCTGGAAATGGTGGCAAAAATTGTCAGGAAGTTGACGGGGAGAGGTTAGATCGGCCCCAGGTAGAGCGAAGGGTAAGCTTTCCTCCTTTTTGGGTTTTCCCCGTTTAATTTCCCCACTTTCAAAAACTCCCTTTTTAACATTTTGGAATATAATGGCTTGCTTCAATCCTATTTGTTTATTCAGTCTATAAGAATTATTCGGAGCAGCTAAATTGTATAACAAACTTTGTATATCTTGTAAGATGAATATAAAGAGAGAAAGCTTTATTAATGGCGATCACAACCAAATATTAACTTTGCTCTTGTTCTTCATTTCTCATTCCTTCTCGCGAGATATGCTGGGGGAAACATTAAAAAAAAGAGGGTCATTCAGCTACTTGGAATCATCTATTTCCCCTTGCACCTCTAGAGAGCCAGCAGGTCTGATTTGCACATCTTGTACTTCTATAAAAGTAGTTGGTACGACACTTTTCTTCTTCTTTCCTGTAAATTCCATTGGGGCATGATGGAAATAACCTTCAGTTTCACAAGTTCCACTGAAGTTCTGCCACAGCTAAAGCTAGCTCTTGCTTCCATTCCAGTAAAATATATTGCCATTAAACCTGTTACCTTGAAGGCTTCTTGGCATATGAGCCAAAGTTTGTCAAAAATTAAAGAATATAAGAAAAGTTTTCTGGTATATCAGTGACAATCTTGTTCGTAAAAGCTGTGTGTCAAAAATAAGATTTGGACTGTAAAGCCGATGTTCCAGGCTGGCAAAACTGTGAATAACAATATGAGCTTAGTCCTTTCCAAGATATTGTATATCTCATCAGTTCTAGGATGTGTCTTATCAACAGAATAGAATTGATGAACTTCCCTATCAACCTCAATCCAACGGCAACCCGGCGTCTTATAAGCATTCCGCTCCTTCAACTTCTTCCTTAACTTGCGTACATCATCCCATTTCCCTAACTCTCCATATAAATTTGCCAACATGATGCCATAACCACCATTGTTTGGGTCAATTTCAATCAGTTTTTTTACTGCAAGCTCTGCCAAATCCGAGCGACCATATATTTTACACCCATTTAGCAATGAGCCCCAAACGACCTCATCAGGTTCCATCTTCATACAATTAATGCCTTCCAATGCTTCTTCAAACTTTCCTGCTCTACCAAGAAGATCGATTAAACAACCATAGTGATCAATCCGAGGTTCAATATTGTAACTACTAGTCATCAATTCAAAATAAGCACGACCTTTTTCAACCAATCCTCCATGTGCACAAGCATTCAACCGACTGATAAAGGTAACCGCATCAGGTCTTATATCATCAACTCCATCATCTCCTCAAACACACTAATTGCCTTGTCACTTTGTCCATGTAGTGCAAAACAATTGATTATAGAGTTCCGAGATGTCAAGTTTTTCTTGGAACTCATTTCAAAAATCTTTCTTGCTGTTTCTAAGCTCCCACATTTCCCATACATATCTATCAAAGCATTAGCTACTAAACAATCATTACCAATACCATTTCTATAAACAAAACCATGGATTGATTTACCAAGCTGAAACATCCCAGTGTTTCCACAAGCTGATAGACTGCAAACAACTGTAACCTGATTAGGCCTATTCACTGCCTCTCTTCCCCCCATTACCATCTTTCTCAAGAGTGAAATAGCCTCAGAAAAGAATCCATTCTGTGTGCACCCTGCGATAACAGCATTCCAAGAAGAACATCCCTATCAGGCATCTTCTCAGAAAGCAAAACAGCCTTTCCAACATCCCCTACTCTCATATACCCAGAAACCATAGCAGTCCAAGACACAACATTCCTTTCAGACATTTCATCAAACAAATCCCTTGCAATCTCAATGCAAGAACCAGTCCTCGAATACGAGTCAACAAGAGCCGTTTGAACAACTGGGTAATGTCCAAAACCCGATTTAAAAATCTGGGTATGAACCAATTTTGTGCCATTGGACTCCAAAACCTCAGGAGCTGATTTTAAGACATGAGGGTAAATAAAATGGTTGGGAGTTGGCTTCCCCTTGCAAAGTGTCATGAGCCACCCTTGTATAGGGCCATGATCGGGACTTAGGTTGCCATGAGCCACCCATGTATAGGGTCATGGCCGGGTAGATCCCTTGTGCTAGGAAAAGTGTCCCCATTTCAAACATTGTAACGGTTACTGGTAGCATAGCTCTAAAAGTTCTAAGGCTCTTTAGAGGGTGAGCCGGCAGCGTAGTGTTGGGCTGTCTCACCAGGTGCTATGCGAGCTTAGGCCACCCACCAAGGGCTGCCCCCTGGCCCTGGTGATGGTGGGAGGTCCCGATGTATGATTCTCATTTATAATAAAATTCACCTCGATTGAATGCCCGATTGTTGCCTCGATGCGTTTCTTTCTTTCTCGATGTGAATGTGCCTTGTTGTGTGTGTATGCTTGAGATTAACCTCGATATATTGTGCCTTATTGTGAATGCTTGAGACTAACCATGGTTTATGGTTATTTGTTCAGATCTCGATCTATTGAAGGCTGACTTGGGTGGAAGCATCCATTTAAGTGCCACACGGGCTAGTACTTGTTGAGAGAAAGCTTAGTCCGTGACACGTGGTATCAGAGCACGGTTGAGAAGTACTAGAAAAATGGATGAGATGGCCACAAGTGGTGGACCGGATCATCAACAGAGGATTGAGGAACTTGAGGCCGCAATGAAAACTCATATGGTGACGAAAGACCAAGTAAGGGAGATCGAGACAACCTAGCGGGAGTTGTCCGATACTCTCCACAATGTGAGCGAAGAGGCTAGAGATGCCTTGAACATTCTCCAAAAGGAGTTTGAGGAGCTCAGGGCCCAGGTGAGCATCCTACAAATGGCTGTGGCCAGATCAGGTTCGAGCTCGATAGACAGGGGACAAAGGCCCAAGGTGCCGGAGTCTCGATGCTATGAGGGGGCAAGGGATGCTAAGGAACTTGAAAATTTCCTGTTTGACATGGAACAATACTTCCGAGCTGTACACACAAGTTCAGAGGAAGACAAGGTGACAACAGCGTCGATGTACCTCGCAGGGGATGCCAAGCTGTGGTGGCACTCCAAGTTTGCCGATGATGAGTGCCTGATTAAGACTTGGACGGATCTGAAACGAGTGAAAAACTAATTTTTTTCGGAGAATGTGGAGTATATGGCTCGAAGGAGACTTCGAGAGTTGGTGCAAACCGGAATGGTGCGAAAGTTCGTAAGAAACTTTTCTACCCTGATGCTGGATATTAGGGACATGTCCGAAAATGACAAGATGTTCTATTTTCTTGAGGGCCTCAAGCCTTGGGCGATGACAGAACTACAAAAGCAGAAAGTGCAAGATGTGGCCACGGCCATGGCTGCAGCGAAACGTCTTCATGATTACAATGATGGCTCCTTAAAACGAAAAAATCCTCCATCAACTGGCAGTAGCTTTAACTTTGGGAGTGGGGGAAAGATGACTAGGTTGGACCGACCCTTCAGTGGGGGATCAGACAGGAGGTCCTTTGGTTGAGATAGCACCCAGCCCAAGATAAACAACGCAGGAATTTTCAAGCCTAGGCAACCGCTAGCTTGCTTTCTTTGCAAGGGACCGCATCGAGTGGCTGAATGCCCGCACCGAGGAGCCCTTAATGCCTTAAGTACCTCATCCCAAGAGTCCGTAAAAGTGCCCGAGAGCGTTGAAGAAGCTGAAGAGGAGCCAGCCAGGATGGGCTCAATAAGGTTCCTCAGTGCCCTCCGTACCCAATTGAACACTATAAAGAAAGAGCAAAGTAGAGGCTTGATGTACGTGAACTTGACGATCAATGGGAAAGCCACCAAGGCCATGGTGGATATGGGTGCAACCGACACTTTCATCACACCAGAAGAAGCAAAAAGGTGTGGTCTTCAGATTAGTAAAGACTGTGGACGAATGAAGACGATCAATTCACCAGCCTTTGCGATCAGTGAAAGCTCTAAAAGTGTGACAACCTGATTGGGGCCATGGGAAGGGAAGGTAGACTTCACAGTCTCTCCTATGGATGACTTTGATGTCGTTCTCGGGTTGGACTTCATGACGTTGGCTCAGGTGATCCCTATCCCCGCTACTAGCTACTTGTTGTTTTTAGGGGAACACCCATGTGTGGTACCAGCCAATATCTTGCCAAAGAGTGGGAAGAAAATGATTTCGACTTTGCAATTCAAGAAAGGGGTAAAGAGAGGGGAACCCTCTTTTGTGGCCATGCCGATCTACAAAGAAGGGTCGAAAGTAGAACCAATACCCGATGGCATGAAGAGAGTGTTGGAAGAATTCAGAGAGGTGATGCCAGAGATGTTGCCCAAGGTTCTACCCCCTCGACGAGCAATGGACCACGAAATTGAGCTCCTCCCAGGAGCAAAACCCCCTACTAGAGCTCCCTATCGCATGGCCCCGCCAGAGTTGGTCGAGCTGAGAAAACAGTTAGATGAGCTTCTACAAGTCGGGTTCATCCGACCATCAAAAGCTCCTTTCGGAGCGCCAGTGCTATTCCAGAAGTAGCATGATGGGAGTTTGCGCTTATGTGTTGACTACAGGGCCCTGAACAAAGTCATCGTAAGAAACAAATATCCTATCCCGCTTATAGCAGACTTATTTGATCAATTGAGCCGAGCCAAGTACTTTTCGAAACTGGACCTGAGATCTGGATACCATCAGGTCAGAATCGTTGAGGGAGATGAGCCAAAGACCACTTGTGTAATACGGTATGACGTATTTGAATTTCTTGTTATGCCCTTTGGACTAACCAATGCTCCTGCCACATTTTGTACATTGACGAATCAGGTGTTACATGACTACCTTGACAAATTTGTAGTCATTTATTTAGACGATATAGTGGTGTACAGCTCCACCTTGGAAGAACATCAAGAACACCTACGCCGGGTATTTAAAAGGCTGTAGGACCATCGGTTATATGTAAAAAGAGAGAAATGCACGTTTGCTCAGACCCAAATCCACTTTCTCGGTCACATTGTCGAACATGGCCACATTCGAATGGACATGAAAAAGGTTAGGGCCATCAAGGAGTGGACAACACCAAAGAATGTTAGTGAACTCCGCTTATTTTTGGGACTAGCCAACTATTATAGAAGGTTTATGGAAGGGTACTCTCATAAGACCACGGCCCTCACAGAGTTATTGAAGAATGAGCATAAATGGTGTTGGACCAACGAGTGCCAAAAGGCCTTTGAGAGATTGAAAGATGCTATTATGAAAGATCTCATCTTAGCTCTCTCCGATATTGAAAAGCCTTTTGAAGTTCAAACGGATGCATCAGATTTTGCTATTGGAGGTGTGCTTTTACAACAACATCACCCGATAGCATTTGAAAGTAAGAAGCTAAGTGAAACGGAGAGAAAATATACGACCCAAGAAAAAGAGCTCCTGGCGGTGGTTCATTGCTTGAGGGCTTGGCGACATTACTTGTTGGGTTCACACTTTGTCATGAAGACGGACAATGCAGCCGTTAGCCACTTTCTCACCCAACCAAGGCTTACGGTGAAACAAGCTAGGTGGCAGGAATTTTTAGCGGAGTTCGACTTTCACCTTGAGCATACCGCTAGAAAGACCAATCAAGTGACGGATGCATTGAGCAGGCGACCAGAGTTGGCGGCCCTCAGAAGAATGGCCTTAATGGCAACTAATAGAGCCACTACGGACATTCATAAGTTGATTGAAGATCATCTAAGGAAGGACCCGCAAGCCTGTGCCATCTTGAAGCTAGTGGAAGAAGGGAAGTCCAAATACTTCTGGCAAGAAAATGGTGTCTTGTGAACCAAGGGGCCTCAAGTGTTTGTGCCGAGAGCAGGAGGGCTGAGACAGATGCTGATGAGAGAATGCCATGACACCCCATGGATGGGACACCCAGGCTGGCAACGTACTTTAGCGTTATTGAAACAAAGATACTATTGGCCCCACATGCGACAAGATGTGATGGACTACACAAGACTTACCTCATTTGCCAACAAGACAAAGTCGAAAAGAAAAAACCTGCGGGCATGCTGGAACCATTACCGATACCCACCAAACCGTGGGAAAGCATCCCCCTCGATTTCATTTCGAGCCTACCTAAGGTTGGGGATCTTGAAACTATCTTGGTGGTAATTGATTGGTTCTCCAAGTATGCCACATTCATCCCCGCTCACAAGTATTGTACAGCAGAAGACACAGCTCGACTATTGTTCAAACATGTGGTCAAATATTGGGGCCTCCCTCAAAACATCGTCAGTGATAGAGATCCGAGATTCACAGGGTCCTTTTGGAGGGAACTTTTCAAGATTTAGTGGTCCCAACTCAACATCTCTTCGAGCTACCATCCTCAGATCGATGGCCAAACGAAACGTTTCAATAGATTATTGGAGGAATATTTGAGGCACTTTGTCCAAGCTAACCAAAAGGACTGGCCTTCATTGTTGGACGTTGCTCAACTCTGCTTTAATTCCAACAAGAGCTCTTCCACTAACAAGAGCCCATTTGAGGTGGTCACCGGACAACTACCAAGGCTACCCCACACTTCCTTGGAACAATATGGAGGAAAAAATTCGAGAGCTTTCAACTTCAACAAGGAGTGGAAACAAAACACAGAGATTGCACAAGCTTACCTGGAGAAGGCATCAAAGCGGATGAAGAAATGGACAGACAAGAATCGCAGAGCTCAGCAATTTCAAGTTGGTGATTTGGTTCTGGTTCGACTAGTCCCAGAACAAACTAGGTTCTTAAGAAAGAGAGATCGTAGACTGGTGCACAAATACAAAGGTCCAGTAAGGGTCATTTCCAAGGTGGGGAACGCTTCTTACAAAATCAACCCACCGAAGTGGATGAAAGTGCACCCAGTATTTCATGTAAGCAACCTGAAGCTTTTCCATACAGATCCTACAGATATTAGTCGAAGGGAGCCAACCAGAGCCGCCATCACCATGAAGCCACCCTCAGAGCGTCGAGTCGAAGAGATCTTAGCCGACAGGAAAACCAAGATATCTCGAAGACTAGTTCGGGAATACTTAGTGAAGTGGGAGGGCTTAGGACTAGAAGAAACCATCTGGGAGAGAGAACACGACCTCCAGAGATTTCAAAGGAAGATTGAAGAATTTCAAGCCAGCAAGTCGACGAGGACGTCGATAGAATAGGTGAGGGAGGATGTCATGAGCCACCCTTGTATAGGGCCATGACCGGGACTTAGGTTGCCATGAGCCACCCATGTATAGAGCCATGGCCGAGTAGATCCCTTGTGCTAGGAAAAGTGTCCCCATTTCAAACATTGTGACGGTTACTGGTAGCATAGCTTTAAAAGTTCTAAGGCTCTTTAGGGGGGTGAGCCGGCAGCGTAGTGTTAGGCTGTCTCACCGGGTGCTATGCGAGCTTAGGCCACCCACCAAGGGCTGCCCCCTGGCCCTGGTGATGGTGGGAGGTCCCGATGTATGATTCCCGTTTATAATAAAATTCACCTCGATTGAATGCCCGATTGTTGCCTCGATGCGTTTCTTTCTTTCTCAATGTGAATGTGCCTTGTTGTGTGTGTATGTTTGAGATTGACCTCGATATATTGTGTCTTATTGTGAATGTTTGAGACTAACCATGGTTTATGGTTATTTGTTCAGATCTCGATCTATTGAAGGCTGACTTGGGTGGAAGCGTCCATTCAAGTGCCACACGGGCTAGTGCTTGTTGAGAGAAAGCTTAGTCTGTGACACAAAGCATGTGACGATAAAAAGCAAATGCAGAGGTATGATAGTTGGGGTGAGAGGCATAAGCTGTAATCATGGCAGTGTATAAGTAAATATTGGGAGCATAAAGATGATCAAAGAGTAAGCGAGCATAATAAAAGTCGAAAATCTTGAGTGTGCAAAAACGAACCAGCTTGAAGATGTAGAATTGGGTTTGGGACTGGCCGTGGGTGATGATGAAGGATTGGAGTTGCTTCAGATGGTTGAGACGATTGCATTTTTCCAGGATTGCTAAGAAATGTTGGTTCATTTTTAGTTGGCTTAAACCATTCATGAAGCATGCCTGTTTGTACCGTGTCTATTCTAACGGAAATACGTGAAAGCTTATGAAAGTTATGACGTTTGGTTCATATATTAAAAAATTTCTCAATTAAAATTAAATAATATCCGAATCTTTATTATTTTATTATAATAATTAAGTCTTCGAATAACTATTTTTACTTAATTAAATCTTAAAAAAAAATAAATCCGTACATAGAGTTTTCGTTATGCGCATCCAAAAAAATATTTATTTTTATTTAATTGAGCCTTAAAAAAATAACTCGGTACGTAAAACTTCTGTTATGCGACATTCCAGAAAATGTTGAACGGGTGCCATGTGGGGCATTCGAGAAAATTGTTTTCATTAGTTAAACCTATGATTTCCAAGTCACGTAACAGTAACTTATCATTGCGTCAAGAATCCCCTCCCCTCGACTGAACCTTATTGAATGAAAATTGATTAACCATAATCATCAATTCTCATTTAATGGAATGTTCAACTGAATGCAAATAAATGTTTAAAAATTTAATTACATAAAAAATAAATATTGGAGAACTTAATTAATTATAATTTTTATGATATTTAATTTTAATTTAGAGATCTTTATATATTTAACCCAAAAGATTTTCATTAGTTTCCTTTATTTTATTATATTTAATTAGTTTTTAAAGTATTTATGGTAAGAAATATACCTATTTAGTAGTTCAAGTCACAAGGCCTAAAGACCACTACTCCTAGATCTTCTAGAAGACAGTTCAATTATAATTATCTTCTAAGCTAGAAAATTTGCACATATAACTAAATCGAATTATTACAGTCCCAAATTATGAAGATATGATTGTAACTTTCATGTAGAACTTGTCTTTGGTCATTTTATCTGTACCCGTATGCTTATTAGCATAATCAAACATGAGTTCTTGGAGACTAAGACCACCAAGTATTGTAGCTGCTTCTGTCCTACACTCGGTAAGAAATTCGTATCAACTACAATTGTAAGCAGATAATTTGCAATATCTAATTTTTTTTTTCTACCTGTTTATGGAGTTTTTGCATTATCCTTCAGCTGTTGTGAACACGTATGGGGTGTACCGCTGAAGGGGCCTGGGTAAGTTGCAATATTCAGGCCATTGTCAACTTTCATTGCAGCAGTTGAGTGCCATATTCCTTGTTGATGGATTGTATCTTGGAAGGTAATTAAAACTATCTCTTTTAAGTGTTTTAATATTACCAGTTATAATTAGTAGAATCATTTCCAACATGCTGCACATCCCTACTTTGGTTGGCCATTCCTTCTATAATCACAAATTGACAAGCCTGATTCAATCTTAATGTTGTAGTGCCATTGGAGCATTGATCTTATCAGCTGAGATTTATGCTGTATTACGGGGAATAGCTAAAGAAGAAGAGAGGACCGTTGATGATGATTCTGGACTCTTGTCCGGTTCTAAGGTCCCTTTGTTGTGAAGAAATGTAGCACAAAAGTTCTTAAAGGAAAACAATATTGTTTACCGCATTGTTCAATGATTCTACCCTCGTTTCATTTGAATGCTAAAATATCAATGAATTTGTTCAATGCCTTTGAAAACAAAATAACCAATAAGTTTGATCAAAGTCGAGAATTTAGCTTGTTTCTTTGCTTGAACGACACTTCGCTTCATGGGATTGACAATGACAGCTTGGGTCAACAACCTTTTCTACTTAATAAATCAGTTGAACCTGCTAAAGAGAGATGAAGGGCCCTCCAACAATGTAAGGAAGGATCGTCTTCAGGTGGATATGAGACTAGGTAGTTTAGAAGTTGCTTATTATGTTCCAGGGTATTTGTGTTTTCTGAATTGTTTTTCTTTAAAAGCATCAGGCATGTTTATTTTCGTGGTTGTCATTCTCCTGGGAAAGACTCTTTACATTCTCAGGTATAATAGATGTACTGCCCCAATCTCACGTCTGAATATTGGGAGGCTATGTTATATTATACATATGGCAACTTGCATTCACAACTTGTGAAACGTTTTTTGTGAGATAAAATCATAAAAATCATAAAAATTCCGAATCAAAATGATAATACCTTGCAGGTTAGTATAAATCTTCACAAAATGACAATACCTTGCAGGTTAGTATAAATCTTCACAATATATGTATTCAGGATATATGTATTATTTTTGCTAATATGAGCTAGCTATAAGCATAGGCCATACTCATGGCATTTAACATAGTCCAAATTCGGCTTAAGTAAATTCTAATAGTTTTTTTTATAATTATTTAAGTAAATTCTAATAGTTTAAATTATTTTCTTGTTGGTTTTAGAAAAGTACATAAAAACATCACATGTTTTTTTTTTATTACTTAAATAATCAAGCATTTTCAAATGACTGATAGAATCCCACCTATCCTAGAAGATACTCTTCATATCTGTTTGAAAAATGAATATGATTAAACCATCAGAATTCAAAGGTTTCCCAATCAGTTTATTTTTTCCAACAATCTGATTGGTTTCCTGGTTGAATTGGTATAATAAGTGTGATCATGCATAGCTTCATGAAACAGGACTAAGATGAACAAGTTTGTTTAACCATTTTCCACATTGTCAACAGTTCTAGCTGACTTTATGGTAACATTTTTTTGTAAACAATCTGACCATCTAAAAACTCTAAAAATTTAAGAAACAGAAAAAAGAAATGATGTGCTGATCAATTATATATTCATGGGAATCAGAAAATCTTTTTGAGCAAAACCACATTCAGTCCAATCATTCTTCATCAACTCCTTTGGTGTTGGGAATATATGATAGTACAGGAAAACTAAATAAAATGATATGTTAGATAGAGATGGAGATGGCAAGAAGATATGGCTACAAGGAAGTCCTACCATGCACAGCCATGGTTGCAGTAGAGTGTTCCAATGTAGTCATAAGCATTCTATTCAAAGCTGCTTCATTGAAGGGGTTGAGCTACTACGTCTTCATCGCCTACTCTTATGTTTTAGGCACCCTTGTTTTCCTCCCTTTAATCTTCCTCTTTAATAGGTCTTTTTCTCTTTTAATTCTTCTAATAATCAATGAATAAATGTATATTTTCATAGAATTTCATTTTAAAAGTTGTTCTCTCACATGTCTTCTTTGTTTGTCTGATGTCTGCAGACAAACAGTGCTTCCTCCCTTGAAGTTCCCTCTCATCTCTAGAATATGCCTTCTTGCAATTCTTGGGTATGTATTGAAGCACTCCATTCTGCACATAAATCAGTAAATTTCTGTTTCTTCAATTCATTTGACGTACTATTTTTTTATAGTGAGAAAGAAAGAAAAAAAAAAACCCCATGATTTTTATCTTTTTGAGACAGGTATTCAGGTATGATATGCTCATATAGAGGTATAGAACTTGGCTCTCCAACTCTTGCTTCAGCCATCAGCAACGTCACACCAGCTTTTACCTTCATACTTGCTGTCTTATTCAGGTTTCTTCCCTCTTCCCTGGTTTTTCTTCAGTTATGCTATTGTTTAATGTTTACGAACCTTCTATGCTTGAGCTAGTTTCCTGAGTCCTTTTCTTGTCTCCTGTCTTTGGACATGTCATAACAAGGATGGAAAAAGTAGCATTTAGAAGTCCAAGTACTCAAGCTAAAATCATCGGCACCATTACATCAATATCTGGTGCATTAGTGATTGTTTTCTACAAAGGTCCCAAAATTGTTTCCTCTGTTTTACTTCAATGGCCTCTGTGGTCATCTCAATCAAATTGGATCATCGGAGGCCTCCTAGAAGCTGTTTCATATCTTCTTTATTCATTCTGGTATATTATTCAGGTAAAAAATATGTTTCCAAGCTCCACCATGAATTCTGTAATCTCTTGCATAAAACTAAACTTGAATTTAATAGCACTTTACAGTCCCAAGTGATGAAGATATATCCAGAAGAAATTGTTGTAATTTTCTTTTACAACTTGTCTGTGACCCTTATATCTCTACCAATAGGCTTACTAGCAGAGCCAAACTTGAGCTCTTGGAGACTAACAACTAGTATAGCAGATGTTGCAGTCCTATACTCGGTAATAATAGTAACCAATTGTTCAACTACATAATTTGCAGTATCTCTGTATCTGAATGTAACTTTCTTCCGCACTACTTGTTTAGGGACTTTTTGGATCGTCATTTAGCACTGTTGTTCACACATGGGGCGTACGCCTGAAGGGGCCTGTGTTTGTTGCAATTTTCAAGCCAACTTCAATTGTCATAGCAGATGTTATGAGTGCCATATTCCTTGGTGAAAAAGTGTATTTGGGAAGGTACTAAAACTCTCCCTTTATATCATCCAAACATGTTAAACATTTCTACTTTGTTTGGTCAATCGTTTTATAATCACAGTTGACGGGCCTGAATCAAACTTAATTTTGCAGTGCCATTGGAGCTGTGATCGTAACTGCTGGTCTTTATGCTGCATTATGGGGGAAAGCAAAAGAACAAGAAATGACAGATGATGACTCTGGTTTAAGCACCTTAGGACCATTGTCTCGTGGTACGGTCCCATTGCTGCAAAGCTAAAAAGTTGGTGAAATGTAGCAGAAATGTTTTAGCCATTTAGCATGGGGCAATGGCCAATGCTTTCACACTCATTGGCATGCGAAAACATCAATGTTCAATGCCTGCAGATATTGGGAACAAAAGGTTTAATGAGTTTCTTGGATCAAAGTTGAGAACATTGTACTTTAGCTTTCACCAGAAATTGCATCTGTGATAGTTTATATCAAAAAAATTCTGATCAAATAAAACCCAAAAAATCCATGCATAATTGAAAAACAAAAATGAATCAGCCCAACTATGGATGAAAATCAGCAATGACCAACCTCTTAAAATGTGTTTCATTTTTTTGGTGATTGAAAAAGATTAGAAGATTGTTATAAAAAAAGCCAACATTGTTTATCTTTTGGAGACAGGTTTTCCGGTCAAATATACCCATTATAGAATATAGCTCACCAACTCTTGCTTCAGCCGTCCGCAACCTCTCACTAGCTTTTACCTTGATACTTGCTGTCCTTTTCAGGTTTCTTGCCTTCTTTGATCTCATCAGTTTTGCTTTTTCCATGCATATACAGTTTTATCTCAAGCATAATAATATTCCTATACTCCTATTAACTTCAACTTCATACAAACTTGCTATGGAAAACATGGAAATCACAGTAATCATCAACTAAAATGCTCCTGTCGCTTTGTTTTTGCCTTTCTTTATTCATTAAGGCACATGATATTTGATCTCCATATTCTCCCCCATGTGAAGGAAAAGAGGTTCATAAAGAAGATTATCATAATAAAGTGAGTGTGGATTACCCTTGTAATCCTTTGTGAGTAAGCGATTTATAAGTCTAAAAAATCCGCAAATAAAATTCAATAAATCCATAAATTTCAACTGAATTGACGTTTATTTAATTTTGAAAATGAGATAGTTACATCTGCTCCTAAACTAAAAAAAAAAAAACAAAAGTGGATTGGAAAAAACAAAGAAAATGATTGAGTGGAAAATAAAAACATATATTGCATGTCAATGTCAAACAGAAATTTTATAATTTTATTTCAACTTGATTGACTAAAATCACATTCCATCTGTTGAAGAAAGCTTATGAGTGCTGTAGAAGTGACCATGGACAGGATTTGATATGACCACATGCACATGCCCTAAATCGTCTTGAGAAGGATACCATAACAATTACCAAAGGATGGAAAAAGTAGCATTGAGAAGCTGAACCATTCAAAGCTAAAATAATGGGAACTAGACTATCATTATCAAGTGCATTAGTAGTTCTCTGCGAGGGTGAGGAGGCCAAAAGGAAGATTCTGGTGAGTTTTGAGGGTTTTTAACACTGATGGTCGTTGACTGACGGCGGCAGATAGGGAGGATGTTGGTTTCGTATTAGAAACAGGGTTTTTGGGATTGAGAGAGAGTGGTGAGGCTTTTAGAGGAGAACAAAAAGAAAAAGAGATTTTATATTAGACTAAAAAAAAAAAAAGAGAGAGACTTCGGATTTGCTCAAAACCAAACCCGAAATCTGTACGCCGGACTCAAAAAGATTGCATGTCAGCAAATAAGGATGTGAAAAAAAATTTTAAAAATAAAAAATTAATTTAAAATTATAATATTTAATTTCATTTAAATTATATTTTTATTTAATTCGAATCAAATTTAAATATTAAATAAATTATTAAATTATGATTGAATTATATATTTTTATTAATTTTTATATTTTTTTAATTTTTTATAAAATAAAAATAATTATTTTATATATAAATTTATTTAAATAAATTAAAATTTTTATTAAAATAATATATAAAAATACAAAATTTTAAATTTTAAAAAATAATAAATCGAACCAACAAAACCGATAAAGATGATGGGGCTGTGCTGGCTAGACAATGGTTTACTCCCTTCCGGTTTGAAAAAGTTTGTTCATGTTAACTTTGTTCATCTGTGTTTGTGAAGGCCCACCAAATTATATATTCCACGGAACAATGCAGTTTCAAATATCCAACACTAATCCCTACTAAAATAGTTTAAACTTATCATCTAAATATAAAAGTGTAAATTTTAAAAATATAAACTATAAAAATGTTAACAATAATCGATTTAAATATTTTTAAAAATTTTTAATTTAACAAATATATCTTTAAATATATAACTTTTATTAATTTATTTAAATTTAATTTAAATCAACAAAAATTACAAATAGAGTTTACGTAAAATTAAACTTTTTAAAATTTTAATTTCAAAAAAATTAAAGTGATTAGTTAAAATATACTTAATAAATGTTTTGATAAATTTTAATTTAAATGAATTTTTTTTATTTTTAGACTCTTAATAATATTTTAATTTAAAAAATATCAAAAATGATTGATTAAAATATCATTAGTAATTTTTTATAAATTTTAATTTAAATGATTTTTTTAAATTATTAGACTCTTTTTTTATAAGTAAAATGATTTTTTATGTCAAATAAAAATATAAATAGAACTAAATCAAAACTTAATATACATAGAAATAAAAACAATTGTATGGAATTTGTTTATTTAATTATTGTAAAAACAATTGTATATGTAGTTTATGTTGATAAATAAATTCATTAAAAATAACCATAATTAAGTTATTGAAGCATATTTTATATTTTTTATCTTTCAATTTTTTGTTTTAATATATTAACTATATATATATATATATGTTAATGATTTTATTATTTATATATTTTATAAATTGATAATTTGATTATTGATAACATAATTAATCTTTTTAGTCCCTTGAAATAATTTTTTAATATATAATTTTTACTGTTAGTCTTACCTCTATAATTAATTTCTCTTGTTATATTTCTTTTCTCTAAATTTTTATAATTGTTATTCCCATGAACAATAAAAATCAATCATATCCCCTCTACCAACAATTATCACTACATGATTCATTGAATACTTTAATTAAATTTTTCACATGTAGAATTAAATGATTTAAAAGGTGATAGAGTTACTAATAACTCAAGATTGAGTCTCTTCTAATTACCATAAGAATTATTCATATTGATTGAAACAATAATTTATTTAATTTTCTCTTAATTTTTATCTTAATATGCATATTTATGATTTATTTATATATCAAGATTATTTAATTTTTCTCAATTGTAGTAAATTCAAGATTGTTAATATCGTACCGGATAATATTTTAATTTTTTTTTAAATAGTATATATCGGTACCGATTATTTCAATATATTATTTTGGATTTTTCGATTGAGTACAAATATATTTATAAAACATATATGAACTTATGCATTATAATATTATTAATAATCTACAAAATAAATATGCAATATATTCAAAAATCAAATAAATAAGTTTAAAAGCATAACAAATAATATCATAAAATTTTCATGATATTTTTAAACACTTAATATTATCATATGATATTTAAATAAGATTTTCATATAAATATTAAGATAAAAACAAAGAGATGAAAAAAATTAACCAAAATTTTATAATTGTTAAACTTTATAAAAGGAGTATAATTGTTTTCTTGAAAAAAAAAATGAAATACTTATAAACTTTGATTTTAAAAAATTAAGTATAAAAACAATTAAAATAAAAAATAAAAAAATTTAACTTTTAAGGGTTATTTTGTCAATTAATTTTATTTTTATTAGGTTAAAAATAATTAAATAACAAAAAAAAGTAAAAAATCACAAAATATATTTTACATTCATGTACTGACCAAATCACCAAAACTTACCAAAATAGGCCGAACTAATGAAAACAACCGATATTATCTAGTTCCAAATCTGATACGAAAATCATCTTAAGGTGTATGTATTTTGATATAACTATTGGTTGGTATTGAAATGAAATTAACAACTATGAGTAAATTACTTACTTTTTCTGTCATCCAAAGGATTGAACAACCTAACATGAACTATTCTAAATAAAAAATTATCAAGTAAAGTAAAATTAATTATTTTTTATAATTTCTTTAAAGGTATAATAAAATTCATTGGAACTATCTTTTGAATGTATTTACGTCAAAATTACATTCGTTCATAAAAATTTATGTTGTTGATTTTAAAAATGAAATTATTATAGATTGTATAGGTATTACATAACAAATTTATTATTCTTAGAATTGAAATTTTTTAAAGAAAATACGACAAATACCAAGGTTGGAAATTTATTTTATTTTATTTTTTAAAAAATATATATTTTAATATTTTATATACTAAATTTTTTTAAATAAAAAATTAAGCTTTTAATTGATAGAACATACAATTACATTCAATTGATGGAAGCACCAATGGAAAATTATTCTAAATAGAAAATTAAGACGAAAGATTAGGGATAGCAATAGGTTAAATTGAGGTAAATTTTTACTTGTCTTGAATCCAACTCGACCCAATGATTTTTTTTATTTTTTTATACCCTACCCCAACCCAACCTGACCCGACAGATATTATACAAAACCATATTTGATCTAATTTAACCTAAAATTAATAAAATATTATTTTTTAATATAAAATTTTTTTAATATAAATATAAAATTAAGTAATTAATTAAAAAATAATTATATATATACACCTAGTCAAGTCAAGGTAAATTTGCCTAAAATCTAACTTTGACTTTTATTCTACAATTACCTAACCCAACTCGACCCAAAACCCGATTTAAAAAAAAAAATCGACTCTAAAAGATCGGGTCGAGTCAAAACCCATCGAGAACAAATTGGGTTGCTATCTCTATGAAAGATTGATTAGCTATGCATAACTTTATCTTCTCCACATGACAAAGAAGGTTAGTGATATATGATACTTCAATGAAAAATATATAAATATATTGATTTCAAATTTCTTTAAAATTAATATAAAACTCTTTTATTTGAAGAAACATTGCATACTCATTCATTTTCTCTTTTCTATATCAGTTCAAGAATTTTAATTGTTGTATCAAAATTTTTAAGATTGTCATATTAGGTAATATTTGTTCAAAAGAATTGAAATTTATCAAATTAATTATCACTTTACATCTAAAATAAAAAATTATTATAAATTATAATTTAACTAAACTTAAAAGTGATTTAATAGCATTTATTAGCAAAATTCATTAGATAAATCTTTATTGAAATGTGTATTTAAGAGTTTAATCATTTTGAATTTTAATTTTTTATAACTTTGAGTTGAATTTTAGACTTAGGATGACCAACTAATTAGGTTAAGTCAAGTTTTTTTATTTACTTTTATTCATAGTGTACTTAATTATTCATTTATATACTTGAGCAAATTTAATTTAATAATTAATACATGGTTCTTTTTGTTTAAAAAGTTTGATTCAAATTGTTCTAAATTCAAATAAAAAGAATTATACTCAGTTACTTAAAATTATAATTTCACTTTAGAAATACCTTTAAAATTAATTAACTAATTCAACCACAAATACAATAAATAATTAAACATTAAAGATGAAGGAAAAAGCTTAAATAAAGAACTTTTAAATTGTTATCGAATTTGTATAACTAATATTGGATTTTGATTAAATTACTATTTCAATTCGAATTTTTGTTATATTCAATCATTTCAGTTTTTAAATAACTATTAAGTTATTGATTTTTTAAAATCAATTGAAATTGAGTTAAGTTAATTCATTTTTATTATTATGTGCATTATTTTTAATTAAATTAAAATTTAAAATAAGTAAAAAATTTATTTATACTCAATTTGAGTTTTGAATTGTTTCAAGTTTGAATTGGTTAATTTATATTATTTTAACTATACTTTTATGACACAAATAATAAATTTTAAAATAGAATAAGAATATAACACAATAAAAATTTAAGTATAAAAGTGATGGAGATACTAATGATAATTTTAAAAGAAATTTTTTATGTCCAAGTTTTGCAAAGATTAAAGATTTTTTCTCTTTTAGAATTTTAAAATTCATTTTATAAAAATATTAATCTAGATCAACGAGTTTATAATCGTTCATTTGTTAATCAAGTTAGCTATATAGGTTAAAGGAAATAATTTAAACATTTCATTTGAAAAAAATCATATTATAGTTCAAACTCATTCATGAAGACAACATAGAATTAAATATTATTTGAAATGTTATGACTCCTTATGATAGTCTTTACTATTTCAAAATGAAGAAGTTAATTGACATTAAAATATAAAAAAAATCCAATTTTAATTATGGTAATAAGAATGAAGAAACATTTAAAAATATATATAACCCTTTTATTTATTAGAAGAAATTTTTTATAGACAATGCAAAATATTTTTTATTCTTTCTAAATAGAAACGTTGATTGATATCAAAATATTAAAAAAGTTATTTTGTATGATAGTAATAAAAATAAAGTAATATTAAAAATATACCATCTTTTTATTTAGTAGAAATTTTTTTTTATGAAGAACAGGAAGGTAATTATATGAATTTAATATTTTAAAATTGTTGTTTGTTTTATTTTTATAAATTTTATTTAGTAAATTAGTTCTCATTACTTTTATCATATATATAACAAAATTTTTACCCAAAATTGTATACTTAAAAATAGAAATATAAGGCAAAGTTTATTATTTCCATTGGTGGCATAATATTACAAAATTTTCAATCTTTTACATGCAATTGTACTTCAATAACATGTATGAAATATAGATACTAATAATTCAATCAAATTATCAATAAAACTTATCTTAAAATGTATTATTTTATCATGAATTGAAAATTTTGAAGAATATCTTAGAAATATTAACTTAATATATATTATATAGTTATTTAATTTAATTTTAATACTTGCATTAGTATAAAAAGTTATGATTTTAACTTATTATTACATGTTAAACTACGTATGATAAATTAAGAGTATTTACTTATGTGTTTCAAGTCATTTTAAACTAGAACATAATATATACATAATACCTTAATGATGAATCAATTATAATTTAGTTATAAATGCATAATATTATAGTATTATATTAAGGATAACTTAACAAAAAAAATTAATAATTTAGTAGTTAATTGTTGATAACTTAATAATAAGTTAATGATAACTTAATAATAATTTAATAGTAAATCAGTTTAAGTTTAATAGTAATTAATTGATAATAATAAATCATAAAAACTTAGTAGTAAGTAAATGATAAATTAGTAGTAAAAAATTGATAATTTAGTAGTAAATCATTGAAAACATAAAAGTAAATTAATATAACGTAGTAATAAACCATCGATAACATAATAGTTAATTAGTGATAATATAATAATAAATTATACATAATTTAATATAAGTAAAGAATAACTCGATAGTGAATCATAAATAATTTAATTGTAAATCAATAATAATAAGGAGTAAATTAACTATAACATAATAGTAAATATATAAAAATATAAGAGTAAATCATTGATAATTTAGTAGTAAATTAATAATTTAGTAGTAAATTATTAATAACGTATAGTAAAGTACTAATAATTTAGTTGTAAATCAGTGATAATTTAATAATAAATTAGTTAATCATTGATAACTTTTTAGTGAATCATCAGTAAATTAATAGTAAATTAGTTATAAATTTATAATAAATCATAAATAATTTAATGATAAATCACCAATAATTTAAAAGAAATCACTAATAACTTAAGGATATATCATTTATAACTTAATGGCAAATCATTCATAAATTAAAAATAAATCATTGATAATTTAATAATAAATCATTGATAACTTAATAGTAAATAATTGATAATGTAATTGTTAATCATTGATAACTTTTTATACTTAAAGTTGCCAAATGATTGAATTCTGATTACTAGTAAAAACGTAGTCAAAACTTTTATTTTGACGGTTATGATAAACTTATCATGAACTTATTCAATAAAAAAAATCAATGCAAAAATTTTAAATTTGAATAAAACAATAATGTTATCATATAAAAAGAAAATTATCTTATATATTATTAGTAGACTTTGGAAATTCTATATTTCACAGTTATAAATGTATAATAACATATTAGTAAATCAATAATTGGTTAATAAATAAATAAGTGATAATTTAGATGTTAATAATTGATAACCTAATAGTAAATTAGTAATAACTTAATAGTAAATTAGTTTCAGTTTAGTAGTAATTAATTGATAAACTTAGTAGTAACTCATAAATAATTTAATAGTAAATCAATGATAATTTAATTGTTAATCATTAAAAATTTAAAAGTAAATCAATATAATTTAATAGTAGTTAATCATCTATAACTTAATAGTAAATTATAGATAATTTAATATAAATTAGTGATAATTTAATAATGCATCATGGTTAATTTAATAATAAATCTGTAATAATTTTGTAGTATATAATCAAAAATTAAGTAATAAATCAATTATAACATAATAATAAATCATTGATAATTTAGATATAAATTATTAGTAACTTAGTAGTAGATCACTAATAAATTAGTTGTAAATGAATGATAATTTATTAGTAAATTAGTTAATCATTGATAACTTTGTAGCAAATCATTGATAAATTAATAGTAAATCAATTATAACTTTATTAAAAATTATCAGTAATTTAGTAATAAATCATCAGTAATTTAGTAGTAAATCATTAATAGTTTAATAGTATATTATTGATAACTTAGTAGTAAATAACTGACAATATAATAATAAATCAATGATACATTAATTGTCAATCATTGATAATTTTTTTTATACTTAAAGTTGTCAAAAATTGAATCTTAGTTACTAGCAAAAATGACCTTAGAAATTTCAACTTAGGAGATTAGGATAAGCTTATCATAAACCTATTCAATAAAAAATTTAGTTAAAAAAAATTTTAAATTTGATTGAAACAATAATGTTATTATAGAAAAAGAAAATTATTTTGTACTAGAACTAAACCTACACTTTTCTATAAGAATCTATTATTAAATATATGATAACACAAATTTTATCAATAATTACTAAAAGAATATCATAAGTTACTGTAAGGTTAATTACTAAAATTACATTAACAGATTATCTAAATTTTATCAATAGTTATTAAAATCATATCATAAGTTATCAAAATTATATCAAAGGTTATCAAAATTTTATTAAAATTTATCAAAATCAAAATTATATGAAAAGTTATCAAATTTTACTTATATTATACCAAAATCGAAATTAAATTATTTATATTTATCATTATTATTATAATATAAAAATTATTTATAAAAATAAAATTTTAAAGATAAAAATTACATCAAAAACTAGTTCCCATAGGTATCCCAATCAGAGTACATGGAGTTGAAAATTTTTCATATGTATATAAACCAACCATCAGAGTGATTGAGAGAGGTTAGGTATTTATTTGACTTTTCCAACAATACCCATTGCAGAAAACTTTGGAGTCATTCTTTATAAAAATTCATGGTTCAAGATAAGCAAAATCTGATTTGTTTTCCATTAAATTTGGTACTCCTCCTACTTCGTTTATAAATATATATTTATTTATATTTATAAAAAAATTTAAAAATGATAAGTTGAAAAGAAGAAAAAAAAAAGTATATATATCAATATCATGATGAAATATTGAAAGTTTTGGTCCACAGTATAATAGTATGCAATTACACAAAACTCCATAGTCAAGAGCATTTTCCCAATTTAAAACAAAGAAATCACTTTGGAAATAGATAAATGAGACAGGAAACCTGCCAATTACTACCCACCAAACGTGATAAAAGAGGATTTTGGAGGTACAAACCAGTGACAGACAGACGGAAAGACAGGCAGATAGGCAGATAGGCAGACAGGAGAAGAGGAAGAGATGGCAACAAGTTATTGTTACAAGGATGTTCTGCCATTCACAGCTATGGTTGCAGTAGAATGCACAAATGTAGGGCTAAACATTTTATTCAAAGCAGCAACTTTAAAGGGGATGAGCTACTATATCTTTATCACCTATTCTTATGCTATGGGAGCTCTTCTCCTCCTCCCTTTATCCTTCATCTTTTCCAGGTTTTTCTTCAGATTCATCCAGTTTTCATATATATGACCTCCCAATTCCATTGGAATTTTGCACTTACATGATGCATATCTTTGTTTATTCTGATCTATGCAGTAGACCAGTGCTTCCCCCAATGAAGTTCCATCTTGTCTCTAAAATTTTCCTTCTTGGGCTTTTTGGGTATTGAAGTACAGTACAGATTAAGCTGTAAATTTTTTCCTTTTTTTGTTGGTTCTTGGAAAGATTAGAAGATGATAATTGAAAAACTAAGATTGTTTTTCCTTTTGGGGGCAGGTTTTTAGCTCAAATATGTGCATACAAGGGTATAGACTATAGCTCCCCAACTCTTGCTTCTGCACTCGGCAATCTCACCCCAGCTTTTACCTTCATACTTGCTATTCTTTACAGGTTTCTTCCTTCTTCTCCTAGTTCTTCAATGTCTCCATGTATTTACATTTTTTCCCTTGCATAGCCTTAAATAAAGAAAAATGTAAAAATAAAGTATGTATAAATAAATTATAGAAATGTGTGGAGAATTAGAAACCAAAAGCTGAAGTTAGTGTCATGCAGAAATCTTTATAATTTATTTTCCGTGGTTGTGCTTAATTGAGGAAAATCACAATTTTTATGCTATGATTAAGCTTTGAATGTAGGAGTGTTTGCAGGATATTGATCTGGTCAGATATATACAGTGGTATAAAAAATACTTTCAAAATTGGGCGTTAGTTACAAATGTTTTATCTCAGACTTATTGTGATTTGAAAGCTAGTGTCCTGAGTCTTGTTTTTCTCCCATTCTTTGGATACTGTAACTACCAAGATTGGAAAGGGTAGCCTTGAGAAGCTCAACCAGTCGAGCTAAAATCATGGGAACCGTAACATCAATATCAGGTGCATTACTAGTTGTTCTCTACAAGGGCCCCAAAGTTTTTTCATCTCCACCATGGACATCATCTTCTGTTTTACTTGAATGGCCTTTGGAGTCATCACAATCGAATTGGGTAATTGGTGGGATGTTACTTGCTGTTGCCTATCTACTTTTTTCATTCTGGTACATTATTCAGGTAAAGCATTGTATGGTATGCCTTTCCTCTCCTAGAAATTTCCACAAGCTCAATTTTAATTAGGTTAGATTTTCCAGATCCAGGTCCTGGAGATGTATCCAGCTGAGCTGATTGTAGCCTTCTTTTACAACTTATGTGCTGCCGTTATCTCTGCACCTGTTTCCTTCATAGCAGAATCAGACTTGAGTTCTTGGAGGCTAGGGCCTAGTATAGCAGTTATTGCAGTCCTGTACTCGGTAAGAATTTAGTGATTCAACTACAGTTAAAGAGCAGACAGTTGCTAGTATACAAATGTAGACAATTCATGTCATGTATAACATTGATAATTTGTGTATCCGAGTCCTATTTTACACGAAAATTACATGTTATTGTGACATAGAAAACACAAAATACATTTTTTTATTTTTGTTAAACTCATAATAGTTTATGTTAAAATTTTAAACCATATCATCTTTGGCTTTTTTTTTTTTCCATATTGTTTTCATTTTGTGTGATTGTGTTGTATTTTAAATTGCCAGACTTATCTAAATATGAGTTTCTTCATCTATCTAGGGTGTTTTCTCATCCTTTAGCTCTCTTGTGATCATATGGACCCTTCACTTGAAAGGGCCTGTCTACGTTGCAATATTCAGTCCACTGTCAATTGCCATTGCTGCTTTTATGAGTGCCATATTCCTTGGTGATTCTCTGCATATTGGAAGGTACAAAAATTCTCCATATTTTTTCATCTCACCAGTCTTAAGCAGAATCATTTGAAAAGCAAATGTTTTACTTTGGCCAGCCATTCCCTCCATGATCACAAATGATAAGCTTGATTTTGCAGTATTATTGGAGCAGTTATCATTTCTATGGGATTTTATGCTGTAATATGGGGACAGGCCAAAGAAGAAGAAAGCCCTGAGGATGACTCTGGCATAACCAGCTTGGGGACCTCATCCAATGGTAAGGTCCCTTTGTTGCAAAGCCAAGAGGCAGAATATATGTAGCAAAGATTGGATTGAAAAACAGTAGCAGTCTTCAATGATCCATTAATGCTTCCTGAATCATCAAATAATTTGTTGAATGCCAATACATATACAAAAACCAAAAGCCTTAAAATAGTTTTTCCGAATTTGGATTTGATCAGAGAAAATGTATCCTCTGTAGTTGTAATTATCAGAAAAGATCATCCAGTTTAGAATAAAACCGTTGATTTTGAGCCTGGAATTTGGGCTTCCAATGGACTAATATATCCGGTAGCTATTGGGTTGGGCTTTGGCTTTTGTCCTGTATTGTATTTGTAAATTGGGCCTATTATTGGGGCTTTTTATGGACAAACATATGGGCCTTTTAGCCCAATTTCACAAGTATAATACTATCAGAAGACTTAATTAGGCCTACAATTTGGGTTTTTAGTGGACTAATATGTGGGCCTCGTAGCCCAATTTTCAAACCATAGGGCAATGCTAAATGAATCAATTGCCTATTACTCGTAGTGCTAAGCAAATTCCATTCAATCATTTTGGATTTGAGTAATTTTGATCTGAACTTTTTAAATTTGAGTTATTTCGGGTTTAGATTAATTTTGAATTATTTTAATTTTTATGTAAGTTTTTTTGGGTATGAATCTTTTATTTTTTTTTATTAATTTGTGTTTGGGTAAATTGAAACTTGAGATTTTTAAGATGAATTTTTGAGTTTGCATTAATTTTTCCACCTTCACCTATTAGGTCTAGAAAGGTTTAATTTTAAAGATAAAAAAAGCATGAAACAATAATAATGTTTATTGCAACAATGTCAAAAAAATTTTCCTTTCATCAATGTATAATTTTTTAATAATAAACATTATTTTTTTTAAATCTTAAGTGATTTTAAGATCAAATTCTATTTGTTAATGTTACTCTTAAATGCACTTTAATATAAAAAAATAATATACAAAATCATTAATATTAGTAGGTGAGATTGTAGAAATCAATAACTCATGATCATATTGTTTGGAACATTTGCAATCATGCAGCAAAAAGAATCTTTTTTGCTAAAAAAAATTATTGATAAGCATTTAGGATGTAATTAATTGAGCTCGAGTTGATATAATATTAAACTCGAGCTTGAGTTTGACTCCAAATTTAAGATTCGAAGTTTGATTCGAATTCGATCGAGTTTTAACTCAAACTCGATTTGAGATAGAAATCGAACTACTCAAGCTCACTCAATTGGTTCGATTAATATGTAAAAATAAGATTTATTTTTATATTAAAAAAAAACTCGATTATTTGTATTCGAACTCAAGTCCAATATATTTTATTAATTAAAATAATTAAAATATAAAAACTCAATTAACCTCACGAGTAATTTGAGTTAGGCATAAGAATACTTAAACTCGTATCGATCAATAAGCCGAGCTACTCGAGCTTGAATTATACTCGATAACAATTGAGTCGAATTCAAATTTTATTCGAATAAAACTCGAGTAATTTACGAATATTAATGTATCATTTATATTTCTATTAGCATCTAGTGATGCAAATCAATTAAGATGCTACTTAAGAAAAATAATAATGTAATTAATGTATTATTTTTTCGTGAATTTAATGAAAACAATAAATTAAATGCAAAACCCTTTCTGACGATAATATTTTAATTATCGTGCTTACAAGCACCCTTTAATCGAATCTATAGTTTATTAACTAACATCAAAGAGTGCACATAAGGGCACTTAGCATCAAAATCCTTTATAATTTTATTTCTATACCAAGGATTTTGCTAACGAGTGCTTTAACGGCACTTTTTTAAGGTTATTGTATGAAGTAATATCTCACTTAATGCAGTGAAAATCATAAATAAAATTATTAATTATTATATTTAATATAAAAATATTATTACTATAAATAATACATTAATTAACCTTTAAAAGTGTAAAATTATTTTGTGGGCACTAGCAATACTCTTGTATTAATTACAATAATAATTAATAATTAAGGTGATACTCTTTAATCAATTCCAACACTCTTTAATCATGTTTTTTGATTGCACATTCAAATCATTTGGCATTCAACCTTTCTCTAGATTTTTCCAGCTAAGACACCCCATAAAATCAACAAAAAATGTGAATGTGAATGAATTAAATGTCCATTAAAGAACTCTGGTGAGAAATTAATGGTGGAGAGTTGAGAAAATAGACTCTTGCACGTAAGGACCGATAATGAAATGGTGATGGGACAGATTGTGGAATAATTTTAGTGATCTTAAAGCTTTTGCTAACGCATTCAGTTCGTAAATATTAATGTTGCTAACGAATGCCACGTTAAATGCAGTGTTGATGAATATTTGCAATATTGGGAGAAGATATTAAATAACTATTTATTTCGGTGGTATTTGTATTTAGAAGTCGCAGATTTAAAGGAATTTATATACATAATATATTTTTTTTAATAATGTGATTATAAAGTAAAAGATTAAGAGTAAATTAAAAAATTCAAAGAAAAAAAACATAAATAAATATTTTAAGACATTCGTTATAAAATTAAAAAAAAAAATGATATTTTTACAGAACTGGATGAAGCATTCCATCAAAGAAAATGTTAATCAGTGCCAATAGACGCTAGTCAAGGTAATATTTTAAGAAAAATATTTATAATTAATGTATTATTTTTCTTTGAATTTGATGAAAGTAGTGTATTAAATGTAAATTATATTTTAATTAATATTAACTAGTGTCCGTAGGCATTCGTTAATTCATGATCTCTTTTGCTTTTGCTTTATTTTTTTATTGCTTTTTAATAAAGAAATATATTATCAATAATTATTATAATAAAATTAATTAATTAATTAAAATTTAACATTATATGAGATTCACAAAAAAAAATTATAAGATCTAAATTTTAAAAAGGTAAATCTTTACATATTTTTTATTGTGATTAATTAATTATAAATAAATCTGATAATTTAAAATATGATATGATAATACAATACTAACATGATATAAAAAAATATTAAAGTGATATGATTTAAAATTTTAATAATAATTATATATGAATTTAATAAAATAAAAAAATATTTTTTATTTTTATATCGATAAAAATTATTACACATAATTTTTATATAAAATATAATATAAATAAATAAATTTTAATATTTTACGTATACGAATCACTAAATCTAATTATAAACTTATAATATAAAAAACTATAAATAAAATACTCTAATTAGTGCCAAACGGTTCAATCTTCAACTGCCAAACCAGTGCTTAATAAATTGCTTGGATGGTTATTGATAGGGATGGATTCCAACTTTGAACAAAAAGGCAGCTAAGGGATTTTCTATCAATACTCCAACACATATTTATTTGTGGCAGATGACCTCTCCCTTATCCCCACGTTCTTTATGGAAAGTAATACGTGAAAAGTAGACATGGTGATTTGTATAAAATATTAAAATAAATATTATATTTTATATATGTATCAATATAAAAATATAAAATATATTATTTTTATTTTATTAAACTCATATATAAATAATATTAAAATTTTAAATCAATCACTTTTATATAAATTTTTTTCATATCATATTAATGTTTTGTTATCAAACTCCATATATTTGATATCTTTCAAATTTCAATGAGGTTTCATTAGATATCTTTCAATTATAATCCCTCTTTTTTTCAATCCAGTTCTTCCACCACCGCGAACCCCAATTAGATTCAAGCATGATACATTTTTTAGTTATTGGGAGAACCCAAGTACTCTCTTTCGGATCCAGGAAACAGCTCTCAGAGATCTTTTTTCCTTTTTGAAGAGACAAAAGGGAAACAACCAACCTATTGATATCGGAAGACCAAAAAGATTCTTCCAATGTATCATATCTGGGTACAATGGAATTCATAGGTATAGGAAGAAGCCCTATCAAGTAGAGATTTTTTCTTTCGACCATATTTCGATTGTATGAATTTATTTTTTATTCATTTATTGATAATTTTTTCGGTGATAAAGTCATTTTTGAAATTGAATTGATAAATTTTTAATGATAAATCTTTTGGTGATAAAGTCATTTTTTAAGTTTGAACGGATAAATTTTTGGTGATAAACCCTAGATAAAGTCGTGATCTTTATTAGAAGAGATTGATTCTTTATTAAGCACACAATAAAGGGGGAGAACAAGGATAGAGAAAGCAAACAAGCAAAAAACCACCTTCTCTTATCACCATTAGTCACAAACCAACCACTACTCCAGTTATCCAATAACAGACAGCTTCAATAGTCACAAAAGAATTGTATCACCAATGCCACTTTGTTGCCAAAATTTAGTAGCCAAACTTCCATCTTTACTGCCAGAACCATGATCTCATTCATCTTGGCCTAGCTCAATGTCACCTGAATCTTCATTCACATACCCAAGCTTGAACTAACCTCCCTGTTACCACCTATCACCAATCTAGTAGTTGGAACAGCCACACCATTTTTTGATGCTCAGCACCCGAACCACCATGCACCAAACCCATTAATCACCTATTTGCAACTTAAAATTGCCATCATTCAGAAATAATTCGGCCTCGGTAGCCACAGTTACCATCTTTGAATCCTAGACCAAACCCCTAGCAGCTAGTTGCCAAGATCTAACAACTAACCATCAATTGACAATAATCCACAGAGTGAACCAAGAAAACAAATCCAGTATTCAAGAAGCCAAAAACCGACAAACAATTTCAACAAACACCCACAACTGCTAGCCTAAATTGCTCACCAATAACAATATGGCACACACTAACTCTGCAAAGCTATACCAACTCACTAAACCTAGAGAATTCAAAACAAACACAAAAACACAGCAAACCAAAACAGTCTCCATGATTATTCTTGAAATGAGAAAATTTTCTTAATCTACTATTAAATTATTAGAGTAATTTTAATATTAATTTTTAATATTAAATTTATTTAATAAAATTATAAATATGTTTTAAGGCTTAGATAACATGAAATCAACTAGTACCATTCTTTAAATGAGCATTATGAGGATGTTAAAACTTTCATCGCATATAAACATTTTCGAACCCAATTTTAATTTTTTAGACCAAAATTTACTTTTTAAATGAACCTGAATTAAGTTTGAGATTTCTTTTTAAAATGAAGATAGATTCAATTAAGTGGTCAATTATACTTAAATAAAAAATATTGGTGATAACTCTTTTTATTGTATTTAGTGATAAGTTTATACAGACTTATAGATTATGACATTTCAAGTTTTAAGTGTAAATTTTATCACTTGTAGATGTCATTTAATTTTTTTTAATTTTTTCATTAGTTTCTTTTTTGATGTATTAGACTATATGCTATAGTTTTTTTTTTTATTAGTTAATATTTGATACGTTATTAGTATAAATTTTAAATTACATAAATCAAGTTAGTAGGATGATACATATATTTTAGGTTACATTAAAAAAAATAAAAAAAACTAATTAAATCTATGTTTAGATTTGAAGATGAGATATTTGAACTTAATTTTTTTTATATTAAAAATTCAAAGGATTGAATTTTAGTCATTAAAATTAAAATTTTAATATTTTATCAATTGTATACCTTATATGATCGTTTTCTCTTTAAAAATATTTTTGCTAGCAACAGGGAATGTTTATGTTAGTACAAATGCTATGGCCAAAATTGTCTTAAATCAATTGGCTTTTATATAAGAAAATTTTTTTCTTCTATATATCTAAGAAATCACAATCAAATAGTATATATAAGAAATCAGTGAATTAAATCAAACAAACATATTAATTAATGAACTAAAATATAATTATACAAATTTAACATAAAATTGAGCCAAATATAATTCCCACGTAATAAAATTTCAACATGAAACCACAAAATTAACTATTTGTATATATTTTTCTATCACTATCATTTTATTATCATATATTTCATTCTTTGATATATATATATTTATTTATTTATTTATATATTCTTTGATAAACATAGTGGTTGAAGGTATACCTTTATCCTTAGTTTCGCAAATGAAAGTGTACTATCATTAAATTGATATCTATGGCGTACGCGAGCCGTAAAACCCTATCAATATTTTTGGAGTGTCATCAACATCGATATCGATCATTTATGTCTCAGTAGTTCACTTTCAACGCAATCAAAGTTGTTCACAATAATCTTTTGGCTCTATTTTTTTGCACATATCAGACAAAAAATTGGCACAAGAAATCTGCTTACTTGTTTTATACATACATATATACGTATATATATACGTATTAATTAATTTGTTCTAAGTCTGTATAGCAATAGTATTTTTTTGGCTACACCACCAATATAAATAGGCATGCTTGGGTACTATTTTTTTCCCATAAGTTTGTAAACCTGCAGGGAACAGAAACAAAAATGTTGGGATTCATCAGGAATACCCTTCGGAATAGGCTATTGCATCATTTCATCCAAGGAGATTTTCATGAAGTTGTCTCCAAGATGACTATTGTCGATGCTTTCCTCTTCCTAGTAAAATTCGCTTCTCTTAAACTTGAATCTATTTTTTTTTAACTGGAATCTGATTCAACTTCTATCGAATCATTTTCTTTTTCAAGTCGTCCAATTATTCAACTTAATATTTCATTTCTAGACATTTTAAGCTTTGAGGATAACTATTTAATTCCGTGTTCATGAGCAGATTGTGCACTCAGTTGATAAGCTGGCCATATGGCATCGCTTACCAGTATTCCTAGGGCTGATTTATCTGGCTACTCGACGACACCTTCACCAGAAGTACAACTTGTTGAATGTAGGACAATCTCCATCCGAAGTTGGATTTAATCCTGGAAAGTATCAATACAGAACAAGTGATGGAACATACAATGATCCCTTAAATGAAGAAGCAGGCAGCCTAGGTAGCTTCTTTGGCAGGAACATGCTATCTGTTGATCAGAGACAAAAGGTAGCAAATTAATCCATCTACCCTATTGCTCAAACCATACAAATAAAATAACACATTTGATCAAAGTTTAACCCATTTTTATGGTATTAATGGAATCTATTTCTGTTAATTTTGATGAAAATTGCAAAAAATATATAAATATAGTGGCAAATTGAATAAAATCAAAATACAGTGATGACAAAATTCAACTTCTATAAATCCAACTTCTGTCTTTATCTATTTTCATTGAATTTCAAAAAGTTCATAAGCATATAATTATTATATAACCTAATTAAATTAAATTAAATATAATTTCTTAAATTTCATAAATAATTTCATTAAACTCAACAATTTTTCAATTTTCATAATAATTTCTCAAATTTGGTAATAATTTCATAAATTCACAATTTCCATAAAATTTACGAATTCAACAATAAATTAAAATTTTCTAAATTTCCACAATAATCATATAAACACAATTTCCATAAAATACCTAAATTCTACAATAAATTCATAAATTCACAAGCTCTACAATTTCCCAAAAACTCACAATTTCCCAATTTTTGCAATAATTTCATAAATTCACAACGACTATAATTCCACAAATCCACAAATACAAATTCAACAATAAATTAAAATTTTCAAAATTCCATAATAATCATATAAATTTAAAAAATTCAACAAAAATTCACAAATTACTAACCTTAAATCATAATTATTCAATAATTGAAATAAATTAAAATTTAGTAGTAAAAGAAATTACTAGAGTGTTGTTCAATAGGTAACAAACTCCTAAACCTTACAAAAATGAATTAAATTATTAATTAAAAATATAAACAATAAATAAAATCTAGAAAAATACTTAAAATATGTAATAACACCTAAAACAATTTCTTAAATTATATGACACTCAAAATAACAAAAATGTAAAAAATAACAAAATTAAGAAACAAAACCCTAAATTGTAAAGAAAAAAAGATAATTTATCAATAAAATTTTTATGTCAAAGGGTAAGGTGAAGATAAGAGAAGAATTTTGGGGCTGGAGAAATTGAAGAATCAATAGCGGGAAATCAGAAATCGGTCAAAATTGAGGGTTTAGCTTGGTTCGATTTAGAGAATTTTTGGCTAATGATCAGTTCAGGTGTGGATCAGGCATGGCTGACCGTTGGCTTGCTGCTGATGGTCGGCTAGACTAGGCGGCAGACAGGGTGGGTGGATTTCAGCAATAGGGCAGAGGAGTCACGGGTGGGGAGAGGGAGATGAGAGAAGTGGGAAAAAGGAAAAGAGGGAGAGGAGGACTGGATGAAAATTTTAAACATCAAGGATTTAGCGAGGGAATTTCGTAGTTAAACTTAAATTTTAGTTTTTTTTTTGTTGCTAAAAATTTCATCACTAAAACCTTATAAAAACTTATTTGAATTTTTTAATTTATAAAAAACATTAAAAATTATTTTTTAATTTTGTCTAATGGCGATGGAAAATTTCCGTCATTAATTTGCTAGTATTTATGAAATTAACGACGAAATTTTGTCATTAAAACAACCAATAATATTGGTGCCACTTCTGTTTCTTTGGCGTGGAAATTTATCAACGGATTTACTGAAAGAACTCCTTTCAGTCATTATTTCCTCTATTTTCAGTTGCCAAAACGCCTATGAAACCTATGTCGCTATTCCGTCATAAAAATTAATTATTAACGATGAAAAAGTTTCGTCACTAATTGTTCCGTCGCTAAAGTAACGTTTTCTTGTGGTGATAACTTCTTCTAGCGTGGGACTTAACATGTACAGTTTTGCTACATGGTAAATATTCACTCATCATATTTTTTTGTTTTATTGAAAACTAATTTTAAATATATTAATGGAATCTATTTCGGTTAGTTTTGTCAAATTTTGCAAAAAATAAAAATATAGTGGCAAATTCAATGAAATCAAAATATAGTGATGACAAAATCCAACATTTACCAACACAAAGCTTACCCTCATTTATTTATGAATTTTATGTAGCTACCTTTAAGAGGTGACATTTAGTATTCCTTATACCTTTAATCTTTTCTCTTATGCCTAAATTATAGCTTTCTTTGTATAAAAAAAATTCAACATTCATATGTGACAAATTGACCTTCTTTATATCTTATGATCTATTTAATTACTTCCCCAAAATATATGATATATCATATTAATTATTAATTGCATGCATGATATGTTCATCACTTGAAACCATTTTAAATATACTATGTTTCTCTAAATAATCAATTTGAAAAGAGGACTTGATCAAACTCAAAGTAATTTCCATTCCATTTGTGCATGGTGCATTAAAATTCGAAATTGTTTTCCAATGCCTTCAATTAAAGCAAAACGCTTTAAAAGGAACTATATATAAAACTTGTGAATGCAGTTGTTGAGACCAGATCCAATGGTTGTTGCCACAAAACTTCTAGCACGAAGAAAATATGAAGATACTGGAAAGCAGTTAAACATTATAGCAGCTTCCTGGATTCAGTTTATGATTCATGACTGGGTAGACCACTTGGAGGATACCAACCAGGTCCTTTTTTTTTTTTAATAGATAAAATCTTTGAATCCTTGCATCTAAGGAGGTAGTTACAATAATGCATTAAAATTTCTTTGAACAAAATTATTGCAGATAGAGTTAATTGCACCTAGAGCTGTTGCTGATAAATGTCCCCTTAACTCTTTCAAGTTCTACAAGACAAAGGAGTTTCCAACTGGCTTTTGTGAGATAAAATATGGGACAAAAAACATTCGTACACCTTGGTGGTAAGAATTATAAGTAGGATGATGGACTAAATTGTGACTACAATGGTCGTGTTCGCCATCTTATAAGAACGTGTATATGTCATCATTTTGACAGGAGAATCATTTAACTTCGCAAACATTGATTCAGATTGATTGTTATGTTGAAAATTATTGATCTTGTACTGTTTCTAGCATGTGTTCATATGATTTGTGGACTTGTAGGGATGGAAGTGCTATATATGGTGTCAACGCCGAAAGGATGCAAAAAATAAGGACCTTTAAAGATGGGAAGCTCAAGATCTCAGAAGATGGTCTTCTTCTTCATGACCAGGATGGGATTGCATTGTCAGGAGATATTCGGAACAGTTGGGCTGGTGTCTCCACATTGCAGGCTCTCTTCATGAAAGAGCACAATGCAGTTTGTGATGCCATCAAGGTATTCCTTGCACATATCTTTTATCTGATTACTTGTTCACTTGATTTAAATACTTTGACTTTGTAATGTTTTAGGAGGAACATCCAGATTTTGATGACGAACATTTATACCGCATTGGAAGACTGGTGACTTCCGCTGTGATTGCAAAGATCCATACCATTGATTGGACTGTGGAGCTCCTGAAAACTGATATGTTGCTTGCAGGAATGCGCGGCAACTGGTAATAAACCTCTAGTATGAGCAAAAAGAACCTTTTTAATGATGCAATTATAGCCCCGGATTGAGCTTTACATGTAAAAACTACGGATTTTGACAATTTCCTCAACTTATCGTAGGTATGGTCTGTTGGGTAAGAAATTCAAGGACAAATTTGGGCATGTTGGGGGAGTCTTCTTGGGAGGTCTGGTAGGTCTCAAGAAGCCAGTTAATCATGGTGTACCATATTCATTGACTGAAGAGTTCGTTAGTGTCTATCGAATGCACTCGCTTCTACCTGATTACCTTTGCCTTAGGGACATCAAAGCTGCACCAGGACCCAACAAATCTCCACCACTAACTGAGAAGTATGCCTAGCTACATGATATGTATATTTAACACAATACGAATGAACTCAAAGCGCGTGTCCGGTAAAAAGAACACATCAATAACACATTACCTTCCTGTTTTATTTATTTATCTTTTTTTTACAAATGAGGCTGCAGCTTGAGGTTAAGGAAAGCAGATGTTGAGATTTAAATTTCGAACTGCCAGATATCACTTTTTAAGTCCGGTTCAATGAACAAAGTTTATTTTGTTAATAAATATATATATATATATATATATATATAGCCTGATTAATTTTGTTTCTTGTAATTGAAAATGCAGAATTTCAATGGCTAATTTGATAGGCCAGAAAGGAGAAAAGACTTTATCAGAAATTGGATTCACTCAACAAATAGTTTCAATGGGGCATCAAGCTTGTGGCCAACTAAAGCTTTGGAACTACCCAGAATGGCTGCGGGATCTTATACCACAAGATATTCATGGCAAAGACAGGCCTGATCATGTGGACATGGCAGCTCTTGAAAGTAACCGCTGCTCTACCAACTTGTTTTGTAGTTGAGGTGTTGAACAACAAGTGATCTGATGTTCATTAATTTGTGCTTTGATCATGCAGTTTACAGGGACAGAGAGAGAAAAATTGCTAGGTACAATCAATTTCGAAGGGCTTTATTCTTGATACCAATCTCTAAATGGGAAGATCTGACAGATAATGAAGAAGAGATTCAAAGTCTTAGGGAAGTTTATGATGATGATGTAGAAGAGCTGGACTTACAAGTTGGACTCATGGCAGAGAAGAAGATCAAGGGGTTTGCCATTAGTGAGACAGCTTTTATCATATTCCTTCTCATGGCAACCAGGTAACCCAGAGCATCATAAAAAACTTAAATTAAGCTTGAATTTAAGGATAGTAAAATTCAGGCAAAATAATGAGTTTTTTTAATCTATTTGGATGGGGTGGTGCAGGAGGCTAGAGGCAGACAGGTTCTTTACCAGCAATTTCAACGAGGAGACATATACAAAGGAAGGATTTGAATGGGTGAAAACAACAGAAAGCCTGAGAGATGTGTTAGATCGGCATTACCCCGAAATTACAAAGAAATGGATGAATTCAACAAGTGCATTCTCTGTTTGGGACTCACCTCCGAATGCTCACAATCTTATCCCTCTCTATCTTCGATTTCCCTCTTGAAATTAATTCTCAGTTACTATAAAACAAAAACTTACAATGTTGTGCTTAATGTAAGACATCAGCTTAATCTCCATGTTATGATTTACAAAAATATTGTTTGTTTTTCGTCCTTTTGTTTTGGCATAGTATGTATCAATTTCATAAGTAAAGTATATGAAAATTTTTATTAAAAATTAATAAATCAAAATTAAAATCGAAAATCAAAATTAATAAATTAAAAAATTTATCAATAGATGAAGTGTGCAAAATTTGATACATTTTATCATTTCATAAATTTCACTTGAATCAATCCCAAAGATTTGATTTCCTGGCCTCTGGATTTAGCCCATGGAAGGCCTGGACCTGCAGCTTTTCATAGTGCTACTATATTAGAGATTCGAAGATCCTCAGTGGTGAAAGCAAGCCATATTAATCTATTTATTTTAATTAATTAGTATAAATAATCTTAAAATATAATATTTAATATATTTTAAAATTTAAATTTATTACTTATAATTTTTTTTTATCATCAGATGGCAACCTATTATATATATATATATATATATATATATATATATAAACCATCCAAATCTATCTATGGACTAGATTATTGTATTATTTTTTTAAAAAAATCATAATTGGAGGATAAAAAAATTATTGGTATTTAGATTTAAATTTTAAAATTATTAAATATTATTTTTTAAAAATAATTATATAAATCAATTAAACTAAACCGCAAAGTCTAAAGAAATAATATTTCAATTCTTAAATTTTTAAGCCAAATGTATCTAAAAAGAAAATAAAATTTAAGCTGATAAAACTTTGATTAAACTTAAATTCCAAAGTTGTAGAGATATATACATTTTAATACAAAAGACATCAAATATAAAGTCAAAGATATAACAGAAAAATTAGATCATATTTAATTCTGTCTTGTTACATGTAAGAGAAACTGACATAAGAAGTAATGCATTTGGGAATTTGATATGGAAAAAACATCATGAGTTAAATTCCCAAGTCAAGTTACACATAAAATTACCCTATATGAAAAATGTTATAAACTTGAATTACTCATCCTTCCTTCATGAACTCACAATAAATTAAACTCTTTTCCTCCCAAAATGTTTGTCAATATTGACTTTCATGGAAATTAAGAAAAAAATTTTGATTTTAACATATTTAATATTAAAATTTAAAAATTTTCATGAAATTAAAGTTTTATAATTTTTAATGTCAAAAAGTAAAAAAAAAATTTTAAATATAATTTTAAAATACAAAAAATAAAAATATTAAATATTAAAAAAAGACATAATTTTTTGACATAAAAAAATATAGACAAAAAAAAAAAGGGATTTTGTGAATATGTAGTGTTAATATTAATAGTATAATATATGTAATATGCCACTAATATTATATAATGTTTTTTTTTTATTATAAATGCTAGTATATATTTTTAATTATTTTGTATATATTTGATATTACCAATTTGCCTATCAACACTTCTAGGAAATATAAATAAACTATGTTATTTAAATTTAAATACTACTACTAAACAACCAAATTATAGCACCATTTAAAATTTGTTTTTTCTTTTTTTTTTTTTGAATAATATGTAATCAAGATTTAATTCAATTAATTTATTTAAATATATTTAAAATATGACATTTAACCAATTTAAAATAAAAATTTTAATATTTAAAATTCTCTTATTGTGAACTCATTTATATAAACAATTAAAAAAAATTATCAAATATGAAATTTTTATACTAAGTGAGATTAAAAAGATAATACATATCTCTTATAATATATTTTAAAAAATATATAATTTAATTAAAAATAAAAAAATATATATCAATCTTTTAATATCACTTATGAAATTAAAATTTTATACTAACAATACATTAAATATTAATTTAACAATTAAAATAAGATCTATTTATTTATTATTATTGGTAAAATAAATCAAAATGGAAGCTTTATATAAAGTACCAAACTTGGTTGATACTTTCCTTTTCCAAATTTTAAAAAGAAAAATCTTCCAAACTTACAACTTATAATTAAGTGTTTGGTATAACCCCAAAAAGGATTTTAAAAATTATTCAAATGCAACAAGAAAAATAGAAAATCACTAATACCTTCTAATTTTTTGTTTTTCCTTTAAACTCTTTTAATTTTGACTGTGAAATTGCCAAAGAAAATCAGACCTCTCTCCAAAATCCACAGACAAAAGTTCCCCTCTTTATTATCTGTCTCTTTGAGAAAACCGTAAAAATCCTTTCTTTTTTCACATTTGTTCTTCTTGGCCCTTTACAACATCAAATCTAATCTGGGTGTCTTTGATTTCCCATATTCTTTCTAGGGTTTTGAAATTTTCCGCTTTCTGGGTCACTTCCAATTCTTTTTCAAATTTCAAATTTAATCACCTGGCTACTATTAGATCTCCGTTTTAAAATTTGGGTTGCTTTTGTTTTCATCAAAGTTTCAATGTCACAAGGCATTTCAATTGAGCTTTACTTTGATCCAGCACTCGAAAACCAAGTCCTGAAAGCTTGGAATGTGTTGGCTCGCCGTCAAATCAGCACTCAGTTAATTGAAATTGAGTCAAGGCCTCACATAACTCTATTTTCAAGCCCTTTTCTTGACCCTGCCAAGCTTGAATCTGTTGTAAAGTCCTTTGCTTCAAAGCAAGAACCTTTAGCTTTATCTTTTTCTTCAATTGGGACTTTCCCAAATGAAAAAAACGTTCTTTTTCTTGCACCAGCCCCAACAATGGCCTTCCTACAGTTCCAGGCTCAGTTATGTGAGGCAGTTAAAAAGGAGGGGTTTGAAATTGGAGAAGAGTTTAAAGCTGACGCTTGGATTCCTTATTGTGCTGTAGCTCAGGAAGTGCCAAAAACAAGAATGGCTGAGGCTTTTTGTGTGCTGAGAGAGTTGAAGTTGCCTGTTTGTGGATATGCAATGGATATTGGATTGGTGGAGTTTTCACCTGTTCGTGAACATTTCTCATTTGGACTCGGGAATACCATAGAGGCATGAGATTCGGAGGGGTCATTGTGACAGTGTTAGTTTTTGCTTCTTGTTACAGTTCCAAAAATGTGTTTACACGATGTGTTGCTAATGTAAGTTTTATAATTAGTAATGAATGATGGATTCTTCGTTGCAATTTAATATGTTGTTTAACAGGTCAGTTTGAAGTTTACTTGTTTATCATATCTTTTTCTTGCCTGCATTTTTTGTTGAGAGTGTGGTTTAGCATTACAAAACTAGATTCTCTATTGAATGGGGATAAAAATGGATCAATTGAATTGTGGAAATTGTAAAGAATCTCATTAATGTAATGACTTTTTAGTTGTTAATGTTGCATCTAATCTCTTGTATGTTAGTATGGCTTCTAACTTTGAAGAGGATATGTTTTATCATGACATGAACGAATTCTTTATTGGATGGGAGATAATATATTAGATTGGTTCAAACCCTTTATGAATCTGCTACCTTGGTTTGGATTTTGGAAGTTATAAAGAGCAGATTGCCAAGTTTTCTGTCTGTGTAGCTTTTTAGTTGCTACCATTACAGCTAATCTCTTCTATGTTAGTTTTGACTTCCTTAAATAAGCAAATGGAATTTGGTTATTTTACTTACCATCTGATAAAATGGTGGTGGTTTTACTGTGGCAACTGAATGCTAAATTATTTAACCATATCATTAAAAGTAATCCTGTGTTCTACTTAGCAGTTTTCTTTTTTCACAAACCTAGTTATGTTCTTTATTTCTACTAGCATATTAGCATGAGATTTTGTTCAGAGTTACCATTTTCTATACTTTTTTCCCTGACTTATTTGGTCTTTGCGTTGTATTTCTTGGAAATGCTTAATTTGACGTGTTTGTCAATATGATCTTCTTGATTACTTTCATGCTAAGCAAATTTGATAAACTTTCCTGCTTAATTAGCTTGGGTTGCTTAAGAGTTTTCTGTTTTGTTGTTTAATATTATAAATGGGTGATTTGATCAGCTTGCATAAGGTGTACTGCTTTCTGCGGCTTAGTTTAGAATTCTGACCTTTAGAATATTGACCACATCTATATTACTTCTCTATGAAATTGGTAAATACCATTTTGCATTCATAAATGTTAGTGGTTCATCAGTCTATGTCATCACAATTCATAAATGGTGTTTGCCAACAATGGCCAAGCAAAGAAGATAATGCCTAATTGAAGATAATAACTAGGGTATGCAATGATAGGATCTTTTCCTACAAGATTTAACGCAGGACTTTGTAATCTTGTTCAGTGTTTATTAAATTTAGTTTAGAGTGGAATTTAACTTCTGGGTAGAGTAGTTATGGTATGGCTAGTTGGCTACATACATGCTACCTGACATGATGTGGCACTCTGATGCAGGATCCTGTACCATGCATCTATTACTTGACTGCTGCGACTAACACACTTTTAATGAAATGTATTCCAATTGTGTGAAGCCACTTACAAAGTGATTCAACTTGCTATAGACATTGTGTGGGAGTCTCAACCTTTTTCTTAAAAGCAGGATTTCCATGCTCACATACGTAAAAACCACACTTTTAATGAAAGCATGAGCTGAACGTATTCCTTTTGTCAAAACTATAAGTCTTACAAATGATTTGCTGTGTTTGATTGGATGGCTATAATTAAAAAGCAAGCAGCCAATTTACTATCTTCCTTGCTGTATACAGATACCATTTGTTGAACCAGACTGTCTGATTTACAGAGATTGTAGTTCCACTCCATTGTGGAGCGTTCATGGGCCAGAGAATCAAGCCTTTCACATTTACTTTCCATCCAAAAAAAGAAAAGAGTTATTCCTCAATTACTGTTCACCCCTCTTAACATTTAGCAAATACCCTTCTTTCATTGCAAGATTTTGGTATTGATTAGTTATGTTTTGCATTTCCACATTGATAAAACAATTCGTTAGCTCTCCTTGAATGTAGGTGTAAAATTGATTCTTTTCCCACATCATCTTGGATGAGAATCACCTTGACTTGTCTTTTGTTTTTGTGGGTTTCTGTTATCATCATTTTCAACTCCCTTGCCTGTCTTGTCTTTATGATTCTGGAATAAATAATGTTCCACAATGTTTGCACATGAGTTGCCAGAGAATTTGTCATTGGTACTATCGTTTCCAGTTTCCAGCTACCTGGAGATTTTAACAAGAAATCCACTCCATCATGAATGATCATACGTGTTCTTGACAGTATTTCAAATTCCGAATTTTCTTTTCCCACTTCTTGTTGGGTCCCATGGAGAGCCAAGAAAAACTCTTTATTTTGGTATGCCTGCTGAATGTCAAATTTCATCTGACTAGGAAAAATGCATTATTGTTTGAAGTTGATAGTTATCTGAGGGTTGAAAATTGCTTCTTCTGTCATCATTAGGACAAGAGGTAGAGTTTGCAACAATCTCTTCCTCTATATTGATTATCATTATTATTAATATTAGATTGTCCAGGAATATCAATACTTTTTTTTTTTTATAAAGTAGATCGCTATTTGGAGACAGAAAATGTCATAAGTGTTGAGATTTTAATCTTAGATAATGTCATCTTTTAGAGCGGGTGTATAAACCAATTGAATTAAAAGTGATGGATTCAAAATTTTTTTAAGAGGTGTCGACTTATAATATAGATATATATAAATTGTAGATAGATTTTATCGACGGAAAAGGTGCCTAAAAAATTTTTCTTTCAACTTTTTTTTTTTGTTTTTTTGGTTTTTCAATCTTTAGGGGCGTTTGGAAGAAAATTTTGAAGGTGGTCAGAAAAAAAATTTTCTTCAAATTTCGTTATTTTCTAATTTTTGATCAGTGCTCATTAATGGTAGATCCATCAACATAGGCTAAATTCCGGGTTCAATGATATTTGCTACTATATTACAATGAAAATATATGTTGATTTGTTGTGCTAATAATAAAAAAAATTGATCTGTTGGCCATAAAAAATATATGCCAAGGGGAGACAAAATGAAGAACAATTATTAAGATGCAAATATCTATGGTATATGATTCTAACTAATCGACTCTGGCCCTTCACTAAGAAACTAATGCAGCTTCTCTTCTCAGAATCGCCATCAGAAAATCATTCCATACGTCGATTGGACCTGGCAAGCACCAGTGAACACAGTCATTATAACCCTTCATCCACTTGTTTCCCCAGAATTCACCAGGATGCCCATCAGGTCTCATGAGCATGGCCCTGGTGACATCCAAAACTCCAAACCTTTTTCCTTTCTTATTTCCTTCTATTCTTGCCTTTTCGATCTCTTCCATTTGCAGGCCCCTCAGTTCCCATTCATTACTACTCAAGTCGATCTCTCCTTCACTTAAAGGGCTTGTCCTGTTGCATCTTCCTCCAGTGTTCCAGCTCCCATTCTCAAAATGAGCTGGTGAAAATGTCCTGATGAGCGTAACCCTCACTTTGCATTTCTTGCAGCAGTTAATATGATTTAATGCAGAACGAAAAGCCATCTTGAGTGCAAATCCGACACCAAAATCTGTCACATTTGGGTTATTGCAATACACACATCCAACAACACCAGTGTCATCATGTAGGTAAATTGGTCGGAAAAACCAATGTGCATCTGAGATGACAACATAGTCTAGAGCAGGAAGATCTCTGCTCCATTCTTTATCAATTTTGTCAAGGTGCAAGTCAAAAATGCCAGATATTGAACCATTGACCACTCTTTCTTCACCATCTACAAGGAATTTCGTCCAAAGAATCATGAGAGTGAAGTCATGACCAGGAAAGTACCATACCCTTTTCCTGTCTTCCGAATCTTGGTAATGATCTTTGGGAGTTTCTACCTACAAAAGATTTGCAGTTAAAGCAACTCTAATTTAAAATCTGAAGCTGTTTGAGTAAATTAATTATGTTTTATCTAATGACCATAATTCCATATCATAGATGATATTTCTCAGGATACCAGCCAATTCGTAAGGAAACTTGAAAGAAAAACATACTATACAGATTGGGAAACAGGCACACTGATATCGGTAGAGGTAAAAGGGTGCAATAAAAACCTGAAAATAGATCTGCAATTTTAGACACAACATGAAAATTATATAAAAAAATGAAAAAAGGCAATTTAAAATGGACATAAACCGTATATAAATTTGATAAAAATCAACAAATGTATATAATATAATGTGTCGATATAAATTATAACATGATAATTTCATATTTTACACATTAAGTACGAAATAGATAAAATATAAACGCACGAGTTGATAGAACTACCTGAAAATAATGCTATGTTCTTTTGTTATCCAGGGAAAAAGAATAAAAGAAATAAATTAACCAAAGAAATCATAATAATAAAAAAAAAGAAAAGAAAAGCCACCAACTAATTTTGACTAAGTTATAATCTAGACGTGTCCAAGTCAACGTTTTTTAAAAAGGCATTACATAAATCAACCCTACTCAATCTCTTTGGTCCTAGATGTACATGTAAAACTTCAATTATGGACCTGAAATTTTAATTTTAATGTCTTCAAGAATGCTGAAGAACCTGGCAATGATTCAGTATTTGTGCAGACCAGTTACATGTGAAAAAAAAAAAATTAACTGGTGGAGTTTGTTCACTGACTTTGTCTGCTGAATCACAGCATTTTCAGCCATTTGATAAGGACGTGCTCTTCATAATTCTGACTTCAAATGCACTAAATTCTCTGGATGGCCAGTGAAGTTTGCCAGTTTTATTGCCTCGGATAAATTCATCAAAACCATAACATTTTCCCTGCTATTTTTCTTTCATACTTTGCAGAACAGAAAATTACTTCTAATTCAACTCAATGCAGTGAAAATTTTCTCTTGATAAGTCAAATATATGGGATTTCTTAAATCCAGTAATCTATAAAAAACTGTAGAATCAAAGCTCGTTTTGCCAGTGGCTCACTTTCAAGACAATTACTGCTGACAAAACCTTCAAAATTAATGTGCAATTTCACACTGCAAAACTGACAGAAACTAGGTAACTGATTAATCTCTGACTCTCCAAGTCCAGTGAGTTTTTCAGGCTTGTTTTTTTTTTTTTAACAAAAGAAGCCAGTTGCTAGTATTTGAATCCATGAACCCAATGAGCTAAGTTCTGGGTTTTACTATTTAAATTTTCTTTTATACCTGTAAAGGAATCAGACCTCAATCAGGGCATGCAAAGGATAATGGAATCAGGATAAACCCAAGCAACAATGCCCGGAACTTTGAGTTCCTGGGCAATTATTACCAGAATAATGTGAAAATTATGATGCGTAGACAGTGCCTTAGAACAGGATCTTCTGAAATGTGAAAACTAACCTTTGACAGGAGACAAAGGAGAGACTCCATGTGGTTCCTGGCAACTGAGTCACCAATGAATGCAAGTTTCTTCCCTTGAACAAATTCCAGGAATGTCTTAGGATCGAACCTCGGAAGATGACATCGATCAGGTTTCCATCTCCAATTCAGGAAATCTCTGTCTTTTCTTCCATGGTGGAAACAATTCTTTGAAGTAGGAATTGTGGTGCAACTTGAGTTCGTATATAGAGACCCTTGCAGGTCAGGTATCCAATGACCCTTAGACAAGTCACAGTTCAAAATCTCATCATGATCACCTAAAATACCAAAAAAAAAAAAAAAAAATCACAATCAAACAAAAATTTCTATGTGGTGAAAATAAGAGGAGAATTGAGTTTACCTAGAAATGTAGTATTAGGAGGTTTGATCAAATCAAGTGTTTGACCAAGGTCAAGTTTGGACATGGCCTTTAAAGGGTTTGGAGAATAGAGGATGAAGAGTATGAATATGACAGTTACAAGAAGAGAAGACAAGAAGAATGGAGGGAGCATCACCATGTTTAGGCATCTCTCTTTTTTGTTATAGTTATGTGTTTTATCTTGGAAAAAAGAAGAAGATGAAGAAGACTTCATGTTCTCTATTTCTCCATTTAACATCAAATTAATAAAAATGAGGGAAAGAAGGGACAGACAGACAAGGGTTTTGTCTTAGATTTTATGAGTTGAGTGTCTGAAAAAGAGAGAGAAGGGTTAATTTTTTTTTTCTTTCCTTCTAAAATAACAAAGATAGGGATAAATTTTGCGGTAATTTAAAGAAGCTTAAATATTAAAAAATTTTAAACTAAAATTAAATAATTATTAAAATATTTTTCTTTTTATTATAATCAATTAAATTTATAAATATTTATTTTTATTTGATTAAACTCTCCATCGGATGAAAATTATTGATGATATTAATCAATTTTTGTCCAATAAAAACTTAATTAAAGTGAAAATAAATATTTAAAAATTTAATTAATTATAATAAAATATTAAAAAATTTGATGTTTATTTAATTTTAATTCATAAAAATTCCCTCATTAACTGGACTATTATAATTTTTCCATTTTTATATGATATAATTGTAATGTTGTGATAGGAGGGTCAAAAAGGATTTGCCTTTAGTGGAATGGGAAAATGCTAGCCGTCTTATCTAAATGTGGCACCATATGATGCGGGAGGAGAGTGCGTGTGAATTTTGTCTAGTGGGCCTTGACCGTAACCTGGCGCAAATCAATTTGAAGGTTTCGGAGAAAAAGAATTAGACGTCACCGCTCGTACATTTATATTATATAAAATATTAAAATTTATATATTTATATAATATTTTATATAAATATTATATATTATAATTTATATTAATATAAAATATTTTTTATTTTATTAAATTTATATATAATTATTATTATAATTTTAAATTATATCATATATATATTATTTTTATATCATAATTATATTATAATATCATATAATATTTTAAATTATCAAATCTAAAAATAATAATAATCATTAAACCTTTTAAATTAGTCTTTGGGGAGCTCCATTTTCTTCTATTTCTGCCATAATCTTTTAACAATGTGTCAATGTCCACTAAATTAAGTTACTAACCCCACAAGACCAAAGACCAAGAAATTTTCAAAAAAAAAAATTTAATTTATACAATTGATGATATTTAATAAATTTAAATTTTAAATCTTAATATTTATAATTTTTTAATTTTAAATCACAATCTTTTTTGTAAAAAAATAAAAATCACTTATCTATAAATATATAGATGCTATAAAACAATGTGACATGTGATTTTGATGATTGGATATGATCACCAAATTAATAGTGCTTCCAAACATATAAAATTAATGAAGACAAAACAATTATAAGGGGTCTTACTTTGTAACATATTTTATACTATGTGACCATGTACTTGTTAATGTTGCTAACTTCGTTTTGAATTTTGGTATCATTTGTATTGGTTAGTATATTTTAATTGTATCAAAATATGATATAATTAAGGGTAGTTTTTTTTTATTGAATTTAGTATAAAATAATATTAGTTATTTTAGTTAGTTTTAATTGATTTCGATAGAATAATTTGTTTCGATCGATATATGAATGTAAAATATATTTTGTAAATTTTAATTTACTTTTTATATTTTTAATTATTTTTAATTTAATGAAAATAAAAATTAATGAACAAAATAACTTTTGAAAGTTTAGTTTTTTTTTATTTTTTTATTGCAACTTGTTTTTTATGCATTTTATTTTTTTAAATCAAAATTCATAAATATTTTAATATCTTTCATGAAAGTAATTGTGTTCATTCTCCAAAGTTTAAGAATTCTGAAATTAAAATTAATTTCTTTTCATTTTTTTATCTTAATATATTTTTATATGAAAAATTTTTTAAATACGATTAGATTAAATGTTTAAAAATAACATCATAAATTAATAATATTATTTGTTATAGTTTTAAATTTATTTATTTGATTTTTGAAGATATTATATATTTATTTTGCATATTATTAATAGTATTATTATATATAAATCTATGTAGATATATATTTATATTAAATAAAAAATTTAAAATAATATGTCAAACTGATACCAATATATATATTTAAAAAAAATGAAAATTTTTGTGTGATAGAATATTAATGAGCTTGGTACTTGCGTTTTTTCCTTGGTCCATTCAAAAACCATATAATTATGATAAGGAAAAAAAATAATAAAACCTCATAATTATTTTCACCAATGATCCACTAAATCCATTTGAAAAATCACCATAAAAAATTGAAAATTTTCATTTACTTGGACTATGTATTTTGTCTAAGGCATGATTACATATTAAATATTTTTTACATGATAAATATTTAACTTAAAATTAATTGATAAATAAAAAGATTCAATCAAAATATAAGATTTTAAATGTGAGATAATTTATTTTAATAAATTTTCATTACGTATAAATAAAAATAAATAAACCCTAATATATAATAAATTAAAAAATAATAATAAAAATAAATTTTAATTTTGATATCATATTAAACGTTTAATTTAAAATTAGTAGACCGTAAGTGAATATATGTAATTTAAATATAAAATTATAAAAAATTAAATATTTATTAGATATGATATTATACTATTTTAATAAGTAATTAATAATAAATAAAAAGATCTTATTTAAATATAAAATTATAAAAATTTATATATTTATTAGATATAAAATAATATTACTTTAATATTATACATATAATATTGGATTATACAATAAAATGAAATCTTCTTTCCTTTATTTCAAGATTTGAATTACAATATTCAAAATGTGTACTACTTTATTGTTAGGTGATAAAGGGAAAGGGTTTGAATTATTGGTGATGAAGGTCCCGAGTATGGGTTAAAAAAAGAACAGATGCGAAGGGAAGAGCCAAACCTATCATTCATTCGAGAATTCTCAAGTCTTTGCCGACAGTCTTTTATTAATGCAAAGTAAGGTAATAATAAAAAGTGATTTGCAAGATCACAGTGAATTTTTTTAAAAAGAGGGGAATAAAAAAAAAATGTTAGATGAAAAAAAGTATATTCATCAGAGCAAATTGAAAGTGCATCTGATAGTTGTAAAGATTTGATCGACTCCTCAATGAAAAACTACAAATGATTGGACAAATGTCTGCAAAAAAGTTGACGGATTTTTTTATAAATGACATCGTAATATAAAATAAATGAAGAAATTATTAAAAAATTTTTAATATGTTAAATATTATATTTTAAAAATAATTATATGAATTAATTTTAAAAAATTACATTCATTTTTATATCTTTTTATTTTAAAAATAAATTAAATAATTTGTAAATTTATATTATATAAAATATTAAAATTTATATATTTATATTATATTTTATATAAAAATTACGTATTATAATTTATATTAATTAAAAAATATAAAAATATATATTTTTAATTTTATTATATTTATATATAATTATTATTAAAATTTTAAAATGTATTATTTTTATATTTTATTTTCATATTCGTATCACATGACTTGTTTTAGATTGTGAGTTTTAACTTAAAGTGAACTGCAGTGAAAAATGATAGTTGCTGTTCATATAACACTAAAAGAAGTGGTGGCTATGGTTAAATCTTGAACATTGGTGCGGCTCTGAACCAGTTGCCTTTGTCTGCTTTGACAGTGAAAGTTTAACATTACCATTGTTGTGAAAACCTCTTCTTAAAAAGTATCTAAAGATTTTTAGCTTCATTTTCTTGATGTTATTCTTGATTTGATGACTGCGAGGGTTCTTAAAAGTTAAAATGCAGAATGTGTCAAATTTATCATAAAAAAAAATCACGAAATGCCGTAAATAATATTTTGAAATGTGTTTCAACGTTCAAGTTAACAAGATAAAGGACAAGAAAAGGAGGCAAGACACACTTTTAGATTTTGAACTTCGTATATATTAAAAGCTTGGGAGTACCTGAAACAAGCCTTAATAAAAACTTGAGTTTCTGTTTCATGTCTTAACAAAACAAGGCCGAAATGCTTGTTTGAGCATCTCAGGTCTATCTCATCAATTGTCCTCAAGCAACCAACCACACAGTTGTTTTGTTGTACAGTACATTGAGCACATGAATTGACATGTCAAACAAATTATCTAGAACGTGAGACAAATTCTAGAGTCACATCATAGATTTTCTCCCCCACTACACAAAAGAAAAATGTCAAGGAAACCTTTTTCCTGTAAAGTTTAGCCATAGTTTTCTTTTAAAAAAGTTTGAATTAGTTGTCTTTCCAAATGAATAATATACCAGCATATTTTGCTATAGAATTTTTTTTTTTTTTTTTTTACAAAGAAATCACAGTCGAAGAATAGAAAAAAATATTGTAAGTATTAAAATTAAAATTAAAATTTATTAAATATTATTTTTAAAAATGATTGTATGAATTAACCTAATTAAATTAAAAAATTTTTTAGTACTCTCGATGCTCCAAAAAAGAATTTCCAGGTAAAAACTATTTTCAGAAAAAGAAAAGCATATCTAGTGCTGTTACAGTTGAGTTCATGGGGAATTCAAGTAGAGTGAATGAGAGTTAGCAAGACTTTTAGGGACACTAACAATTTTCAAGGAAGTTCGCATGATGAACCAGGACAGAATTTACTGAAATATATCTGCCATAGACAAAGACATTAAACAAGGGTATAGTTCCTTCTATTCTAGTGGCAATAACCTTGCCCTTACCAAATGGCAATTCATAAGAAGCCAAATCCTGCTGGTTGTGAACAATGAGGTTAACAGGAAGTGAGCCACTGGTACCAGGAAGGCAGTAATGGCATCAACGGGCCAAGTTTCACAAAGAATGGTACTGAGTACTTGGGACACACTGTTCTATTGGAATCAAGCACAATTTTATTCTCTTTGATCCATTCCATTGAGTTCCAATCCTTCATACAATTAAGTCCTGTTGCTTACTGATAACCATGTAATAAAATAGAGCAATCCATTAATCCCTTGAAATTTTGACTTGTTCGGAGAATATGCAATCGAAATCAGATAAATAAAGCAAGCCATCACAAGAGGCTAACATTTGGACATAATTCCTTAGCCTCTTGTAACCCTTTATCAGGCACAGTTCCGGAAACTTTGGGCCTGACGTCCTAGGATCATTTTCCACATTTAAAGAACAGTACTGGAAACTAAGCATTCAATAGGAGGAATAAATGGGATCATAATCCCTGTAGTTGAAACTTCCAATGATCAAGATGTACTGGAATTTACACACACCCTTGGAGAGTTGAGTTCAGAACCAGTATTATCCTTGCCTGTATTCCTATTCAGGTTATCTGATGTTGTTTGAGCAGTTTTCAGCAGCTTTTTCTTCCAAGGGGTATATTTTACCTAATGGATTTAATGATCAGAAAATTTTCAGGGAAACAATTAGATAGGAAGTCTAGCCATCGTTTCCTCAAAACTTCATAACGAGTAGATGGAATTTACTCACCATTTTTGTTTTGTGCTCATAAGGACTTACTGATATATTTTGTAGCCGAAAAGAAAACTAAATGGTTGAGTAATTGTCTAGCCAATCAAACAGGACTGACATAAAATTAAAGCAAAAACCATGGCAACGTTGATGGCATCTATTCATGATCAGATGATACAGTATTTTCGGTTGTTTGTCAACAAGAAACTTTGACTAGCCTTTCAATGGTTAGTCGACAGGAAACTTTGAATACAGTCAGAAATGATGCATACATATTAAATTGCAAAAAGAAAGGCGATTTTTGATTCTGTGATGAAGACTATTATTGTTGTCTTAGTGCCAATGAACAAGATTATTCACATGATGAACCTGGGGGAAATTGCCAAACTCTTTCCACACAATTGACAAAACTGCAGGCATGCCAAGGTCTGAAACCTTTGATCTTAGCAGCAGTTGACTTGATCTTCCTCAATTACTACTTGTAGGTAACCAACCCTTCATGATCACAAACAATCAACTCAACATCCTGTAAGCTACTGGTAGTAATGGCAGCAACAGACCAAGTCTCATAGAAAAGAGAACATATATTGGAAGAGATGGGAATATCAATATACCGATATTAAGTCTAATTATGTGCTGCTTCTTGTTGCAAGTTGCAACCCGTCAATCCAAGCCTCTTGCTTGTTAGTAACCATGTAATGTTGCAACTAGGGTTATGCCATTTCTAGATTGGGTTAGTGGACTTGGTGTTTTCTCAAATTTCTCAGATTCATTGTACATGAAGTATAAGCTTGATGCACGGGTGCTAGACCCTTCAGCACCCTTAAGAATCTCGTTTATGATTAGCAATAGTGAGCCAATGAAACTTTTGTTTGCACGAACGCATTCTTTTGATATCTACTCATGCTTATATGATGTATTTGACTTACTTCATGACGAAAAGTGGCCTAATCTAACAGCATAAATTCATCACAGCTACTATTTTTGCTAATGTTTTGAATCTTCATGGTAACTACCTTGCTTTTACCTAGTGTATAGGATCATGAACCAAAGTCCATTCACAAGACAGGATACTCACTAGAAGATTTGAAAGAGTTTCAAGTAAGTAATCAATTGGATTGCACATTCATAAATTTGACTTGGAATTCTCCTGTAAAATCAGAAGCAAACCACTGCATGAGGCTAAGATTCGGACAATTTTTTCGGCTTTTCTGTCCTGGTCTTTCTCCAAACTGAGTCCAGTAATGCAAAACTACAGGACGATATGTGGAAGGCATTGTCTTGGTGAAGATGATCCATGCAGGTTGCGACTTCATCCGTTGGGAGATCATGTTGTGCACCAGCTTTTACAGAAACGTTTAAAAGGCATAAGATGCTGCTTGGGGATTCTTAATAGCATCTCCAAAAGAATATCTCAATTAACTAGAGATGAATTCTGCTGATGAAATTCCTGCTTCTTTTGAATTTTGACCAACATCTCTATAACTGTTGCAGGACATACCCTTTCACATGTGGCACCTGCCTGATCCATTTGATAAATGAAACTTCCCTCCCCTTTTCAGGATAGACAAGCCACTTATTGATTCAATAGAGAATTCAGAACAAGGCTGCAAGTACCATCAAGATCATATAACAATGTAACTCACAATTTGCTCTATTTCCTTCTGCCAGGCTCCAATATGTAGGCCAACTAGTTGGGGAGGAAGAGAAGATTGGTTTCTATAGATGCTAGTAGAACTGAAGAAGTTTTGTTTGAAGATATCACTTCTGCTATCAGGACTCAAAATTACAGGGTTGCTTTCTCCAAATGAGGTTTCTTTTACTACTTTCATTAGCTTCTACCTCAATAAAGTATAACCTTCTGTATTGTGTATAAAAATTTCCAGTTTAAATATATTGCATATACATCCCAAAAAGGTAAAACTTCATAGTAATAATAACTCCATTGCTGTATCTGTAAGAATTATAGTTTCAATAAATGCATTTCCATCTATAAGTCACATAATATAAATATACATTGAACCAAAGCACATACCAAATCACCTTAACCTTTAGGCTGGAGCCTGGATATGTTTATTTTTGCCAAGAAAAAGGAAAGGAAGAAACATAAAATCCAAGAAACTGACTGACTAAAGGTTGAGCCTGCATATCCATCATAAAATCATGATGGATTGTGAAAGTTACAGAAGATTTGTCAATTTATATTCAAATTACTTTAAGACCAAGTAGGGACTCTTCTGTGATTGATAATTGCTTGTTTAATATGTTCAAGGAGAAAATTCAAGCAGAACAAGCCAATAGAAAATATTAGTAAATTCTATCATTCCCTTAATCCCTTTTGTTTCTAATGATTTAAACAATATTGCCCTGGTTTTTTTCACAGGCGGATGGAGTAACCAGGACACATAAAGACTCCCTGTAAATCATAAAAATTAGCAAAAAAAAAAAAAGAGGAAAGGAAAGGGCAGCTCCAAGATAACCCTACTCATACAGCTCAAGAAGTGAATTTTGCTTTGATATTCAGCATATTATATGGTGAGTAGAGCAGCTTATTCAACCCATTTTTTCTTAGCTTGGATAGCAAGATAACATCATTAAGCCCAAAACAAACACTAAATACTAAACCTAGTAATTTGTGTATCTTTTTTTTGCCTATTTTATCATCTTTAATACGTTTACAATACGAAAATTATAGTGTCACAATTCATGCCGACATATCAAACATAAAACACATTTTTTAGTTTTTGCTTAATCTATATATGATTTTGTTAAAATTTTAAACCATATCACTTTCATATTTTTTTTTTTTTTTGTATTTTGTTACTGTATCATATTTAAAATTGTCTAAGTTTACTAAATACTACTCTTAAAATCTTTATCAATGTAACAAAAGCCTGAACAAATGGGAATGCATCATAATTAAGTTTCCAATTTTTGTCAGCCTAACAACACCCACATGTGAGACCAAAATCCTACCCATATCTTTTACATTTGGCTACATAGACCGAGATGCAGTATGGGAGATCAAAAAGAAAAAAAGAGAGAGCTCTTCCAGGATACAAATTTATGCCCTTGATAACATGACTTGTCAATGGAATTGCATACATCATCATGTGCAGATGGGATCAGGAATCTTTAGGCTGTTACATGGATTCAAATGTCAATCCATTTTTGAATGAAATATTTAGGCCTTGTGGACATGATCCACTGTAATGGGTTAGCATCTGTTTGAGTGAAGGAATAATCATACTGAAAGCACAGTGTACTATGGACTATACATGACTAGTACTTCTTTTCTTTTCTTTTTTTTTTCTTTTCAACTGTCATGCAAGACTATATACCAAACATGGACCTATTATCTCATGTTGTTGCTACTAGACATCATCTGGTACCTGGACTGGATTGCCTGCAGAATTTCATTTTCTTTTTTCTTTTTTTTTTTTTTGTCTTCTTCCGATCTTTTCGGTGGATTTGAATAAAGAGGAGCCAAACTGCTCTTACACTATCTCTTTATCCACCTTGAAGCAAAAAATTTTGAATTTTAAACCTTATGTTTTGGCTGATATCTTTTCTAACCACATTTTTGAGTATGCAGGCAATGGGGGCATCCAGTGCTTCAAGCATGAGCCATCTGCATGAGTGTTTCGAGTCTGCTAAAGAAATGGGACATCTCACCAAACAGACAACTGACTAGAATCTCGACAAAAAGTTAGGGCAGTCTCACATTATTCTTATCTTAAGCATCCCTTTCCCATACCTGTATCTACCAACTGCAACCTTTTTGTGACCTTTGACGCTGTTTGTCTTCTCTTGATTATCCTTTTTCTATTTCTTTTACGACAAGAAACCCCTTGTCAATAATCCCATCTGCTTGTACAATAAAAATTAATTCATGAAGGTTAAGTTAACCATTTTCTTTTCAGTTCACTGTCGATGATAAGCCTCAGCAGTAAAAGCAGATATTGGCAGCTATGTGAAGGGTTGTCTTTTGGTCAGTACACATTGATATTAATGCTGGTTTTGTTACTTCCATTATTCATCTCTGTCATGGACAAATAGCAAATGTTCTCTGTCGGCAGCTGGCGATGCAGATGTAGATAGCTCTCTTGTTTGTATGGGTTCCATATGCAGTATGTTTGTAATTCAGTACTGCAAATTTGTTGGTCCACCATTTTTAACCCTATGTAGCTTTGATCATTTTTAATGTCAATTTTGGTTAATTAGTCGGCTTTCCATTTTGGTCCCCGGGAAGTACTCATTGAACCTGAAATAAGGCTAACCCCTCATAAAATAACGATCCTATCCTTTGATTTCAATTGTTATTTGCTGTTTTGATATAAAGAGGCCGCAACCTAGAGACAAGCAAAAAGTTGATATTTGAATTTCAGACTTACTAAATGCCACCCATAGTTGTATGAATCAACTGAACTAAGTTCGAGTTCATTTTAATAGTTATTTTGCACAAAGACAGAATAGATTACAACTTGATATTGCTGATGCCTGACAGTTGAGTATCTAAACTTAGCAGTATCTGAAACTTGATTGATTTGTTCCTTGCTTTGCATCTGTTTGGTTCTTGGCTTCATCTGATTCATGATTAATGATTCATATATATTCTCAGATTTCAAATAATGATCTTGCTGACATGGAATAATAGAAATTTCATTTCTGCAGATACATTGTAACAATATATATATCTCAATATAAACAATATCATAATCAACTGGGCAACTTGTAAAACTTGATTTTATTCTAAATTGCAGGTTACAGCCATAGCCAGGGTAGCTAATCACATGGGAGTTATAGCAGAGAACAGCAATCTCACATGTGACCATGCCAAATAGCCAAAGAGCTGAATTCCTTTTGAGATTCAAATATCTGCCATGTTCTCTGCTTGCTACTTGTGGGCTTTCCTGGAAGAGGCTTTCAGTTGCAAATGCTTGGTTGCTAGGATACATTACCATCTAACCACATAAACTGCAAACCCCATTTGCTTTTCCCTCAGATTTTTATGAAAATGACAAAATTTATCCACATTTTGAAATTTTATTTTGACCATCTTTATCGTCTTTTCTCTTTTTATAACACTCGACATTTATAATTCTTTCTTTTTATCATCAATTCGCCATCTCTTTTATATAAGTAAATTGTACTAAATTAATTCATTTTTTCTTACTGCTCTTTACAGGTGGGGTAAAATACTAACTGTAACTAACAGACTGGAACTTAGGGTACGAGAAAATTAATGAACAACATCATCCCTACAAAAGGGTTGTCTCAGTTAAGCTCACATGGGGAACCCTAAAGTTTTGAGTTCTTCAGCCCCACTACACTAAATGCTGTCCCTTTTATGACACTACTTCTACTTGTATTTTTTAAAGTCACAAAAAAGAGAACAAAAAAAAGTAAAAGAAGGTAATGTTTGAGCTTTTTTTTTTTTTTTTCTCTTTTGTTATTATTGTTTTATAATTATTTTTTTTTATATTTAAGTCGTTAGAGATTGGATTCTGATCATTGGGATCAAACATCAAACAAATCATGTTGGCTCTCATAGTTTATATTAATTAGTATAAGATAATGTTGCTTCATTTGTTTGCCTACAATCATGCCGCACTCTAATTTTCTCTCTCATATTTTCTTATTTATTAATTAAAAAAAGGAATCTTTGAATAGATTTAAATATTTCTTTAAAATAAGCCACAATCAAACTTGGAATTTAATTTATTTAAAAAAAAAACTTTGGAATTTTATGAAGGAATATATATATATATATATATATATATAAACCGGAATTATGCTGTTCAAGTATAATTTTATAAAGCACTCCAAACATTTGATTAGAGGTATTCATGGATAGAGTAAGATTGAATTTGAGCGGTACTCATGCTTTATATTAAAATTTTATATATTTATTCAGATGCGGTTTTACTCAAAATTTTAGACTTCAAAAAATTTTTCAAACTTAACTCAAATAAAAAAAATAAATATTAATCTCACTCATTAAATTTAATTTGTATACTAAAAAATTTTAAAAAATAATTAAATTAAGTTTGATATGATTATATTCAATCCACATATATATAAAAATTAAAATTAAAAATTATTTATATAAAAATTAGAAGTAAAAATTATATATATATTTAATTTAATTTATATATATTTTTAAATTAATTTATAAATAATTCAAATATATATAAAAATAAAAATTTTATATATATGTAATTCAGGTTAAATCGAGCCAAGGTCGAGCTTTAAATATTTTGTTTGAAGCTCTATTTAAAATTTAAACAAATTTAAAAATTATATTAAAATTAATTTAATAAATTTTAATTTTTTATCTAAATCTTTTCAAAACATAGACAAATCATCAAATTTGAGCAAGTACGTTGACCCTTAAACAGGCCTACATTTGATTTAGCATTTAATTTAATAACAAGTGCATATATCTTTAAGTTAAAAAAAAAAAAAGTTTTGAATAAGCTTTCCTCCAAATTAAAAAAAAAAATTCTATAAAGTTCCATTGTTATTGTATCTCTTGCATGTAAATTCTTAAAATTGATTTTGGGATGTTATTGATTATTAATTGAACAAGTGGAGATAAAGAATGTAGCATTTTTATTAATAGGGCATTAAAATCCCAAATGTTCATATTAGCATTATGATGGTTGAAATGCAAATGGAGTCACAAAGACATTGACTTTCGTTCTGTCACTGTCACTGTTAATGCAAGTTTTTTCTGTTAACATTAATGAAAAAAGGAAGGGAAAACAGGTTGCAAAGTAGCACTACTGTCCTTTTGGCTGTGATCAATGCTGCCTTGGTTTGGTTTGAGTTGTTATCGTTCCCATATGCATTTCAAGGATGGAATGATAGCAGTACGATATGAAAAAATACGAAAAAAATGTTATTTAAAATTTTAATAAAAATAGTATAAGTTTAATATAAATTTTAAAAAAATATTTTATATTTAATATATTAATATAAATTATGATACGATGATTTTTTTTATTTTATATATAATTATATTAAAAATAAATTAACATAAATGCATAAATCGTTAAATGTAAATCGAGTCACAAGCCGTGGCTTAGAACAGGGGAAGCTTAGAAGCTAGGGGATTTGCAGAAGACAAAATATAACAATACTAAATTTAAGAGAAATACGTTTTTAGATTTAAGAGATATTAAAATTTTTATAGATAGATTATAAAAAACGTAGATGTAAATAATAAAAAAATATGAAAATTAAAAAAATAGATAAAATTTTTTATTTTAGAAATTAGTGAAGTAAAAAAATTAAAAATTACGACATAATATGATTTTTTTTTACATTTTATATAACTAATTTCAAAATTGTAGGATATAAGACTTAACTAATTGTTGTTGTTGTTTGCACGAACTAGACCCTAAGGTAAATACCTTAATTTTCAGGTTTTTGGCAGTCCATGCATAGCTAGGGAAGTTAAATATTTCAATATATGGTCAATATTCAAGGATTTTCCTGTCTGATAACATTAAAAAAATGGGTTTACAAGTGATATCCAGGGAAATTTTTAGTGGGAAACAATGTAAGTTTGAAATTAATATTGTTTGTCAATTGTTGAATTGAGAACTTAGTGAGCTGTTGCAGCTTTGATAATAAGGTGCAGCCAGGCTTGGATTTAATTATACATTACACGTAGATCTCATAATTTTAAATATGATACAATAATAGAATACGAAAATGATATATAAAAAAAAAAAGCAATAATTTATAATTTTAGCAAAAAAATGTATATAGATTTGGTAAAAATAAAAAATATATATTTTGTATTTATGATGTTTATTTGAATTATGACATGATAATTTTCGTGTTGTACATATGTTAGATACAAAATAAACAGACATGGATATATAAATTGTGGGATATAATCGCATGTAGATCTCAATGATACCTCGAAAATTTGATTAAATATGTCAACAAAATTAATCTAATGATATTCCAGGAAAGGAAAGAGGAACTTCTCAGTAATTGGTTAATGAGAGGACAGATTTGAATAAACCTGAAACAGGTTTTCCTGTGAGATGATCTGCAGTTTGGCTGTAACTAGTTGTCATGAATCATAATTTGGTTTTGGCTTCACTAATCACTCAGATTTTGTTCTGGGGTTGGTTCTTGTGAACATTGGTCACATGTCAAAAGCTGGATTGGTCCCATAAAGCTTTTTGATTGTTGACTAAGTTTGGTTATATCTAATCACCGATTAAGAAATTAAGAAATTAATATTCAATATTGGTTTTGAATCTGTCAAATTGTATTCACAGAAGCAAGTAACAGGAACTCCCTTCTCCTTTATTAGTCAATCTGTCTCTCTTTGTTTGCCAACAATACATTAACATCATGGCTTTGACATGAAAATCTCAATTGTCAAACCTTGAAGCATCCCTGCATTTGAATTTCTGGATTCTGTTTCCAATCTGTTTTCAGGGATCCAGTTTTCTGTAGAAAAGTAATGGAAAGATATAAAAGCTGAAGGATTTTTTTTTATCTTCCTTTAACATCTAGACTGCTTTCCAAATCTTAGAACTAAAAACCCAGTTCAAGTTATTGCTTCTTTTCTTAAACTTTGATCTGGGGTGTTGAATCTATTGATATTTCTTCTTTGTTGTTGGTCTGAAATGGCTCCAAGTTCAGTTGTAGTCACAATTGGGAAACCTAATAAGTTCTCTTTTGTAGAGATCAATGGCTCAGATTCAACGTTACTTCTTGAGAAACAGAAAGCAGTTAGTCCGAAGCAGTTTACTTGGTTTCTTCTTCTCAAAGCTCACAGAATTGTTGCTTGCATTTCATGGTTGGCAATGGCTTTTAAAACGATGCTTTTATCAGTCAAGAAACGCATTGCTTTATCTGATGTGAGCGAAGAAGAGGCCAAAAGCAGAAGATTGTATAGATTTATCAAAGCCTTTCTTTTTATCTCTATAGTAGCTCTGGTAATAGAAATTGTTGCCCATTTGAAGAAATGGAATTTGAAACTGATACAGCCATGGGAGGTTCAAGGTCTTGTGCAATGGTCCTACATGGCTTGGCTGTCATTTAGAGGTGATTATATTGCTCCTTTGGTGTTAACTATGTCAAAATTCTGCATTGTTCTCTTCTTGATTCAGTCTCTCGATCGGCTTATTCTTTGTCTGGGGTGTTTCTGGATTAAATGCAAGAAGTTGAAGCCCAGAATCGAAGGAGAGCCTTATGACATCGAGGATGGCTCAAGTTTCCCTATGGTTCTTGTTCAGATTCCTATGTGCAATGAGAGAGAGGTGAGATTAACACTGACCTTGCTCAAATTGGTTGGTTTTTCCCTCTATATCTATTTGTGTTCTGTTGCCGATATACTTGGGTGTATTTCTTCACTAATCCCAGTACAAATGTTGCAGAAGATTTTGACATTCATTAAAATTCTTTGCAATTTGTTTCTGGATATATTCTGAAGTAATTCTTGGAATCAGGTATTTGCACAATCAATTGCAGCTGCCTGTCAGCTTGATTGGCCGAAAGACCGGATTCTAATTCAAGTTCTAGATGACTCAGATGATGGAAATTTACAGCTTCTAATTAAAGATGAAGTCTCCATGTGGCTTGAGAAAGGAGCAAACATAATCTACAGGCACCGGTTAATCAGAACTGGATACAAAGCTGGCAATCTTAAATCAGCTATGGCCTGTGACTATGTCAAGGACTATGAATTTGTTGCTATATTTGATGCAGACTTCCAGCCCAACCCTGATTTCCTCAAGCAAACTGTTCCTCACTTCAAGGTGTTATATGAAATCTAATGGAAAAATAGAAACTTGGGTTTCATTTTAATGTCAGTAGTCAGTTAAACAATCTTGTTGGTTATTGCAGGGAGATCCGGAGCTCGGTCTTGTTCAGGCTCGCTGGTCGTTTGTGAATAAGGATGAAAATTTGCTTACAAGGCTCCAAAACATCAATCTGTGCTTCCATTTTGAAGTAGAGCAGCAAGTGAATGGTGTTTTCCTCAATTTCTTCGGATTCAATGGGACTGCAGGTGTGTGGAGAATTAAGGCCTTAGAGGAATCAGGAGGCTGGCTTGAGAGAACAACAGTTGAGGACATGGATATTGCAGTTCGAGCACATTTAAATGGATGGAAATTTATCTTCCTTAATGATGTAAAAGTGGTTTGTGAGTTACCCGAGTCTTATGAAGCCTACAAGAAACAGCAGCACCGCTGGCATTCAGGTCCAATGCAGTTATTTCGTTTATGTCTTCCTGCCATCATAACTTCCAAGGTTTGGCTGATCTTTGTTTCTAGCATCTTCAATCTATCTGAATCTGTTGAAAGTACATTTAGTTGACCAAATGATTTGTGTTAATGCAGATATCGATGTTGAAGAAGGCCAACATGATATTTCTTTTCTTTCTTTTGAGGAAACTTATTCTTCCATTTTACTCATTCACATTGTTCTGTATTATTCTTCCAATGACCATGTTTATTCCCGAGGCTGAACTGCCCCTTTGGGTAATCTGTTATGTCCCCATTTTCATGTCTCTTCTGAATATCCTCCCTGCCCCAAAATCTTTCCCTTTCTTGGTTCCTTATCTTCTCTTTGAAAACACAATGTCTGTCACAAAATTCAATGCCATGATATCAGGATTATTTCAGCTTGGAAGTGCTTATGAATGGGTAGTAACCAAGAAGACAGGTAGATCATCTGAATCTGATTTATTGGCCTTAGCTGAGAGGGAATCAAAATCTTCAAATGAAGAGAAAATCCTCAGGAGGCACTCTGAATCTGGTTTGGAAATGTTGAATAAACTCAAGCAACAAGAAGTTACCCCTGCAAAGAAGAGAAACAGGCTTTATAGGAAAGAGCTAGCACTTGCTTTTCTTCTACTCACTGCAGCTGTAAGAAGTCTATTATCTGCCCATGGAGTTCACTTCTACTTCTTGTTGTTTCAAGGCTTGACTTTTCTAGTTGTTGGTTTGGATTTGATTGGTGAGCAGATTAGTTAAAAAGGACCACCAAGATTTCCAACTTATTGTTTTTTAGTGCATATACAGAGTTTGTACTGACTTCCAGCTCTATGACAATTTGGCTTGGATTGGAGCTGGATGTCAACACAAATAGTAAAAACACTGCTATCTTAATTATTAGGGCAGGACTAAGAGATAAAAGTTGAGTTTATTGTATATTTTACCTCTAAGTAATCTGTGTATGAATAATAATAATAATTCACTAGAAAATTTTCATTTCAATTTTCTTTATATAACTTTGAAAGGAATATGCTTCTATTACATGGAGCATGTGGTTTCTCCTTGAAGGAATTACAGCAAGAAATACAGTTTATATCTGTTGATCAATTTGTTGGAGCCAGGTCCCTTTTTGCTAGAACTAGAATGAAGTATTAAAAGGATTACAGTATATCAGAGTACAAACAGATCAAGAAGCCAATTGGGACAAACCTCAAACCAGGAAGGAGGTAAATTCTATGCCAAAGCCCTGCTAGCCAACCAGCAAGCGGGCTTGATTGAAGAAACTAGGGTCCCCTGGAGAGTTACTAGCTGGGAACCTGTATGTCCACTGTCTGATTTCTTTGACATAATCCATGAATCCTAAAACTCACCATAGTTCTAACTTGGAATATGCCAATTGCTCCACCCTTTCTGTCTTTGATTTAAGTACTTCCTTAGCGTGTTATGGTGGAATGGCGAGTTTCTCTCACTAACCACAAACTTAAAGCCAACTTTCTAACGGCTGGTAGAGCTACTCGCTAGCCGCTTTTTTTTAGGTTTGTTTCCACTCCTAATTCCTAAATAATTCTCTTTGACATATTCAAAGATTAACCAAACCAAACAGCATGAAGAAAAACGCGTTCCACCGAGGCATTGACTTAATAGATGCCCTTGGAAGTCAATCACTTTGTCTCGTTTTGAGCTAAATCAACTTAACCCTTTCATTGCCTACTGTCTTCCTCTTCCATGGTAGAGAGATGGGGAAGCTAAGCCATGATCTACACATCCAGCACTTCAGCCATCCCCATCTGCTAGAGCTAACCAATTCTCAGACTCTTCACATCGGTCCATGTTCAGGCTGCAAGCTCCAATCCTCAGGATGGATGTATACTTGCAAGCCTTGTAACTTTACCCTACATACATCCTGCAGCCAACTGCCACAACTCATCACCCATCCAGCCCACGCCGGTCACTCTCTGAGCCTCCTCCCAACCCCCGCCTACCCCATTGGCTATTTCAGCTGTGATGCCTGTGGTCAACAAGGCCATGGCTTCAACTACCACTGCAACCAGTGTGATTTTGATATCCACTCCATCTGTGCTTCCAAGCCACTTTCTCTCCTCCACCCATCTCATCCTTGCCAGCTTCAACTCTTCTTTTACCCTCCTTATCAAACCAAAGGCTTCTCTTGTGATATCTGCCATCAGATTGGGTCAAACCATTGGCTATATCGCTGTAGTATATGCGAATTTGATGTCCATTTGACTTGTGCAAGTACTGCAACATATACAAGCACAACTAGGCAAGCAAACATCCAGTTTCAGCCACGGAATTCATTTCCAGGACCAGGACAAAACAATACGCAGTATACGAGTGGCCCTGTACAAATGAATAATCAATGTTATATGCAGCCGCAGAGCCAAAACGATGGAACAGCCATGTCAGGAAACGCTTTGATGGGTGCTGTAGTTCAGGGCTTTGTAGAAGGAGCATCTCAACAAGTTGGCCAGAATTTTGTGCAAAGTTTAATGGGTAATGATTCCAATAATGGTGGCAATAGTGGCAATGGTAACAATGGTGGCAATAATTCTTCTTCGTCTATAGTTGATATTGGGTCTTTTCTTTGGAGTGGCGTGTTCGGTACTTCCTGACCATGGCCGAAAAATTGGATGATCATCAAGAATTCAAGATGGGCAACCCCAGTGAACCGGTGCAATTGGTGTATAAGATTAAAACATGAGAAAAACAATAATAATCAGAAGCTGAATTGGTTTTTTTCTTTTCTTTTTTTTTTATATAAACTTTTGTTGTGCCATAAGGCAATGACTTAAAAGGGTTGAAATCTTTTGTTTAATGTGAAAGACAACTTTCTTTCCTCTGCAACTGCCAATAGTTTTATACAAGTTCAAACAGCATTCATATACATGAAAGGGCTTAAGCACCCAACTTCTAGCCAGGCCCATGTTGAATGGTTTCTTTTGGCCCAATAAAGTGAAATAAAAATCCTGTCATTAACATAAACCCTAGTAATTATCATTAATTAGACAGATTTCATATCTCATAGAATTTCAGCCATGAAAACGACAAATGCTCTGATGAAATTCGTAGGAATCATCAAACTGCACAAAAACAGGAAACAGACAAGATGAACCCGTGTGAAAGTTCCAACACTGATGGCTGGTACGATGAATCTCCCCTACCTGAGTGCCTGGTGATAGAAATCCTTGTTAGATTGCCTGTTAAATACGTTTTCGGATTCAAGTGCATCTCCAGGCAGTGGCTTTCTATCATATCAGATCCTGGTTTTGCCAGGTTTTATATTTCTCACGAGTCGTCAGGTTCAACCACAGCATGGACGTTGCTACGTAATTTAAATTGCAAATATGAAGAAATCATCATGAATTATGCAGGTTTTTCTGATTCGGTACCCTCTTCGGGTTTAATTCTTGAGTTCCTTTTTCTCATCTGTTTCAACATTTCGAGATGAATATTATGTTATCAAGGAATCAAGCTATGGATTGCTGCTATACTTGATACTCAAAGAAATCTATGGCTCTACCTCCTGCACCCACCATCTTTTCCATATTTGATATTCATAAGCAATCAAAACAAAATCGACATCTGATTTTTGCTACTAAGGTTGAAGGGGTTATCGCTACAGGATACAAGGTGGTTCAACTTATAATACCTCGTGGAGGTACTGCATTCTTGGACCTTGAAATCTTTTCTTCTGAAACAGGTGAATGGACAACTACCCAGGTGCATTGTTCCCAAGGTGTACTTATCAAAAGAGCTAGATTTAAACCCATTGCTCTAAATGGGATTCTTTATATCTATGATGATAATAATCCTCTTCTAAGATATGATTTAGACAGCAAGGACGATCGGTGTCAATGTATTCCAATGCCTAACAGAAAATGGAATCCTGTTTCTTTTTATACCATACACAATATCAACCAAGATGATCTTAGATATTTTTACATAAATGAAACCGAGTTGCATAAGAATCTGAGTCTGGAACTATGGGTACTCAACTCAGGGGAGTAGTGTTTGAAGCGTGAAGTTGCAATTGAGTTATATCAATGATGATGCTGACTATCCTACGACTGATGACCCATTTCTATAAAAAGTTCATGTCTATCCTCTATACTTTCACCCATTTTATATCAATTAAGTGTATCTGCGGTTTCTTGAAGTGTCAAGAGTCTCAAGACGTTACCGTTATGGAATTGCAGTTTGCGACCTTCATACTGGAAAGCTGAAAGTTTGCAAAGAATTGCCCTTTCCATATTTTGATAGCCTTCACTTCTTCCTTCCGCCGTGGCCAACAACAATACCCCAGCCATTTACGTCATTTTTTCCTTCCTTTAAACATGATACAACTACAAAATCCCACCAAAATCCAATGTAATTTTTTTTTTCAGTTACAAAGAACACAGACAAGGTCCCGTAAAAAACTTCTCCTTTTACGCTTCCAATTGAGTTCAGTAACAGAAAATCCTTGTTTTTTTTTTTCGAAGAATTATGCTTGATATGGGTTAAAGATCATGATTTGGTTTTAAATTGAAGTTTTCGTTTATGCCTCTGTTTAGAGATCAAGCAACAAAGTGGCGTGCTACTTTGCATAACAAAAAGCAGAGTTGAACAAGGCGGGGGAGAGTGTTCACTGGGTAATCCGCCACCACATAAAGAGAGGATAATAGTGAGATAAAAAGGTAAGGGTTGAAAGAGGACGAAAGAAACACTAGAAATCGACTTCTCTAAAACCATCCAAACATCTGAAATATTTTTGTTTTCTACAAAATATCTTTAAGGAAAATATTTTATTTTCTCGAAGTTGTTTCCCGAATGCCAAACGGAGCCTTAGAATATGAATTAGTTTTGGTATGAAACATCCTAGTTCTGTAGGACATGACATTCTGAAATCAAAGAAACAGAAAAGCATGAGGCCTCAGGATATGGCCTCTATATTCCAAGTGATACAATTTAAAATAGGAATAAAATATGTAAAAATAATATAATTTAAAATTTTTAAAAAAATTATAAATAAATTTAATAAAATAAAAATTTATATTTTATATTTTTCACATCAACATAAATTATAAAAAATAATTTTTATATAAAAAATATATAAATATAATATTTTATATAATATATCTATATAAATTATCATCTAATTTAACATAAAAATCTTCATTATCCATTCAAAAAAATATTACAATATATAAAAAATATGAATACGGTATAAATGTTATCTTATCTATTATCATATCCATATATAATAAAAAATTTAAAATCATATTTATTTTCGTCTCATCCCAAAAAGATAATACATATTTTCATTCTCATTTTCATTAAAATAAAAAGTCGAGATTTGATTTAAATTGACATTCCTAGCCTTTAGCTATAATTAAAAACAAGATACTTAATAATTGGATTTAGGCCTACAGCTGCATTTGGGCATAAAACACGGGCCATTTGTCTTGTTCTTACCCTTCTTACCCGTTTTGTCTTTCCCTCAAAAGCCCAAACCAAAAAGGCAGAAGTTCCTCGTTGCTGCCCATTGTCTTGTCTTTTCAATCGTTCTCTCGGCACTCACAAAACCATCTTTAAAACTTTGAAAAGACCACACTCTCTACCCTACTGCCACTTTCCCTTAACGGTTGTACTTCGAAGCTTCTCATTTAGCCTTCTCAAATTCTTTAAGACTTGGGTTTTTTTTTCCATTATCAAGATCTGTAAATTCAAGATTTTGGGTCATCAATGGAGGAAGAAAAAGATGCTTTTTATGTTGTTAAGAAGGGAGATGTTATTGGCATTTACAAAAGTTTAAGGGATTTAGCAGAAGCTGGAATTTCAGTAAATCCCCCCCTTCTTTATTCTCTTCTTTACATTCCAGCAATGCTTTTTAGTTTACTTTTTGTTATGTTAAGATGAATTTGCTAATGGGTTTTTGCTTTTTGGATCAAATCATACATTTTCAATTCTGGGTCTGCTGTATATTGAGGAAATAATCAATACATCATTGCATTCTTAAACTTTAGCTGTTGAATAAGACATAAAGATATGTGCTTTGGATAGTTTGAAGATTGATGTTTTATTTTTTATATAGGTATATGATCCTTCCTTAAGGGTATATAAAGGATATGGTTTGTCAAAGCAGGCTGAGGTGTACCTTGGTTCTTGTGGGCTGAAGAATGCTGCCTATTCCATCAGTGCCTCTGATGTTAATGATAATACCTTCGGCAAACTTGTTCCTTGCCCTCCTCAGGTTGAATTCTCCTACCTCTTCTTGATGGATTTATTTCATTTGCTGTGTTAACTTGAATTATTGCTTATCATGTTGACAGTATGTGAGACTTCCTTTCTATCCACCTTTTTTAATATATCATCTTCCATCTTGCTGTCTTTTTGTGCCACTGTATACGTGTATATCTGTATGTTATGTACTTACATAAATAATTGATAAGTTATTTTGTTCTTCCTTGGCGTAACTTGTGCCATAATAGGGGAATGCTCATTAAGAATGCTAATTTGCTTTCAGCAACCAACTTCTTTCAGAGGAAACACATCCAACACGGATCCTTCACCAAATAGACAGCAGCAAATACTTGGAAAGGTTCTTTGTTGAAACTTATGGAATATTAAAATTCTGATTCAGTAACTCATTATGTGCAACATGTTTGGACCAAATAATTAGGTACAAAATGTGGCAATTTTTAGATGTTAATTTTTAATTGTGAGTAGTCTAAAATTTCACCTGGTTTTGGACTTATTATAGTTGGAAATTTCATCGGATTTAGCTTTCAAAATAAACTAATAATAATAACTACTATTATTAGTATGAAAGTTGCGTAATTTCATGCAGTTATTTAACTAACTGAAAGACAAGCAAGACCTTTGCATAACTGTATTTGTTTTACTAAGTTGACAGGTTTTTGTCTCTTATTGCAGGAGCTGGTTGGATCAACCTCACATTTCACTGATCCTAGGTTAAATCATATGAACTTCGCTAATCAAGTTGAAACTCAAATGATGTCCTCTAATCCTGTGAGTTATCATTGTAAAATTAAAATGTTCCTATGTCTTTAAACCAATGCTGTAATCAGCACCAACTGAATGATTAATACTATAATTAAGAGCATATCTAGTATAGTATTGGATTTGGTACTTTGGTTTTAACTAAGGATATGATTTATGTCAATGCCTAGCAATCCTGTATTGTTGAGTTTGATGGTGCCTCTAAAGGAAATCCTGGACCAGCTGGTGCAGGAGCTGTTTTACGTGCTGAAGATGGAAGAGTGGTATTTTGTCACTTGAATTATATGCAACGATTTTAGGTTATGAATCCTTCTTTATTTAGTGGCCTAGCTGTATCTAACCTTGAAATATATAGGTCTGTCGATTGTGTGAAGGTGTCGGCATTGCCACAAACAATGTGGCTGAATATCGAGCTGTCATTCTGGGGATGAAGTATGCTCTTAAAAAGGGGTTCAAACACATTCGTGTACAAGGAGACTCTAACCTTGTCTGTATGCAGGTTGAGAGTTATATTGGTTTTTACTACTTTCAAGTATTCTCTCCTTTTTCATGATTTTCTACATTTTGTTCACATCATTCTTTTGCAATCTCCTCATGTAACAGGTTCAGGGACGGTGGAAAATTAAAAGTCAGAATTTAGTTGAGTTAAATAAAGAGGCAAAGGAGCTCAAGGATAAGTTTATGTCATTCCAGATCAACCATGTTGGCAGGGTACAGGCTGATAATAAATTCCTTATTTGTTTATGTGCTATCCATCATGTACATGTCATTGTTGGTTTTAGACTAGTTTTTATAAATGGTAATGAAGCAATAAGAACATTATAGGATTCTTTTATGATCTTTTGCCTAGTTCCTCTATAGCTTAGATTCTGGCAATTAAAAAGTAGAATGTGTCTAATAACAAAAGTTTTTATTCAGATCAATTCTAGGCCTTTAAAGGTTACTTCATATAAGTTTCTGGATATCTATGGCTTCAGATGCTTTAAAATAAAGATGTGTTTAATTTTGGAATCATGGATTTGTTTTATTTATGTTCAAACAATTCTTGGAATCCCCTTTATTTTAATATCGACTTGAACATGGATTCTTGTTCTCTGCCTCTGGGATGCAAATGACACATTGTTCATTTTCAAGGAATCTAACTCCGAAGCTGATGCTCTCGCAAACCAAGCAGTTAATCTTATGAGTAAGGGTCTTCAAGCTCCATTAAATCTTTTATGAACTTTAGTCTTGGTGTTGGCAAATTAGATTTCTGTTGCACTTGCAGATGGTCAAGTTCAAGAGGATTGGATTGGACCATAAGGTAAACCTGAAGTTTACGCAGCACCATGGAAGGTGCTCAGATCTCTGTATCTTTACTGGTTCACCGGCAAATTTGTCGCTGCCCTCGCTTGGACTGACATGTTTTTTTGTACATTCGCCGGTGAAAGTGTGTGAGACATATTAGATTTGCTGTAATATATTGACTAAAGTAGTTTTTATGATGACTAACAATGTTATCAGAACATCATTCAACCCTTTCAATTAAACTGTTGCTTGGCCAGCATAAAATCAAACCATCCTTTGAGCCAAAATTTGTCCATGTTTATCATGAAATGTGAATCATTCTCATCCAACTCTTACGATGTTGGAGCTGTTAAATGGGGTTTAAACCAGGCCAGGGTGCCTGTGTTGTTTTAAGTGGTTTGTTAATGTTCTTTAAAAAAAAAAAAACCCTTATAAATTATAATTTTTAATTGGATAAAAAATCATGTATCAATTAAAACAAATGTTTGAATAAAACATTTTTGTTCAAATATAAAAGCTTAATTTATTAAAATCATAATTAATTTTAACAAATAAAACTGTATATATAACTAATGTTTACATATTTTATTTCTCTCATATGTTCTCCCCATAGAAAAGCCTACGCTAAGCGTTTGGGCTTTGCCCATTTCATGCCAAAAGTTTGGTCTAAATATGAACACAGAAATAAAACCCTTTCCAATGGATAGGGAAGGGAGAGAAAAGCGCAACAAAAATAAACACATAAACCTTAAAACCCTCTTTAGAGGTTCCCTTCTGATCGTACAATAAACCCAAAACTGTTCCACCTTGTGGTAAAAGTATGGCGGTTTCATCTTGGATTATAGCAACAAGGTTTCCATTGATGGGTCATTTACAATTCTCTCCTGTTGTTTCAACTCCACTTCCAACTTTAAGCTTCCAGGCCAGAGACAAAAGTGTCAAGTTGGGCAATTCAGGTGGAAGCTTTCCAAGGCTTTGTGTGGGTAATTCGAGTTCTTCGACAGCTTCTTTAAATACCCATCAAGGAATCTGGGAAGATCCAGATGATGGAAGTGGAAGTGAATATGAAGAAGAAGAAGAAGAGGAGGAGGAGGAAATGGAAGAGAATGACGAGTCTGGTTTTCAAGAGGGAAATGATGTTGGGATTATTGACAAGTATGCAAGGAACCAGTATGAGGAAGACCTTGTCAAAGGTTTGCCTTTTGATTGGAAAGGAACTTACTTGTTTAAATACTTATGTTTTTGTATGTAGACTCTAGATAGGAATTTTGATTGTTTTTATTATTCAATTTGGTACTTTAAGGCATGCTGGTAAGTAGACCTGTAAATTTTAAACATGACGTGTGACACGAAAATGATACCAAAAATAAAAATGCGAATGCTTTGGCAAAAACCAAAATATGTGTTTTATGTTTGGGGTATCCATATGAATTTGACATGGTAATTTTCGCATTTTAGATGTGTTAGACACGAAATAGACGGACGTGGATGCATGGCTTGCCAGGTCTACTAGTAAGGCTCATAGGGTAGAGCTACTGGTACTGTTTATTAACTTAATAGATTATAATAATAGTTCTTAAGTAATTTGTGTTTTCTAACTAGGCCTGAGGGCAAGGCTGCATTTTGTAGTCCTTCATAGGATGGAGAAGAGTTTAAGGCTATGGCCCATATCTAATGTGATCCTTTCTGTTACATCTGACACTTATGTCAAAAATAATTGTAAATATTATTTTCATTCTAATGCCTCAAAAATGTGAAATTAGGAGGTGGTGATTTGAATTTGCTAATTAGCCTTAGACTATCATTCTTGAGGTGATAGTTAATTCCAATTTAATTGAATGGCCGGAGAGGTGATTAGTCGAGTGGTAAAGATGTTGCTTTTACTGATTCAGAACTTCATATGATTTAATTCTTGTCCCGTTTCTATCCTCTATGTGGTGGATAGGGGAATGCATGGTGTTTTGGTCTTTTCCGAATCAGAATGGGGAATGCGTGATGTTTTGGTCTTTTCCGAATCAGAAAACAACTGATGCAAGATGATATATTTCTGTTGATTGATTTACATTTTCATCTTTATATATGAAGATATAAGCTTTGTTCTAATAATAATCTCCATTTATACCCAGTTGGTATCTAGTGCTTGATGTCTTATATTGCAGCTTGACTTTTAAGCTTTCAAACTAATATAATCGACTGTAAGCCAATTTCTGATTCATTTGCTGCAAAAGCATGGAGTCGTATCTTTAATTCATCTGCACTGGTCGTCTTCTTTCTTGTACTTGTTGGACATCCTTGTTTTATAACTACTTTTTATGTGTTTTCTTACAAACTACCTTTAGCAAAGATGAACTGTATCTGGAGGTTCTCTGATTGTTGCAGAGGTTGAGCAGCTTTTGGGACCAGAAGAAAAAGCAATTCTGCAACAGAATGCCTCTCCTAACCTGAGAAAAATCTCAACTGTAATTCTGAATGCTTTACATCTTGTTTTGTTATATAATAATTTTATTTTCCTATATCAGTATTTTGTAACAGACATTTCTTCCGTTATTGCTCTAGCTCTATAAGATATTGAACTATTTTTCATTTGCTAGGGCATTTTTAAAACATAAAAGCATACATTTTCTTATGGACTAACTATTTAAGCTTCTTGTGACACTGATTTGCAGGCCAAATGGAAGCCACTTCAAACTCTTGCACTATCATTGCAGATACCTTTTATGGACAAGCTACTTGAAGATGGACTAAATATAGATGAGGTGGATAAGGTAACTTTTATTCAAACTGAAATTTAATATGTAAATTTTAGGTTTGCCAGTTCCTAGTATACACAATCTGATTTTGATATAATGAGACAGGATGGTCACACTGCTCTTCATAAGGCAATTATGGGTAAAAAGGAGGCTGTAATCAGTCATCTTTTAAGAAAAGGTGCAAGTCCGCATGTCAAAGATAAGGTGAGGTAGCATTTTGTTATCATAACCCTGTCTCAGCTTCATGTTCCTTTTTTACACTCATTAAACTTGAATTAATCTCTTTATCCTGATAACAGGATGGTGCTACCCCACTTCATTATGCAGTTCATGTTGGTGCTATGCAAACTGTGAAATTATTGCTCAAGTACAATGCTGACGTCAATGTTGCTGATAGAGTGAGCCGCTTGTAAACTTTCTTGACCCTGATATTAGCTAGCTTGTGACTTTGTTTCTTAGTTCTTTTGCAACCCCTTCTTACAGGATGGATGGACCCCATTGCACATTGCTGTGCAAAGTAGAAATAGAGATATAGCAAAAGTTTTGTTGATCAATGGTGCAGATAAGACCAGAAAAAACAAGGTAAGCAGTATGGCAAAAATAACAATATCATTTTCTGTATTGTTGAATATTTGTTTCAGGAGGTAGGAAGGTCTATTTAGTTATATTATGTGCCTAGTTTTCTTTACAACTGGCAACTATAGTAACAAAGTCCATGCAAGGGGCTGCCTAGTGCTAACCTTTCTCTTACCTTTCACTTTTTTTTCAATGTCTAACATGTATAATGTGAATAAGTGTGCTTACTTATTTTCTTTTTTTCTGCATATTTCAGTACTTTTTCTTTTGTTCCTTTGCTGAGAAATAATGTATCACTTGCTATTTTGCCGTCAAATACTTTTGGTCATGGCAGTGAAACATGGATCATGCAGTTTTCCTTTATGCTGTTGATGAATGTAAATTTAATGTTCTAGAATTCCTGCATTTCAGGATGGGAAAACTGCCTTGGATTTAAGCTTGTGTTATGGGAGGGACTTCAAGTCTTATGACCTTGCCAAGTTACTGAAGATACTGCCAGCTGACAGGTATCTTTGATTGGCAGCTGGCATGCCTGGAATTTGAGATGGAATTTACAGTCGGAAAGGATTGTTTTACTGCATGGTTCTTTAATCTTCTAAGCAGTCCTACATTTTCAGACTGAGCATATACCGGACACAAAACTTAAGAGTTGTCAAATTCATCTTAAGAATCCTCTCATCATCGAAAATCCTGGAATGTTTAGTTCATGATCCTACGTCATATATAACTGTCTGGAACATAGGAATACATGTGATGCATTCAAAAAACGCACTGATGCGATGACATGGTCTGCATGGAGTAGGAACCATAAGACAATCAACATTCATCCCAAGGGTGTAAGCCTGCTGTAATGTTGCTGTAAGTGATGGTCAAAGTGGAAGGAAGACTATCGCCATATGACAATCCAATTACTTACAGTTGGAAGTAGAATGTCTGTTTGTCATTTCAGTTTAGCTGGAGGTGTTGTAGTAGAATCGGCATTAAGTGATATCAGATGATTCACTTGCTTAAACTTTCCCTTTCAATTGTTCCATTCTGTTCATTATGATTTATGAATGTTACTTTCCCTGGATGTAAATGCAAAGCACTGTATTTGTTGAAAATTCCACTCTTCTTTACATTATTGTAGTTGAGAAAATTAGAAGTGTGTTTTAATTTGAGAAGTAGTTTGAAATTATTTATTAGAAAATTGGTCTGAAGAATGCTCTCTTTTTTATTCTATCATCAATTTGAGTTAAAAATCCCAAACTGATTAATGGACAGTTAAAATGAGAAATAAGAATAAATTTTTAAATTTTAATTTGTATTCAAATAAATTATTAACTTTTAATTTGTATCAAAATAAATATTTATTTTTTAATTTATATCTATATAAACTTTTAATATAAATCTTTTTTTTATTTGAAATAAGGGTTTATATTCCTTGGATACAAATTAAAGAATAAAAATTTATTTAAGTGCAATAAAAATTTAAAGATTTATTTGTACAAAATTAAAATAATTTAAAGATTTTTTTAAATATTTTAACCTTAAGAGTATCATTGTGCGTAGCATTTCAAGTTTCAACTAACATTGTTTGAAAAAAAAAAAAATCCTACTAGTTAAAAAAAAAGAAGTAAAGAAAAGAAAGAACCAGTAACCCTTATTTAGATCTGTCATTTGAATAATAATTCGTGTATTCATATTTATTTATTTTGCATCAAACATTGTAAAATACGAAAATTATTATAATATAATAATATGCTAAACATGAAATATTATTTTTTTATTTTTACTAAATTCATAAAGAATTTTTAATAAAATTTTAAATCATATTATTTTTATAACTTTTTTTTTAATAATATTATTCATATCATATTTAAAATTATCATATCTAAGTGTCCTCCTTATAAACCCCTCAACTCTTACAATAAATTTGACAATTTATATATAATGTAAAATACTTTATTCATATCATATTTTACATAAAAATCATTTATCATAGTTCGTGTCGAAATGAAAATATAAAATATAATTTTTTTATTTTATTAAACTTATTTATAATTTTTTTTAAATTTTAAATTATATTATTTTTATATATTTTATTCATATTGTATTCATATTATATCATCACGTATTTTACTCTATCTTTCAATAAACATAATTGAGTTATATCTTGTATCCAGCTCCAATAAGAAGGCAACAAAGCTCATTGCTTTCCACAAGGCTGGTGTAATTTTCACTAAAATGGTTTGCCAGCACAATGTTAACCATTTCTGCAGCAGCAGAAACCTCTTGCTCGGCAACGGCTTGAGTGTCCAACATTGCTGGCTGGCTGGAGCCATTAGTGTTGCTCTTTTGATCTTTGTCCTTAAAAGAGATGGTTGCTTGAGTGTCCTATCACCCTTATATAGTACTCTTGGGCTTATGGCCCGAAAAGCACTTAGGCTTGCAATATTTTCAGTTTCTTATTAGGATGGAAATTGGAAAACCCACTATGGAGACCTAAGTTTTAGACCCATTTCTTTAAAAACTAACCCATGACAGCCTTAAACATGGAAAATTTTGTTTAGACACTTGCGTTCATTTTCTTTTTTCAGAGAAGAGCATGCCATTTTTTAAAATCACGATAATTTTAACAATCATAAAATCTTACACAATTAATACCCATATACTTTTTTTTTTTTTTACAAAAAGCTTGTCTTGGATCTTAAGCTCCTCTAACTTATTCTCAGTCAAAAAAAATTTTTAATATTAAATTTTATATTTCAAATTTATTAAACATTTATTATAATTTTTTTGTCTTTTGATTGCATAATTTTTAGAAATTTTAATAGAAATTTCATGATTTGATAAAAAAAGAATGGTAAAATAGAACAAAAATTTTGCACTAATCTGTGTCTTATAATATTTCACATTTTTTTAAGTTAAGATCAGGAAATCAAATTATAGACATTTCTTGTAGTAGTTAGGACTAGGAGTTGTATTTTCTTGTCGACTTGAGAGAGCTGCGACCAAGTATTTTTGGTTTAAAGGTTAAAACACGGAAACCAAATTGAAAAAGTAAAAGAAAAAGATGGGTGGCGATGGGATCTTGGGCAACAGAGACTCAAAGCAAAGCAAAGGAAGCATACCCAGAAGAAGAAAATGGGTGAAGAGAAGAGAAACATGGCTGGTGATCCTAGGGGTGATCCTACATGCTGTTTACATGTTAAGCATCTTCGACATCTATTTCAAGACACCCATTGTTCATGGCATGGATCTTGTCTCCCCTCGCTTCTCTGCTCCCGCTAAGCGCCTCGTTCTCCTTGTTGGTAAAAGCTCCTTCTTCGTTTTTTTCTTTGGGTTCAAAGATATGATGTATTGTTGGTGTTGGTCTTTTTCTTGGTTGAATGGATGCTAGTTTGATGTGAATCAGTTGCTTTGGATAATTGATTGGTAATAGAACTAAAGAACATTTGGGGTATGTTAGATTTGTACTAAAAGGCTATGTTTTGACATGAAATATGGAGAGTTCAATAAGGTTCATGATAGTTTTGATGCAATTTCAGTAAAAGTTTGAACTTTTTAGTTTTCTTTGTTGGCTACTCAATTTTAATGTTTGCTGTAATTGCTGATTTTTGGTAAAACTATATCATTGCAGCGGATGGCTTACGTGCTGATAAGTTTTTCGAGCCGGATTCAGAAGGGAATTTCAGAGCACCATTTTTAAGAAGTGTGATTAAGAATCAAGGTCGATGGGGAGTATCTCATGCTCGGCCTCCAACAGAGTCAAGACCTGGACATGTTGCTATAATTGCTGGTTTCTATGAGGACCCTAGTGCAGTTACAAAAGGTTAATATTTTAAGCATTGTTGTATCACCATGGTAGAATTGACCAATAGATATATATTTTAAATTACTAAAGCTCTTCCATATTGGTTGCAGGATGGAAAGCTAATCCAGTAGAATTTGATTCAGTTTTTAATCAGAGCCGGCATACATTTTCTTTTGGTAGCCCAGATATTGTTCCAATATTTTGTGGCGCTTTGCCACACAGCACTTGGAATACCTATCCTCATGAGTTTGAAGACTTCGCAACTGGTCTGCTTATAATTCTGTCAAAGGCAATTTTCTCTTTAATTTATGAGTTCATCCTTAAAGCAAAGAAAGTAGAAGGCCTAAAGTTAAATATAAAAGGAAAAAAAAGGGTTCAGATCAAATTAATATTTTGGAACTATTAATCTACTATTAAATATCTAAGCCATCATTTTTTGATATTGCTTCTTTGCTTTCTTGTCATATCTAGTTTATTTCTGTTGGGGTGAGATTGCATTTATATGAGCATACTGTACATGTCTTGACACCTTCCAGAAGTTTAAATTGTGTCATTAATCTTATTACTTCTGGATCTTTTGAAATCCTTGTATATGATGCTCACTTCTGTTCGTTTTTCAGCTTTTGTGATGCTCATGTATGTTCCATACTTAATTCAATTGATGTAAATGCAGATGCTTCCTTTTTGGATGAGTGGTCTTTTGATCAATTTAAGAGCCTTCTGAATAGGTCTAATGAAGATCCACAGTTGAAAAAGTTACTTCAACAAAATAATCTTGTTATATTTCTGCATCTACTTGGTTGTGATTCGAATGGTCACGCACATCGTCCCTTTTCTTCCATTTATCTCAATAATGTAAAGGTTGTTGATTATATTGCCGAACGTGTTTATAAGCTTCTTCAGAGTTACTACAAGGACAACCGTACATCATATATTTTCACAGCAGATCATGGAATGAGTGATAAAGGTTGGAGAACTCTTATATACTTCACCTTACTTTCATTTAGCTGTTATAGCTAGGAGATAGCAACATATTAGTTATATTTCTCCAGGCTGTGTGGCTTAAAGTCTTTTGATATTACACCTAAACTTGAAACCTCCTTGAAGGAAAGGTGTGTGTATCAGGCAATGCCTTGGCCATAGTTAAATATAAATTTTTACTAGACCACAACTAATTTGCTACTTCTTAATGTTTCTTTCTTCCTTTATTTCTTTTTTTTGTTTCCTTTGATAGTTTCCAGTTACAGATTCTGACATGAATAGGGTTTCATGAATAGGTAGTCATGGGGATGGACATCCTTCAAACACTGATACCCCTCTAGTCGCTTGGGGAGCAGGCATTAAACATCCCAAGCCAATCTCTGGAGAAGATCACTCTGATCATGTTCTTCGTTTTGTTGATGAACATTTGCATGACACACCAACACCTAAAGAATGGGACCTCAATGGAATTGAAAGGGTTGATGTCAATCAAGCTGATATTGCACCCCTCATGGTTGTGTAACCTTGACAATACATGTTCCAAGTGAAAGCATTTCTTTGAAACATAATTTGACCACATTGAACTGACACGCTCCTAAATTTATGTGGCAGTCAACTCTTCTTGGTTTGCCTTGTCCGGTCAATTCAGTTGGGAATTTACCTCTTGGTTATGTTGACATGAAAGAGGTGAGTCCAAATATTTTTCATTAATATAACACTTCCTTTGAGGTTTGTTATAGTGGATTGTTTATTCTCTATCAAAGATGGAATAATTAGATTTTTTTTAAATGCAACTAAGTTTTAATTATAATAAATGGGTAGAGAACTTATGAAATTAATTCTGTCTTTAATGTTCAGGAAGAAGAGGTTGAAGCTGTGCTAGCTAACACAAAGCAGATTCTTAACCAGTTTCTATGCAAATCACGTATCCTCTTCGTATACTGATTTTAGTTCTTTGCGATATGATACTGCATTAAAACCTTATTATTTTTTCCTTAATTCCTTGAAAGAATTTTAGTACAAAGTAAAATAATGTTATATCTTTCAAAGGTCATCTGAAAGTTCAATGATTTAGGAAGTATTGTTCCTCTTGAAATTTAAACTTAGTTTTGTTAGCTGGAACTTTGTGTTTCATGTATTTACTTAGTAATACTATTTTTAACTTCTTGAAATGTTGACCGGATTTTGGCCCCTCGCAATTTTATTACTTCCTACTATCCGCATTTCTTTATCAGTTATCAATACTCCGTTTGATTCTGATTTTCATATGTGGAAAGGATTGCGATGTTATGAATTGGCTATTTTCTAATTCATTTTCCTTGACAAACTTAGAAATAAAGCGATCAAGTTCATTATATTTCAAGCCTTTCAAGCCGCTTGCTCATTATTCCTCTATGTTGAGACAAATTGAGGATTTGCTAAGTGCTAGAGACTATAAGGCTGCCATGCAGCTATCTGAAAATCTCAGAAACTTGTCACTGAAGGGACTTCATTATTTTCAAACTTATGATTGGCTTATGCTGATGACCATTATTACCCTGGGATATATCGGTTGGATGGTCTTTCTTGTTGTTCATGTTCTGCAAGCTTATACTTCATTGTTAGGAGATATATATACAAAGGAAGAAGCAGTTCGCCAGAAATATAATACAGGAAAAGTAATGTCTATGTAAGCTTAACCACTTTTGGTCTTTACTTTTAATCGCAGATAAGGTCGAAAATAAATGAAAATGAAATAACTTTTTTTTCATGATTTTTATGAAGTTTGAAGCCAAAAGGTTTTCCCTATTCTGATGCTATGGTTATTTAAATTCTTCTGAATTACCTTATTGTTTTCAGCTCACAAGAGCTACCCTGTTATATCATTCATGCTTACCTTAGTTTCATTGCGTGCACCAACCGTGTTATTATCGTATTTAAAATATTTATCATGATTGTTTGCTTTCCTTGCTTCTTGTTGTATTGTTTGTCATCTAATTGCATTTTCTAGGAAAGGAAAAACAATGTTTGTTTCTTCCAGTTAGTTGCTACATTCCTCACGTATCATTCTGTATGGCAGGTTTACTTATGGGGCTGTCTGTTTATGGGAATAACCAGCTTTTTACTGTTTCTGGAGCACTCCCCTCCCCTTTACCATGCGTACTTTGCCATGACAATATTTCTCTGGACACAAATCTTCAATGAACATCAGTTTATAAAGGCACTATGGAGACACTTAAGTGGGAGGAAATTCAACTATGTCATTAAACTTCTGATCACTGGTGTGGTGTCAGTGTTCATTCTTGAGTTCCTGGTATGGTAGTAACACATCCTGTTTTGTTCTTGTGATGATTATAAAATGATAGTTTAGCATTCTAAACAATTTTTTATGGTACCTTGTGCAGGTGCATAGCTTCACTGAGAGAAAACTCTACACTTGGTGCTTCCTAGTAGCGGGAGCCATTGCTTCTATCTATCTTTACAATTTAATTCCTTGGAGATCTGGAATTCCAGTTTTTGTTTGCCTTACTTGTTGGTTCTTGTCTCTATTTACTTTAATGCCAGCAGAAATTCCTGATAATAATAAGTTGGTGTGAGTTGCCTTCCTTCATCTTCCTGTATTGTAATTTTCTTTTTATTTAAAGAAATCTGGAATGGCTTGACAAAAGAAAATCTTCTCGAAGAGGTTAGTAAAACCCCGAGAGACCACGATTTCTCAATAATGTTTAGGAAGTAGATTGCTTCCAGAGAAACACATTCTAACTTCAATCATTCCTAGAGCGTGTTTCTCTGATTGTGAGTGATTAGTCAGCAGAATAGCAGATTGCTTTAATGGAATAATGTTGCTGAATTGAAGTATGATCTTGTACTCGCTCTTTCCTGGCAAATGAATTTAATCAAATCTTTATGCCAAAAGTTAAGATTTCTTAAAATTATTGCTAGTTCATAAACTTTAATTCTTTAAGAATGGTGGAAACTTAATGTATCAGGTCTCTTTGCTTAATTCGATTAACTATTACATTTGAATTGATTATGACTTATGCCTTGTGACAATCATGTCTGTAGAATTGCAAGTGGAGCGATAATTACCTTAATAGGATTCACTGCAAAGTGGCTGGACCTGCATGCTGATGGGAATAAATATTGGTTAGGTATCTGTACGCATGACATGAAACAATCCAGGTTCCCTATGCTCTTTCACCTACAGGTAGGCGGCTGTCTCTCTACTTGCTTCTGAAATGAAGATCATATATCTTGTTAACAGATTTATAATTAATTGCTTTTACTGCTTGAAAATCAGGCTCTTTTGGTTGGGTTATCATCGGTGATGGTGTTCCTATCTACCTCTCACAGAACAGAGAAGCAAGAACTACATGCAATACACCAGCTGATGAACTGGTTCCTTGCTGGTATACTTTTGTAGTCTTCTCCTTTCCCCGTGTTTTCAGGCCCTTCTATAAAGCTATTGTGGGGCATTTGCCCTTTATAATGTACAAACAATGATATTTTTTTAATTAAATTGGAGACTTTCTGAAAATCATTTTCTTTCTGATGCTAAATTAATTTTATGTTGTTTAATTTGTATGTTCCCTATATTTTTGTCCTAAATATTTGTTTTTTGTAGGTTTCTCGATGGTCCTCCCATTGTTTTCAGATAATGGCCTCTTGTCTAGACTCAATTCTATATTTCTTGGCTTCGCACCAACATTCCTTCTACTCTCTATTGGGTATATCTCATTTTAAACTTCTGTCATTATGGTACTTAATTAACAGTATTCTGCAAATGGACAAATATGATGCATGTTATGATTTTCCCCCTTTTTTTGTTAAACCTGTGCAGATATGAAGCCGTCTTCTATGGTGCACTTGCTCTTGTATTAATGGCATGGATACTGTTTGAAAACTTACTTCTTTACTTGAGTAAAGGAAAAACATCTTCTGCTTCTAAGAAGAATTTGAATGAACATATATTTCTTGAAAATGACGTCAGATATTTGCAACTGTCTGATGTGAGAATTCCATTAGCCTTTGTGAGTCATCGTTTCTCTATCTGTTCTATTATTCTGCTCTTATATTTGCATCAGTTATGAATTTATTCTTCATGTATTTCTCCTCAGGAGTTGCGACTGCTATATTCACTTGGACAAAATAGCTACGATAGAGAGTGTTATTCATTAGAAATTCTTATTTGAAGACTGATTTATCTTTATCTTTGGATGAAATCTATTTTCATGCAAGACCATTGAAAACTGAAGTACAAGCAATAATGTTAATTGAACTGCTTTTCCCACGTCTTTTGTTGCACTCAGCCCCCCATCTCGCTCTCTCAACCAAGTTAAAATAGAAAAGTCTGAAAGGAATATGAGTTGCTTAGTTTAGAGGATTTTACTGTTTGTAATTCACATGGCACTGATGGGCTGTCTTTGCTAGATGGTTTTATTTAACGTGGCCTTCTTTGGGACGGGAAATTTTGCAAGTATTGCTAGTTTCGAGATTTCATCTGTCTACAGGTTCATCACTGTCTTCAGTGTAAGTAATGTTTAAACCACAAAGATATCTTTACAGTTTATCCTTGGAAGCCCTGCTGAAACGATTTACTTTTGATTGCAGCCCTTTCTGATGGCAGCCCTCCTTATCTTCAAGTTATTCATACCATTCATGCTTGTTATGTAAGTTTCTTGGTTTGCGAAAGTATCAAAATGATCAGTGATGCTTCAATGGCACCTTAAGGCTTCCGTGACCATTCTTTTTTCTGCCACTAGTTTTTATGCGTGCTTGGTTACTTTCTTGTTCCCTTCATAGAATATTATTAAATTTGATCTCTCTCTCCTTTTTTTTTTTTTGTGGAATCTCCCTAACTTAAGAAACTGTGGCTTCAGAACTCCTTCAAACACCAGAACCATACCTTATAAGTGAATCATCCTTTCATTCCAACTATTGGATGCTTTTCATAGTATATGCCAGAGCATAGTCAATAAAAACTATACCAACTTTTGGTTAGAAATTGACGTTTTTGCAGTTGTAATATAGAAATTAACACCGACTATAAACATCCCTTTTCATAATTAAAGTTCTCAATATCTGAGAGATTATCTTGTATTTATCTCATGTGTTGTTTTACGTGGTTCTACTTGTTCTTTAATTGAGGCAACAAGGTTTGATTTTCGCTTCATTCAAAACACAGATGTGCATTCAGTGCAATAACCAAACTACTGCAAGTTCAACGGTTGGGATGCTATTTCCTTGTTATTTTATTTTCAGACGTGATGACCATCCACTTCTTCTTCCTGGTATGACATTTTTTCAAAAATATATTTTGGCGCAGCCAATTTTCTTCATGGATATTTTAGCTCTTTTGAACCTTGCTTTTCACAAAAGTAAGCAAATTATGTGAAATCACCTCATAGGTTATAGTTATTTCCTGAGAGCCTCACCAATTTGCTATTCTAATTAACAGGTGAGGAACACAGGAAGCTGGATGGAAATCGGTAATAGCATCAGTCATTTTGGAATCGTGAGTGCACAAGTTGTGTTTGTGCTGCTACTTTTTGCCCTCACAAACATATACACAAAAGATATCCAAATTAGATCAGCTAACCCTGCTTCTCGAAAAGTAATGTGATTCACAAGAAACTAGATGCAATGCATTAGAATCAGGTACACGATTTCTTTGTGACATGAGCACATAGATTCCGATTCTGAGGCTTTCAACGACTTTGGAGCAGCCCTAATCTGAAACTTTTTTTGCTTCCCTTGTTAACAATGCTTCCTGTTAGCTTTTGTCTGTAAGAGATTTGGACATATGGGATTTTCCAAGTGCTTCCCATTCATTGATACAAATCATTTTGGATTTGTTAATTGAAGTTGGCTTGTGATTTGTGACGTAGTCGCCCTTGGCTTTTCCTTGTCCTTGCCAATCTGAAGCGTCTATAAATGTTATTTCATTATGGCTTTTTTCTTTCTTCACCCAGTTGTAAAAGAAAAGTTTTAGGCATCCAATGCTTGCTTTCCAGCTGTGGAAAGAACATGGAATCTTCGAATATATAAAGCAAATCGCTTATTTGGAATATGATGATATTTTTTCGATATGAAATGGAGGGACTTGAAGAGATACATGTGTCTGTTGACTGCTGGAGTACTTTGAAAATGTATGTGATATTTGAAAAGTATTTTAAAACTAAAGTAAATCCCTAACTTCTTTCTTAATTAGATTCTCAGAATTTTCCTGGGAGAAATTTCTCGGGAGAGTTGAGTCAACTCTTTTGTTTTTTGGGATACGCCCATACCAACATTGATGTACAAGACTTTATCAAAATTTCGATATCAAGCGTGTTTAAATTAAATTCGTATTATATAAAATATTAAAATTTATGTATTTATATTAGTTTTTATGTATTCGTATTATATAAAATATTAAAATTTATGTATTTATATTAGTTTTTATGTAAAAATTACATATTATAATTAATGTTAATATGATAATATAAAAAATATATTTTTTATTAAATTTATATATAATTATTAGTAAAATTTTAAATTAAATTAATATTTTAATTTCATATTATATTTGTGTAATGTTATGTATTGTGTTTTAGGCTTTCGTGTTTAATTTAGACTATGGTAGCATTAAGATAAATGACTTGGAAGTCTTTGCATTGCACTTGTGCTTGTAAAATTATATAATAATAATAAAAAAAAAAACTCTTTTTTAATTCCTCTCAATGTAGTTTATATTCCAAACTTTCATATATACTTGTGACGGTAAGGAATTTACGTTCAAATTAACTTTTTCAATACTCCATGGTTGATTGATTGAACTAAATATTTATTCAAAAACATCTACTACATCCATCGATTCATGATAAGAAGCAAGGTTTTTTTAAGTTGAATATCAGACAATACCAAGTGTCATCATCATAGACCTGAAGACCAGATTAAACAGAACAGAAATTTCTGCATCTGAATCTGACCCTGGAAGAAAATCAAACAAAACAATGTTCAATTTCCTGGCATCTGCATTGATGGGGACAGTGTATTTTCCTCTCTTTTGAGTCTAGCATCCAGGAAACTGCTCAACTTCATTCAGGAAGTTGGTAAAGAAAAAGGCTAAGGAAAAGGGACGTCGGTTCATAGAATAATAGTATTGACTTGGTGGACTGATTCCTCCCCCTATAATAAAAAGTCTCCTGCTTTGCTCATGGCTAAGACTGTTATTTTTGTTATTCCCAGTCTTCCTATTTTCTAACCAAAGATCAAATCATAGCGGCCAAGATGAACCAATTGTATGTCAGAAAGTTTCATTCTTTTTTTGTTTTGATAACTATAATGGACTGCGTTTTTTCACTGTTAACCAAACTTATGTACTTTCTTTCTTTCTTTCTTTATTTTCTGTTCTCAATTACAGATTCAGCAGTGGCTCAGAGGTTGCAAATTTCATGGTCAGCTCTGGGTTGCTCAAACTTTCATGGGCGAAAATCTTGGATTGTTATAGAGGAGTCAACCTAAATGAGCCGCAAAGGGGTTTCTCATGGAAGGCTTATCAAGAAGCTAACATTAACATCATTGTTTTTATCAAATCTCCTATTTGTACCGAATCCCACCTTCAAGAACCAGAATTGGTTTCATCCACAGATCTGAAGAACAGTTTTCCTTTCTTTGAATTCTTGTGCAGCAATGGCCACTCCTTCTCTATTCATAAAGCAGCGATTACCCTTTTTGCTGCACAGATGACTGAGCTCTTGCAACTTAAAGCTCAGGTAGGTGCCTTTCTATTCCTTAATAATTTGCTCTATAACCTTTGTTAAGATTAGATAAACCCCGAGCCTTAGCTTAATTGGTTTATACAGACGCCCTTAAACATGGCATCTAGCAAATTTGCTGTTAGAATCCTTAGTACCAAAAAAATTGGATAACCCCAGTCTGGAGTTACTCCAAGTCTCCGACTGCAAACATCTAAGCAGTTATTTTTTCTCTAGTGGGAATATGTTAAAATATAGGAGGAAGTTCAATGAAAAGAAATCTTGCATTTTACACCCTGACTGCAAATTTGGTATGATCACTGACAATGAATGAATCTGTTACAGAGGAACTACATGTCTATAAATCAAGTTTTGCATCTATTTTAGGCTCTAATTATTTCTAGGTTAATTAATGAAGTATAACAACAAGGTATACTGATAATAATAATTATGTTATATCTTAATTTTTATGCAGTGTGACGGGAGTTCCAATCCCTTAATTGTAACTGGACACGGTTTAGGAGGATCTGTTGCCTCTCTCTTCACCTTATGGCTGCTAGAAAGCCTGGACGTTTCAACTGCTAAACGCCAACGCCCCCTCTGTGTCACTTTTGGTTCACCACTAGTCGGCGACAAAGGCTTTCAACAAGCCATATCCGAACATCTGGCACGGCATTCTTGTTTCCTTCATGTTGCTGCAAGCAAAGACATCGTTCCAAGACTCTTCATTACTCCCCATCCTCTTTACACCATGGGCTTGACTTCACAACCTGATTATTATACGCCTTTTGGTACATTTCTTTTGTGTTGTGAAATGGGATGTACTTGTTCTGAAAACCCTGAAGCGATTTCAAAACTACTGGTAGCAATGGGATTGGCACGTGCTGGGAATGAGGAACAGTTGATTGTTGATTATGGGAGGGTTGTTGAACAACTGGAGTCTTTGATAATCTGCAAAGGAATCTCACAGCTTAGTGACTTGATGCCAAATTCACTTAGGGCAGGGACAATCTTACAGTTAGAAGCAATTGGACTCCAAAAAGGACAGGTATATTAAATTTGTTTCCACATTATGGGAGTGGTATATCATTTTTTTTTATTCCCTTAGGATATGTGTAAGAAAAAATGAATTTTTTTGTTGTCATTTTGTTATTATGCTCATCAAACTTTTCGAAACCTCATTTCCGATCTGATGTCTTTATCTGAATTTTGTAGAATCAACAGCTACAAAACAATGACTTCGACAACTTAATCAAGAACTTGGAAAAGCTGGAAGAGAGTTGTATGTTAAGCAAGAGGAAGGCTTTTGACCCTGCCAAGAAATTAAATGTTATAAAAATATCAATGGCCTCACTAGAATGGTATAAGAAGGTTTCCAAGGCTAAAGAAATAGGTTACTATGATTGTTATAAGAACCGATTCTCTCGACCGGACAAGGACATTGACAGGCACAAGAAACTTCTCACTAACTACTGGAAAGATATTGTTGCACAAACAGAGAAAAACCCTCAGAAAGAACCGGTGTGCTTGCGTAAACGGTGGCTGCTTGCTGGGGCAACCTACAGAAGAATGATTGAGCCACTTGATATAGCTGATTACTACAAGACTGGCCAAAAGAACTATACAACTGTTGGCAGATCACATCATTACATCAAGTTGGAGAAGTGGCTGGAAGAAGCCGAAAAACAAAATGGCTTTTCTATTAGCAAGAAAAAAAATGTGGATGTTATTCTAACAGATGATTCTTGCTTTTGGGCACATGTGGAAGAGGCTCGGATATGGTGCAAATCACTGGATAATAATGCAGATGCTAGTATCAGAGAAAGAGAGTTACCAAGACAGAAACTAATGGAGTTTGAGCAGTATGCTATGGAACAAATCAAGAAGTCTGCAGTATCTTCAGAAATTTTCTTGAAAGGCAGCAGCTTTATGCAATGGTGGAAAGAGTATGAGAAGATTATCGAACCTGATCGCAATTCACCATTGATTGACTTCATGAAAACTTGTAAATATCACCAATATGCTAGCAGTGGGTGCTTGGTACTCAATTAAAATATAGATATAAGGTCTAGTCCGTGCTTAAACCTTAAAGTTCAGGCTATACAATTTGTGTGGTCAAAGGTCTAGTGAACCTCCATATGAAACCAAAGTGAAAGCACCTTGTATTTTGCCAATAGTTGCGTGACCTGTTAGTATAATACTAGACTCTTAGTTATCATTATTAAGGTTTAAATCCTAACAGTCTCCAAGTAAAAAAAAAAATACAACACAGAACCTAAATGTATTGATTTTTCATCAATTATTATGCAAATGCCAAAATGCATTGCCATGAATAATATGCAATGAGATTGATCCTACTTCTTTGAAGCCAGTTCAGTGTAATGTTCTATGAAACACATCTTCTGGAATGAATTTGCCAAGCTGCATCTTCTCCTATAAGAAATCTTAATTTCTAATTGCTTATGGTTGGTTTCCTTCTTTCCTATAATGCCACATTATCATAGAATTAGTGTGATATTTTGAGCTAAGACTTTTTTCTGTTGAATATCATAAGATAATCTGAATTATGGAATCAATAACAGATTCAAAAATTTAAAAGTATTCATGAGTCGAACTAGATTCGAGTTAAACTCATGCTTGATATTAATAATTTATATATTTGTTTAGATTTAATTCGGCTCAAAATTTCGAGTCTTAAAATTTTTTTAAGTCTGGCTCAAATTAAAATAATAAATCATAAACCCACCCGTTAAACTTAATTTAAATAATAAAAAATTTAAAATTTTTTTATTAAATTAAGTTTAATGAAATTATATTTAATTTACATATATATAAATTAAAAATAAAAATTATATATGTAAAAATAAAAAATAAAATTTATATAAGAATAAAAATTAAGTTTAATAAAATATATATTTTTTATTGTTTATTTATATATATAAATAAATTATATATATGTGAATTTGAGTCAGAGTGGATCGGTCTCAAATTTTAGATTGTTTATTCAAAATTTAACTTAAAATTTAAATAAATTTAAAATTATGCACAAACCCGATTAATAATTTTTTTTTTTATCTAAATCCTCTTTAAATTTGGACACACTTTCGAGTTCAAATAAATATCCCGACTCTTTGAACAGATCTATTCACGATGAAGCCAAGTTCTAAAATAAACATGAAGCCTAGTTCTAAAATAAACAATCTTTGATCCTTACTTCAATAAGCCAAGTTTCACATTCCAAAATGTCAAGAAGGAATGTAAGTTACTACTTCTTTTCACAACATAGCTTCTCTTCGTCCCTTGAAGGGTTCCTTTTTCACAATCCAGCAAGACTTTGTTAAAGTTGTGATATCCAACATCTATTAAATATTAAATTTTACATGATTTTTTATTTAAGGTAAATTTCATCATCTATTATTAATTGATTTTATGTTAAATATTTAACATAATACAAAAATCCAAGTTTTGTTTTATTGTTCTTGCTTGTTACTATGCTTTTTACAATTTTTTTTAAATTTATAGCATGATAAATTATTGTTTTAAATTAAATGTTTAATAGTATTTTTATTAACTTATCACGGACCTCTATTCTATAACATTTTTGTTGGTTTTGTATCCATCTAAATCTAATCTATGAATTTCAAAAAAGATTTTAGATTGAAAAGTCTTTAAACTTTGTTCGAAAAAATGATAAAAGTTGTTACACAATCCTTCAAATCAATCCATCTATTCATTACCTAAAACTTTTGAACAGCTAAATGTTAATCTTATCATCATTACTAGCTTTACCTGATGAGCATGCAAACAAAATCATTGGCAAGATCCAGCTGTGTTTGAATGCCAGAATGGGAATGAGCTGTTAAATGTAAACACAAATAAAAGACAATTTGTAATTCGATACATGATATAAAAATAATATAAATAAAAATTTTAAAAAAATTATAAATAAAATTAAAAAATTATATTTTATATTTTTATATCAATATAAATTATAATATATAATTTTTATATAAAATATAATATAAGTAAAATATTTTATATGATACAATGAAATGAATTTTTTAGATACAAACCAATCTTGGAACCCAACTAGCTTTCAGTGGGACCTACAAGAACATGCAAATGAAACAGAAAGCACCTTCCCTCACTAGAAAAAAATGTTGCTTAATCTTTGCTTTCATGGTCAGGTTGACAATGGAATTTTTGGGATTTTGAACCTTATTTTTAAGTTTTCTCTCTTGGCATATGTTTCAATTTCTTGATGGCACAATTTGGCTTTGAATTAGTTCAAAAGGAAAAATGTACATTTGATGATTTTCAGAGACAGCTTTTCATGAAATAGACTAGTATTTTGAAGGAAATGGAAAACTGCAGAAACTTCAATTATTTCTGCAGTGTTCAACGTGGCCTGCCCTTATTTCACCCTTGTATTTATCACAAGATCAGGAAGCAATCAGCAAAGAACAGGGAAGGACAGTACATTCTGAGCACCAACACTTGAAATTGAACTGATTATCAAACTTAACAAGTTGTTACTGTCAAGATTTCTGATAATTTTTTAAATACTGACAATTCGTTCATAGGTTTGAACTAATATCAAATTTAACTTTTGGATAGATATGAAAATAATATAAATAAAAAATATAAAAAATAATATAATTTAAAATTTTAATAAAATTAAAAATATATTTTATATTTTTATATCAATATTATATATAATTTTTATATAAAATATAATAAAAATACATAAATTTTTAATATTTTATTCGATACAAATATACGACTTATCAGATTTAGTATGATTTATCAAGCAATCTAACTCAACCTGTTAAAATTAAATGTAACTAACCTAGAGTTTGAAGACATGTATATTTAACTTATTATCTATTTGATCAAATTCAAACTAATTATGCTTCAATTTCTTGTAAGCTTTACATTTCCTTGTCAAATTTGAGTTTGGATGGAATTTAAATTAATTTGTTTTGTAAAATTTAAATTCATTTTTAAATATGATTAATAAGTTCAAATTTGATATCATCTGATTTTAATAAATAAAATTAAATTAAATCCGAATAATTTAATTTATTTTTTTAATTAAAAAATTAATTATATGTCATGAAAGGGAAAAACTCGAGATTTATATATATATATATATATTTATGGAAGAAAAGGATGATGAACTCGTTAAGAACTGTTGACTTGGGGTAATAATAACAATACATTGGAAACTTGACATTCGCCGCTAGTTTAAATATGGAAGAAAAGAAGCCGAAGAGGGTAAAATTCGGCGTTTAAACGATTTGCGGTTGCGGCTGGCCATGATTCTTCACGTGATCGACGAAAATGGGCGCCAAACACGCCGTTTCCTTAATGCACTTAAAAAAAAAAACCTATGTTATCTAAGTTTTAAATGTAACTTAATTTTTAAATATTTTTGGTGAAGACCCAACTCAAATTAACTAAAAAAAAAGTTTTAATCGGATTAATTTTTGTGATACTTTTTTAATAACTTTTTAAATTTTAGTATAAAAAGTCGTAATAATATTATTTTTTAATAATAATTATATGAATTAATTAAAATTAATTAAATTCAAATTTTATATTAAATCAATTCATTAAGTAACATCGGCAATGATTAAAGTCTATTTAAATCAGACAATAATTAGAAATAAAACCTTTACTTTTTAGACAATTTATAAAACAAATCTTTTTTTATGATAGGGTCCCGGGGAGGCAGGACCTTTCAAATTCACTCTTCTTTGTCAATACTAAAAATAACGGCATTTCGTCGCCAAGATTTTTCATTTAAATTAAAAATTTTTAAAATGAGAATCGAATTCGATTCATGTGCTAATACAACACATTTTCGAATTCAACTTGTCAATGCTTCACGTATTTTTAATTAAATTCGATAATTATATAATATAAAATATTAAATTTTATATATTTATTTTATATTTTATATAAAAATTATATGTTATAATTTATATAGATATAAAGATATAAAATATATTTATTTTATTTTATTAAATTTATATATAATTATTATTAAAAAATTAAATTATATATGTTTTATATTATATTAAGATTATATTATTATATTATATTTTAAATTATGAATAAATCATTTATGTCTTAATTTAATTTTTTAAAAGAAGACAGGAGTTTGAGTTTAGGACAATGAACTTGAGCGAACTCGTACATAAACTTCTCTAGACAATAAAGTACTACGAAACGTGGCAATGGCAGCATCGTTACCTTCACTTTCAAACCGCATTTATCGTAGCATCACATATTATCAACGGCTGAGATTTCATCGCATGCATTAAATGAGGTGGACCCCTTCCCCGCAGGGCACATCTCCCGTGATTGGTGCACAACTTAGTAAAAACAGTAAAACAGTAAAAGTAACAGCATTTAAAATATCCTGTCTGATCTTTTCTAATCTACCTCAGTTTCCTTTTTCCACTACCTAGCGAGAAGCGAGAAGCGGCCAATAGCTTCTGTCTCTCGTTCTTCACTCTTCCTCAAAGCTCGAAATGGCGCCGTCAACACTACCACCATCTCCGCCGACGCTGATGGTTGTTCTCTTGTTGCTCTCCTCCACCGCATTGCTTTCTGAGTCAAGGTTAAGCTTAGATTACTACTCCAAAACCTGTCCAAGTTTCAACAAAATCGTGCAAGAAACCATAACCAACAAGCAAATCACCAGTCCCACAACAGCCGCAGGAACCATCCGTCTTTTGTTCCATGACTGTCTCCCCAATGGATGTGACGGTTCCATTCTCATCTCCTCCACTGCGTTCAACAAAGCTGAACGTGACGCCGACATCAACCTGTCTCTCCCTGGAGATCCCTTTGACCTCATTGTGCGTGCCAAGACGGCCCTGGAACTCTCCTGTCCTAACACCGTCTCTTGCGCTGACATCCTCGCTGTAGCCGCCCGTGACCTTGTGACTATGCTCGGTGGCCCTTACTATAATGTCTACCTGGGCCGTAAAGATTCAAGATTTTCTCAAGCTTCTTCAATAGAAGGGAAACTGCCTAAACCCAACATGGATATGTCACAAATTATCAATCTTTTTGCAGCGAGTGGCTTCAGTATTCAAGAAATGGTGGCATTAAGTGGAGCACACACAATTGGGTTTTCTCATTGCAAAGAGTTTAGCTCAAATATTGGCAATGATACCCATTACAATCCAAGGTTTGCTCAAGCATTGAAGCAAGCTTGTTCAGATTATCCAAAGAACCCGACTTTATCAGTTTTTAATGATATTATGACTCCCAACAAGTTTGACAACTTGTATTTTCAGAATTTACCAAAGGGTTTGGGGCTTTTGGAATCAGATCATGGATTGTATAATGATCCTAGAACAAAGCCTTTTGTGGAATTGTATGCAAAGGATCAGAACAAGTTCTTTCAAGATTTTGCTAGAGCCATGCAGAAGCTTAGTGTTTATGGGATCAAGACTGGGAGGAGGGGAGAGATTAGGCGCAGGTGTGATGCTGTTAACTGAGTTTTGAGCTGTTATTATTATCTGAGGTGGTGAATTTTGGTTTCTTTTCACTGAATTCTTTCTGGGGTTTTGAAGATCTTCTGAATATATGTATACTTGTCTTTGTTTGTATCAGTTGTTACATCATGCTTAAATTTATACATATTTATTTATTCTGTGTTCTGGGTTTCAAAGTTCCAACCCTATTTTCTTGTTCTTCACTGCTGGTGGTCCTGGATTTACCTGATTCTGTTTTGCTTGTGTCTATGATTAACAGAAAGAGCTGATCTTTAAGGTTTTGCATAGTTTAATTTAGGTGATTGTGATTCTGGAAAGATGGGGAGATGTTGATGAATTGAAAGAGGGAACATAATAAATTAACAATCATGAAACCAACTAGAAAGATGCCTTTTTGGGGTCTTGGAATTGATGATGTTGGATTGTTTTAAGTTTGATTTACTCTTGTCTCTTCTCTTAGTATTCTCCAAACCTGCTACCATGTGGGGTTATTAATATTTGAAATGCAGAGTTGAAATTTTTTCTATACTTTCCTGTATCTTCCCAGACTGCAGCTGTGGTTAGGTACTTGAGTTTGAAAACTATTTCGAGGATTGGAACTTGATTGAAATTTGAAACTACCAGCTATGCTTGAACTTGGCCATTAAACTGACCATTACATGTCTTCAAAGTCCGAGGTTCCAGTCATGAATTGAACCGCCTTATTACCATCCACCCCATGCCCCATTTATTTCAGAATGCTACAGCATCCACCATCCCTACTGCCTTAAGGAACACAATCACATTGCAAGGAGAACTGATAGTTTCAGTCATTACAATAGGTTTCTTCATTTTGTTTCAGACCTGCACTCATCCCGAGAGCTATTATCTAGCTATTTTTTATTTTGATTTGAAAGAATTATAATTTTATCTCACAAAAAATATTTTATAAAAATAAATTTAAATTTTTATATTTATATCATAATAAAATTTTAAAATATCTTTAAAATATCTCCACGTAATCGATGTGTTACATAGGAAAAACTCAGTTTACATGAAAATATTTTCAATGGTTGAACTGTTTCTTATCCAAGGCTTGGACAAATTCTCTTTCCAACCTGCTAACGAGGTTGATTCGGAATGTATCATTTCTCTTCACTGCTACGAGGAACCTTGGATTTTTGTTTGTATTGAAAGGATACCATACAGAAGATGTTTAAGATGACAAATCAGCTACAGGGAAGACTTTTTAGGTCAAACTGCAATGCATTAAACTACAGAAGAATAGACACATAACTAGATCCTGATAATTTTGCTCTTCTGTACTGCCTGATTTAATTGTCTATGCTCTGATAGAACTTGTAAAAGCAAATGGCCCTGCACCACAGCCAATTAATACAACCACTTACCAGACAACATTGTCCCCTGGAAAGGAAGAAAACTTACTGCTATTCTCTTTGATGCTAGTAGCTATTATAGACTTGCCGACGATATTTTTTATTTCATGTTCTTGATTTCGAAAGGCCAGAGTAAATAGTCATTACCCATTGTGCCTAAATGTCTAGGTTCAGACCATCTGTAGACATGCTTATCACCCCCACAACCTCAAATGACAGCCATATGTTTTCTTTTTATCTCCATTTCTGCTTGAAACAAGGAAATTACAGACTTAAATATTTCTACTGCTTGCTTGTTGTTGAAGTGACAAATTTATACTCGATTTTTAAGTTGGTTTACTTTTCTCACTTGATGTATCTGTAAAATGCGATGACAGAATTTCATCCAGTTAGGTTAATGATATTACAGTCGGCTGTAATATTATCTTGAATTTGAACCGACGGTAATAAAAAAAGAGAAATTATTATATATATTATTAGTAAAAATTTTTAATTTTATAAATAAAATTAATAAGAAGATACATATTTTAAAAAATATATTTAAATAAATTAAAAAAAAGTAAAATACGTGATATCATATTAATCTCGCTTGTTTAAAAAATCTCACAATACATAAAATAATTTATCGTAAAAAAAAAAAAACGTTATTGATATACCCAACTTTTGATCAATTTTTCACTTATTTATCTGATGTTACAAAGCTGGGAGTCGTGAATTGATGAGCAAAATAATGGTCCATGCAAATATTAAATTTCAGATACTTGGCACATCGCCATGAATACACTTTTAGATGCATTATTCACCTTTTTGCTCGTGCTTAGATATCATTGCTGCCAGAAAGCAACCAAAATTAAAGTATAGGAGGCCCGGCCGATGCCCTTTTGTTTTATCTTTGTAGAAAAGGGAAACCAAAGCAATTTCTAAGAAATGGGTTTCCCTAATAACTTCACATTGGACCAAATTCAAATACGGGAGTGCTTACGTAATCATGAGCCAAGCCCCTTTTCTTAAAAGTGACTTGGCGTTTGCTAATTGGATAGTTTATGACCTGTTCAAATACAGAAAATAAGCCGACACCCTTATTTACCCTGGGGGTTTCCTGGAAAAGAATTCAACACGGAATTCATTTCAGGCAGGCTTGGCTTAGGCCACAAGACAACCATTATATATAAGAAGCCTCCTCCTCTGTCTTGTCTCCAAACATTCAAAATTCTGATAATCTTTGTCGACATCAACCATGGCCGGAGGAACAGAATCTTTTCCTGATTTGGGAAAACACTGCCAACATTCAGATTGTCATCAATTAGATTTTCTTCCCTTTAAATGCGACGGTTGTCACAAGGTACTTATTGGCGTTCCTTTTTGGTAATTCATTCTATATGAATCAAATAGAATGTGCCGAACTTCCATATAATTTATATAAATGATGCCCGGAATTCAAATCTTAATACTAGCAAGTTCCTTTTTTTATGAACGGCAATTTCTTTTGTAAGAAAAAAGAATGCATCAGAAATTCCATTTGATCAGGAAAAATGGGTTATATTTATTTTTGTCGAGAATGTGTTTTTCTAATGCTGGTATTGACCTTGTAATGAAAATTCTATGTAGGTGTTCTGTTTGGAGCATAGGTCATATAAGTCTCACGAGTGTCCGAAATCAGATCATAAGAGCAGGAAGGTAATTGTTTGTGAAACCTGTTTGACATCAATTGAGATTACAGGAAAAGAGGAGGAGGAGGAGAAGATAATGTTGGAGAGGCATCACAAGTCTGGGAATTGTGATCCAACGAAGAAGAAGAAACCAACTTGTCCTGTTAGGAGGTGTAAAGAGACATTGACATTCTCTAATACAACCGTTTGCAAGACTTGTCAATTGAAGGTTTGTCTGAAACACAGGTTTCCAGCTGATCATGCTTGCAAACCGGCTTCCACCGCACTAGCTGCGGCGGCTAAAGGAGGATGGAATGACAAGTTCTTGGCAGCATTGGCTTCAAGGAATGGGAAAGATTGTGCCCAGAGAGACCGGCGGCCATCACCACCTACTCCTGTAAAGGCCTACTAGGACTTGCATGGTTTTCCTTTTCCTTTTTTAATGTATAATTTTACTTGTTTGGTTTTAAAAGTACTAAAAACTTAGAACCATAAAACAAACTGAGCTAAACTCCAGATTTAAGTTTTTTTATTATTTCAGTAATCATCTTAGAAAGTGTACTTAGAAGTTCTAAGTTGCCTGCCAGGAGACCTGAAGACCGATAATTTTAACAGATATGCAGTCAATAATTTGAGTGATGATTCAAAATATATCACTCAAGTTTATTGCCAAAAGAATTTCAAAATTAATACAGCAAGTTTAGAACCGTTATTGCTATATAGAGTTGCAGCAAATTCAGTGTAGGCAGCAGATGAACAGGTTTCATGGAGGAGGTTAAAGAACACAGATACAATGAGTTAAACTACTGTAATTTCAAATAAAAGGGAAGGCAAGTAAAAGGATGGAAAACAAGCAAGGAATTTATCCCCTATTGACATACAAACATACTTACAAATACAACTTCTGTTGGTTTTTCTTCTTTTTCTGTGGCCAAATACAAGTTATGACTGTTTAGAGAAGAAAAATTCAAAGTGTTAAGTGCTACATGTTTGCTGTTGTTTCCTTGATTTCTTCCGATGTGATGGACTGCACAGCAAGAAAAACAAATGCATGTTGCCAGAGAAGAAATCGCAAGAAAATATCGGCTATAAATATGATGCTTGTAAGTACTGAGAAGAAAAAATATAATAATCAAAGAATATACCTGATCCGTGCCAGCAAAATCATTATCTGGAGTGAGAAAGAGCATGCAGTGACATTCCTTCCTGCCAAATAGTTGTAGAAACCGAATAAGAGAACTTAGATTAAATTACTGAAATTAGCATACGAACTGTAGATTCACCCAAACTGAAAAATATCTGAGTGGTAATATCATTGTTCTCAAGATGCATTCAAGCAACCGGCTATTATACAACATAAGGCTACAACATAAGGCAACAACCTCCAACAAAGACATTTTTTAACTGTTATCCTTGATATTATGAACAGCAAACTTTAAACCCATACAATAACTTGCCTTGCTAGAAAAAGAACATACACTAGAACTCACCAAAGTAGTTCTTTATGTTTTCTTTTCAAAAGATTGTGTGCCCTTGGAAAAAGAGAAATGTAGCTTGAATTTTTAATTCTACAAGTAAGAATGCAAGAAACATCAGTAGTAAATGCTTATCACCCTTAGCCATGATATTAAAGATGAGACATAGGGAATCTCATCTTCTAAGGATAATATCAACTTTAACACAGATCTGCTATTCTTTGCAGCAATTTTTTTGCTTGATTATTCATGCGGTAGATGAGATTCAGAAGTATCCTTGCATGTTACTTTGATATTTAGAACAATTGTCCCTGTAAAGGCCTGATGGTAAATTCACCTTGAGTCATTAAAGATCATGGAAATCCTTCCCAAATTAATACCTTCAATACCACACCAATCTGCTTAAAGTGCTTCAAAATCAATCTCAATCATGAGATTAAAGTTGTGTTGTTAATTTCAAAATATAACTAGCTAGTTCATCAAGAAAGTGAGTTCCAGTTCAAAAGTTTCCACTAAGTCAATAATCAGTTAGTTGACAATGCAGCCATTATTTATAAGAGACATAAAAAGGTTTTAAACCATATAACATTGGCACTGGGCAGCTGGCTAGAAAGGCAGTTATTGTCTATACCTTTCTATGATGAATCAAAAGATCTTTCTACTTCCCAACAACTCTTGCAGTGAGACCAATTTTAATGAGGAATATACATTAAACTATGTTGTGACATTATATTTACCTCTCTCTCATAGGAACGCATGGACAATTCCAAAATCCCTGCCCTGCCTCAGCAGTTTTGTCATCATAATGCCTGTAATACATTGGATTTACACTTGAATGTTATTAAATCTGATATAGCCATAAATATCAAGATAAGTGAGTGTAAGAGGATAAATAATTCTGAACAAGATTGAGAGGTCATGGAGGAAATATTTACCTACAAGGGCAGAGTGGAGCACCCAATGTATCTTTATGCTCTGCCAATCCCTGTTCAAATATCCAAAAAGATCTTTTTATTCCCCCCTATTTTATTATTATTATTTTTTTGTATCAAATTTTGAACAGATGAGTCAACAAGATAGATTAAATAAGGAATCAGAACTAAGATAAGTTTTACACTCTTTTCAAGTAGGAGTTTTATAAGAAAGTTCAACATTCAGTTTCATATTCAGAAAACGTACAATGCTCTCAGCTAAGGCAGCGATAGTTGGAGCGCTTTAGTATAGCAATATAGTTGTTCTTCAATCTATCTTGTTGTTTATGAATAAATAAGTTCTGATGTTTCCATCCATTGTTTGCACGCAAAGCACTTAAAATTTTTTAAATCAACTTCCCCAAAATAACAACTCAATTGGAATTGAGTCCAAGGGAAGATTTTCCTCATTAGTTTAACCTTAGAAGATGACATTCAATTCCTTCCAATTACAACCTACATTCTCCAACTCATAATAACTAATGCTACAGCTTGGAACGGTCTAGGATAAAATACTAAAGGATGGGACATTTTCTAAACAATGGCTACAACAAATTTTCTTTGCTCAAAGAAATATCTTGCAATTGAAAGAATCTGACATAGCTTCCATCATTAGCCATATTCACCTACATTTAATAAGGCTTTACATCAAGCTCTAAGACTAATATATGAAACTTTTAGAGCTGCCATATTAACAGAAATGGTAAAGGATGTATCCTCTGCAATTCAGCCCCTTGAACGGCTCACTTAGGTGGGATCAAAACTGGGTAATAACTCATGTGAAGATTTTTAGAAACGGAGATGCAAACTAAAATGAGAATATGCAGTTAAATCTGTAAAGAGAGGAATTTAAAGAGTACCTTGATTACAACAGAAGTCACTCCCTTATCCATACAGAAATATGTTCCTGACTTACGTGCATACTGTTCTGAGAATTTCCTCATTATTTCAACAGATTTCTCTGATGGTTCCACTGAAATAGAGAGCCAAAGAACAAAAAATAAAAAATCATAAAAAAAAGAGAAACTTTAAGTCACTTAATCACATAACATCGAAACCCCATTAATTATATTAAATAGAAAACCAGAAATACAGCTTCAATTCACTAAAAAAAAAAATCAAATTCAAGCTTTATAAAAAAGGAAGAAACTTTGACTCACATAGTCAGCTAACATTCAAACCCCACCCCCCACCCCCACCCCCCCAAAAAAAACCCAAAAACGCAACTCAAATACAGCAAATTCAACCTAAAAATGATGATCCAAATCTTGTTTTCATTAAAACAAGCAAAGTTATTACCTTTAGCTCTAATTACAAAGCGGTGACGGGAAGTTTTCGGAGGACAAAGAAGAGATGAAATGCCTCCAAAGTTACAGGAAGTTGCTTGAAGAGTCATGGCTTTACTTGGCTAACTTCAAAAGAAATTAAACTACCTCTCTTTTTTTAAGTAAGCTGTTTATCTATGTTTTTGTTGTTTCTTTTACAGTTTCAGATATTTTCATTGCTCTTTCGATTGAGTCATCGGATTATTTGATTTGGGTTTTTGGTTTTATTTATTGGTTTCCTTTTTTAATTTTTTTTAAGGGCTTTCCACCACTCGTTGTGAAAATATCAACCAACAAGGTACACAAACCACTCAGTTTCACTTAGCCTGTTTCATTTTCCAGGATTTTTGGGCCTTGTTGTGCTATCCTTTGGTTTGGTTCACTCCTTGGATCGGATCAATGTCCATAGCCATTTTTCTTATCTCGTATTCGTAGTTGCTTAATTTAGAAAAACTATCTGTGATCAAATCTTACAAGATTAAGAAAGTTTGATATCTGTGTTAGCAATGTGGCATTTGTGGGAATGCAGTGAATGAAAATTTAAGTAAATCTAATTTGTTACCTGGAAACAAATAAAGAATTACACTTAACCTCACATGTACTACAAGCTTTTATTTCAAGTGGAAACATAATGAAAATGCTGCTTCTCTGACCATATAACATCATTTCTAATATTTGTAGGCAATTTTGTTTGGGGATGACAAACATATCCGAATTTATCGGTTTCAATTTGACTTTATTTTATGGGATTTTTTTTTAAATCGAATTTTAAATATTATATTAAATTAAAATTATTAAATTAACATAGGATGGGGTTGCCATCGCTAATTTTGTTTACTTCATTTCATTTTTAAGTTGTTGGACCTTCTGGCTCAACTCCACTTTACAATTGTGATAAAGGACTGTTTGGCATCAATAGTTGATGGATGCATGCTAAGAAGGGAAGAATTTTTTATATAAAAAAGATGGTAGATATTGGAATTTGATCACTTGTAAAAAATGATTAGACAGAATCAATTAAATTAAATTTTGAGATTATAATTTAATCATTGAGATACTGCTAAAACTTTGGTCTTTTACATAGATTTGATCTAATTAGCTTCCTAGGTTTGCTGCCCTCCATACCAGAATGTTGAACATCAAAATCCAAGTAGTTCAAAAAGGAACAGACTGTGAACTCCTGAAGAGGGCTGGATTCTAAGGGATAATCTCTGGCATTGAAACACCATTCTCATCATGCTGAATTATGCCAGAATGATTCAGAGGCCTGCACCTCCCTCCCATTAGATTCCTCTTCTTGCAAAGTTCTTGTTTCTCAGATTTTCCTCCCATCAGCACTCTTGTTTTCTTCATCGACCAGGCAGCAGTCTTAACTCTCCGGCGGCTGGTCGGGGGTTTTGATTGAAACTGAGGCAAGTCATTGAATATCATTTTTAAAAATTGCAGTTTTGAGATACAAGGATAAATTATAAATATTAAAATTTAAACTATAAATTTATTGAATATTATTTTTAAAAACAATTATATAAATTATTTAAATTATATTTAGATTCTTCAATTATTCAAAAATATCATGTGTAATTAATAGACGATGATGATATACAGAGAACAAGATGTAGCAATATCTAAAAGTGAGGTTAAATGACAAACTAATCTAGTTAGTAGCAAGACAGGAACACAGACACTATAAAATAAAACAATAATCATACTTTACACTTTCATTTGGATTGCAGGCAAAAATATGGTTATCATAAGTTGAAAATGATATGAACATTTATATTGCAAGATATAATTTATATTGCAAGATAGAATTTAGTACACAACTGACGTAAGATTTATAACTCTTTTCTAAAATCACGACATCCTCTCTTATTAAACGAGAATTCTTGTAACACATTGCTAGTATCCTATAGCCGGCTTTGATACTAAATATCACAGTCCACACCTAACTGATATTATCTACTTTGATTAATTGAAACCTATGATTTTATCTCACAAAAAACACCTTACAAATTGAAGATGATATAAACACTTATATCTCAAAAACAACTCTAGAACATAGTTAATATGGGATTCATTACTGTTACACATGACCTCTGCAGCTGGTGTCTCATGAGAAATAATGATTAACCACCAGATTAGAAAAGCTTTGGGGATCTGTAAGTTTTTGTACATTTACTTGATATATGATGTTTCGCAAATTAGGGCAGGAGTTGCTTGCAATATCTATTGGCTGAGAACCTTGAGCAATGATCATAATCAAACAACATTTGAAGTTGTGCCAATGATTAAGAATAACTAAGATGTTGAACGAGGAAAACTTTTATTAAAACAATTACATATTAGTACAATCTTAGACTTGATCTTTCAAATATGCTACACAGGGCAGAAGGTAGACTTGTTAACTGAACAAGAATAACTGAATAACAGTATCAACCATGTTCATTGTTGGCTTCAAGGACAATGGGACATAAACAAGATCCCTGCTGTTGTACATGCAGAGCATCAAGCGAGTAATCAACACGGCATTTAAAGTGACTAGTTTGAAAGCAGTGAGAACACACCGACCTATTTGAAGATTTAAGCTCGCAATCTTGTTCCTCGATGAAAACGAGTGGAGAATGCAGAGAGCAGTATCAAGACAACTTGACCTAGACAAGCATCCTTATGTCCAAGTTGGAAGAATGATGAATAATCTGCATGTTCATGGTACTGATAGAACCACCTGCTAAAAGTTATTGCATAACAAGATATCAATAACAGGTTGATTGTTAATCATCTGAGTTGAAGACCTTCTCCTACATGTTCAGTAGGTGTTCAAAATGAAGTCTGCATAATGAAAAATTAACTAATAAACAATAACAGCAATACTTTTTTAACCTTCAAAAATTCAAGCAAATCAGGTTGTCTCTTCCTCTGGCTGAAGTTGCAACCCACATTCAAATCTGATTGCTGCAATAAGCTCAGTGGACACAGCAGGCCAATTCTGAACTGATGTATCATTTACATTCCTCTTATCACCATGGACTAGTTCATCACTGGCACCCCAACCTCTATACAGTATGACTTTGCTAGGTTCCTGAGAAACTAGAACTGCACCTGTTGCTTCCTGTGAATTTGATAAAGACAGTTTCTCTCGTTATAGATATTGCTTAGTTTCTGACAAGGGGTAAAAAGAACTTAGAATCTAAGAGTGCAGACCTGCAGCTTTAGCACCACCTCCTGCACAGAAGTCCCTTTAGCCCTCCCTTTCACATTCACTATAGCAAGAGGATGTTTCTGAAAGTGTGCCTTGATTGCTTTTGCCACACCAGTCACAATGTTGCTCCTCCCTAAATATAGAGCAAGCACCACTAAAATAAGTTCCCTTGATCACCATGAACAAGTGAGAGAAAGAGAGGGGATGGTAAGCATTTGCAGCCATGAGTTTGTTGACACACTATAGTGCAATATCTTTTGTACAGCAGAAACATCATAATTTCCTTAGCAAAAGGCATTCATGATCAGATAGAACTTTGAATGGCACTTCAATATGCATATAGTATAGTTGAAAATGCAGTAAGTTATGCAGATAAAAGTGAGCACCTTTAAAAGAAAACAAAACCCTAAAGCTAAAACTAAACACATGGAGCTCTAATGGCTGCAACTACTTGCCACTAAGTTCAAGCAATAAAAGTTCACAACATAATCAACTTCAGTTGATGAGGGAAATTGAAACAATAAAAGTCAGAGGTAATCACCAACTGCGAGCACAGGACGTTTCTTCATCTTGAGAGCTTGCTTTCGTAAAAGAAGTCTGTCTTTGTTAGAAAGAAACTTCGCTGTTGAGGCCATCTTATTCGACACATTTTCAACCGCTGATGAAGTTGAAACATACAAATTATTGTTGACTGATTCAAGCATTGACTCCATTGGCCCATTATTGGAAACAAGTAGCTCAGCATTAGCAGTACCAGAACAGCCAATTTCTTCCTCCTTAAAACAATATATGCCATAACAGGTGAGAAATATCAGGAATTTAAGAATATTGACATATAAGGAACAGCATGTACCATAATGTTATCAGGGTATGATGTGGAGTTAACCATTTCAACTTGAGCATGCAAAGCCCTCAGTTCAGTCTTATGTTTTCTTCTGTTCACAGATTCTGCCAAAGTCCCAGATTCTGCTTTATGAGTCCCAATCCCATCATGTATTGAAGATGGTTCCACAAGCTCTTGTTCAGAGGGCTGGCGAATACTTATTGCGGCAACCATTCTATCATTTTTCATCAAAGTAGACTCAGATCCATCTTTGTCTCTAGCCTTCCGTAATATCATCAAATGCAATTTCAGATGTTATATAAACTAAATACGTTTAAATTAAAAAACATAGTGGCAACACTTCCAAATGACATTAGTGCCCGGTATTCACTGCTAGGCTAAGCAAGGTGTTCATAAGCTACTGTATAGTTTAAAAACAAGGGAGTGACATAAACCTTGAAAAGCAAATTTAAAACAAAGCCTAAGTCCTTTGGATTTTAACACATTTTCGAGTTAAAGTACCTACCTCTGCATGCCCTCCTGGAGATGCAGGAAATTCAATATCTGATCTGGCACATTCGACTGGCTGTATAGTTTCCATTTCCTCTTCCACCTTCATTGTGACAAAAACATGTCAATTACTTAGAAAACATAAATCCACTAATAAATAGGGAGCATGAGTAGCTCACCAATGGCAATTTTGATTGCTCAGCAGTTTGTATGCTACTTGCCTCCTTGTCTACAACCTGTGTCAAAGCAGTGTTATACAGTTCATATAAACTGATTGGATACTGTTAGGATATTTGTAGAAAAGTGAAAAACTGGACCAATGAAAAACATAAAGCGACTAGCTTACTAATTGGTGTTTCAATTCATTTATGCTTCTGGTAAGCTTCAAAATATGTAGTTTCAAAGACTGCAAAATCAACGTAGAAAAAGAATAAGAAACCAAAGCATGCAGGGAAATATTGAAAGGGCTGTATAAAGTCAAGCAAATCAAAACTTTGTGCCAGAGTTATAATTACAATCTGTTGAAGGTGCTTCCTTTCTTTCCTTTTCCTCCAGAAGTCTTTTTTTTCCTGAGGCTGCAAACTATAGAAAAAGTGTAGGATGCATACATAACAAGATAACTCAACGTTACCTTACGACGCTGTTCCTCTAGAGAGCGCTTCATTGCCTCTCTTTTAGTAAGAAGTGTCTGAGGTCTCAGACAAGTAGGTCGCTTATAGTTCTTTCCACGATAAACGATGATTGCATAACCCTTGCTTATTCTCTCCACAGCCACTAATATTCCACCACTTTCTGCCTCTAATATTTGTGCCACTTGATGAACCTCTTCGACATTTGTCTCCTTAGAAATTATCTTCACAAGTTCCCTGTACTTCCAATGAAGATGCATATTCTCAACTGTTCCATCAAATACTCCCCGTCTACCTATGCACAAATGAGGAAAAAATAAAAAAGCGCAAATCAGTATGGGCTTCTGCATGAGTTAGATAGAGTAATAGATGGGTATTATTTGTAAGTGTCCCTTCAAATGGCCTCCAGGACAAATAATTGGATCCACTATTTCAAGATCAAAGGCTTGCGCTATAACGTCTGACTCACCCAATAGGAGGAAAGGCTTCATTCTCAAGCCAACCTTCCTAAGCATATATCTTTCTTCTTGAGTTATACCCTCTTTATCAATTTCAGATTGTTGAGGGATCTCCACCTGTTCCAGCTCCGCTAGAAGTTTCTCTGCCTTTGCTTTCTTCTCTAATGCCTGTAGTGTAAGAAATGTCACACATATTAAATAAGATTTCACCAAGAAATAAGCCAAGGGCAGCATCTTAGCAAAATAGTACCATAGATAACTTTGAGCTAGTCTTTCTAATAGCTGCTTCAGCAGACTTCATGTCCTTTCGGTCACCAAAGATATTGCTTCTGTGATCCTTGGCACTATTAATTTCACTTTCAGAGCCACTTTTAGTACACTCACTGTCGACCCTCTGCACAGTTTTCCATGATTTGCTACATTTTGCACTCTGTTTCTCCACATGAATTACTTGCTTTCTCCGCTCTTCTATTGCAGAAGAAATAACAGAAGGCAGGAAATCTTTTCCTCTATATAAGACAATGAAGTCCTTATCTCGTGCAAGCAAAGTTCCTCCGGTCAGCCACTGAAACAAAGTACTTTTGATTAATATATGGCCATGAAGATAGATAATGCACTATAAATATTTCAACAATTAACAACAGCAAATAGGTTCAAAATATAATTTTTTTTTTTATACATCTTTTAGGTTAAATGTACTATCCATAATGGGCTTAAGCAGACCAATGGGCAACCTCCATGATGTAGCCAAACAGGGACTAACAGTTAAGGTTTTGCTGAAGATAAAACTCAGCATTTAATCTGATGTAATGTTTAGTTGAAATTTACATACGGTACATTGAAACCAACACTTCAAACAATGGAGGTCTAAGGATTTAGTCATATAGAGAGGCATGAAAAATTTTTAAGAAGTTTTCAACCAGAAGAATATAGTAATCAAAGTCAAACCACTAATTGGCATATAGTAAAGTGGTCAATCTAAAACAGCTTGGACATCACCAGAAAGAAGAATAACCTTGAAATATTTATCTTTATAGGAGTTTGACAAGCTTCCAGGCTTTCATTCGTATTGCTAGTCATGAGAACATAAGCCCTAGCCACATTTTCAGCTTAAATATTGACAAAATGATCCAAATCTGATTTGGACTCTCCATCAAACCAGTAGTGGAATGATATTTTGAAGAAGACAAAATATGAATATACAAAGGCAACATCACAAGTGCTTGAACTTCAATGAACATAAAGAGAATTTAAAAATGTTTTCTATCACTAGGGATGAACAATAATATATGTTTAATTACTCTTATACGTATCCCTTGCCATATATGAATTCAAAATTCAAGCATCCAAATGGAATAATGCATCTCAAGGGTGCTCCAAAACACCCACAATTCTCCACATGCAAACCCCCCACCACCACCCCCACCACCCCCCAAATAAAAAAAAGAAAGGTCAAAAGAGTATCACTAACCTTCAACTCTTCTGCCATCAATTCACTATTAGTGTTCTGCACTCCTCTCTTAACAGCAATTTTGGCAATCTCGCATTTTTCCCAGAGCTTGACAACGGATGCAGCCAATCCCTGAAGTTTTCTATTTCTTCCTGACATGAATCGACATAAAATTAAAATGGATGTACATCAAATTACCATAGGTATGAATTAGAAGTCAGGCTTACCTAATGCAAAATGACAAGGTAAGGGCCGGCCAAGTCTTCTTAAAGTGGTCATTTCATCATTTGTCAGGATTGGCTTCACACCATAAGGAAGAAGGCGGAAGGGTCTCCTGTATCCGGGAATAATTGCAGGTAGGAGATCACCATCCACTGGAAGAGGCTCATAACCCCACCAGTCAGTAAACCTTGGACCCAGTCCATCTAACAAGCGGTCAGCTTCTTCAACAAGTTCTGCCTCACCTGGCAGCTGAAATCTTACTCTATTTGGAGAACCAACGCCTTGAATTAACATTGGTTTAGTCATTTTGTTGGGTGCATTTGGTGTTGAAATTTTTACACCATTGAATTCAGGTGAGCAACTTTCAGTTTTATGGCGTTCCTCATTATCCATGTTTGTATGTGGTGAAGCATTGGAAGAAGTGTCATGTGTTTCGATTTTATCAGCCAAGAAATAAGGATACTTGTAATTGGCCCCTCTATACAATATTATTTTACTTCCAGATCTCCAAACAACCAACCCTCCAGTTTTTCTCTGAGAATATCAATACAAAAACCCAACATTAGACTTCTATTATAGAATACTAAGGAATAATTACAAACTAAGGTTAATTTCCTGATGAGTTGATACTGTTATATGAGGAGTTTGTGGATCAATTAACCCATTTTTAACCTCCTATATGTGTCCTATAATATCTTCATGACATCGTTAACATGGTCTGGACAGGAAGTTAAACAGTAACATGATGTCATAGCTTTTGCATTGAGAGATTATCGAAACATAATCAATGATGGTAAAGTTTTTAACCTACCGCACTCATTACTTTTCTCTTTCAACCACTTCCCACCTCAATCATCCCAATATCTTCATCTGCCATACTTATATTAGTTAATCACAACTTCCATACACACTGTATGTTAACAAAAGAAACCAAGCAAATCATCCAACATCTAGGGGGAACACTTGAACCTTTAGACTTTGAAACTTTCAACTTGAAAGAATCCTGTTCGAATATTCAGAGATGGGATTTAAAGGATGGTAAAGGATTGCCTCCCATTTGGTAATGTAGGTCCAATCATATTTGAATTCATTCACATAACATAAAGACCTCAATGCAATCAAAACAACAACTTCAAAAGCAAAGAAAACAACCAAATTAATGGACGAAAACCAAGAAAAAAAAAGGTTAACAAACCTCCAAAACCTCATGAGTCCTCTTCATATTCATTTTACAAATATCCTCACAAACAATCCTAACCACCTCACTCCTTCTCCACCTTTCATGAATCCCATTCACAATTCCCTCTGTAATCCCCGCTTTCCCAACCTTCAACTTCCTTTTCTCACCAATTCCAACCGTCCTCAACCGTCTTAGCTCCTCCGCCGACAGCTTCAGCTCCGCCAAACTAGGAACCACTGTCTCCTCCTTCACCCTTCCCACTTTCTTCCTCTCCCTCTTCATGTCCCTGAACCGCACCATCAAGCTCCCCGGACCCGAACCAGGGTCCGGAACTGGGTTCTCCGGCGTAGTCCAGCTTGTATCAATGGTATGTCCAACCCGGTACTTGGGTAACTTCTCTGGTAAAGGGACAAAGATTTCTCCAGGGGAATCGCACCTGGACCCGGACCCAGGTTTGGATTCAGGTTCCGGGTTTTGGGTTTCAGAGAATCCAAGTGATCGGAGCTTGTCAGCAATACGTTGGATGGCTGATTGAGGAAGGGTTTGATTTTCGGAACGGGTTATGGAGCTCCGGATAAGGAAAATATCTTTGCGGGGTTTTTGGGTGGTTTTAGGGTATTGGGGTGTGAGTAAAGGAGGTGGAATCAGGGGTCTGGATGGGATAGAAAAAGAACGGTGATGGTGGCAAAGAGGATGTAACATTTTTTCATGGGTGAGAGGAAAAACACAGAGGAAAAACAGAGAGGAAAGGCAAAACCTCACAATTTTAAATTAGAAGTCCAAAAGTAAGGCAAAAGGCCCAACTCAAAGACGATATTTCCAACTTCATCCAAGAACAAATTGGGCTTTGTTTAAACATTAGAAACGGGTTCGTTTTCCAGCGTCAGATCAAATGACAAGGAAGTTTCCAAGAATTGACATTTTTTTGAATCAAAAACCAAATAGAAAAGTCAAAGTACAAGAAATCAGACATCAAGCAACCCACAACTAACGGCTGTTTGACTCGAACATTGTTTTAGACTCTTATTTTCCCAGGAAAAGAAAACCCACATCAAAGATCTTAAAATTCTTGAAAAAGAAAAAAAAAGGCAGAAAAACAATCTCAAATTCAAAGTATAAAAAAATTAGAGATGGGATTCTTCACCTACGCCGTTACCGGCGTTGGGTTCATCCTGATCGGCTTCTGGGAATCTATCAGTTCCTTAAACCCGACCCGAAACCTGAATCCAACTCCATCTTCGTCACTTTCAACCCAGATCAAATCTACCTCCATTTCAAAAACTAAAGAAAACCCATTTTCCTCTTCATCATCCTTCATCTTGGTATCAATCTTGTCCCTTTCGACCTTCTTGAATTCCGTGGTTTCAATCTTTGATGCTTTCAATTCAAAGGATCGGGTGGGGTCGATGCTCCAATTACAAGTACTCTCACTTGCTCTGCTTTTCTTGCTTTACTCTGCTTTAGGTCTTTTAAACAGTAAGAAAAGTTCATATTTTTGGCCTGATTCCGTTCTTGAATTAGTTCTGCTTTTCGCTTTTGTTGAAGAGTTTTTCTTATATTACTTGCAAAGGAAGGATACAAGTGGGATTGAGAATAGATATTTTAGTCTTTTATGTGTTCCCATAGCAATTTGTGTGGTTTCTACAATGCTAGAGTTGAGGTCAAAAAGGTCGGCTTCCTCGAAATTGGTGCGAGGCATTGGGTTGATTTTACAAGGAACATGGTTTGTGCAAATGGGATTTTCATTTTACACTAATTTGATGGTTCATGGATGTAGTTTACATGAAAATAGCAGAGGGAATTATACTATTAAGTGCAAAGGTCACCCTGAGTATCATAGAGGGAGAGCTATCGCGACGTTGCAATTTAATTGCCATCTTGCTTTGCTTGTGGTTTTGGTTGTCGGGATGCTGTCAGTCATGGGGAAAAGAAATGGAGTTGGTGCTTCAGGGGATGGTTTACCATATAGACCATTAGGGGCAGAAATGCAGCAGATGGATAATAATGTGGGGAATTTCACTTTGGATTCTGATGATGATCTCGATGATGGGATTAAAGAAGAAGATGGTTTGGGGAAAGAAGATGCAGCTATTGTGGAATTGGGTGTCAATGGTCATGGTTCACATGCGTGAGGTAAAATGTTTAGTGGTTCTTTTTGGTTGCTGGCTGAAAGCATTATAGTTTATTCTTTTGTGATGTTATTAGTGAGGAAGTGTATGATTGACTTTGCTTAAACAAATTGAGATCAGTTTGTGTGTTGCAATTTTGTTCAAGGAGATGTGAGTTCTTGTTCTATCTGATTCTTATTATTTATTGCAGTTTTCTAGTTTAAAACTATCGTTGACTGGTTGCCTGTATCAAAGTGTTTAACATAATTGTAAATTTGTAACTCCTTTTGCTTAAAATATGAGGAGGATAGTTGAACATTTATTAATAACCAGTCACTTGAATATGAGTAACGATTATATGCAAATTTGAAAAGTAAAAATTTTTCTGAATTTGAACATAGATTTATTTTGCATGATTTGATGCATATGTATTACCTTCATTGAAATTGAGAGGTTTCTTATATCAAATTGTTAGGGTAATTACTGGAAAATAGACAAAAGATCAAGATGTGTAGTGAAGAATCAGTTTTGCTTTTTTGTTTTTAAGAATATTTTAGAAGTCCAAAATTGTATTTAACATGTGAGAACAGATGTAAAAAATAATCACATTTTTGCATTTGCCAACTTTCATCCTGAAAATCATATGAAAATCCACTGCTGTGCCATGATTTGGTAACTCTTGTTTCTTTCAGTAATAGAGTACCTGGGATGACACTGCTGTTGTTCCAGGCCATATAATAAGGTGAAAGGCATCCCTTATCTGTTGAGAACAATCAGCACTTTGCTTAAGCAAGCAATATTAAAGTTACAGCCCTTTGTGAACCTGAACGTTTTCCTGCCCTTTGTATCATTATTTGACCACATTTTGGTTTTCTTCAGTCAACATAACTACAATTTCTTCCATTATGACATCCTAAAATTTTCCAGGAAACTGTTGCAGGAGCTTGGCTTTTCATGATAACATGAAGGATTTTACATAAATAATAGGATAGTAAAATTATCATCTTCATTTAGCTGGCTCACTGGCTTTGAGCCTGTTATCTCTGTTGAACTTTGATTCTACATGTTTGGCACCTGCATATGTTTAAATTCTTAAATGTTACGTATCTAGATACAAATTACAAGGGTATGCTGATCACTGCAAGTCCAGTGAGATATCTGATCTTGGTGAAATGATCAAGAGCTCATAATTACCTGTAGGTTGTCAAAATGTGCACCCCTTGGCTGTGGTTAGCGTCCAAGGGTGTGTGACTGGCAATCCTATACTTAGGATGCATATAGCAACAGTTCTATATTTGAATTATTTGTTGTGAGCCTTCATTAAGTGGAAGAATAGAGTTCAAGACGGCAGGACCTCTTATTCTACTGGCCTTTGAATGCTTAATCTCAATGCCAAGCTGTTTCCAACTATAAAGGCTATAAGAGTTAAAGACCTCATAGATGCCTCATCGGCTTATTAAGATCTCTTGGGCTAGTAAAATGAGATGTTAAGATCTGTAATGATGCTCCAATAGTTTTCAGAAGTTTTACTTTATAACCTGAACTGTTTTGACCTGATCTTGCATCTTGGATGTGTATTTTTTCCAACTTCCAAGCAAGGTTTCCCCATGCTTCTTAATATCATGATTCTCTTTACGTCGCATTCTTACTGCCATGCATATTTGTAGGCTACAACAGGCATCTTTATGTTGGTCTGTTTTTGCTAAGATGTTGAACTTGTACAGTCTCTCTCTCTCGACCCACATGTATGCCGATGTTTATGCCAAAAAGGGTTGCAGCTGGTTTTCATAAAACATGCAATTATAGTATGTGCAATGTAAAATTCTTTTGAGAAGGAAAAAATCCAGTGGGACTAATCTTTATGCCAAATATCAATACTGTAAATCTCTGAATGCATAGTTAACTGGTTTTCGTCAAGCCTGCGTGTAAACATGTTTCTTTTCTTCTCTTTTTTTTTTGGTCTGATCCAAAATTTTGATGGAGTTGGAATGGTTATTGAAGTGATTGCTTGTAATGTTGATGATTCATTGACAACTTTAGCTTGCACCATTGTTTTTCCAGGTTGTGAATTCACTGAATTGTATGGATTGGAACCTCATCAACGACCTCATATCTACTTTTTCTAACCTGATATTTTTCTTGAGATCCTGCTAAATGTTTTTCGCGATAGTCCATATGATTGTTTTTATTTAAAGTTGTTAGAATTTAAATTTTGCTCAAAAAAATTAAAAATTCAGCATTCTAGCGATAAATCACACCAAATTATATTCATATTTATTCACACCGGTAAATCAAACAATCGTACAACGAATTTGAATTCACTATAGGTTATTAATCTTAGATTGGAAAACCTACTATAAAATGTCACGACAATTTCAAAGGAAAAGATAAATGGCAAAAACAAATGATCCAAGAAAAAAAAAACAGAATTTGTTCTTCTGTTTTCTTATTTTCCTTAAGGAAGTTTAAATACTTCATTAGAAAAAATATTTGGTTACTTATTATTTATATTTTTTGTTACTATTATTTGTTTTTTACTTCATATACATTAGTATTAGCAATATCAAGGTTTTTTTTTAATGAATAAACAAAAAATATAAACATTATTTGATTATAGATACTGGAATGCAAAAAAAAATTTATTTTTTTAAAATTTTGTAAAAATAGCAAATTAAAATTCAAGATGAACTAGAAAGTTTCCAAAATTTTCTTGTTATAGCAAACTTGTAATTAGTATTCTTATGCATTCTTTAGGAAGAAAATGAAATGGATTTTCATGGCATCATAATTACATTTTATGAGTAAAATTTTAATAATTCTGTCATAAAACGACATCACAATTCAATGAAAATCTACGAAAGGTGCATCAATAAAATCCGTTCTAACCCCACAACTCCAATACTTTTTTTCTTGTTCAAATTGCTGAAATCAAAGATATCCAATGCCTTTGCTCGTCTCTCAAAAACTCCATGGATAGCAGACAATGCCGGACGTCCACTAGCTTTGCTATCGAAACCCATGTTAACAAACCACTCTCATAAATTCCCTTAAGAACAACAGTTTCCATAAGCAAAAACCAATAATTTATTAAGCATCCATTAAAACAGAAAGGGAGATTGTCATCTATAGAACCAGTTGGTGCCTCCATGAATTAATCACCATCTCGCAAGCATATGATAGGGTAGTCTTACATGCAGCTAGGAAATATAATACAGCACCACTCTGTACACTTACGAGCATTAGGTTCAATCACAAGTGCATATAACGGTTTTAAAATTACAATAATGTGCATGAATTATTTAATTCCATTTATTAAAAAGTTATTATGTGAAACTATATTTTTGTAAAAAAAAAATCCTTTAAATCACAATCATGCATGCATGATACAGTGGATTTGAATATGTGTAGTAAATGTCTTTTGAATTAAAGACTCAATTTTAATACATTGATGTCAAAACGTAGCCTGATTCATGCATGCAGATTAGAGTTTTGTACAAACCATAAATATATTTGGGTTCTTCCTACTTTTTTTTTTTTTTTTTGGTTTGTAGAGGCATGCTGCCGAAGATGGGTGGTCCAATATTCTCAATTAAACTTTATAAAATTTTTGTTAAGAGTACTTTTTACTTTTGAACCGACTCGACATATATAATGTTACGTCAATTTGATTACGTTTTTATTCTATCTTATAAACTCTTCACTTTTCGCTTATAAATAAAATCATCCAATATTATCAATTAAATCTCGTTCTATTCTTATATCTTTATTTTCTTTTCCTTTCGACCTGTCTAATCCTGTTTTTTTACTTGAGTGTCTGAGTGTAAACATAAAAAATATTTTCTGCCATTGTTCTAATCTTAATTGTTCTCTTTTTTTTCTTGTGATTTCAGGATTTAAACTTTCAACTCAGAGTTTGGCACCAACATGTTTTTAAATTGCTCATTAAACTTCATAAAGGCAGCGCCGAATTTGACACCAATGGATTAATGAGCAATTAAACTTCATAAAGTTTTTTAATGAGCTATTATATCCATTTATAAAAACGTGAGGAGTGTACAAATTTTAATATAATAATAAATTTATATTTATTTTAAAAAATGTGTAAATATGATATGATATATATATAAAGATTTAAATCTAAATTTTAAAAACGTTTTTTATGAGATAAAATTATAAGATTTTCGAATTAAAATGAATAATATTTTAAATACAAGTCTTCACAAATGATATAAGGACCCCTAGATGTGGTGTCCCTGATATAATCCGGAACCGAACGTCTAATGGCACTATGGGAACTGTACATAGCCATAATTATGGCATATTTCACTTGGTTGCTGGCTATTCCTTTTTCCCAGGGTATCCCAAATGGACTAGATACCAACTCACCCATAATTTCCTACCTGGTGTCCAGTTGTTTGGTGTTCAAGAACTAAGTCCCATGATTGCTCGGGCATTCCAGAAATGGGCAGCTGTTTCTCCATTCAGGTTCCAGCAGGTAGCACAAGGCAGCAGAGACGATATCAGTATCGGGTTTTACCGATATGATCATGGGGATGGTTATCCTTTTGATGGCCCTCTTGGAAACGTAATAGCTCATGCTTTTGCACTAGAAGATGGGAGGTTTCACTATGATGCGGATGAGAATTGGAGCTTTAATCCTGCAGCTAACCAAATGGACCTGGAATCAGTAGCTGTGCATGAAATAGGACATAATCTCGGCCTTGATCATAGTTGGGATCAAAATGCCGTCATGTATCCAACAATTCAACTTGGAACTACTAAAACGAACCTTGGCCAAGAAGATATTAATGGTTTACGGGCTTTATACAGCTACTAGCAAGACTTTGCTTCATTGAAACCTATGCAAGTTTCATAATATCATAAGCATATTAAATAAGTGATTTAGAACAGTTAAAAGACTAGAATAAGAGAGTGATATGTAAGCAAATATGGAGGCTTTAAGTTAGTTTCCATGCAAGGTATGCATAATTTCTGAAATAAAATTTGTGTCCTATATATTCTTCTAAGACAATTCATATATCTATATCTTTTTTTTTTCCGGTATCAAACACATACCAAATTAAAAAATCATCATTTCTCAATTTGTATGGACACGTCAAACACAAAATCAGTCATATGAGGCTGAGTAATTTGATTTCATAAAGTATAAGATCGATGGCTCAAACAAGTCTTTGGAATAAATATTCTTCGTAAAGAGAAAAGACAGTCCGAAGTGTAGAATATCCATGTCATATGAGGCAAAACAAAACCAAATTAAATGTCATTAATATTTACATCAACAGAAATCATTGCAAGAAAACTGTATCAAACTGATCAAAATCGAAAGAGCTTATTTACAGTTGCCATTCTCCAATTCACTCCTACTTTTATAGCATTTGCACAGAATTGTATACAACAGTAAGCTCAATGCACTTGCTATGGCTAAAAGCCAGTAGTATTTGTCAAGTCCATCTTCCCTCATGTCATCAGAGAACCAGCTTTGTCTTCCTCCTGAACTTGTCAAGGCTTCAATAACTGAAATCATCAAGGCACTCGTGAAACTTCCCACCCCGAAAACACTAGTATATAGCGCGAACCCCATTGCTCTCATCCTGACAGGAACTTCATTGTAGAAGAACTCTTGCATCCCAACAACAGTGAAAATGTCTGAAATGCCTAGAAGAACATACTGAGGAAGCAACCAAAAGATGCTTAGGGGCACTGTTTCGGATTCTAGGGCACCTATGTTCCTGCTGATCTCAAGCCTCTTCATTTCAACAACTGCAGCTATGATCATAGCAATGATGGAAAGAAACATACCAACTCCCATCCTCTGCATTACGGTAATACCTTTTTTATTACGAGTAACCATCTGGGTGATTGGGATCAAAACTTTATCATATAAAGGCATCAAGAGGATTATAGACAATGTAATAGCACTTTGTAGTGTTGCTGGTGGGATCTTGAAGTTCCTGCCAATGTTCCTCTTCATTGTCATGCCTTGTTTAGTAAAAAATGTAGCAGGCTGTTGGAAAATTACTGCAAACATTAGAAGCATTGCCCACATTGGCAAAAGCCTGATTACTATTTTTGCATTTTCAAGCAGGTAAGTATCATTTTTCAGATTCCCATGCGAGCCCTCATTGCTGCTCAGCTTGCGATCACAAAGAGGTTTCTCTTGAAGCCTATAAACAAGTAAGAATTACCATCAGAATTCATGCACATTTCAATTTTAAGCATCCTCAAAATCCAGTAAGAAAACTTACTCCAGCTCAACCACATCAGATTTATCATTTGGCAAGGTGATTCTTCCATTGATTAATTTTGATGCTGTCACTTTGATGACTTCTAGTATGTTCGGAAAGGGCTTACTATCGATGTTTCTATCTGGTTTATGTGCATAAATCTGGTTACCACATGCGAAAAATGCAATTGACATAACCATTGCAAACATGGGGATGGCAAATCCTAGAACCCAACCAAAGGTATCTTGGATGTAGGACATAAGTATGACACCTAGGAGGCTGCCACTACAAACACCAAAATACCACCATTGGAAAAATAAACTCTTTTTCTTAGAGCTTTTGTCATCTTTGCTACAAGGCAATTCCTCATCATGGTCCAGTTGGTCAGCTCCAAAGGCTTGCAAAGATGGGTTATATGCACCTTGGCCTAATGAAATCAAACAGAGGGACCAAAACAGGAATGCAGAGGAGCTTGTGTTGCTTGGAGGAGTCCATGTCCATAGCAAAGCTGTTGATGCTACTGCTCCAAGGCCCTTAAATTATAAAAAATAATAAAAATTAAAAAAAAAAAATCAGAATACTCAAATTTACAAGGAACCGATGTGATTTATCTGACAGAATTAGTGGTGATGACTCAGGGTACAACATCTTTTGTGCTTAGTGGTGATCCCTTTGCCAAACATGCAAATATGATTCTGAAAATACACTATCCAAGGTTCTTGAAAATGCATTTTTCATGACATGCAAAACCTCAAATGAGAACAAGGAAGAGTGACTCACCAAAACATAGAGGAAAGATGAGGTCAAAATGGTTGAATACCTATCCCAAAATGAGTCAGCGAGGGGTGCCACCAGCAGTGGCAACATTGAAGTGAATCCACACCAACTGTTAACTGTCTTGGCTGCAGAAGAATTGCTCATCTTCACAACATCTGTTAGATATGTAACCAAATTGGATGCCACCCCCTTGAACGCAAACCTCTCCATGCCGGCAATCACTATCAAATAAAACAAAGAAATGCAAATCTTAATTTACTTAAATTTTGGTCATTCAAAAACAAAAAATGAAATTGTCATTGAGGGACTGTTGATTTAGAATGGAAGTTTCAAAATTTTGCTGATAATTGGGTACCCTAAAGCCCTGAGAAGAAACAAGTTTTTTCATACAGAAATCAATGGTAGCTAGCTCAAGTTGACAGAAAGCATAAAAAAAAAAAGATGATAGAATAGTTACCAATAAGAAGAATACATGACCTGCTAAGTCCTTGAGCTCTTCCTCCTCCAGCCATGTTAATGAGAAAACAATCTGCTGAGTGAAATGAGAATGGTTATGAGATTATAAGAGCAAAAGAAGTGACCAAAACAGACCCAATAGGCTGCTGTATCTAGTCAGAGGTCAGGGACTGCTAACTTGAGTCAGATACTGCTGGTTTCACTCTAAATAATTTTCAGTCTTTTCTACAGGACACTAATTCTTCTTCATTAATTGCAGTCTTGTAGTTGTAGGCTCCTCTTTTCCTTAAAGAAAGCTAGAAAAGACATTTATTTTTGTTGAGTAATGGCACACTAACACAGTAGATAGTCACTAAAAGCAATCTCCCCCAACAGGATTGCTTGTGTTAATAAACAACAATCTGAAAACTGTTTAAAAAAAACCATTTCTTAACAAAAAATTGTTTGCGTTTCTAACTTTCTAATCTGTACGTTACGTTCAAAACTAATACTAAAAGATTACGCATCAAAAATACATAAAAGCAAAGTTCATCAAAAGTTGTGCATTTGCAACTGTTTAACTGAATCATCGTATTCATGACAAATCATAAAAAAATTTCCATAGCTGAAAAACACCGGCAATTTTTTTTTCTCAGATTGTATTTGTTGGAAAATTCATTACCTTAAATCCCAAGCATGAACAGAGGCACAAAACATTGAGTGCTAGCTGATAAGATTCTCCACCTGAAGCAGAAGCAAATCAGCCTATTTTCAAAAATCAAGCAGATATCAATAAAAAAAGATGACCAATCTGATCTTTTTTGGCAAGTTTTGCAGAGACCGATATGAATCACTTCACTTTGGAAAATTTCAGTGGTTTAATGAGATGGATATCACTTTGCTTTAGGGTACCATCACCACTTGGACCAAAAAAAACAAAGCAAATGGTCAATGAAAGTTATGGCAAAAACCCCATTAACCTCCCCCACTTTCTGCTACATGGCATACTCTTGGATTATTTGCAAATATTATGCTGCTGTAGTTTTTATCAGACATGATTTGGTTTTGTCATTTGGAAAGTGAGATATAGGATTCAGTCAGATAATGCTTTCAGTATCAGATATCTTTGGATTCAATCAGAACCCTGGAAACCAACACAACTGAATCTGAAGAATAGGCAATAACATAAAATAAACAAGAGTCCTGGTCATGTATGTTATTAGAGTATTTTACTTTGACTGAGTTTAATGCATTTAAGAGTTATAGTTCAAATATAATTTTAAAGGCTGAAGAGTTCTGATTCAATTTAAAATTTTTTTGTTCAGTTTAAAAATGATTAGTTTTAGATAATTGAAATTTCTCATGAACTCAAAATCCATTGAACAAGAATTACACAAACAAACTTATGTAATCGGTATAACTGAATTTACTTTGTTTTTTTGGATGGAGTCAAGATTAATTCACCAACAACCTCAAATTTAACTGTGACCAACAATTATCTTTTTTTTTTTTTTTTTTGTCTCAATGTATTTGCTTTTGATATGAAATAATTCAAGGGTAAATAAGTTATTTGTTAAATTTTATATTTTTTTATAACAAAAAATTATATCAAAATAAAAGAGACCAAGGAAAAAAAACTGAGTTTCTTCAAAATAATCAAACTTAAAATTTGATTGCTTGATGAAACACATAATGAATTAAATTACTCTTTCTTTTATCAATAAAATTGTGAAAATCATTTTATTTTAAAATTTGAAACTAAAATTTATTGTTTGGCATAAATAGGAAAATCCTAATATCTCAACCATGGCATAGCAAATATACTTTATCTAATCTTATCCGCTGCAAAGCAAAGTTTAAAGTTGTTACTTTTAATGACAAAACACTTAAAAATTACGTATTATAATTTATGTCGACATAAAAATATAAAATATAATTTTTTTATTTTATTAAATTTATTTATGATTTTTTTAAAGTTTTAAACCGTATTATTTTTGTACTTTTTCTTCGTATCTTGTTATCATATCGTGTTGTAAATTGTTAGGTTATGTTTGATATCATTTTCAAAGATGATTTTATTACCAAAATGATATTATCATTTGTGATTTAAAGTTTTTTTTTTTTGTTAACAATTATTAATTCATAGAAGTTAAACATAACCGTGTTTAATACTATTAAAAATTAAATATTATTTTATTTAAAAGTATGAAAATAATCATGCATATTATAATAATTATACAAATTATAATTTTAATATTGTTTAAAAAAAATAATTTGGAATATATGATAATAATTATTTATTTTATAATAAACTATGATTAAATTCTTAAATTAATAAATATATTTATTTATTAGATAATTTAATTTTTATAATATAAATTGTGTATAAAAATATTTGTATTTGAAATTAAAATTAATCGATTAAAACCAAAATAAAAAAAAGTTAAATATTTTATTATATATAAAACATTAAAAAATAAAATGCACAAATTATTTTTAAATTTGTTACGAACATTAATTCGAAAATAAAAAAATTATAATATAAAATAATACAATTTTAAGGAAAAATAAATTTTCAATTCACATGTTAAATAGGTGTTATTGATTATTATTAATTTTACATATCACTTTATTTTAATAATAAAAAATTTTTATTATTTTATATAAAAATTAAATTATATTTCACTATAGTAATCTGATACACTCGATGATTCAAAATCACTATCACATTAGATCACTAAATACTCACCAAACAAGATAATTTCATTTCCATGTATAAATCACTATGAATTTTTTAAGGATCACTTCGTACTAAAACATACAATATTATTTAATATTTTAAAACAATTAGACATCTCGCATTACATAACATAAAAATAAAATAGCTTACAATCTTTTCTCTTACATCAAGTTATTAAGTTACGATTTCTTTTATAAAAAAAAATTCGGATTTCAAAAGTATTAGCTACATATATTGAACAAGAAAATTGTTTTACCAGGCTCAAATCTCATTCAACCAAAGCCAACCAAATTAGCTGGATTAAGAAGAAGCGATCAAAGAACAATACAAGAATCACATATGGGCCAAGGCAAACAAGAGTGTTCTCACATAGATTATATAAACAATCATGGAAACTCAGTACTTAAATAATGAAAAAATGCGAATTCCATGTTTAATCTAATTTATTCATATAATTATATTAAAAAAATGATATATAATAGATTTGATATTCAAATTTCAACGTTTACAACTAAAACTTCCTTTACAAAAGCAATATGGGAATTGTCTTACCATGTATTCAGCTTGGAAAATTCCCAAGAATATTGTCAGGAAATGTTAGGTTCTCCAGGATGTTATGAAACCAATCTGCCTCTCAGCCTTAATTTCTTCATTCAGTACCATGCAAAAGTTAAGTATTCATTATTGTGACTTGAAATTAAGGATATACATAGAGAAACCAAAGACATTCACTTAAAGATCAATCTTTTTGAGGCATCTAGCTGTTGCAGATAATGAGAGAGAAGAAACAGGTCTTGCTGGTTTGTTGAGCATGTTTAGGAAGATGAATTGATCCCTGTTGGAAACTTTCAAACTTCAATAAAATTTTGGTTACCCAAAAGAGTGGAAGTTCATTCCATGTGTATCATATTATAGAAGTTCCATGTTTTCTTGGGTGAATTGAAATTTGAAAAAGGACTTGTAATCTAATCATAGGGCTGATGGCAAGCATTGTATGTGTTAGAAGCAAAAATTGGCAAACCCCACAAGATTTCTAGACAAAAACTGTATATGTTTCTGATGTTTACTTTAGCCAATGCATTTGGATTTTCTTGCCTTGCCTAGTGAATGGTAATGATGGTTGTGTTGATGAAAATTGGGCCTTTGGTGAAGGATATAATTTCATTTTGTTTTAATGTTATGGATAATTAAAATATATATTTTAGCATCAACTAATTCAATTTATTCATATTTTTATCTTTAAAAAATAATATTCAATATCGATAGACCTCCTTTTTATCATATATATATATATATTATGCTCATTTGTGCATGAATAAGGATTGCCAAGCAAAAGTGATTTCATTTCACCCTTGTAATTGGCATCAAATCCAACAGGAGGATCTCTTCCAAAGATACATGAATCAGAATCTAAAATCTACACATAATAGGCTTTCAGAAAATTTCATAACCTTTTTATTTTGCCTCTGCAAAGAAGGCAATTCTTAAGTTAAAAAGCTATATCATTTTGTCCTTGAGTACTATATTGCAATCTTGAATTTTCCTTTCTTATCTTCACTAATTGATACCCTTAATCAATTTAGTTCCAATTTTGGGACTTTGATTGCTTTAAATACATAAAATAAAACTAGGAAAAATATCATTTAATTATATATTTTTTCCTTATCAATTAAAGTTTGATCTTTGTAAAAAAAATATTCGGAAGTAAAATTTTAAATGCACTATGATGTGATAAAAAGCATTTAGGATAGTTTAGAAAAAAAATTTCAAACATATCTTGACTGTATTAAAAAAAATAATAAGAAAATGTTGAAAATGTTGCTTTATTGTTCTTGTGTTGGCTGAGATTTATAGCCCAAAATTGATCAGGAGTCTTAGGTTTTAGCCCATCAATCATCCAACCCATGTCTCACCAAACTGCAAATGTGCTGTGATTCATCTTGGATGATGTTGAAGTTCTGGTAAGGAGGCAAATGTTCTGAACATCAGTACATAGATCGCCTAAGGCTGATTAGCTTTGCTTCACTGGCTGATGGAGACCACAATGCGAAGCTTGGAGTTAGTGTTACCATCCTTGGTACTTTTCCTACCTTCTAAATGTCTTGTATGGTTTGATATAATGTAATTTTAATGGCTAAAATCTACAATGAACATGAAGAAATGTTTGAGTTTTGGTTTGCATCTCTATTGCAGGACGAGATGAAGGTTCCACGAGGCTCTTCCCATGGCAGTCCTCAGGGGTGGATCCACATGTATTATTAAGGTACCCATGGATATCTTCAAAAATTGAAAAATTAAAAAAAAAAATTTGAGGAAAAATTTTCCTTTGCATATGGTAAGACCATTTCAAACTCTGTGATTTAAGATATTCAATTATCAAATTGTAGTTTAGAAAATTTCAAAGTCATAATGCAAAAACTTGACGAGATAATTTTTCTGATTGCTTTGATCCAAACTGGCTGCTGCTTTTATATATGCATTTAGTTTGATCCTTTTGGAACATGGAGCTGCTGTTTTCTTGACTGAAATAAGATGGCAATGGCAATTGCATCCAGGGGCTCGAAAAACTTTGCTTGCTTGTTTCTAAGTTGTGATCTTTAGAAGGTTTGAAAATCTATGGGTCCACAAATAACAAACACAGAACTTTGACAAACTCAGGTTTCTTGGGAACATGCCCTAACTGACTATGCTATTTGTTCACATACAAAAACATTCCTTGAAGAACAAATCAACATAGCATATTCCATCAACGGAATCAAGGAATCCCATTCCTCTAAAAGTTGAATCCAAGTACACACCAATTTCAGGTGATTAGAGGAAAAGAAACGAGGAAATGGACAAAATGCATTAAGTACCATTCTCAAAATAGCAAGCACGAAAAGCACTTTCTCTGCAACTTCCTATGCATTTGGAACTAACAGCACTAATGCTAGCACATGCTTGATTCTTAAACTTTCATTCATGAGAAACAATCTTCATAAAAGAAAATTATATAAGCAAAATTTGAAGTTGATTATGGTCCAACCATAGAACCAGAAGGGTTAACACAAATCTCAGTTCCCTGAGAAGAATTCTGAAAAATGAATTTCTCAGCGTTCAATTAATAATACTAATTGTACACAAAACAAAAGCTATCCTCATATCTTTCTATGGTAATTCGATGAAGGTAACCTCTTACCATTTCACTAAATCACTCATTCCCAAGCCACACACTTCCACCGAAACTCTTTACTTTATGACAATCTTTGAGTTTCTTGACTTGATCAGATATCCCATGAGATAAAAGCCCACAGTCAAGCACCACTAATCATAATTGTGTTGATAGTAGGATACAAGATCTGCTTTCCTTTGCTACTAACTCCATCCAATCAGTATCTGTAGGAAAGTAATAGTTAAATCAGCCCTCTGCATTTACTGGTGTGGCCTCAATTCCAACTTGTATGTTTGTATTTCCATAGGAGGAATAATTACACGTCCTTCTTGAGCAACATCACCAAACTGCTCTGTGTACCCTAGCATCTCCGGGTCCTCGTGCAGAAGATTTAAAGAAGTTGCTCTTGCATTCAGCACTGCAAGACCCTTGAACATGTTGAATAGATTTACAGGTTCATCAGCCACACTTGTACATTGAGATCTGGCCTTCCGGCAGTAAGAAGAATCCCATTTTCGCCTATGCAACATTAAAACAAACCTAGGGTCTCCAAGCTGCTGCTGTGAATATTTTGATGGTCGGGGGACCTTGAAACTCACAATATGCAGATCACATGGTAAGGGAGCAGCTAATGGAGAAAAGGATCTCATGTGTGTCTGCACAGAAATTTCTTGTGGCTTCTTGGCAATGAATGCATGTAAGGGATAATTCAAGTGAGCACTAGCACAATGAGAGAGAAGAGATGGACTCAAAGGAAAAGGGCTGGAAATGGGATTTGAAGATGAAGAAATGTTGGATTCCATCAGGATGTGGAAAACAACATTCATGACACGATTGTCCATCACTCCTTGCCCAAGACCACGCCCATCATCTTTCACCAAACGACGATCAAGCATAATCTCTAGCCACCCCTCTTGAAGGCTTGCTGCACCCAATGACTGTCGAGAATGAACAGAAAACCGCTGGCCATTTGACCCTTGCATGAATGCAAGAGAGGGCATTGGGTAGTAATTTCCCTGCAACGGAATCTTGTCGTATGTTTCTCTCCGACTCATCTGAAAGCCATTCAAGTCAGAGTAGAAAATTCTTTTGTTATCAATATCTGTCTTATACCTAACAATTAATTCTCTGTTATTAAAATCCTTGCCAAGAAGCTCAACATGATATTCCTTCTCAATCAGAAACTCCTGTATTGTATTGCCTCCATTGTAAATACGAGTACTATGGGAGATGGGAGTTTTCTCCCATTCGGTCATTGGATACGAGTACACCTCCTGCATCAAGGGACCCTCAGAGATAACCAGATGCCCACCAGACTGAATTATAGGCGGAGCATCACCATCAGGTAAGAATAGGTATGCACCTCCTGAACTAGAGTAAAGACCTATCTCTTCAGCCACAACATTTTGGGGACCATTTTTGTGTATTACCTTTTGCAACAAACCATGCTTGACATCAAAGGTGAGAGTTTGATGCTCATTCTCAATTTCAACCACATCTCCTTCTATGTTGGAGCAAGCATATGGTGTAGGGCACTGAATTGAACTCAAGTTTGAGAAGAATTTGAGTTTTGCTGGTTTAGCTTTGTCACACCCAACAAAGCCATTGGCAACATAATATGTCTGCAAACCCAAGGCAGGAACAGAAGCTTTCCAGTGGATGCGATGCCTGCCCGTAAAAATCTTGCTTTTGTCATGCTGCAATTCAGGAGAAACCTGGCTTTGAACGCATGTCCAGTTTGAGTCCAAAACAGTAACTTCTGGTCTGTTAACAACTACCATCACAACCTCTTCTCTTGTTTGCTCAAGAGGATTAAAGAGTACAACTGACTGTACAGTTCCTTCCCGAGCACTGATTGCTCTATGCACAGGCAGAGCATCATATTTAGATCTCATCTGTTCAGGATCAAACTGGGCAGGGGTCTGATCTGACTTCTCTTGGCGAATTCCGAGCAATACTTCAATTGCTTTAGACATGAAAATTTGCAGGTCCTGTAAAGAAGTGTGCATCCGAGTTCCGTAATCCAGAACAACATGATCTTTAGCAGTTCCAGTCACCCCATCATGATGCTGGAAAAGAGCTAAATTCCTCCTTGCAGCTGTCAACTTATAAGCATAGCCCGTTGGCAACTTTTCACATTGTGCTCTCTGGCAATAACCAAGTAAGAATGCCATCAACATTTCTGATGCACGAAGCGTTTGCTCTAGTACCCGATCAACAGCTTTGAAGAAAGGTCTTGACACATAATAACCACTCCAATAATCCTGCTGCCTATCAGCATAAGTAAAGAAGTCACCTGATAAAGAAGGAAAACCTCCAAATTGACCAGAGCCGATTTCCCTAGGAAGGGAATAGTTTATTCTGTCAGCCTCCTCCCGAAGGGTCTGGAAATAGTCATCCAAAGTACCAAAATTTGCTTCTGCATTTAAACTGGGATTAGAGTTGATGTAATCAAATATCGTTTGATAATTTCTAAACTGAGCTTCTGCTTCATCAATGCTGACATAGCGGAAATCATCTCCAAGAGGTACAAGAAGTGTATTTGTCCTGTATAGGGTTGACTTCTTCCTATATTGATCAAGTAGTTTTAGTGCCCTCTCCTGCACATTTTCCTGGGTAGTCTCTACAGGATGTTTTCCCCACGGGCAGAATTCATAAAAGAAGCCATGTGTACGAGCAAAATCAAACTGACAACAAATAGCAGGCTCTGGTCCACAAGTATGTGGAATATCATATGAATAGAATGGCATCATATGCACAAAAATGTCAGTAGTTTCCTCAGCATCCCAGCTCTGACGCCAGATGTATTCCAAATTTTTATTCCAAGCAAGTTCCTTCTTCAGCTCGTAATGGGTCCTTTGAATAAGCATATTCTCAAAGCCCATTCGACGGAAGAGATAAGCCATGGTAGGCGAGTAACCAAATGGATCTATTGCCCAAGAATTTTTTGGAACAAACCCAATAGTATCATTCAGCCACATATTTCCCTCAGTTATCTGCTTATACAAATATAAAAAAAATTCAATGCAAAAACACAAGGCTTTAAAGAATTTTTGAGGATAGAAAACTATGAAAAAAAGATAACTTGTTGATCATTGATGTAAATTTAAAGAAGATAGTGAAGCAAAACACAAAGTCATGTATTAAATTTGACAAATGCACAAGTAAATCCTGGTTTTTGAGGATGTGTACTCCCACAAGTCTGGCATCTTTTCAAGTGAGAATCCAAAAATATATGACAAGTTCACATTTTGGCACATGACATCATGGATCACAATTAATGGCAATGCACACAAAATCACAAGACATCAACACACCAAAACAGGGTTTAAGGTATACCTGCTCGATTATGGCAAAATAATGTGAATTTGCCTGCATCAAGAAAAAAAAAAAAGTTGTTTAGCCAAAATCAAAACCTCAAAACCTGAAAAAGATATATTGAAGTCTAATCCTATGTTCAGGGCGAAAATGACCAAAAAGAAAAGAAAAGAAAAAAGAAAGAATGAAAGAATAATGCAAAAAGAAAACAATGTTCTAAGCCCCCAACCAATATGCATGAATTTCAAGTAATTAATAAGCTTATGGGCATACCTCATCATTCATCACCCAGCCACCTCCTACTATTTCTAACTGCCCATTCTTCACCAAATTTGAGAAAGATTCCCTTTTATCGTCTGAGGCATCTCTCCACCACCTTTCCAAATATGACATCTCTTCCCATATGAACTTCCTCCTCTTATCCTGCAAATACAATTGAAACAACCTTCAGCAAAATTTAACAGGCTGACATTATTTTTTAATAAGAAAAAAAGTTACCAATTTCTTGTTTCTCTTCAATTTAACAGAAATAATTAAGTCTAATTGCGCAAAAATCACCTTCGTGTAACATATATAGTCCAGAAAAAGATAAAAAACCAAATGTAAATAAAAATTATCACTACTTTTAACCATTTCAGCACAATCCAAAAATTAACTTCCAAAAACGAAACACCATAACAGAAAACCACCAATCTACTTCAGTAATTACTCCAAAAAACCATCAAAATTTAGCTTCCAAAGGAGTCAGAAGGATAACAGGAATTCCATTTCTATGTAAAGGAAAGATAAAAAAAAATTCACAGTATTTCATTCAGGACACCTGACTTCAGCACCATTGATCAACAAAATACTACCAACCTCAAAAACCAAATCCCAAACAAAACTCTAACTTCAATCAACATTAAATATCAAAGAAAAAGAGGGAAAAAAAATAGATAGCTTCAAAATCAAATCCCAATCAAAATTTAAACATTATTCAACACTAAATATCAACAAAAAAAAAAAAAAAATCAAGCTCAAAAGCCAAATCCCAATGCAAATTCCAACTTTATTCAACCATTTCACCCCATCTTAACAAAAACCCATTAAGAATTAACATCCCAAACCCCCCCCCCCCCCAAAAAAAAAAAAAGAAAATCACCTTTGATAAAGTATCAACAATAGTATCCAGTATATGCCTTGACTGCCTCTCATAATACTCTTCCACAGTGAACTTCCACCCAGGATCATTATGAGAATGAGGTACCACAAAAACCTTCAACTTTTCACTATCCCATTCATCTCCTCTATAACTGACTTTCCACCCTTGTGTCCAAGCCCCTCCAGGTTTATCCAAAAACTCAATCTTATCATATAATTGTTTGGTGGTTATATCTACTACGGCACCGTCCTGGTTCGGATTCCAGCTGGGTGGCTTTCGGGTTAGTGGTTTCCGGGTCGTGAGCCTTCTGGTCATGGATCGGGGCTTGAAGTGGGAGGAAAAGGGTTTGGGTATTCCGTAGAGAAGGAGAGTAAGGAGGAAGAAGAGAAGGGAAAGAGAAAGAGCTATGGTGAAGAAGTTAGTGAAGAGGAAGTTGATCAAAGCCGTCCGTTTGCGTGACTTTCGAGCCGTATGGGCTTTTGGGGTTGATTTGACGGTGGCTGATGAAGATGGAAGTAACGACTTGGCCCATCCTCCGCCACGGCGGGTGTTGCTAAGGTAGGAGGATAAGGGCATTTTTGGGATTTTCTGCTACTTCCTCTGTTTTTTTCTTCTCCAAAACAGAGTACCCTCTGTTCTGATGGGATCTAACTTCTATAAGGATTTTGTTTTTCATTTAAAAAAAAATAACAAAATTACCAACTTGTGGTTTGGTGAAGACTTCATGATCTCAGAAATTTCTGGACATTTGTGAGTTTTTTTTCTTACAAGTGGACCCAACACGAAAATTTGTAATAAAAGTAAAGACAGTGATTCGTGTTATTCCAATGTTATTTTGGGAAACTATTTTATTCCAACCTAACAATCTAGCTGTAAATCACAATACTAATATGAAAGCTAACAAAATATTTAAATAAAAATTTAATATAAAAATAAAATAAATAGTAAAATAGTAAGATATAAAATACTTAATTTTAGATTTTTTAAGAGAAAATCTATTCTAGATTTTTTTTTTTTTTGGAAGAGAGAATTTAACTCTAGATTTTTTTTATTGCCCGTAAATGATTTAGATCCACTAATGAGTGTTTTTCTAAGCCAGGTAATCATTAATCTTAATTACCTATTTAAGATATTTTTAAACTTTATTTTTAAAAAAATTTATATTAATTAATCTTATAATGATATGATATAAAAATGATATAAAAAATAAAAATAACACGATTTAAAATTTTAAAAAAATTATAAATAAATTTAATAAAAATAAAAAATTATATTTTATATTTTCATATAAACACAAATTATAACATATTATTTTTATATAAAATACGACACAATAACATAAATTATCAAATCTCAATCTCAACATTCTATTCTACATCATTCTTTTTTCTCTTCCATTCACTACTTTTTCTTTCTCTTTTGCATTCATAAGAAATTTTAATAGATTCATTCTCTCTTTCTCTTAAGTCTCAATTGCTCTCAATTCACTTTTCCTCTCTTCAATCAGACTTGCTAATTTCATTCAAAAACAAATGAACATGGCTACTAACTTGTTTATTTGTACCATTGTTTTGATTAAGAATGATAATAGTTCAAATTAGATTTGATTCAATTTTTAAATAATACATAATATTATAAATTTGTAAAATCTGATATAAATATGAATTGATTTTTTTTTTAAAATCATTCTAAACTAAATTTTACTTGTTTGATTTGATTTAGTTTAGCTCAATTTATTAATTTTAAAAATTAAATTTTTTTGTTTTTTATATATTATTTTAATAAAATTTTTAATATATTTAAATAGATTTATATATAAAATAATTTTTTATTTTATAAAAAATTAAAATATATCAAAATTAATAAAAATATATAATTTTATTCAATTTATTTTTTTTTTCACATCTCAATCTGAAATTCAATCTAAATTTAATATATATATATATATATTTAATATATAATTTTAATTCAAATTGAATAAAAAAATTTAATCCGAATTAATCCAAACATTACGATTTTAAATTAATTTTCAGTTTTTTCAATTTTTTTTCACTCCTAATTCTGATCATTGTTATTGTTGGAGTTGACAGCTTGGTTTTCCTCAACATTCCAGAAGCTGGTGAGGAACTCATCCATATTCATGGATCCGAAGTTCTTCCCGCCATCACAGTGTGTGAGGGAACTCATCAAGAGTGAAAAGAACAGATTGAAGATTGTCCTTCAAAAGCTAAGAAAGGGTGGTTCTTCTGTCGATAATCCACTACCTGCAATGGTGACTCAACCACACCAATCTCAAACTCTGTAACAACCATTTTTTTTTTTTTTTATGAAAGCTTTGTAAAGCTATGGCTCTCTGATATTGATTGATATGGCAATACCAATTGATTTGTTTGTGAACAACAAGAAGGAAAGTGGATGGAATATTAGGTTTAGAAAAAGAGTCTATATTCTCTAATATAACAAAGAAAGAGAGCATAAAAATATTATTTTAAAATATTAAATTTTCCACTAAACATATCTTTAAAAAAAGAGAGGATAATTGATGGACAAGCATTATAGCTGCTTGTTATAGGTGGGATAATGCTTTTTTTCAAGTAGTGGGTTGATTTGATTTTTTTTTTTTTTTTGAATTTTAGTGTTAACTCATGAAAAATTTGTATTGGAGTAAGCAAATCTCAAAAAATGAAAAGGCTTTTTGGCTTCTTAGCCCAAGCATTTGGATTTCCCTCCCGCATAAGTAAAGAGATAGAAGAATGGAATGTAGATTTGATGATTCGTGTATTTATATTATATAAAATATTAAAATTTATATATTTGTATCATATTTTATATGAAAATTATGTATCATAATTTGTATTGATATAAAAATATAAAATATTTTTTTTATTTTATTAAATCTAGATATAATTATTATTAAAATTTTAAATTATATCATATTTTTATCTTGTATTTATATTAAATTTATATCATATTATCGAATCGTATTTTAAATTATCAAATTTAATAAAATATTAACATAATATTAATTTGAGGATTAAAATATTTATACAATTAATTTTCTGGAGTTTGAAGAAAGGAAAGTCGATCCACCTCAGCCTTCTTTTTTTTTTCTTCTTGTATCAATTCTTAATTCATCTTTTTATCATTTTTCATATTCCTTTTTATCTCTAGTTTTTCCTTTCTGTCGATATTAATCATTCCTTTAGTCATTTCTTAACTGCCTTTACTTCTCATTCACTTGTTTTTTCTTTTCTCTTTGCTATGATTACTCTCTCTTTTCTTTTTTACAAAACAAGATATTTTTTTTCATATCATTTTCTTTTTTTTTCTTAATAAAATGCAAAAACTAAGTTAGAATTTTCAAATTTTCTTACCCAAATTTGCAATGTTCTGAATTTTAGATTTTAAGTTTTGATTTAACATTGTTTCTCATCTACCCTCATATTTTGTTTTTTTTTAAACATAAGAGCTTAGAAAAAGTATCGAAGAACCCAAAACCTTAACCATTTAGATTTTCAAACAGCTTTTCATCTTTTTTTTTCTCTTATATTTTTACTATTTATCTTTGTAGGTGCATGTTTCCAAGATGTACCACCATAAGGATGTGTTAGTATAAGTTTCTTTGTTTTTCATTTTTTTTTTATATTTAAATTAATAACTTGAAATGAATGATTTTTATGTAATATGAAGGAATGATTGTTAAGTTTTATGATTTATTTAATTTCTTAATTTACCCCCTAACTGACTTAAAGACCTTTAAAGAAAGATTTGATTTTTTTCTTTACTCTTTTGCTGAATTTTTTTTCTTATTATTATTTTTTAAATTGATATGGTTTGCAAACTTTATTTGGAAGCTAAAACTGTTAACTACTTGATTTTTGTGTTTTTGGTGGAATCAACTTAAAGAAAACGATGAAACATTGAAGATTATTTTGATCATGACTATCCATAACCATTAAAGGTTGCTTCCTAAATTAAATGCAACTTGATTTTTCAATTATGACCGACTTTACTGTTTTCAGCTAACTTATTTATTAATGTTTGAATAATTCAATCCTGATGAGATAATGTAATAAAAAAAGATTAAGGTCCTAATAGATTTATTTTCATGTTTTACATTTTCTAATTTACAAATATATACTGCTTTGGTTAGATATAAAGTTCAAAATTTTGATTGTGTTGAGTTTTAATAATTGTGTTGTGTCTATGCATTTTGGACATATGATCTTATTAGCTTGTCCATATTGAGAAGTGTTATAGTTCTTTTTAAACATATTAAATTTGATCAAATGTAAAAGTTTAAGATTTGGTTGGTTTGATGTGAATATTAGTTAGAACTTTGATTTTGGGGCTTTTCATGCATGGTTAAAGTTCAAAGCAAAGGAAATATAATTTTTTGAAATACTTGCATTTAAGAAATTTTATTACATGCATCTACAGCAGGGTAATTAAATTTGGAACTTCAGATTTTTTACTGCATTCAGTTTACCATTCATGTTATAAGTTAAAAATGGGAATGAGAATAAAGGAAACAGTTGAAACCATATATGAGTGTTTGACATTAAGATTTGTAACCATGTAATCATACCTGAAAACAATTACTCTTATACTTAGTAAGTGAAAGTAGAGAATAGGGTAAATGGTTGAAAGGAAATTGTGAGAATAGTTGAATCGTTGAAAGGAAATTAGGAGACGTGAGAGTTGATTTCACTTAAGTAAAAAACTTAAAACATAAAAATATAACCATAGAGTCCATGAGGATCACATCAGAAGTCAAAAGTAGTGAAATTGCAAAGGGAAACGATCAACAAGAAATAAAATTAATATTTATTTTTCATATAATACTTATTTCTGTTGAGGCTCTTCAAAGTATTCTAAAACTAATACATACATTTAAAATTACTAATGTATGAATCCCCTTCCCCTTTCTATATTGTGCCACTTGAAACAACCTCATTCTTTTTAATTTTTTATTGTTTTTCAATTTTTTAAAATATTTATAAATATATTTATAAATATTTTAATTTTTTTGTGGATTCATTGTATTAAATTTTTTTCTTTTTTCTATTTTTTTTCAATTTTTTCTTTTCCAAAAACCCATTCATTAAATAAATTTTATTCTTGTATGAAACTCATCTCAGGTGTTATGTAATACTTATTAAATTTTTGTCCTTCTAAAATATTTTAATTTTTTTTTGAAACTTTTAATTTTTTAATTTTTCTATGTATAGCCTATCTGAGTTGTGCTACGCGGCACTTATTCGCTTCCCTTTTTTTATGCTTTTTTTTTTTTTTTTGCTCTTTAAACTTTTGTTTTTATATTTTTTCAATTTTTAATATTTAATAATTTTTTTAAGATTTTGATTTTTTTGGGTGGAATCCACTTTATACCAAAAATTTCTTTCATTTTAAATTTACTTTTTAAATTTTTTTTAATAAATATATTTTTTATTTTGACTCATTTTGTATGAGACTAATTTAACACCAAAGTATGTCACATATTTATATATTTTTTTTTATTTTTGTTTTTATATATTTAATAAATATTTTTTAGATTTTAAATTCTTTTTTAACCCATTTTCTTTTTCTTTTTCCTTTTTGTTTAGCTAAAATTTTTTAGGAGGATGTGTTGCGTATTTTTATTTTTAAATTTTATAAATTAAATAAATATTTTTCGTAAAAAATTTTAAAAGGTTTTTGTCTCGCCAACTTAATGCTAGAGTATACCACTTGTCAAGTTATTTTTTCTTTTTCTAATATTTTTTCGCTTTACTTTTTCTTTTTTCTCTTTTTTAAATATTTTATTTTTTTTAATATTTTTAATATTTTTATTTTTTTAATATTTTAAATTTTTAATGTGAGATCCATTTGATATTATTGATTAAAAATCTATTTATTCTTTTTTTTATTTTTTCCTTTTTTCAATTTGATGATTTAAAAAAATAATATTAGAAAAACTAATCATTTCTATGTCATGTGGTAACTCTACTTTTTTTCTTTTTTACTTTTTTTTATTTTTATTTTTTCTTCTTTTATTTTTTAATTAGTTATTTTATTTAAAAAACCAAGATATGTGTGCAAGTGCTAACATTCTAGTTTTAAAATTTTTTAATCAAATAATTTACAATCAAAAAACAAATAAGTAATTTTTTTTATAAAAATATAAATTGAGGTATGAAAAACAAAACAACCCATATTTGTTAAATTTTGATTTGTATGAATCCGACAGGTAAGCTTTTTAATTTGAGATCGAATTAAGAATTTTTTTTCAAAAATCAATATTGAGTCAAAGACAAATTTATAGTATTTTGTTTTGTTTTAACTATATATATTAACTTATATTTTTAATTAATCATTTAATTTTATTTTAATATATCTCTTTTATATTAATAAAGGTATTATTTAATATCTTAATTTAATAAAACGTGTTATATTTATATATAAATATAAAATTGACCTTTTTTTTTTTTTAACTCCACGTTAAGGTCTTGACATGCCACCTTATGTTTTTTTTTTTCTCTTTTTTAACTTTTTTGTTTTTATTTTTTATTTTTAATTTAAATAAAATTTGTCAAAAGAAAACTATGTATCCCTCCATTTGGCACCTCAATTTGCTTTTTTTTTTTCTTTCATTTTTTTAATTAAATAAAATTTGAAATCAAATAAGTCAATAAATAGAAATAGCAAAACAATTTATATCCGATAGGTCCCCACTTAATTGGGGTATTCACATAACACCCCGATGAGTTTTTTTTTTTTTTTATCTTTTTTATAAAAGTAATTTGTGTAAAAAACCTAATTATATTGTTGACATTGCACCTCATTTGCTTTTTTTTTTCTTTTCAATTTTTTTATATTTTTTAATTACATAAATTTTGTAATAAAATATGTCAATTGATAAAAATACTAAAATAATCAATATCCAACGATTTTTTATCCATCTTGATCTAATAAAAGATGATTTTTTTAATCGAAAGTAACTTGAGACAAGTTGAGTTCTTTTTAAAAAAGATCGAGTCTAAAGCATATTTAAGGTACTTTGCCCCTAATTATTTTGAGGTGTATATAAAAATATATATTATTATTTAATTTTATGCGTTTATATGTATTATATTAATAAAATTATATTATCTTAATTTAAGAAATTAATATTTTAAATTCAATATGAAGTGTCAATGTAAAACCCTTTATAAGTTTTTTTTTTAATTTTTCTATTTTTTTTCCTTTTCTCCATCTTTTACTTGTTCAATTTTTTTATTTATTCTTTTATTAGGTAAATTTTATGAAAAAAAACCAATTAAGATATTCACATTTCATTCCCAATTTTATCTTTTAATTTTTTATTTTTTAATTAAATAAATTTTATAAAAAAAGGTGATAAATAAAGATGACAAAATAAAAAATTTTACTTGTAACAAATCAGGGGCACTTTTCTAGTTCTATTAAGAGAAATAAATTTAAAACTAACCCTATAAAAAAAATAAAGATTTTAAATTACTCTTACATAAAAAAAAAAAGAAAAAAGCTTCATAAGTAACTATTGAATTTAGATTAATTAGGACTCTTCTCATTTTTATTTATCTTTATATATTTTGGAATACAATTTTTTTATTGAAAGTTTTATTTATAAGTTAAAGTTACATCTTAATCATATAGTTCCACGAAATTTGATATTATTATTAAATTTAATATAAAATTTTAATTGTTAAATCAAATAAATTAATATAAAATTAAATCAAATTCGTATAAAATTGAATAAAATAAATTAATATAAAATTAAAAATTTTTCTTTGCCATAGAGATAATTTATGAATTTAAGAATTATCTTGATTAAAATATTTTATGACTTAATTTAATTATTTCATACAAACACTTTTAAGAAGTGATATTTAATAAATTTATAATTTAAATTATAATTTTTGTATCTTTTTTACTTTATCGTTAGATTGCGACAACTTTTAATTAAAAAAATTTATAAAAATTAAATTATATGATTCAAATTTTAACATTTGTAATTTTTCTATCATTGACTTAAGACAAATTTATAAGTTTTATCAACAATAAATGAAAAAAAAAAATCTTTGGTGGATTAGCTTAAGCTAACTCTTACCACTGTTTGGGTCAAACGACAATCCACGCGTCCAAACAAAACGGCCCCAAAAAAGGTATGTACAATGTAGATTACTAGATCTCCACTTTTTTCTTTCGGTCAAAATTTCATAATTTCAGAGCTGATCTCTTGCCTAGCCGTTACAAAACTCCACAATCTTCCTTTCTTTCTATCAGGTACTTGAAATTTCTTATTTTATTCTTTAATTTTCATCCATTTTGCTGTTTCTCAAACGTATTTTAATGATCTTCAGATCTGTTTTGTTTATGGTAATTTAAGTTTGATTTAGATTCATAGTTTGTTGGCTGAAGATCTTGATGAAAAGAATTTTCGAATTTTCGAGTCTGGGTTTTTTCTTTTGAGTTTATTATGCTGTAAAGTTAAATGGGTTCTTTTAAAATATGATCTTTTTACTGTTATAATTTCTGGGATTGATTTTGTTTGGTGAGTTTCTCTTAGATTTTTGTATCTTTCCCTATGAATTTTTAGATTTTCTTTTTTTTTGGGGATTATAATTTCTTTCTAGATGAGTATCATTTGTTGCATCTTCAATGTTGCTATGAAGCCAAATTGTGCAGTTTGTTATTAAAGAGAGTTAAATGTTTTAACTTTTAATTCTTGAAAAATATTGTTTGTTTATGTATCAAAAATGTTCTTTTGCTGAAATGAAAAGCAAGTAGCCTGAGTGATTTCTGATTTGGTAGAAATGCTAACAATGTTATATATCAGATTGCTATTGCATGTAAAGAAGTTTGAGAATTACTTTGAATGACTTGGGTGGTGTCAATATAATTGATCAATGTATAATTGATATGACTTTTTATATTGAAATTTAAAGATATAAGAAGCTACCAATTGGAGTTCAAAAGATGCCTGCACAGAAAATTGAGACGGGTCATGAGGACATGGTTCATGATGTCGCCATGGATTATTATGGAAAACGGTTGGCAACTGCTTCGTCTGATACTACCATTAAGATCATTGGTATAACCAGCTCTGGTTCACAGCAACTTGCCGTTCTACATGGCCATAAAGGACCTGTTTGGGAGGTTGCTTGGGCACATCCCAAGTTTGGATCAGTCCTTGCATCCTGTTCTTACGATGGCCAGGTAATAATCTGGAAGGAAGGTAATCCAAATGAGTGGCTTCAGGCTTATGTTTTTAATGATCATAAGTCATCTGTGAACTCCATTGCATGGGCACCCCATGAGCTTGGCCTCTGTTTGGCCTGTGGATCGTCTGATGGGAATATCTCGGTCTTTACCGCTAGTTCTGATGGTGTTTGGGATACCACCAGGATAGACCAAGCTCACCCTGTTGGAGTAACCTCAGTTTCGTGGGCACCATCAATTGCACCAGGTGCTTTAGTCGGATCTGGTCTACTGGATCCTGTCCAGAAGCTGGCTTCTGGCGGATGTGACAATTCCGTGAAAGTGTGGAAGCTGTATAATGGGACTTGGAAGATGGACTGCTTCCCTTCCCTCCAGATGCACACTGACTGGGTGAGGGATGTTGCTTGGGCTCCCAACTTGGGGCTTCCAAAATCCACCATTGCAAGCGCTTCTCAGGATGGCAAAGTTGTTATATGGACTTGCCGTAAAGAAGGGGAACAATGGGAGGGTAAGGTTTTGAAGGATTTCAAGACCCCAGTTTGGAGGGTGTCCTGGTCTCTAACTGGAAACTTATTGTCTGTTGCCGATGGAAATAACAATGTAACATTGTGGAAAGAAGCAGTTGATGGTGAGTGGCAACAAGTGAGTACTGTTGAGCCATGAAGTTCAAAATTTTCTCTCTTAGCTCTCTACAGTCGTTTTACTTGTCAGCTTCAAGTCCGCCAGTCTGTTATCAGTATTTTGCATTGATTTTTGATTGAATACTTCGATTCCGTTGGATGGTTGTTATTTGTTCTTGTAAAATGCTGAGGTCTAAGAAAGGATGGTTGATTAATCTTATAACATTTCCCTCCAATGAAATTTTATACCTTGTCATATCTTTCTAACCCTATTTTATTTGTTAGAAAGCTTCAATTTCAATACTTGCTATCCTAGTATGCTTTTGTTTCAGATATTTACACTTTAAGCAACCACAGCTTCACTTAAATCGAGGCTTATCAGTCATGTTGTTGTGCTGGGTTAGCTTTATCATGGGTTTCCTATTAAAATGATGGTGCTAGCAAGCTTCTATATTAAACCCCTTGACAGTCCTAGATTCTGATGTTGTGGCGTGTTGGAATGATGCTTTTGCAGAACACCATTCAGCCTTAGCCATCTGGAGCAGGGGGGTGATCTTTTGATATACTTGGACATTATATTTTTTATTATTTTTATATGAAAGTTCGTAGCTTAAAAAAAAAAAAAAATTAAAAGTATTAAAATTTGAATTCGAAATATTTTGAATGATATTTCTTAAGAATAATTGTATATATGAACTGAGATAAATTTTGGATTGTTGATTTGTTTTTGTTTATTGGGAACTATTATGATTTGCATTAAGAATATAATTGATTAAATTTGAGTTAATATAATATTAAGTTTGAGTTTGAGTTTAATTTTAAATTCGAAGTTTAAAATTCAATTCGAACTCGATCGAATGTATTTTTAGTTCGAGTTTGATTTGAGAAAAAAATTGAATTACTCGAGATCGTTCGATTATGTTTGATTAATATATAAAAATAAATTCGATTCTTATATTTAATAAAAATTTAATTATTTGTATTTAAATTTAAATTCAAATATAACATATTTTATTAATTAAAATATATTGAAATATAAAAATTCATTTAAATTTATGAGTTACTTGAGTTAAATATAAAATTATTTGAATTTTATTTGATCAATAAATTAAATTTTTTGAATTCAAATTCAACTTGATAATAATTTAATAAAATTTAAATTTTATTAGAATGAATTTAAATAATTTATAAATATTAATAAATTATTTATATCATTAGTTTGAATAAAATTAAGCTTTAGGAAAGTTGTTGCACTTGCACAAACTCCGAAGTCATTGGTGACGCCTAATAGAGTTGAATAAGTGGGCTACATTAGTAGATTTAATGTCTTGTTCAAACTACCATTTAGATGGATTGATAAGAGATGCCAACTTGGATCTTTATTTCGAAAATGACAGGTGGTTTCCGATCATCATCGAGGATTTCGCCAATATTTTGGCAGCAAAAGGAGAATCCCAAGTCCCGACTCAAGTCTATGTCAGGCCATTGTCGCAGTGTTAACATCACGATGAAGTCTTCACCTGAATTATTAATATCGAATTTAATTCGATTTTTTAGATAATATATAATATTATAAATTTTTAAAATTTAATTTGAATTTAAATTAATTTTTTTAAAATTAATCTCATTTAAATTGAATTTTATTAGTTTGATTTTATTTGGTTTATTAATTTTTTTATTTTTATATATTATTTTAATATAATTTTTAATATATTTAAATAAATTTAAATAAAAAATAATTATTCTATTTTTATAAAATTTTAAAAAAATATAAAAATTAATAAAAATATACAATTTCATTCGATCCAAATTTAATAATGTTGTGGCAAAGTTGCAGTTTAGCATAAGGGGGTTGTGGTTCCGAGCCTTTGCTGAGAGAAATCATGAGAGCCACATTCACCATCCCACTTGTTTATTGTCCTACTTTTTGGGAGATGTGATTTATTGAGAGAAGAAGAATATAAGTTTTTTATAAGACTTGCAATTTATTTTGATATGAAAGCTTTCACATTAAGGTAGCGTTTGGTACCTCTTGCAATATAACCACGGTAATGTAATTATCAAGATAATTTTATTATCAAAGTGATATTATCAGTCAAAATTTGAAATTATTTTATTTAATTAATAATCATTAATTTTTAGAAATTAAATATTATTGAGTTTGGTATTATTAAAAATCTAATTTTATTTTGTTTAAAAGTACAAAAATAATCATATATATTATAATATTACATAAATTAATGATTTTAATGTTGTTTAAAGATAATAATTTGTAAAATATTAGTAATATTTTTCTTTATTTTATAATAAAATCTAATTGAATTAAAAAATATATTTTATTGATAGATAAACTAATTTTTATATATAAATTATGTAAAGAAAACATTTGAATAAAAAATAAAACTAATCAATTAAATTTATAAAAAAAATTATCTAATATATAAACTATTAAAAAAGTAAAAATACAAAAAAAAATTAATTTATTACAATGAATATTAATTTTAAAATATAAAAAATTATAATATAAAATAATTACAATTTTAAAATAAAGTAAAATTTTAATTCATATATTAAATGAGTAATATTGATTATTGTAAATTTTACAATCACTTTACTTTGATGATAAAAATTTTCAACCTTTTTGGATGAGAAGTAAATTACCTTTCAAAACAGTAATTTGATCACTTTCGATGATTCAAAATTACCATAATGTAGTATTACCGAATGTTTACTAAATACAATGATTTAATCATAAAATGTAAATTACCATGGTTATTGGAATGATTACTTTATACCAAATGCTATCAAGAGTGTGTTGGGATGGGATATTTGGAGGAGAAATTTCATTTCAATCAAAGTTTTTTAAAGTCTAAAAATAAATTTATTTATTTGGATAAAAATAAAAAAGGATTTCAAAATTTATGCAAAATTTCAAGATGTGGTTTTTCAAATTTCTTTCCAATTTTTCATTTCTTTATAGCACATGACTCACTATAAAATACAAAATAAAAAAATAAATATAATTTTATTTAACTCGAATATATTTTTTTTATTTTTTATATTATTACTAGTATTTATATATTTTTACAAATCTAATGATACCCATATTGCATTTTTATTTATTCATATAGATTTTTTATTTTTAATATCATTATTTTTTTTATAATTGTTTTTTATCTTATCAAATTCTAATAAACTAAATTTTTTTCTCATAAATATTATCCAAACAAAATAATTATAAATACTAACATTTTAAAATGCATTCATTTCAAATTTCTCCGATTTTTTTAAAATTCGTCATTCAAACACACTATAAGGGTTTGGAAAAGGATTTTATTTTAATTAAAATTTTCAAAAGTTCATAAATACAATTACTTTTTTGAGTAAAAACAAAAAAGAATTTCAAAATTTCAGTGGAATTTCAAGAAGAAATTTGATAGTTTCAAATGCCCTCTCGAAATTCCATCTAAATAAATAGTTTTTTAAAATTTCTCTTTCTTTATTGCACAATTGCCCACAATAAAATACAAAACTAAAAATAAATAAATATTATTTTACTTAACTCTAATATTTTTATTTTTTATATTATTAATAATACCTGTATATTTTTACAAATCTAATAATATTTATATTACATATTTTATTTTACATATACATTTTTTTTTTCATCTTTGATATCATTATTTTTCTTTTTTAATTATTTTTTATCTCACCAAATTTCATTAGACTAATTTAAAAAAAAAAATCACCCAAACAAAATAATTACAAATGCTAGGATTTTAAAATGATGTATTTTAAAATACTTTCATAAAAATTTCTTCAAAATTTCAAAATTCTTCATCCCAAATGCACTCTAACCTTTTTTTTTTAAATAATATACTTTTAATACTGACGAATTTTTTATAATTAAAAGATATGTTGTATATATATGTAATTAACGCAAAATAAATGGTCTTTTTCTCAATTTCCAGTTGACCTAACAAAAAATGAATATGGTGCTTCTATTTGCATCCCATAAATACTCTTTAAAATTTTTTTAAAAATTATCTCTAAATAAAATTAATTAATTAGGAATAATTTGATATTATTGCGAGTTTTATATTTTATATTTTTTAAAATTTTGTTTTGTTTTATCTTCATTTTATTGAAATTAAAAACACGTTTGAAAATTATATTTTTGTTGCAAAAACACATAGGAAGTGGTTGAATGCATGATTTACCTTCACTTCCAACAATTTCTAAAATTATTTTTTCAATTTTTGGTTTTCAAAACAAAAACAAACCTTTAAACATAATTTTGTTTCTAGTTTCCAAAAAAAATTGAAAACAAAAGCAAAAAACACAAAACAAAACTTCCCCAAACAATCCTTTACATTTTCATTTCAATTTAAAAAATTTTTGGATATCCGTAGCGAATAAATTATTTAATTTATCAAATTTTCATATATGATAAGTTATTTAATTAATTTTTTAAAAAAGTAATAATATTTGTGTACTTAACATAGTTAAAGAGTTACATTTAGGGTTTAAAGTTTCCAACAAAACCCATCTAATTAATATCATTATGATTTAATAAATATTTATTTATTTTATTTTTTGAGATTCTAACAAATTTCATAAAATTTAGTTGAGAAAAAAAATCCCGTATTATGAAGAATTTCCATAATTTAAGAGAGGGAAATGATTTGATGTTCCCAATGAGATTTTTAAGTCACTTAAATGATGTTTCTAACGAGAGTTCAAAAGCTTTTAAATTTGAGGATTTTAAAAATTTTTTAATTTATATAACCAAAAATTTTTAAAAATTTTTAGATTTGTGAATTCAAAAACTTTTGAAAATAAAAAAAGCTTAAAGGTAACTTAAAAAATAATTAAATAATTTTATTTAAAAATAATTTTAAAAAACAGAGATTGAAAAGATTTTTTTTATGTTGCAAATATAAGCTCCTCGAAGTAAAAATCAAAAACTAATTTTTTAAATAGAAAAAGCGTAGCTGCCCAAAATAGGAAAAATGAGAATTAAAAAAAAAAAAAAAAAAGAGCTCTTGAAACTATTAACTAGAGTTGGCAATGGATCCGGTCGAGATAAATTTTTGCTCATCTCGAACTAAACTTGATTTTATATTCATCAAACTTAAATTCAATCCAACTTGAATTTTTTTTATTTTTTATACCCGAATTCGACTCGACCTGAAATTAATAAAATATTATTTTTAAAATATAATTATATAAATTTATATAAATAAAAAATTAAATAATTAATTAAAAAATAATTTTTTATATAATATTAGATCGAGTCGAGTTTGCCTAAAACCTGAACCTTATCCGACTTCGATTTTTTTTTAGCCTTACTCAACCTGACCCGACTTGAAACTCAATTTAAAAAAAAAATCGATCATATAAGATTGGATCAGGTCGAAATCTTATCAGAGCGAATTAGGTTGTCGACCTTATTATCAACCATTTATGATGAGCATTAACAATTATAACATGATGATTCACATTAATTTATGAAAGATTATTTATTTTAGTTCATTGAATTTCATGATTTTATTTCACAAAACACATTCTATATGTTAAAAGTGATATTAATATTTATATTCTAAAATTGATTTTAATATATAATTGATATGAGATTTACGATTTTTTTTTTATAACTATGATATCTTCTCCTACTCTAAGAAAAGTCCACCTTTTTTATGACATATTCCTAATACCTTAACGTCAGCTCTGATAACAAATATCACTTTCTACTAAGGAATTATCCGTTTGGTCCCATCGAGTCTCACGGTTGTAACTGATGAGACGAATTGCTAAAAGAAAATCTATAGGACGCTTTGATTAGAAGGAGATTCCCGGTTCCTGATCATAACATAACTGAAAACTCAGCATCGAAATACACTTCAAAACATCATATTCGACGCATCCTAATGTCCTTTTCAACCTCCAGCGACCTTCCTAATGTCCTTCTCAACCTCCAACAAACTCTCAACCACCGGATAAAATTTACCTCGACGATTTTATGGAGCTTCATAGATCCCTGAATGGTAGAGTCGTCAAGGTAATTTTTGGTCCAGTGATTGAAGAGTTCATTGGAGGTTGAGAAGGACATTAAGAGATGTCTGAGAAGGACATTAGGAGGTGTTCGAATATGGTGTTGAAACATTTCGAAACGCATTTCAACGCTTAAGTTAATAAGATACATGAAAGAAAGCAAGCGAGAGAGAGTGAGAATACTTAGGGAAGGCAGACAGAGTAGAATTGTGAATCAATCTGGTCTGATTTTATATTGTATATCTTATAGACGACAACTTGACTGGTTGATTTGATAGGTGCTAAACCTGCAGAAAAGAAATTCAAAGTTGCTGCTGCCATCGCGGTTAAGATATAACAAGAGTAAAGAGAGAGGATTGTTTTTATGAAACTCCAGGATTGTGACTGCATAATTTGTCTCATCAGATTCTTTCTACAATCTACTTTATGAACATTGCAAAATTTCACTTGAGGCCGAAATGGTTTGCATTACAAAAAATAACTCTCGATACAAAGAGCTGAAACAATATTCCTCAGCTTCTTTTGTGTCTATTTACACAAAAAATAATCTCTAATGTTGTCTAAAAAGAATGTAGAAATAAATCACAAAGAATCAGATGTAAATCTAGGCAATTCTTGCTTTTGTTTGTTGTTCCTGCTGCTGAGTATAGCCATGATATTTATACAGATCATAAGGTGCCCAAAGGAAATCAACTGAGCAGGGTCTCTCTGCATCTAGCCTTACCCATGGTTTCCCTTTACCACTCCAATGCAGCAAACTTACAGGACCTGGATGCAAAGTTCTACAACTATTCACCAAATTATCTCCACCAAGCCCATGTTGGTTCCATCTATGATCAATGGCCTCAATATTTCCACCAAAAACCAACAAAAATGGAGGAAGAGAACCCAACTCATAAATCCTTTTATCTTTCTGAATTCTCATCCATCTCTCAATCTTCCTTGTGTACTCACCTTCTCTCCACTTTACCAAATCCATCACCATCACACCTGTATTGAAATAACAAGGCCTTTTCCCTTCGAAAACCCTGGATAACTCAGGGTCTGACCAGAACTCACTTGTGAAATACTTGTCAAAGTTTGCATGACAGTACTCTGGAGCTCCAATGGTTCTTGATCCAGTCAAAGTTATACTCCATAGCTTTTTGATGTCATCTACAACAATTGTGTCAGAATCTAAGTAGATCACACGTTCAATGCAGCCCTCAAGAACATCAGCCAAGTAGCTTCTTGCATAATTTAAAGGGTTGTCGAGAGCTTGGCGGATAGAAGATGAGATGAGATTCTTGACAAGATTTTCCTGGAAGATATAAACCTTGAAACTCAAAGATGGAAATGCAGACTTCACAATCTGGGTAAGGTAATTTGCATGAACCAAGCTCGAATCCGAGGCAATGAAGTGAAAGAACACATTTTCTGGACAAGAACCATGTTTGAGAACTGAATGGACCGCTGCTATGGTACCTCTCAGGTACTCAGGATCAATTGTCATTGCAATATGAACAATGGAAGGGTCACATACCAACCCTTCTTTAGCCAAAACTGGACATTCAGGTCCATTCTGATACTCTGGTGCCTCCATGAACTTCATGAACAAATCAGATTCCGTTTCTGTTTCATCCCCACCATTACTTTTAACCTTTTCTGTGAACAACCTAATTGCATTTACAGGGAAAAGAAGCAAAGAAACCAAGCAAATAACCCCTAAAACTGATCTAGATAGAAACATGATATCCAAATATTAAGGCAAAATGAGAAGTGGGTTTTTGTTCTAGTTTCTTATGAACGAAGTCTTGGAGAACAATTGCTCCAAACGAAACTGAAATGAAGGAAATAAAAAGTGTGATTTATATGAAGACAAGAACTTGGAAGAGTCGACCAAGATTTGGACAAGTCCAAACACGCCTGCTTTTCCAAAGAGGGACGCGGCTACGAACGTGAATGAGAAGTCATGGAAAGTTTTTTCTTTTTGATATCTTGGTTTTTCCAAATTATTTAGTATATTTGTTTGTTCATTGATGGCTTCAAGGAACCTTCTTGCTTGCCTTTTGGTCGGTTCATCCACCATTGAAAAACGCGTGACCACGTGCTCTGAACAAATTTTTACTGAACTTTTGGTGTTCTCATATATGGGACCACATACCATGAACCAATTCAATTTGTTTTGCATTTCCAATGATGGGTTTTGAGTGCCGGTTCATGGTTCACGGTTCATGGATTCTGGTTTAGCCTAATCTTTGTTCTTGAGACAGTAAGGCAATTGGGGTTTTTTTTTTTGTTCTTTTTAATTTCCATAGAGAGAGAAGACATTGACAGATTCACAGTCACGTGGACAGCTGTGGATGGCTGCAGGCTTTCAACTTTTTTTTTTCCTTGGCTGTTCTCTTTTGAAAATTCCCATCACATGAGAACAAATTACTTTGATCAATAAATGAAAATAGAAATGTATACTTTTTTATTAAATATTTTATTTTCCTTTTCATTCCAAAGAAAATTTCTCAATCCTTCTGGAATCTAAATTGAGCCGTTTGGCAACCGTGTTGATGGCTATCTAATCTACAGCTGGACGAGTCTAACGAAGGCAGAGCAGACAACAAGAGGAGCATAAAGAGGAGGCCAATTCAACTTGGAAATGCTCAGCTCTGGCTCTATTTGCCTGCCAACCAGCCAAAATGGAAATTTTGCAGGAACAGCTTTAACTATGACAGTGACTCTAAATTTGAGTTCAGACACTCAGAGCTGGATTTGGAAAATTAAAACAATGGAGAAGAATATCTTCCTAAATATTATCGCCTAAAAAAAATTAAGACTTGACTTAAAACGGTTGTGGGTCTTTGCTTAGAAGGTTAAAGCATCCAAAATGTTGTATTTGAGTATCCAATGTGATAAACCCCACAATTTACTTTCGAAAAATCCTTAATCACATTTAAAAAATGATATCAACAAATATAAAATTCAAATCATAATCCCTTCAATCTCTATTCTTATCCACAAACTGTCACCTTTAAGAGGCAACATCGAACAAACCTAAAATTCAAATGCCAGTAACTGCAACTTTTTCTTTTATTTCCAAACTGCATCCTTTTGTATAAAAAAGCCTTGGAACTGTTTATGAATAAATAGTAGTTCCTATCCGATTCAGGTAGGCGACCAATGCAAGTGAAGAGGGAAAAGGAAAAAAGATAAAAGAGCAGTATGATCTATAGCCAAGAATCCTCATCAGCAGTAAGTGAAGGGAATTTTTAATTTTACCAATAAAATTTGCACAAAGCAGCCTAACATGGAGAGATTACAGCAAAGTTTTTATTCTTCTTCAAGAGTTTGGTGGCTAAAGCAAGATGGATTCTCTTTATCGCTCAATTTTCCAGCCTTCCCCACCTTTTTTTTGGCTAAACAAAGAGAAGAAAGAAACTCAAGTGAATATATACTATACCTATAGGAAATGGGGAAGGTGGAAGAGTAGAAATTGTGAGAGATGATACCTTTCATCCTGTTTGATCAACCCATTAACAACAGTAAGCAGTCCGATTGCAAACACAGTTCGGCCCTCCAGTATGATATCTTAACCTGTAAATTCTCAAAACTGTCTACACAATGCATGCATTATACACAACAAGTGCAAAATTATAGATTCATAAATCAGCTCATAATACAAGAGATTCTAAGAATCAGTATATGATAAATCAAAAGACAGAGAAAACCCAAAAGCATACTTTACAAGAAAGATAGAGCAGCAGGTTGAAAACCAAGCAACAATTTACAACTGGATAAAGTGCCAAAATCCTTTTTCACTTTACGCTATGACTTTCCTGCCAAAGATCGAATATGCTTATGAAACACATTAAAATATACAAAAAAAACAAGGGAAAGAAAAAGAATATGTATTATATAAACTAGAAAGAGAGCAATGAGGAGCACCGAAACAATGGATTGTATGAAAGTATGATAAAATTAAGATCAGCAACCAGAATACTCAGATTCAGATATTGACATCTACTTCTTACAATAACATATGCAGAACATTATGCAAGTAAGAATGCAACTAATCATTGGCTTAGTTCAGTTGTAGGTCACTTCAGTGAACTGTTTCTGCACTGATACAGTCGTATTAAAATAAAAATTGATTACTATTATGTGATACACATTATTAAGATAAGACCCATATGCATTTTATTTGACAAAAATAAAAAATAAAAAACCTCTCCTCCTATGCTCTAGGACTAATTCTACATTAATAGACTAGTCGAAAACTGCAGCTCATGTACCGAAACATTTATTCCCAGTATCATAATATTTCCTACATCCAGGACATCGTCCATCGACTTCAAGAATCCTTTTGTGACAGAAGAGGCAAAGCCGAAATCCACATGAGCAAGGCAGAAAACTAGAGTCTGTGACATCCAAGTCTTCATAGCAGATAGGGCAGGAAGAAGGGTATGACATAGTACTTCGCTGTGCCCAGGTGATAGCCCCACGGCCATTATGCCAATCTGAATTCAGAGTAATATTATCCTGTTTTCTCAGGCTGGGCAGACTTCGAGGACGACAAGCGTCATCAGGTCTCCATGCTTGATAATTCATGTGTAAACCACAAACTGTTTGCCTACTCTCTGAATTTGGCTGATTCATTCCTTGGTTCTTGAACTGTTGGTCAACACCAACAGATTCAACCCTTGTTTCAGATTTGGCAGAAGCATTTGTAGCTGAGTTATGTTGATTGTTATCTGCACTCAAGGCATCTGCAACATCCTCCCAATTGTCTAGACAAGCATCCTCTTCTTCCTCACTGACACTTCCAGAACAACAATCACTGCTGGTACCACTGCCAGTGCTCCTGCCACTGCAGCTACTCCCACCAAAACTTTCCCTTGAATCATTATCACCCAGATTACTTTGAATGGGGCCATTCATCAAGGACTCCAAATCACTGTCATGGATCCTCATGTCTTTACTCTCCTTTTCCCTCTTTGTTTCCAAATTGTGCAATGATTTGTTTCGGTCATCACCTCGTTTTGTAGAGAATGGAGGAGACCCAGCACTCCCATTCAAATCCATTTTGCATTCCTTATTCTTTACTGCATCACAACCCGACTCTATTTATGAGCATACGAAATTACAAATCTAGTAATTTTGTAATTTTTGCCAAGCTGATCCCAAAAGCCATCGTATGGAACCTTTTTCTTCCCATAGATAAATCATTTCTTTCAAATAAATATCCTAGATCCCACCTGACCTTGAGTCAAGAGCTTTGTGCTTTTATCATAAGCCTCTCCATATGGTTCTTCTATATATCAACGTAGAGCTATGCAGAATATGCATCTATGAATGCTTCAATATTATAAAATTAAAATTCAAAAACATACTAAAAAAAAAAAGAAAAAAAAAACCCTTTTTTTAGCAGTTTTGGTTTATAATATAAGAAAAGAAGAAAATCTCTATAAAATATTCAATTACTTCTATTTGCTCAAGTAATAATAATAATAATAATAAAAGAATTGGCATTTAAATAATTCTCCATTTATTTATTTTTTTTAATTCAATCAATATTATTTCTTTACCATTAAAAACTCAACATTCAAAAGAAAATAATATAATTAAAATTAAAATTAAAAAAAAAATTACCTTGCGATAACCATTGTTCACGCCTAACATCGAGCTTACGCTGCTTCAATTTCGCCAACCTATTTGTCTATATGATCACAAAAAAACAAAAAAAATTAAAAATCTCAAAATATGAAACTAATCCTACATTTTCTGAGAAAAAAACGGAAAATGAAGTAAAAATAAAAATGAACTCACCCTCTTCTTCTTGGTACGGCAAGGCAGAGAAACGTTGGAGACGAAATCCGATACCATGGTGACTGGTGAGAAGCAACCCTGTGGTTGTAGATGAAAAAGGCTCTGTTTGGCAAAGAGGTTAATAGCGGAACAGGATCAACGATACCGGAATAGAATGAAAACAAACGGCGGCGAAGGATAGGGAGATTTTGGTTCTGCTTCTGCATCTGCATCTGAGTTCATTGTTTTCTTTCCTTATATGTATACTTACTATAATGCCCTTTGAATCTGAATTTTTAACGAAATCATTTCTAAATTTTGATGATTTTAATTTTATCATTTTATCTAATAATTCATTTCCAAAGTTTTATTAGAATTCAAATTTTGAGAGTTTAATTTAATGAAAAAAAAGGAAGCAATAAAATTAGATGGCTATTGACATGGAAATTTTTAATTGAAATGAGTTAAATATTCAAATAAGAAATTTCCATATTGTTCAGAGGGTAATTTAGGAAATATGTAAATTTGATTATTTGATTTGGTTCAAGGCTGGCCATGATGAAAATGGCGTAAGAAAGTAAACAGGCTCTTAAAAATCGCCACGTGTATGTTCTAGATTCCACATATCTCTCACCGCTCTAACAGGCTTGAGCCGAAACGCCACAAAGATTGAGCCTAGTTTAACAATTGGGCTGAGAATGAGGCATAAATGGCCCAGCTTTAGGCCGAAGTATCCCGAAATTGGGCTGATAACCCATATAACTTATAATACTTGGCCCAAAAGGCCCCAAATTTGGGCCGAAATGCCGCGTTCATGGGCCGAAAATGTCACGTATATGTGCTGTTTCACCTAAAATTTTTATTTGCTTCATTTTGTCAAATGGTCGATTAATAATTGAGAGTGAGAGAATGTTAGGGTAAGCAATCCATCAATTAAGTTCTATAAATAACCCAACCACCTTGATTGAAATCAAATTCCATCGATTTCGAATTTCCATATGAAAATACCCAAATCGATATTGAATTTCAATATAAAAATAATCGAATCAACTGGTCAAATTTTCGATCGATATTGATGTTGAATTTGGTTCGGTTGAATTTGCTGAAACCAACTTAAAAATCAAATCAGTTGAAACCTTCTGTTTTCTGTTGTGTCCTTACATAGGAAGCTTCATTATGCATTAAGACGTGCAAGATGGAAGCAGAAACTGGGAAAAACAGTGGAAAATCTATTTGTATCTTCTTTTTTACAAAACATCATATGCAACCCTATTTACACTATAATGGCTCAGATTCTGCTCATATAATCTTACAAATTATGCTACATTTCCTAACCATTCTTCCTTTCTTCAGTGTACTCGTATGGCCAATTACATTCAAGTATGAACATACAAGAAACATGTCTCCATTTTGAAAGCCTTTCAAGGTTTGGTCGCACCAATGGCTTCTGCAAGATAAGCATCAAGGTTAAGCCACCTTCGAAATTCTTTTGCGTAAACAGTAATTTAATCGGTTGTGAGATTGTGACGTTGTATTTACCTTGTGTGCCAGCCTGAAAGAAAGAATGGTAAATTATTGCGACGCTGATAAAAATCTGTGGAACTGTTGTACTCTTGCTTGATTATTGTATGAAGATCTGCGTTGTGATGAATTTCTTCTCCTACGAAAGAAGAAATCTTCGGTGTCCAACACATAAGAAATCTGCCAACATAATACACAGATCATAAATGTAAACAGACCCGAGGTAAACATTACGTGCATATGCGATTTCTTAGTGATTACACATTGGCAATGAAAAAAAGAAAGGTAAAAGATTAAACCAGATATTAGAAACAGCAAGATACCTTGTATGAGTTGCAACATATCTTGTTCTCTAAACCATTAACCAGTTCAACACCTTCCATGGCCATGCAAATCGCGGCAAATTCATCTAGACTTGCATACTTTTTCTTGTTTCTGCAAATACCAGTAAAGAAAAGCAGATTAAGAACTAGTTATTTGATGGAATATTCTGAATTTTTTCTTTTCTACAATCATTGATAATAACACGAGAGGCTGGAAGAACCCAGAATTTACATGCTATATTTTATTTTAACACTGGATAAATATTAATGGCAGAACTATGAAACCTATTAATCCTAATGTTATCAGTTATTACCTCTTTAGTGTAATGCCATGTGGCTCCTTTTTTCGAGGAAAGACCGACAGAAAATCGTTGTGCAAAAAAGCTGAAAAATTAGGTTCCATGGAAACAGCAAACGCTTCAGGCTTTTCAATAACATTGTCCATCAGCTGAATAGACAAACGAGATGGCAATGATGACTGCAAAAAAGGAACCAAAGTAAAAAAAAATTGTATGTGTTAACATACATATACAGAGATAGATAGTAGGACATTCACGTGCCTCATTTTTTTCCTTTATTTTTTGGAAACGGGTCATAGTAGAGGCATATGCAAAACTTACACATTTCAATCGATATATATTCTCCTCATGAAGGAGGACACGTGCATTCTCATAATACACTGAATCCATTGTCTTCCCATGTTTCCGGGATTTTTCATACTCAAACAATTGAAGAAGCTTATTATCCATCTCATCCGTTGCAACAGCTTGAAGCTGCAATGAAAACTATAATTCAGAATAGATTCAGGAAAAATGAGGAAGATATAATTAAAGACCATCAAAGAAAGCAAACCTGCTTAATCAATTTATATATTAACTTGTCCAATGTGAATAACACATATGACTGGTTTCCTATTATAGCTCGACATTCATCCTCAAACTTTGCATTATCGGCAGATCCATCAAGCAGACTGTACAGTGCACTAATAAATCTGCATGGCACAGAGATGAAATTTGCCAAATTAGAATGCATCAGACACTTCACATTGTTCAGCACTAAAATTGATATGTTAAACACCTGGCATATAAATCTGAAGAACTGGCATCTTTTGAATTTTTCCACTTTATTTCAGCACCTGTTGAATTTGTTTTCGCTGACAGTATTCTTTCATATAGGATCTAAACAAAAATCAACGATTGAAGAATATTAAAATGTAAAAAGAAAAATTGGAAGAAATAACTAAAAAGGTTAAGAAATCCTACGTACTTGATGAAGTCTGAAAAGAACATAGAAATCATCATTTGCATAAAAAACCCAAGAACAATTTCTATCTTCTTCAGGTAAAACTCCAGGTACATGCTTTGCAAGAGGCTTAACCGTAGAAAGAAACCGTTCTGAAAACGACAAGGACATGCCATCTCCTCCCACATGTGTATCAGTCATCCCTTCGGCTTCACCTTCACTCTCGGCCTTACCATCAACTTCATCACGTTCTACCTCTTCTTCCTCTTCATGCTCTTCACGGGAGCATTCATCACCTGCAGATTCACTGCCTGATGCATCATCACCAGCCTCTGAGGCATTTTCACTATCCTCATCATCAGCATCTGCATCATTTTCTCCTCCAGCATCCCCAGAATGCAACTCTTTCCCATTTCCAGAACGGTACTGTCTGCTTTCAACACCAAGCTTTGCCTTTGGCACAGTCTTTAGACCAGTATCACCATAGGCAACGAAATTATCCTCCTCAAAATCACCATTAGGTGATAATTCACCTTCTTCTTTTTCAATTTTGGAAGGACCAGCAGATTCTTCATGATATCTACTAGCAGTAGAGCCATCTGTAGGCACTCCATTTACTAATAAAGCATGTTTTGTTACATCACCACCCTGAAGTACCAACCAAATTTACAAAAACTTAGTGCAACTAAAAATCGAAGAGACAACCCACTTGATTTTTCACCTCAACAAGGAAGAGGAGAGCAGAATAAGCAAAAAAAAGCAACGCCAAAAGATGCAAATTTTTGTTGTATTTTACAACACCAATTAGTAATATCAACTTCAGCCATGCTAACTAGAACCCAGTAATCGATATGCATAGACTCATACCTCTGATGAATGTAGAAGATCAGCATTAACTTCAGATTCATGACCCTCACCAGCAGCAACGCTACTAGGTCTAGATGCTGCTGCACCACACCCTTGAAATTCAAACTAATCTCAGTATTGCAACACGATTTTGGAAAGGAAGGAATAATAAGAATAAAAGTAATAACAAAAACAAGAAGATCAATGAACAAAAAAAATCATGGAAATGATTGCCATGTAACTTTTCTGACACACACCTGATGTCCCTTCAACATTTTTTCGGCTGTGATTATTTTCTGCTTCAATTGCAAGGGCTCCAATTCCAATTGCAAGCATGCTGATTCCAGGCCTTTTATCAGCTACAACTTTGATCTCTTTCTCTAGCTTTGAATCATCTCTAGAAACACGACCTGAGTGTTCTTCTTTGGCTGAAGTTTCCCCATTTGTCAAACCATTTCTGCAAGAATTAGTTAGTTCTGGTGAACTGTTCTCATCTCCATCACTAGCAGCCTTTTGTTGCCCAGAATTAACAGTAGCATCAGCTCCAGGACTTCCATCACTTTCATCAATGCTTGATGCAGTGCAGTTTACAGCAGGATTCTGAGCTTTACCAGCATCATCAATACCCTCTCCACCATTAGGTCGAGGAGGAACACCCAACATCGGCTCCAAGAAAGTGGTCCAAAGCCTCATGACTTTATTTAACTGTTCTTTGGTTGAGCACATCTCTTCGCATGAATATTCTATAAGTTTATATAGATCTTCATGAATGTCAACATCCAAATATTCATATTCAAGGTGTGGAGCTAGGGGTTGTCTGTGACCAGCAACGCTAGCAACGAGAACATCATCCTCTTTCTGGTTCTTCTCTTTCAATTCCTTGATTTCAGCCACTAAAGCTGCAATTAGAAATCAATGAGACTAGACAAGCAAAGTAATAAGAAAATAGAAGAGCATAAATGAACACTATATTAGAACAAATTGTTAAGAATCACGCATCAATCCTTCAATTAGATTTTGCAACATAGGAAAATGCAGCACTTTGCATCTTTGGTACAGAAATTCCACTTACACTTTGCACTCAAGTTCTTTGAATCCTGCTGCTTGAAATAGAAGCTGCGGTGATCAAGTGATTTGTAATGATTTTTCAAATATATTTCGGCCCAAACCTTGTTAAAATCTAAACGGCACTTTGTCCACTCTTCTTGCTTCTGCTTCAGGCGAGTTAAAATGACAGGTAATGCAAGAGCAGGATTTTTACGTAATATTTCCATTACATCAAGACCGTGGTCACCATATAAACGCTCAATGCACCTTAAATTTAGAACTGCAGTAAATGGTTCAGAAGAGGCCAAATGTAAAAAAGATTAAAATTGTTCACATGGCAGAGAGTCGCATATAATTTGATAACCTCATGATAAATACAAACCAGTAAAGTGGTCTTCTACACAAACTAGAGAATCCATATTGATTTTATTTTCATTAATGCTGTTCAGCAAGTCCTCAGCACGCTTGGCAGTTGAGCTTACTGATTCTAACAACATATCCAGCTCAAATCTAAGACCATCAAACAAGAAATCAATTATGTCTTGGAGATAATATCTAGAATTTCCAAGGGCGTAAAGAAACAGAATAATTAATCAGTGCACATTGATTTTTCTTCCGAAAACTCGTTCTCATCTTCACATGCAATGCATAAAATTGTAATGGAAATAACAGAATAATCACTATAGTGATTGAAGGCATAGTACTGAGATAAATAGCGGAAAACCAGCAAATTTTACCTATCATCCTCACATCTGAACAAACTCTCTTCATACTGATTTCTGCGCATGTGCTTAAAAGAATAATCCTCACTTCCGGAAGTCACAGATACCCAATGATCATTCAGCACTTGAGCACCAAGCTGTGATCTCTGACTTGCTGAAGATATTGGATACTGAGAGACAGAAACACCAAAGAATGTCAAAATCAGTGACAAATCATGCATAATTTGCAAAGAAAAAAGTAATCAAAACTTTATACATCATCAGGCAGAAGCCGATAGCTTGGAGTACAACGTTGGCAGTTAGAAAGGTCAAGCTCCTGTATGGATTTTGCCATATACTTCTCCTTGTATCTCTCCTTTTCCTTAGCTCCCTCCATTTCACGCTTCTGTTCTCTATCTTTTTCCTCTAACTTCAATGGCCTGGATGCAAGTCCCTCACCAGTAAGTGATTCTGCAATAAGAGGTAAACATCATTAAAATTTGCAGATATATTTTTATATATAAGAAAACAATTTGCATCATGTAAGACTAAACTATGTACATACGAGGATATGACAAATGAGAAAACAGCCAAGACAAATAAGAAAATATATACCAAAATGAAAAAGAAAAGGGGCTATCAGTTACATACTTTTACTAATAACTCCAGCAAGTAGCCCATCTGCAGGAGACATTTCGATTAGAAACAGCTATTAGGACAAATAATCAATATAAAATAACTTAAAATGATACTTCAGCAGTTACCAGTATTCTCACAACGCTCCAAGAACTGATTGAACTCATTCATAAGATCTGGATACTTGCCAAGTAAATCAGTCACCTGAAATAGGCAGAAAGCAATGCAACATATAATTAAAGTACCAGAAAAGGTAAAAGGTGAAACATGTGCTTCTTGATAATTCTACAAAGATAAGTAGATTGAATGATTTGAAAAGTCAAAGATAACAAATAGAGATGGTGTAAAACATACCAAATTTTGCAAATCATTTCTTTTGATTATTCCATTGCTATAAATATTAAGACACTTTAAGAATGCCTGGTAGTCATCTGAGTTGCATAGCCTCTCCTTAACCTTCTCACAGAATAAGAACCCTTGGTTGCACATGCCTGAAATTTGAATAGAAAAACCTAAATCTTAAAAGGTTGATATATAAACGACAAGAAAATGAGCATTAACCCCAATCTCATACACAAGCAAGGCAAAATATTTGAAAACTTCAAAAGACAGGCTGAAAAGGCTCATTTACAATAATTTGGGAAAACAAATTCAAACAACTACAAAAAATATTTTCCTCAGATTAAAAAATAAACGGCATTTCCCTGTATTATGATAATAAGAAGAGCACATAAAAAAATATTAAGTGCTGAGTTTGCTAAAAACATCAACATGCAAACTCATGATGGACTAGCTAACCTAGTATTGTCACCCTAAACACCATAAAGAAAACTATATAACAATGATTGTTAAAAAAAGTGATACATCGCATATTATAAACAAATAAAAGCTGTCAATGGTTGACGGACTCACTTTTAAAAGTGTCCCTGTCATCATAAGAAGCAAATCCTTCAATCTTCCTTCCGGATCTCTTTTTGTCAGGAAAACGCTGCAAGTTAAAATCCCTATTGTTGTCATGCTCAGAATCATCCTGATCACGAGTTCTCCTATCCCTATTGTCCTTTTCCACACACTTTCTCTGCTCCTTTTGCATTTTCATCATAGCTTTGTCGTCTTCCAGTTCAGGACGATCAACGCTGAGATCCCGATCAGCATGGGAAGTAATAATCCTATCCCTCCGGCGTTGCTGAAAAAAAAAAGATAGTTGTTAATTCCAAGTAACAAGAACATAAATATTAAAAAAAGAGACAGAGAGAGAACAGTTACCTTGTCCGTTTGTATATGCCTCATGGTGGGTGCAGCAGAGCTTCGCTCATTATAACGCAGAGATGAATTCCGACCACATGGAACTTGTGTCAAAGGTGTTGCAGAAGAATCTGGTAAAAATCTTGTGAACTCCTCAAGCAGATCTGGATGGTGCTCAAAAAGAGAAGCAACCTGAAAGCAATGAAACAATAAAAAAAGAATTTTTTTGGAATAAAACTCAAGAGGTTAAGATTCAGTAAGCACCAAAGAGCTAATGAACACAGGTAACAACCAAAATATGACATATTACCTCACTATAGACCTCATTTATGTCCTTGTGCTCCTTCCGGTACATATTCAAGATATCCAGGAATGATTTATAAACATGCTCATCATTTTGGAAACGTTTCTGCATAGTAAAATGGATTTTAGATGGCTAAAAAAAAATACATAGGTAACAAAAAGGATTATGGCACAATGATTTCACCTTTATTTTGTTTACAAAACTGATTGCTTCTTCAAACTCAACAGTCTTTTTTGGAGGAGCCTCATCCTCATCAAGAGTTATTTCATATCCCTTTGGCAGGAAGGTATTAAATCCATAAATCAAGTTGTTATGCCCTTTGAATAATTCTTTCACTCGGGCAATGACACCAACTGTGTCAGTCCTGCAGAATATAGAAGACGAATTGAACATTTAGTAGCATAAAGCAACAATCCACTGTCCATTGAAAAAACTTGGCGTTTCAAAAGAGGATACCTTTGAGCCTTGAAATCCTTCATGACTTCAAGGAACATGTCATACTTCTCTTTTTGATCCTGAAACATCTCCTTGACTTCCTTTAGATACGTTAAGGCATCATTTGTAGTCAGTTTCTGTGACATACCTCCCCCTCCCATTCCTCCACCTCCACCTCCACCTCCACCTCCATCCCCAACTCCACCCGGCATTTGGTTTTGCCCATAGCTTCATAGGTAGAAACAATAAAAAATGAGAACCACAACCATTTGATCAACACCAATCAAACACTCTAAAAATTTGTGCTAAAACTATTTTACTTTCAGCAGATGATTACCCTTAAAAAGAACCTAAAATTCAATTCAATTAGATGTAAATTTACTACATATTACACAACCAAGAGGTAAATCCTACTTAAAGTAATGATCCCAGAATCATAAAAACCAACATGATTCAAGCCAAACATGACAAGTCAAGAACATAAACAAATCACTCAATTCAAGTGGTAAACAAAACAAACCCACATGCAAATTTAACAAAATTCCCTGTCAAACCTTACCAAACAAAATCATTAAAGCTGACAACAATAACCGACCAGCAATCAAAACAAAACCAACCCAGGTTACCAAAAGAGCCAAACTGTCACATACAAACAAAACCAACCATACAAACCCTCAAAAAAAAGCAAGTAGCCGTAAACAGATTATAAAAAAAGGAAAGAATAAAAACAACTTACGATTCAGCCCTTGAAGAACCAAATGGACGTTTAAATTGAGAACCAGAATATACATCATCTCTTATTCGCTTCATCCCTGTAAACCAAAAGACAAAAAAGTGATTTTTTTTTAACATGAGTAACCTTTGAAGAAATAAAAAGAAACCCATTTTAAGAATAGGGTTAAAGAAACTTACTTTCCTCTGTAACAGATCTCACAGAAGGGAAAGACACAGAAACCAAACCAGTTGCTTTTTCTCTGATCCTATGTTTTGTCTTGTTATTTTTTCTTTCTTGGGTTCGGTTGTGTAAGAGAGAAAGAATTGAAGAGGCAGAATATATATACAAACGAGAGAAGATGTATAAGAGAAAATTTTGGGAGATGGGGGGAGTCAAAATCTGAACAAGAAAAAATATAAAATGTTTTAGAAAAAAGAGAGATGGCTTAATGTTTGGGGTTTCTCTTTGCAACGAGATTTTGTGAATTTGTCTTGAAAATTTGGAAACACACTTTTGAGTTTTGAGCTGTGTGTTTTATACTTTGTTTTTGTGGTTTCTTATTTAGTGGGCTTCCTTTTCTGTTCCAAAATCAACCACAGGCCCAAGGTGATTTTTTTTTTTTACAATTTATTTAAATAAGCTCGGCAATTTAAAATATAACATGAAAATTATATAAATAAAAAAATGAAAATAATATCATTTAAAATTTTAATAATCATTATATATAAGTTTAATAAAATCAAAACGTACATTTCATATATTTGTGTCGAGAATTATAATACATAATTTTTATTTAAAATATGAAACGAATATATGAATTTTAATATTTTATATAATATAAATATATAAATAATCAGATCTAAATTTAAATAAAAAATTATTTGATACACTAATAATAAAAATTTTTAACTCAAATAAGGTTAAGATGATGATACATGTTTATTAATAAAAATAAGATATTGATTTTAGTGAATTAGGGTTTTGTGAATGGTGATTTGCATATGATTAAAACTACATTTGAATGTAAGAATTTTTATTTTTTCATATATAATTAAATTTTTAAGAGTCCAATTAATAATATGATACTCACAATATGATAAAAATCTCTTTCATAATATATTCAAAAAGATTTTGTGTTTCTTTTCATGTTTTATAATCTTTTTATTTTATTTTATGTTTTAACAACTTATGTTAATGAAATATAAGGATTTTAAAATATCATTTTTTTTCAATTTATGCAAATTTATTATAACCATATACAATGTAATATACTATTTGAGTTTTAGTAGATCCATAATTATGGAAGATAATTATTAATTGCTATTTTAATTTAATAAAAGGTTTTGGGAAAAATTAATTGGATGTAAGTTGTTCACATCTTTCTTTTATAAATATGTATTTAATTAATTTTGTACAATTAAAGTTGATAATTCAATCTGTCAAGTTGACAATTCAATCCGTATTCATTAGGTTTAGATTTGATATGATTTTATAAGAAAATTTTTTTCAATTAAGATTCAGATTAAATCAGATATTTTTTTTTTTTAAAAAAGTTGAAATTAGGTAAAAGTTAGGTTTAATGTAAACTTATTTCAACTCGACTCGATATATATTAATTTTTATCATTTATTTAATTTTATTTTTATATTTAAAAATAATATTTTATATTAAAAATAATATTAATTAATATTTTTATTTAAAAAATAATATTTTATTGATTTTAAATAAAATCAAATTGATTACAAATTTAAACATATACAAATCAAATTAATTATTAAAAATAATATTTTAATATCAAATCAAATCAAATTTTAATATTAAATTTATAAAATTAAATTGAATTCGGAACAAATAAAATCTGGCTTCTAATTCGTTGTCATCTTTATGTACAATATTTGGTGCTACCAAACAAATGATTGAAATTTTGTTATGTGTCTGTTTATCTCATTTGGGTCAATGCTAAAAGGGCCAAGACCACTATTTTTTATGGGCCATTGGAACCAACATAGTTTTTTTTTTTTTTTTTTGTGTTAATCATTTTATGATTAAATTTTTAAAATTTAATTTTAAAACATAATTATGACGTAATAAAAAATCTTTTTCATCATATTATTTAATGAACCTTTAATATTTGAAAGTTAAAAATTGGGAAGTAAAATAAAATTTTACAATCAATTAATTATTTTTTTAGTTTTTAAAATCAAATTAGATTTTTACACGTTGGATGATACCAATTCACAAAAGAATTGATATGAGCCGATTTTTTTCTTGGACAGGACATTGGAATTGACTACAAGACAATGATATTGCCTACTCTGTGAGGTTAATTAGGATTAGATTTAGAGATTATCAACTTAATCATCATTTTTTTTAATTGTTAGGTAAACTGATGATCTGATCCTTTGTAATTTGTGGGAGTCTGGGTTAGAATTTGGTGGCTCAACTTAGTCAATAATTAACAACTTAGAAAAAAAATATATATATATATATATATATGTAGTTACTAATATTGGGTTTTTTTTTTTTTTTTTTTTTGGGTAGTGCAGAAATCATGAAGAAAAATTTTCAAAAGTCTTCCTCCATTCATGGTAGATTTATTAATTTATGTATTTGTATAGTATATGTATTCTATAAAATATTAGATTGATAATTTAAAATATGATACAGTGATATGATATGAACACGATACGAATATAAAATATAAAAATAATACGATTTAAAATTTTAGCAATAATTATATCTAGTTTAATAAAATCAAATGTCGATATGACTTATAACATATAATTTTTATGAAAAATATGACACAAATACATGAATTTTAATATTTTACACAATACGAATACATAAATTCTTCAAATCTATAAAATATAAAATTATCGTATCATAATTTATATCAATAAATTAAAATTACTGATAAATTTATGTATGAATTTTATTAAAATTTTAAATCATGTTTTTTTTTTTTATTATTTTCGTATCATATCACTACATAATATTTAAATTTAATTCATGATAATAAAAAAAATTTCTTTTGGACTTGATAATAAATTTCTAACAATGGATAATAGTTGTTTTATCATGACATAAATTGAATCCTAAACCTTCCCTATTAAAGCAGTAAAGTTACCTCTTAACTACTACTAATCTAGATGATTTGGAGACTGTGTTAAGTGTTTTTTTTTTTTTTTTTCCATTTTCTTGTTATATTCTTTTATAGTTTTCAAACAACGGGTTTTCTCTTAAATCATTGGAGCATTACTAGAAAGGAAATTTGGTTGAAGAATCTTCAATTCTCCCTTTTGTGAATTAGATGGCATGAACAGGACAAGCTCATCCACTTGCCATCTTTCCCATTCCTAGGTTTGGATAAGCTCAAACTATTTTGCAATATCCAGCCTCAGGTTAAAGATATCCCATAGTTAAAGTTAAACTGAACCCAAAGCTATGGCCCGAGTTAATATTTTTAAGAACGGTGTCATTCAATAAATTTAAAATTTTAATTCGGCTAATTATAATCTCTTTTTCTATCATCGTATTATTATCATTTTGTACCAAAAAAAAGAGATAAAATAAATCAGAATCACCCTTTTAGATGTTGGTTTTGGTTCTGGAATTGTATGATCAATGAATTTCACATGCAAACAACGATTTTTAGTATATTTTTGTGGTAAAAATAAGGAAACAATATGAGAATTAAGTTAAAATTGTGTAAATATCAATATTATTCATAAAATAGTGGAAGATTTAGTTGGCTTTATTAGAATTAGAACTGCTGTGTGGTGTTCTTTGGTGACTGACCAAAGAGTAGTAAGCTCCTGTTGTCCCTTTGGCCAACAGAGATGAATGGGTTCCTTTCTCCACTACTTTCCCTTTATCTAACACTGCAATGAGATCACAGTTTTGAATGGTGCTTAGCCTGTGTGCCACAACCACACTAGTCCTCCCCACCATCACACGCTCTAATGCCTCTTGTACCACTTTCTCAGATTGACTGTCAAGTGCACTGGTAGCTTCATCTAGCAATAGCATTGATGGATTTTTCAGTATGGCTCGGGCTATGGCGATCCGTTGCTTCTGACCCCCAGATAGCTGCACTCCTCTGTCTCCACACCATGTATCATAACCATCTGCCAGGCCTGCAATGAAATCATGTGCATTGGCTGCTTTAGCTGCTTCAATGATTTCAGATTCATCGGTTTTATCAGATGATCCATATAAAATGTTTTCCCTTATTGTGCCAGCAAATAGCGTCGGCTCTTGGCTAACAAGTGCTATGTGTTTCCTCAACGACCTTAGGTTGTATGACCTTATATCTCGACCATCAATCTTCACTAATCCTTTGAGAGGATCATAAAATCTCTCAATTAAACTAATGATAGTTGATTTTCCAGATCCACTTTGTCCCACAAATGCTGTTGATTTCCCAGCTTCAATGGTGATCGAGAAGTCTTTGAGGATGATCAGATTAGGCCTAGCTGGATATGCAAAATCAATGCTACAAATTTCTATATTTCCTGCAATTTTTTCTGCAAAGTAACCATTGGAATCTTCGGGTTCAATGCTTGAATATCTGTCTAATATAGCAAACAAGGATCCAATAACATTAGAGCCCCTGGCCAAGTCCGATGTCATGCTTGCAGCATCAGCTATGACAATGCCTGAGCTAACTAAGATGAAGAACGTTTCAACGAGGGCTTTTGGAGTAATATGACCTTGAGAGATGAGTTTGCCACCATACCAAAAATCAAAGGCCAAAACACATGCTGTAAGGCATTGAGAGGTGCCGAGACCAACACCTGCCAACCATGCTTGTCGAATGTTCTCTCGTCTTGGACCTTCTTGGCCCTTTTCAAGCATTTTCAGAATCCTGTCCTGAGACGAGAAAGCAGTGATTGTACGGTGGTTGGACACTGCATCAGAAGCAAGCTTGCTGCTTTCTTCTTGGGCTTCGATGGCTTTCTTGGACATGTATTTGAGTAGAACCTTTTGAATGTAGAAACAAAAGATGATAAGAGGTTGGACAGCTATCATGGCAAGGGCGAGCCTCCATGAAATGATTAAGCCCATGGTGCAAGCTATGGTCACTACTGAGCTGGTTTGCAGAAGGAGGGAAATTCTATCACCCACTAAAGATCTCACCTGACAACATTCGAGAGCACAGCTATAGCAGGTAAATCAAGCATATAATGAACAAAAAAGTTATACACGATTAAGAAACATGAACAATGTGGAAAACAGTGCTTACCACACTGGCATCTTTGTCTAGTCTAGAGCAAATGATACCACTGGAATTCCCATCTAGATCAAACCACCCAACTTCAAATGTCAGTATCTGTGAAAGCATTTTCTCTCTAATCCTCCTCATCAGTTGTTCACCCATGTAAGCAAAATTATAATGCTGAATGATATTGGTTATCAATGAAAACACTGACAATCCAAAAAAACATAATGCATAAATCCTTGTCTTCTCTTTAATCTCATCGTGATCTGTAAGAAAGAATAGTGATATCATTGACCCCACTGTGAGAGAATAAAGCGGTTGAATTGCACCACACAAAATTGCTCCTAAGCATCCCAAGCTTGCTTGTTTCCATTCTGGTAAATTCAAAGCCAACAATCTTCCAAAAGATGCAGAAGTTTTATGATCCTCAACTTTGATATCTCCGTCTTGTGATGCATGACTTGGTGCTACTGAATTCACAGAACTTGAACGACTAAGTAATGAAAGTCTACGACAGCTAGTATTGTTGGCGTCTGCGTTTGTTATATATGATGAGGCATATGTGGATAAATCTCTATCTGTTTCTTCTGGGGATTTTTCTTTTTCTGTTTGTTGAAGATTGACAAGTGTGGTATAGAAGCCATTTTTATTTTCCATTAGTTCATTGTGTGATCCAATCTCCAGGACTTGGCCACCTTGAACAACTGCAATTAAATCTGCATGTTGAATGGTAGAAAGGCGGTGAGCAATGATAATAGTAGTACGACCAATGGCAGCATTGTCTAGTGCTTCTTGAACAACTCGTTCAGATTCAGAGTCTAATGCACTTGTTGCCTCATCCAAGAGGAGGATCCGGGGTGCTTTGATTATTGCTCTAGCTATGGCAATTCGTTGCTTCTGTCCTCCTGACATTTGAAGGCCTCTCTCACCTACCTGTTTAAATTAAAAGAAAACATCAAGCTTTACTGTTGTGTTCTATGTGATCCTTACTCATAATCAAAATAGACAAGGCAATGGCAAGTAAAGTTTAGTGAATAAAATGAAGAAAAAGCCTTAGCTGTGTCAATTGAAATCTGATAGCAGTCATGTATCAGCATATTAGACAAACCTAGGATATAAACTAACGGCACGGTCGATGATCAACTCGTAAACAGGCTCAATTTTTGTTCATTTATTAAACTTGATAACAATCACAAACCATATTTTAGGATTCATTAATTAAATGAATAGATCACGGACATGACAAAATTCATTCATATTTGGTTCATTTAAATGATATGTAAAGCTTTCTATGTGAATGCCTGCTATGAGAAGAAGTGGAGCTAACCTGAGTATCATATTTCTGTGGCATTTGGGATATGAAATTATGGGCATTGGAAGCTTTGGCAGCTTCAATAATCTCTTCCATTTCAGCTTCCTCGTTGCCAAAAAGTATGTTCTCCTTGATTGTAGTTGCAAAAAGTGTAGGCTCTTGACTCACCAGCCCCATTTGTGATCTTAGCCACTTGATCTGCAATTTATTAATGGAAACCCCATCAAGAATAATTTCTCCCCCAAGTGGATCATAAAACCTTTGCAACAGTGATATCAGGGTGGATTTTCCTGAGCCACTACTTCCCACTAAGGCCACAGTTTTTCCTGCTGGAATTTTGAGGCAAAAATCCTTGAAAATTAAGTTTTCAGGCCTTGCTGGATACGCGAATTGAACGTGTTTAAATTCAACTTCCCCTAAAACGTTGTCCAATAATTCACCTTCCATGTTGTCTGAATCAATCTTGGGAACTCTCTTAATCACTTCAGTAATACGTTCTCCAGCTGCACATGCTTCAGATATGGGCTTTAGGTTGGATAAACTAGAACCGATGGACCTGTTCAAGGAGGAAAGTTTTCAAATAATGCTTTATTTGGACACAAATACTTTCAGTTCAAACGAAAATTTAGAAATAACTACAATCCAACATTTCTGAAAGCAAAAGGTTGTAACTAGTAATACTTACAGTCCACCAATTGCGATGCAGGCAGCAACAATGTAAACACTTCCACCTTGAGCTCCATGGTACATGACCATTCTGCTACCATAGTAAGTAACAAATGCCCATATTGCAAAAGTAACACCATTGCTGCCAATGGCCAATCCTTTAGCCAACCCTTGCTTCAACCCCAACTTCAGAGATCCTTCTAGAGCTGCAGAGAACTCAGTAATGGCTTTGTTTTCTCCAACAAAGGAATAAACAGTTCGGATGGAAGATATTGTTTGTTCTGCTATTGTGTTGGCCTTGTTGTACTCTAACCTCATCTTCCCAGCTATATTCATTAAAATCCTCCCATATATCAAACCAGGAATCACCAGAAGCAAAACAAAAGGAAACACCACAATAGTTAATCTCCATAGCATCAGGAAAGCTACTGTGTAACTTCCAAGGAAAGCAAAGGCTTTTGACAGAAAGTGTGGGACCTGATACAACACCAAAATTGCCAATCAATTAACAAATAACTTGCATCAAAGCATTAGTTTTTCGGAAAGCAATATTTTAAGCAGCAATTTATAACTCCCAAACAAGATATTGTGACAATCTGCTATACTTGTGAGGCATTTTTGGAGATAAAACAGAGAGACTTTTCAGATCAAAGTAGATAATATTTCCCAAGTTGGATGCGAATTTTCGTACAATTAACAACAACAAAAAAAAAAGAAAAAATTTCGTCATAGTCATAATAATTGCTGATAATATAGTAAGATGGAATCTTCATTTTCAGTATGAACAACCTTTTCACTGATAACTTCTTGAATTATAAGAGTATCATTAGAAACACTTGTGATGACTTCAGCTGTGCTGGTTACATTAAAATCAAAGTAGCTTATGTCTTGTCTTAGCACTGCTTTCAAATATCTGGCTCTCATTCTTGTGGCTTGTCTTTCAGCTGTTCTTGTCCAACAATATCCCTCTGAAAACTCCAAATTAGGTGAAAACAAAAACATTAGCAGCATTCTTTACTGCTACTATAATTCTTGGCCTCTTGGCTGAGAATAAAAAAAACCAAAAAAAAAAAAAAAGGAAAAGAAAACCATGTTCACATTAAACCCACCTAGGAATGATGCAATCCATACCCCACAGGCTAAATACACCAGAGACAATGCAACCTATCACCACAAAATCAATCAGGTTATTAGGAGCAAAACTTAACTCAAATGCCTGGCATTTGCGTATATATAAAAAGTATATCCAGGATTTACCTGGTTAACGTTGTGGATAAGCATCATCTGCGCTGCTGAAGCACCACCAACATTGTTGAGCATGCTACCAATCATATAAATCCCAGCAGGTGTAAAAAATCCATCACCAATGGCTCCCATCATCCCAACACCCATTAAACAGTAATCTACACCATCTGCATGCATGAAAATGGACCTTAAACTCTTATTCTTCTTCTTCTTTTCCATAGCTGTAGATCCTTTCTCTTGATCCATTTTTTTTCTCATAACAAAAACAACATTAGAAGCCCGAGAAGAACCCAAATTATGTACTAAAAATCTTGCCATGTGAACATGAGTTGTATATATAACCTTAAATATTGCTTGACAAATAGTATTAAGCATGTGACTAAAGCAATAAGGTTGACATTGGGGTGTTTTTCTGGTGAATAAAAGGGCTGTTGCACAAATTTTATAGATTAATATAATTGTTATTACATTATTATATTACTTGTTAGACCACATGCAAGAAGAAAAAGAAAAATAATAACTTGGTTGTTAGAAACTTGAAATTTGATTTATTAATTTGTTGTAATATATTTGACTCTTAATTTCAATGATTAAGATTTAAATTTAAATAATCTCAATTAAAAAAATTAGAAATTTATACTAAAAAATAAAATTAATATAAGTGCACGTTGTAGTTATATTATTTTAAGTTTACGTACTTTAATGAATATTTTTTCGAAATATATACGTATATTTGAAGACTAATTATGTCAAGTTGTCTAGCTAATAGTAATATATACCTTATTAGGGGATTTAAATCTATAATTAATCTTCTAAACTTACTAATATTTGTTGTCCCATGCATAGCGAATAGTTATTATTTTATTTATTTTTAAATAAAAATTATTTATTGAATATAGTTCTATATTGTCTAATTAATTAAAATAATTTATTATATATTAATTGAAATTTGTATTAATATGTAAAATTTGTCTCATTTATAACATATATTTATTTCTTTCAATATTATTTATTATCAAATAAATTTATTTAATGAAGATCTTTTAATTAAATTAGAATTCTTGCTTATAAATTGGATGAATTTTATTAATGATAAAAATATTTAAAATAAAAATTAGAAATGTAATTAATAACAATGCTATTTTTTTCAATTCCACTTTCATGGTGGTGGTTTAATTTTTTTTCTTTTTAAAAAAATATGAAATTTTAAATCTGAATTTAGAAATTAAAAAAAATTCAAATAAATTTTTTGTGTTTTTTTTTTTTTTATTTTTAGTTTCTAATTTTGCCTTCTTTTACAATGATTTTCTTTTGTTGCTGTCATCGCCGTTGTAGGCGGCGCAGCGCCTGCTCCAGTTCCGCCGGCGAGGCTGCTACTTCATTCATTGCTCAGTTCTTTATCTACTTTTGCGTCTGTCTATAAACTTCTGGACCTTGAAGGCCCTCACTGGGTCGCAACCCAGAAATCTCTATGGCCTTGAAAATGAAACGACCCAACTTACAACTCTCATTTGCAGGCCCGTATCAACCTCTTACAACAAGACCGAACAAATTTCTAATCCAATTAAAGAACATAATAGCAACAAGGCAGCCTGTTTGGATGAATAATATATTAGATTTGATTTAATATTTTTAAAATAATATATAAATAATTTTTTAAAATTTGATTTGAATTTGAATTAAAATATTTTATGATTTAAATCGAATTGAATTGAATTAAATTTTAAGATTTTAGTTTAATTCAACGGTTTTTAAATTTTATTTTTTTTGTTTTTATATATTATTTTAATAAGATTTTTAAAATATTTAAATAAATTTAAATATAAAATAATTATTTTTTACAAAAATTTAAAAAATATATAAAAACTAATAAAAATATAAAATTCATTTTTATTCTTTTTTTATAATTTTTTATTTTTCAATTTAAAATTTATTTCAAACTTATTATATATATTTAATATCTGAATTAAATAAAAAAATTTGATTCGAACCAAACCAAACATTATAATTTCTAATCGATTTTCTGTTTTCTCAATTTTTTTTCTTACTCTTAGTTCTATAACAATGTAATATATATATATATATATATATATTTGAATTTATATTTATAAGATATTTTTTTATGGGTAAAACTATGAAATTTTTAAATAAAAATAAATAATATTTCATAAATTAAATATGGATATCCACGGAAATCATCCCCTAGATAAAAGAATAATAGGTACGTTGGTTGATAATTTAGCACAAAAATTAACTAAATATTAGGTCTATTGCTATTGCTGATTTTCATGGTATTAAAAGTTCTTTGATTGGATTTTTCATCTAATATACACAAAACTTAATTGAATGATGGAGTAGAATTATGTGTTCTTCTTTGAAGATTAACCAAAGAGTAGTAAGCTCCGGTTGGCCCCTTGGCCAACAAAGATGAATGGTTACCTTTCTCCACCACCTTCCCTTTGTCTAACGCAGCAATAAGATCACAGTTTTGGCTGGTACTTAGCCTATGTGCCACAACCACACTAGTCCTCCCCACCATCACTCGCTCCAATGCCTCTTGTACCACTTTCTCTGATTTAATGTCAAGTGCACTGGTTGCTTCATCTAACAGTAACATTGTTGGATTTTTCAATATGGTTCGGGCTATGGCGATCCGTTGCTTCTGACCCCCAGATAGCTGCATTCCTCTGTCTCCACACCATGTATCATAACCATCTGCCAGGCCTGCAATGAAATCATGTGCATTGGCAGCTTTAGCTGCTTCAATGATTTCAGATTCATCGGTTTTATCAGATGCTCCATATAAAATGTTTTCCCTTATTGTGCCAGCAAATAGTGTTGGCTCTTGGCTAACAAGTGCTATGTGTTTCCTTAGTGACCTTAGGTTGTACGACCTTATATCTCGACCATCAATCTTCACTAATCCTTTGAGAGGGTCATAAAACCTCTCAATTAAACTAATGATTGTTGATTTTCCAGATCCACTTTGTCCCACCAATGCTGTTGATTTTCCGGCTTCAATGGTGATTGAGAAGTCCTTGATGATGATCACATTAGGCCTAGCTGGATATGCCAAATCAATGTCACAAATTTTTACATGTCCTGTAATTTCTTCAGCAAGGTAACCATCAGAGTCATCAGGCTCAATTCTTGTGTAGCGGTCTAATATAGCAAACAAGGATCCAACAACCTCAGCACTCCTGGCCAAGTCTGATGTCATGCTTGCAGCTTCAGCTATGACAACACCGGTACTAAACAAAATGAGGAATGTTTCGATAAGGGCTTTCGAACTGACATATCCTTAAGAGATGAGTTTGCCACCATACCAAAACTCAAAGGCCATAATGCATGCAGTAAGCAATTGAGATGATCCAAGTCCAAGACCTGCAAGCCAAGATTGTCTAACATTCTCCTTTCTTGGACCTTTCTGAGCCTTTTCCAGAACTTTCAGAATTCGATCTTGAGATGAGAAGGCAGTGATGGTACGATGGTTTGACACTGCCTCAGCAGCAAGCTTGCTGCTCTCTTCTTGTGCTTTGATGGCTTTCCTAGACATGCTTTTGAGTAAGACCTTCCGAGTGTACAAGCCGAGGATGATGAAGGGTTGGACTGCTATCATGACAATGGCAAGTCTCCAAGCAATGAATAGGCCCATGGCACAAGCAAGAGTTACACCTGAGATGGTTTGCACAAGGAGAGACATTCGATCACCGACTAAAGATCTCACCTGCAAACATCCAAGATCATATAGTTAGACAAAGTTTATAACCAAGCACGTTGAGAAAAGGTATGACAATGGAAAGAACATACCACACTGGCATCTTTTGCTAGTCTAGCGCAAATAGTACCACTGGAATTCTCATCTTGATCAAACCACCCAACTTCAAAAGTCAGTATCCTTGAAAGCATCCTCTCTCTAATCCTCTTTGTCAAGTGCTCCCCCATGTAAGCAAAATTATAATGCTGAATAACATTAATTATCGGTGATAGCAAAGAAAACCCAAGGAAAATGAAAGCATAAACCTTTGTCTTTTCTTTAATTTCACCATGATCTGTGAGAAAAAAAATTGATATCATTGAACCCATTGTGAAGGCTGAAAGTGGTTGCACCGCACCAAATAATATTGCACCTAAGCATCCCAGGGTTGCTTGTTTCCACTCAGGTAAACTCAGGGCCAACAATCTCCTAAAAGATGGTGCAGACAATTTTTGATCCTCAACATTCTTTTCTCCAGCTAGTGAAGCATGATTTGGTAATACAGAATTGGCTGAACTTGTCCTGCTAGCTAAAGAAAGTCTTCGACTGCTAGCATTGTTGATGTCTATGTTTGTTATATAAGCTGAGGCATTCAAAGATAAATCCTTATCACCTTTTTCCTGGACTTGTTCTTGTTCTGTTTGTTGAAGTTGCACTAGCATGGGTAAAATCCCTTCTCATTTACCATTAATTCATCATGTGACCCGGTTTCAATGACTTGGCCCTCCTGGACAACAGCAATTAAATCTGCATGTCTAATGGTAGAAAGGCGGTGGGCAATGATCATAGTTGTACGCCCAATGGAGGCCTTGTCAAGAGCTTCTTGTACAATATGTTCGGATTCGGAGTCTAATGCACTTGTTGCCTCATCTAGGAGGAGGATTTTGGGTGCTCTTATCATGGCTCTTGCTGTGGCAATTCTTTGTTTCTGTCCACCAGAAATTTGAACCCCTCTCTCGCCAACCTGTTTATACGTAAAACTAAATCTTTAGAATATATGTGATCCTCAGTTTTGATCAAAATATACAAAGACTATGACAGATACTTAATGAACAATGAAAAACAAGCATATAAATCCCAATATGAAAAGTGTGTATTGCAGTGGAGACAAACCTGGGTGTCATATCCTTGAGGCAACTGGGATGTGAAAGTTTGGGCATTGGAAGCTTTAGCAGCTTCAATAACCTCTTCCATTCCAGCATCCTCCTTGCCAAAAAGTATGTTCTCTTTAATGGTTGTTGCAAACAGTGTAGGCTCCTGACTCACCAACCCCATCTGTGATCTTAACCACTTGAGCTGCAATTTACTAATAGAAACCCCATCATGAAGTATGTCTCCTCCAGGTGGGTCATAAAACCTTTGCAACAAGGAAATCACTGTAGATTTTCCCGATCCACTACTGCCCACCAAGGCCACAGTCTTTTCTGCTGGAATTTTAAGACAAAAATCCTTGAAAATTATGCTTTCAGGCCTTGAGGGGTATGCAAATCCAACTTCTTGGAATTCAACTTCTCCTATAACATTATCCAAAATTTCTCCTTGCATATTATCTAAATCAATTTTTGGGACTCTTTTTATCACTTCATTTATTCGCTCTGCTGCTGAACATGCTTCAAATAAGGGCTTCAGGTTAGATAAACTAGCACCAAGGTGTCTGTTCAATAACATTAAAAATCTTAATGAAAAACTATGCAGCAAGAAACAAAACTAGTTGTATTCAAATGGAAAAATGATTTATTGCCACTATCTAAAACAGCATCTTGGTTAGGGATTAAAAGTTTTTAGAGAACTTTAGGGTCAAAAGTCTTACTGTCCACCAACTGCAATGCAGGTGCCCACCATGAAAATAGTTCCACCCTGAGCTCCATGGTACATGACCATTCTGCTGCCATAGTAAGTAATGAAAGCCCAAATAGCAAAAGTAATACCATTGCTTCCAATGGCCAACCCTTTAGCCAAGCCTTGCTTTAACCCCAACTTCACAGATCCTTGTTGAGCTGAGGAGAACTTAGTGGTGGTTTTGTTTTCTCCAACAAGGCATAAACAGTTCTTATAGACGATATTGCCTGCTCTGCTACTGTACTGGCCTTATTGTACTCCACTCTAATCTTCCTTGCAAGATTCAGTAAAATTTTTCCATATATTAAAGTAGGAATCACCAGTAGCAGAAGAAAAGGAAAAACCACAAGAGCTAATCTCCATAGTATCAAAAAGGCTGCTATGTATGTTCCAATAAATGTAACACTTCTTGCCATTATGTTTTGGCACCTGATGCATAATAAACAAGTGAATCAAGATACAACTCAAGACAATCCTTCTGTTCTAAAAGTAGCAGATTTTTGTTCAATACCCAAAAAAGGGTTAAAAATGGTTTAAGCATATATAATCACAATCAAGCAATGATAAGACAAATATTTTAGAAGCATTGACAACCTTCTCACTGATAACTTATTGAATTATGAGACTGTCATTGGAAACACTTGTGACTGCTTCAGCTGTGCTAGTTATGTTCAAATCAAAGTAGCCTACATCTTGCCTTAGAACACCTTTCAAATAACTACTTCTCATTCTTGTAGCTTGTCTTTCACCTGTTCTTGTCCAACAATATCCTTCTGAAAAATTCCATAATTAGAGAGGAAAACAAAAGAAATTAATATATGGCTAGTTCCCTTTACTTGGAATCAACTAACTAGCAAAAGAAGCTGTCAAACTCACCTAGAAGAGACCCAACCCATCCCCCACAGGCTGTCAAAACCATAGACAGCGCAACCTGTCACCCACAGAAACAAACCAAAAGGATCCTATATTATATTCTATGGAAACGTTGAAGTACAAAAGAAAATTACTTGATTAAAGCTTGTTAAGTAATAACGTACCAGGCGAACATTGTGGGTGAGCATATCAGCAGCTGAAGCTGAATTAGCTCCACCAACATTGTTAAACATACGACCTATCAAATATATTATCAAGGGTGAAACAGTGCCATCAGCAACAGCTCCAATGAAGCCTGCAGCCATCAACCACATATCTATACCATCCGCATGCATGAAAATGGAGCGTATAGATCCATTTTTCTTCTTCTGTTTCACAGGGCTTCCAACATCTTTACCACTCATTTTCTTAGCTGCCATGGTGTTTCCTTTTCCTTCTTCAATTAGCTATATAAGAGATATTAAAAAGCAGCGCCAGATTCTCAGCCTGAGAAATGACACCTTGAGCACCAGGAAAGAAACAAAACTAGAGGAACAAATCATGCACTTTGGTTTTGGAATGATCTTGCAATAAGATACATGTTTTCAATTAAAAAAGAAAACCACGAGGGAAGAGCTAAGCAAGATGGTTGACTTCCATAGTTTTTTATTGATAAAGGGCTGTCACAATTCATAACAGATTTATAAACAAAACCAATATCATTAATTTAAAACTTAAGACACTCATCGGAAACTTGTAGTATTTTTACCTTTGGGTAGATTAGGTCTTTTAATTTTAAATACGAAATGATGACATAAAAAAATAAAAATGATATAATTTAAAATTTTAATAAAAAATTATATATGAGTTTGATGTAAACAAAATTTTTTTTTCATGTTTAATTGTGTATTTACAAAAATTGAGACGTTATAATTTTTGTGTTTTACATGTACGTTTGACACAAAATAAATACTACATAAATATACGAATTATTGGAATTAGATTAGACGAAAAGTTTACATATCTTTTCTAATGAATGAGATGCTGCTAATTTAATAAAAAATTATAGTTAATTAATCATTAAAAATGTTTTCATCAACCAGCTACTTTAATTATACTTCTTGAAAGAATAATGTCATGCATGATCTATAGCTGTCAATTGAATCTTAATTATATATTCTCTTCACATTTCAATATAAAAGGTGAAAAAGAAAAACCCCAAATGAAGTCCAAAGCTCATGGTCTGATAGTCAGATACTACATGAAATGGCATCTACCATTTCAGATTCCCTGCTGAAAATGAATGAATCGGTAGGAAAAGGCCAAAAGGAGGAGGGATCGTAGTTTTCTAACAAAGCTAGAACTATCATTTAATTAGTATAGATTATATGATTGGGTTCCTTTGGTGGCTGACTAATCAGAAGTAAGCTCTTGCGGGTCCCTTTGCCAACAAAGATTGATTAGTACCTTTCTCTACCGCCTTTATTCAAATTAACTTAATTAATTCATATAATCAATTTTTAAGACATGATTCGTGTTTAATAAATTTAAAATTAAATATATATAATCCTTTTTCGTATTTCAAGTTGCGGACTTCTTGGAAGCAGCAATTCGACGAGTCTTGTATGGTACTCAACTCATGTGCCACAACCACACTAGTCCTCCCCACCATAACATGCTGTAATATGCCTATTGCACCATTTTCTCTGACCGACTGTCATGGTGCACTGGTTGCCTCATCTAATAGCAGTACTGTCATGGACATGTTTTGGAGCAAGATCATTTGAGTCTACATGCAGAAAATGTTGAAGGCCTGGGCTGCAATCATGACAAATGAGAGTCTCCATGCAAGGTGCAAGCTACGGTTATAATAATGGATTTAAATAGCGTTCGTGAGGTGATATGGCAATAGTTGTTTAACGGTAAGGTTGTTTTTCGTCAACGTTATTTATTGCAATTAAGGTGTGAATCGTAATCACATAAATAGTGATTAATTGTGTAAGCAAATAACGATATAATAAAAATTTGTGAGTATAACGAGACACAAAAATCGTTATTTGTACTTTTTTTAATAATTTATAAATTTTATAACATATTGATTTTGAGTTATAATTAAAATATATGAAAAAATCATTTTAGGCTATAAATATAAATTAAAATATGCTAAGTTATTTTAAATATCATAAATAAATATTATTATATCAAATTATCCATTGTTTTCATTGTAAAAATTAAAACAAAAAAATTTATGATTACAATAATATGACTCTTATTACCTTATTTGTTTATCTGTAATTACAATAAATATTAAGTGATCAAAAAAAAATTGTGTGATTGCATTTTAAATTTATGATACAATAAAAAAGGTTTACACGTGGAAAGACATTTGATCACCCACCACGAATCTTAAGCTTAGGATTTGTTAACCTTTAATTATGGTTAGTAACGAGTCGGGTCGGGAAAGATTTTTATTCGTTTTAAATTTGATTTGATTTAATAATTATAAAATTCGTATCTAATTTGAATTTTTTTTATTTTTTAATACTTGAATTTAATTTGAAATTCGATATTATATAAATCATATCTGATCTGACCTAAATTAATAAAATATTATTTTTTTAAATATAAAATATTATTTTTTAAATATAAATATATAATTATATATAAATAAAAAAATTAAAAAAAATAAAAAATAATTTTTAATATAGTATTGAGTCAAATTTATTTTAGACAAACCAAATTTAGCTCGATTTTGATTTTTTTTTAATAATATCTGATCTAATTCAAAACTCGATTTAAAAAAAAATTCGATCCTATAAAATTAATAAGATTAAAATCTTTTGAGCTAAGCTGTCAACCTATCTTTAATATTTGGGCTAAGCCCCTATTAGGCCAACAATCTTAATTTTGAATTAATTGTCATACTATTTTCTATTTATATAAAAGATTTTCCACTTAAAAAATCTCTTCATTTATTCGAATTTCCTTAGCCAAAAACAGGAAGCGAAAGCAAATATGGCGGGAACTGGTCCACCAAAAAATCTCCTTTCTTTAGTCCGTGACTTGGCTTCTGAGAAATCTCGAGGAGTTAATCATTTCCTTACAGTTACATATATCTTATGTGTTTCTGTTTGTTTCCCGAGAAAATGGTAGGCAAGAAATGAGAACAGAATTGAAGTTTCCGGTCGAATCAAATCTCTTTTTCCCTTTTTTTTGTTTTTCTTCATTTTCTCTGTAAAATAAAGGGAGATTTTTATTTGAGATGTTTGGAGTGGTCAAGTGTAGAAAGAAGAGTCGTTGGCTTGAAGAAGCAAATCGAAGAGCTCCGATCAGAGCTTGAGGAAGCAAAAAGTTTAAAAGGAAAAACCGAGCAAGAGCTTAAGGGCTTCGAAGTTGAATTAGCCTTATACGAAGCTTCGATTCAAGCCCTAGAGGTTCGTTGTTTTTCGATTTATTTTTAAAATCTTCAATAATTTGTTTTAAAACTTTTTACACTTAAAAAAAAATTATATCATTGTTTGCAGGCGAGAAATGCTCTGATTCAAGATGAAATATCCACCGTTGGATCTGAAGTAGAGGAACTTAAGGTACTAAAACGACCTCGTTTTTGTGATTCGTATATCTGAATCAAAATGAGTTTTTGTTTTTTAATTAAATATTTATTTGAAAATTTTGCACGGAATATTTAAAGAATAAGGAAGCTACTTCAAGGTAAAAACATCGACCTTTTTTTTTTTTTTTTTTAATTTTCTTATACTTAAAAAATAAAAAAGAAGAAGAATTGCTGATTCCATGTCTTGTTATTTTTGTGCAGAGTTTATTTGTCAAATGGTTGATTTCAATGCTAGGATAAGGTTTGTTGTAACTTCTTCAAACGTTGCATAAGCTTATTATATTCTTCTCTTCATAGTTATGTGGTAGCTGTGATCTAACTGCTTGATGAATGGATTATCAGATTTTTTGTTTTCGCCTATTAAATCAATAGTTTTGATTGGATTTCTTTCATACCTTATTGACCATTATGTGATTTTAGTTTTTGCTAACTCTTTTGGTTGAGGTAAATGCCAAAAAATTCATGGAATTGTTTTGTTATTGCATGCGGTATGGAAAAGAGATCAGTGGATAAAACAAGGGTGGGGAGAACCTAATAGCAATAACTATTAGTGGGGGGACTCAGAGGATTGTTATTATTAAATTTTTCACTCTTTGCACCAATATTCGATGATCTGTGATTTTCTGTGAGTATAGGACTCTAGCATTTGGATGCACCCTTGTTGCTTGCACCTTAAAAAATGACTTATTTATGAGATGTTGATACTCAGGAAATTCCAAGAGACAAGAGCTTCTGGTTTTCAGGACAAGAATACTGTTGGCAATGCAGTGGGTAGTAGCCTTTAAATTTAAATTCCATCCTGTTTTTTCCCCTTCTCAATTTTCGGACTATCTTAAAAGGTGTTTCCTTTTTCATTTTTTCCCATCTATACTGAGCTTATTAAGGGCATTGGATTTGTTCTAATTACTTTTTTAATTGAAATAAATCATATTAATTCATGACTATGCGTCTTCTAGTTGGACATTTTGATCTTCCCTTTATAATCATGAGCTTTTATGTTAGTTACACAAATCTGTAACTTTAGGCTTTGTTGTACATGACCCATCTCAAGGTGCTTACCCAAAAGCTTGTTTTCTATAATAATTTATCACAAGTAACTCCTGCTTCTTAAGGCAGGTAAGCTTAAGCCAAAATTTAGTCTTTACTGCTATGCAAACAATAAGTTCTTTACATAAGATTGGTCATCATGGCAATTCATAAATACTAGAGTGGCTATGTTGTAGATGGTCATTTATCATGTTTACATAAAACTACAAGGTTTTCATTTCAGAATTACTATAAGGCTAGTAGCGGTCTCAAATTTTAACTAATTCCTCCAACTTCTATCTCTTCCTTTTTTTTTTTCACTGTCCTCTCTTTCCATGGCATAAATAACTGAAGGAATGTTTACTTTTGTTTCAGAAGAAGGCTATAAATTTATAAAGAAGGAAGTTACTGAAATTGCTTTAAGAACTATTGAGGATCAGTTTGCTCACATTGTCTCTCAAATAGCTAAAGAGGAGGAAGAATGCCTTGCAGAACAGAATATCCAAAAGCAGGTAAATAGTCTTCTGTGCTCTAGAAATATTACTAATAAGATGCACTGTCAAAAAGTTTAGATACTTTTCACTTAGTTGCTGAAATTATGAGTCTTCAGTTCTATAACCTCCTTCCTGCCCTCTATGTCTGTTGGAAAGATATCTGGCAAAAGTTTTACTATAAAATAAAATAATCTGATTAGATTGATCAAGTGGTCTAAGAACAACGCAGGTTCAGCTGGAGTTTATTGACATTGAGAGGAAGGTGTGTCTGATGGAGGCAATGATGCAACAAACAAAAGCATTAGCGGACATGACAAGATATCCTAATCAAATTTGCTTTTGGAACTACATATGAAGTTCACCAATTAAACATAAAGTCTTGATTAAAAAGAAGTATGATGTGAAAGAGAAAATTTATTGTTCATATTATGCTAATAAATCATAATTAATTATCTCAGAGCATTTTTCTACATGTTTCTAATCCATCTAAACGGAAATCAGGTTGATTGCTTCAAATACCAGCTATCTGTACTAGCTGTTTTCTCCGCTGGTTAATTCTGAATTTCATTATCAAGAAAATGAGGGGAAAGAACAAAATTCTGGAAGCTAATAACTAAAAGAAGTTGAAATCATTTATTGAATTTTTATACTGATGGCCTTAGGAGTCAAAATGAATATTCATCTTTTGATCTTTTCATTGCTGGAAAATAGAATAATCTGAATACAGCTCAGGTCTGGCAAAGAAGTATAGATTTGAATACTTATACTGGCTTTTATCATCTTCTTTTTTTTCCTTTGATGTGCTGCTCCAGCTAACATCGTTTGTGATGAACACTAGTACTTGTAAAATATCTCCTGGACTTGAATCAAGCAGACTTCTGAACTGGAAAATATATGTGCATCGCTCAGTGAGGAGTTGCAGAGGGGTTTATATGTCCCAGTTGTCATATAGTTAATGTGGAGGCCTTGGGTGGAATTCTTCAGGCAAATGAGGCAAATTGATCTGTTGTAAGTCTTTTACATACGAATATTGCTGCCATGGTTTTGATGTCTTTAAATATAAATTGCATGAGAACTTTTAGGACTATACATTTATGGCAGTTGATTGTATACTATGGCCATAATTGGTGCCCCAAAGTCAAGATAAGGGATAAGACATAGTATCTCTTATTCATTAATGCACAATGTGCGAAAGAATATGCCCATTGTTTGAACTGATTTTTACATGTCAAAATTTCATGCATATATATCTATTTCAGCTTCTTATTGAGAAATTTTGAAAGAATTACAATTTTCAAACCCTTATTGTTCTCTTTTGCAAATCTCTTATCATACTGAATAAGAGGTTTTATATATCTCTAAGCCTGCCTGCAGTGAAATAAATTAGCTGAATCGGCACTCATAAGGTTTATCTACAGTTTTTGCATGTGTCGAAGATGCTTCCGTATCCTTTACAATCAAAGATAGCAATGTAGATTTGCCCTCTTCATCATTTCTGCTTGTACCCTGTAATGGAAATGGAAATACGGTCTATCATGCCATTATCATATACAGACTTCACAAACTTAAAGCTTGCTGGACTGTACATTTACCAGTATTAATTTGTAGGAAAGACATGCCAAAGTTATGCTATGGTAATTAGAACGAGAGAACTTACAATCTGTTCAGGAGGCATAGTGTTAGGAGCAATAGTATCCTTGTCTACAATTCTTGGATTGGTGGACTTCGTGACTTCTATCTGTGTCGAGAATAGGGCAGAGACCGGCCGGTGATCAGAAAACTTAATTTCACTACGAAAGTAGGATAGAAGTTTCACTCCTTTCCCATACCACAGAATTCTATCACACCTGTGACCAGACACACATGCATCATGCAAGTAAGTTTGTCATAAAATCAGATCTTATATATAGTGGCCATGCGTCTAATTGCCTATTGTAGCTATAAGAAATGGATTCTGTGAAAGTTACCATGCAGGAGTCCTTTGTTTCTCTCCTGATCTGCCAGGAAGGCCACCCGAGTAGTGGTTGCAATTTGATGAAGAATACTTATATGTTGGTGCAAATTCAATGTTCCCCTCTCTCCAACCTTGGAACACTCCTCCATCTTCTTGTTCCCTTCGAAGCTGATCAAATTCCTGTAGTGCTTTCCAGTCTTGTTTCTGTATCAGATGCCTAGCTAAATTGTCTTCCAACTTGTATAACCTATAGTTGAGATCTCCGAACCAGAATATCTGACTGCTCCACACAAAAATGATGAAATTTTATTTCATGAAGTTGGATTCATCCTTTATTTGGTTAAAACTTTTGTTCAGTTTGAAGAATTACTTACTCATGTCCTAAGATGGTGAGAGGATGAGGACTGTCATCATCTTCGAGTGATCGAGGAAAACAAGTTCGCTTAAAAATCTCTGAAACTTGATGGTTCCTTCGACCTTCATCGCCTTTCTTCTCACCAGAAGCCAAGTGAGCAGCAATGAAGCAGAAGCTGCTACCTTCAATTGACATGCTAACTGAAACTGAACCTTTGTTTCCCAAATAACCCATGATTCCACAAGCTACTGAACTTACTTTCACATTTGAAACACAGTATTTCTTCAGCAATTCCTTCTTCATCCATACACTTATAAAAACTCCAACCATTTTCTTGCTTGCCATTAGCTTGTATTTGCTGCTCCCAATGCATGGTTGCTTATGATCATGATGGTGTCCAGTTATCGACCTCCCTCTCATTGGAGTAATATCACTTATTCCACTAAAACTTGCCATTCTTTCAGAACCAGGAACTTGTACATAATGGTAGTTGTCACTTGAGATGGGATTCAACATGGGAGTCAACCAAGGGCAACCAAAGTGTTCGTTTAGTGTTTTTCCTATTAGCAGGTTCCAATTTGTTGCTTCTGTGGGATCATCGGCTCCGATCACGGTTCGAGTTTTCAATGGTACAATCTCTTGAAACCTGCAGGTTGAAATTTTCTAATGTCAATTTAATGATTTACTCTTTTCTTTGGATGATATAGAGACTATAGCATGATACCCGAGAACATAGATGTCAGCAGCATCCTGGGGTTTTAGCCACTTGTCTAAATCAACAACTGAACTTCCTACAGAAGATCGTCCAGCAACATTCCAAGTTCCCACAAAAATTCTGAAACATGGAGGAATGGTTAGTTATTCGATCTTCAACCCTTCTTTCCTTTTCTGTTTAAGCCTGTAAAACTCACCTTAACTCATATGTTGAAGTGCATGGATCCATCTCAAACGAACTAACATAAACATCTTCCATGAAATCATCATCTCCATCTGCAAGAAAAGTATCAAGCAGTCAAAAACCAATAGAAAACGAATGATGAAAAAGGAGAAAGAAACTTTTAAAAACCTGAAAGTTCATCCAGGTAGTAATAAGGATCAGGTTGTTCGTGCTTGTGCTTCCTTTTGAACCATTTCCAAAATCTCCTAGAACCTGACTTTGCTTTCTTGTCATCCATTATAACTCCTAAAAAAAAATCAAGTCCATACCAGAAAATAAAAAAAAAAAAAAGCTACAAGAAAATGGGAAGGATAGTAATTACTCTCTTCCTGGTTTTTCTTTGTAAGGCGTCCAGGTTTTATCGATATCTATAATAAAACTAAAAAAATGTAGTTTTTCCCTGTTGAATATTGTTGTGTTCATCGCCTGGTATCGCAAATAGATGAGCTTGGGAGACAAACACTCGAAGTTTAGACATATAATTCAAACGATAATCCCAAGAGATTGAAGTTTATGGGCGAGGGACATGGAAAGAAAAGTACAATCTAAAATGAAAAGTCAAGGCTTGGATGGATGAGAAGAAACTTCAACCTGATATCTTTGGGTATATAATTGAATTTCCTGAATCTCAAGAAACCCAAAAAAGGGATATATTTGGACCACACAATGTTCTATCAAAAACTAAAAATGCTTTTGTTTGATTATTAGAGCTGGCTGTTAGATGGTCGTGCTGAGCACGTACATATATCGTGCATTTGTACACCTAAGATGAGCAATTTCAAAAACCCAAAAATGTTATTGAATTATTTCATGCACGTTATACTTTCTCAATAGTCAACTTTTCATTCCTTTATTGGAGATTGTCACGTAATTTAAGAGATTATTTATTTTGATTTAAAAATTTTATGGATATAAAATACGGATAAAATTATAAAATCGTAAAATTAAAATCATATTAAATATTGAGATTTTAAAAATAATTTTTAAAATATAATATTTAATTTTCGTCATACTGATAATTATTTTGATATTATTAACTTAACTTAATCTTTAGTGGTGGGAATGCTTCTATCATGCTGCCAAAAGAATCCTAAAGCAATGTAATGTTGGAGGTTTATAATTTCCAAGTTGATTTATTTTTATTTGTTTAGCTGAGCTAGTCCTTTTTAAGATTGATGAAGGATGACCCCATGAACAAAGAAAAACATAACAAAAAAAAAAAGAAAAAAGAAAAGGTGTCTTGCATTGATGTTTCATCAAACTCTTATAAATGGCTTTGATTAAAGAAGTAGATTCTCTCTACATTTATGCAACTTCTCCGATATGGATCTATTTTCATATCAGATTCATTCCTTTTGGGTGCAGACCAATTATTGTGAAAACTAATCATACAGCTGAATACATGGACGTGATGGCCATTAATAACCTTAGTTTTCTTTTTACCATATGTGTTGGTTTTTCAGTCATCAAATTGATGGGAACATTGGCAGTTCCGACCACAACAAAAAACAACGTCACTCACAATCAGTCCACAAGAGCAGCCTTGGCCCATGTCAGTTACGACTACACCAACCACTTGTGTGGTTTGATTTGGCTATCATCCTCTTGTCAACATAAAATCAGGTTTCATTTATGCATTTGTCACCCCTTTCACATTCCTCCCTATCCATATTTTGTCTTTTTATTCCTTTTAATTTATACCAATTATTATTCATCAAGTAATTCATAGCTTACATTAATCTTTCATTTTTTGGTATGGTCTCACTAATTTTTTCTTTTATAAAAAAAACATATCTTGAGAATAAAAAAAATTACAAATAAAATATATTATAGAATTTGATCAACATTTTAATTAATATTTATGTTGTAGATATGTAAGTAATAGTATAATCGATCGAGTTTGAAGGGATATAATATTAACTTTTAGCTCGAGTTTGAGCTCAAATCAAAATTTGAGTTTTAAAATTTGGTTCGAATTCGATTGAATTTTATTTTTTTAGTTTGAATTCGATTCGAGATAAAAATCGAATTACTCGAATTCATTTGATTAGATTCGATTAATATGTAAAAATAAGCTTGATTCTTATATTTTATAAAAATTTTATTATTTGTGCTCGTGCTTGAGATATTTTATTAATTAAAATATATTAAAACATAAAAGTTCAATTAGGCTCATTAATTATTCAAATTGAATATAAAAATGTTCGAACTTAATTCGATCGATAAATTAAATTATTTGATCTTGAATTTGATTAAATAATAATCGAATTAAATTCAAATTTTATTCGAATCGAACTCAAATAGTTTGTAAATATTAATGTATTATTTAGATTTATACGTAAGAGAGTAGGGAAGAAGAATTTTAATTTTTTTCTTTTAGAATTTAGAAGAAATATTAAGAAGTACATAGGCACAGCCTTCATAGATAAATCAGATTATGCTCTTTCTTTCTAGATATGTCTATCTCATTTCATTTATATGATCAATGGGTCTCTACCTGCCATTATTCATTGGGGGACCGTCCTCCTACTTTTTCCTTGTTTAAAATGTTTAAATAATTTCTAATTAGTACATATATACTCTCCAAAATTTGATTAACTTGGATGTTCATTTTTTTTATTTCACAGAGAAATTCGTAATCTGACCTCATATGTTCAAATTATGACCTATTGAATTATCAAGAAAACAAATTTTAATTTAATTCAATTCAATTATATTTTTTAAGTGGTCCTTTAATTAATAAATAAATTTCATAATTTCTTATAGTATAAATCAAATTTCCAAAATTAGACTTTCAAAAGTGTGGCCCAAATGAGACAGCATTTTTTTTCTTTATGTTTTTCTTTATCAAAGTTTTGGGCTTGCTTTGTTTATTTTATTTAATTAACTAATACCAATAATTGGGCTTGTTTTCTTTGGTAGGCCAATTAATGGGAAAAGGGCATTAACCCCAACCATTTTTCCATAGTCCACTCTTCTCAGCCCAAGTCCAAAAAGTTTTCTACTAAATTAAAATAAAAAAAAATACTATTATAAATTTTATTTCAACCAAATTTTACTAAGATTTTAGGAGAAGGGAGGAAAAATTTTTAAAATATTTTTACTCAAATTCTATTAATTTTAATAATATTTGAATTCGTTAATCATCAGATTAAATTTAAATATTTTATCCAAACTCTACTCTAATTAAATAAATATTATCCATTAAATATCCAAATTTGTTGTTATAATAATGTTTGATCACTATCACAAATTCCAATAACCTGTAAAATTTATTAATTTTATTACATTCCTGATTTTTTTCTCACCCTTAAATATATTTTGATGAATGTAATAGTGGTAATTATCGATTTGGTAAGTTTGCTATCTTTGGTAACACATATTTAATGAATTAATAATATCATATTGTTTTAGTAAAAAAAAAAAAAGAAAGGTAAAACATTGAACAAAGGCCTGCTCCTGCAGGGAGCAGTTTTGAATGAAATTTTCAAAGCTGCCTTTGAAGTTGTTGGTCTATCCTTATAAATAAGATATGTCTTTTTCAATTGGCCCTTCTTTTACAATATAATAATGTTCGATCACTCTCAAAATTTAATATTGCGTAAAACATTGAACAATGGCCTGTCGGGGAGCCGTTTTGTATGACATTTCAATAGCTGCCATGGAATATTGCTGTTATTCCCTATAAATAAGATTATATATATAAATATATAAAAGACGTACCCGTTTATACTAATGTAAGTTTTATATTTTTTTATTTTTGAATTAAAATGAATAAAATTAAAAATATTATTTTAATTTAAATTAATTATAAATTTAATTTTGATTCAATTAAGGATGATAATCTAATTTATACGATGGATTTCGACTGGACTTGATCTTTTAAATTTTTTTTTTTTAAATCAAGTTTTGAGTAGAATAATTGTAGAATAAAGTAAGGGTCAAATTTAGATAAATTCGTTTCAATATAACTTAATATATATATATAAAATTATTTTTTAAATTATTTATTTAATTTTATATTTATATTAAAAATAATATTTTATATTTAAAAATAATATTTTATTAATTTTGAATTATATCGGATCGGGTGTGATTTTATATAATATTAAATCGGATAAGATTCAGGTATAAAAAAATAAAAAAATCATCAAATTCAGATATCATGAATATAGAGTTAGGTCAGATTTAGGGCAATCTAATTTATTGCCAACCCTAGATTTAATGATAAAAAATATAAAATTCATATATATATGTGTGTTATTCTTAATTAAAATTAATTAGAATATTAATAAATTCTAGCTCAAAATATAATGTTTTGTTTTTAGTTTTGTTTTTTTTTTTTTTTGGCACATATTGTGATTTGGCAAGGTTTTTGCTTAATTATTTGGTGGCTTCTTTGTGGATGATGTTATCAAATATAAAAAACCAAGTAGGTGGGTGAAACAATTTTAATTCAATTTATAAGGTGTTTGACCACACCAACCTTATATATTTTTTCAAATCATCAATTTTTGGTGAACAAAAAGTATGCCAAAGACATCTTACACAAATAGTATATCTTTTTTTTTTTTTTAAATAAACGTCTCATTGATAGAAAAAATTTGACGATTTCAGGTCAAATTAGATCATTTTGAATTGACTCATTCAAGGTTGAAAAAATTTTGAATAATTAATTTTTAAAATTAAATCACTTTATATTCAAATGGTTTCGGTTTGAATGGGACAAATTTAGATCGTTAATTTCTTTTATCAAATTAGATTAGATATAGATATAAGTATAAAAAAATTAACATAAATTTTTAATTTCGAGTTAACTTTACTAGCTAGCTCTAACAACGATTATATCTCAATTTAAATGAGAAATGTATGTGAATAATACATAGGTTTATTATCAAAATAGTACATAAATATAGTGTCTTCAATCTCATATTAAAAAAATATGTGAATATAGTATGATATGTATGTTGAGATTTAAACTCAATCTATAAAGTATCTTTTATAAAATAAAATTATGAGATTTATGAATTAAAGTGAATAATATATTATAAATTAGATACTCGTATCCTTAATAAATTGATGTTATCTTTACATTTCAAATAGGAAGGATGCTTTTCAATAAGGAAAAATATGAATTTAACATCTTGGTAGTTAAAATCAAAGCCTATTGCCTGTTGGACTTTAAGGCTTCCAAATCTTTGGTGTATCTCCAATTGGCATTATAGCCACACAAAATTTTGTTGGCATACCCAAGATTTGCTTTAGAAAAAGTGTTGGAATAGTCGATGATTAAAAATGAAACAAACTACTTAACTTAAATTTACTAATTTCAATCATTTGAACTTTTGCTAAGTTATAACAATACGAAAATTTACATTTAATTTATGAAGTATTATCCGTTTTGATTCAAAAATTTTACGATTTTATTTTATAAAAAATATCTCATAAATTTAAATTTAAATATTTACATATATATTATAATAAAATCTTATAATATCTCGATATAAAATTAAAATATCATAAATAATACTTTAAACCAATCCCATATTGCTAGATATTATGCGATTCCATAAAGTCAAAATATTGAAGTATTTCACTTTTTGTGGGGCAAAAGGCAGGAATTTTCTTTTCTTTGGACTATTTGAGAATGGTGCACGGGTCATAATAAAAAAAAACCAATACCTTCCACTTTCATTGCATAAAAAAGCTAAGTAGAATCTGATGAATGGAAACAAACAAACTTTGGGCAGATCCAAATCCCAACAACTTGGTTGCTTGTAAATATTTACTAAGACAAAAAGAAAGGGCATCAAAAAGGAGGAAATACTCACTTTTATATTCAACTATTAAAATATTTACTACTAATAAGAATCTCTATGGAATTTGTAATTGAAAAATGATTTTTTTTTTCACAAAAAAAATTATATTTTAAAATTAAAAAATATAAAATTTGAGATTTGAATTCATACTTGATGTTATATTTTAAAAATGATTATAAAAATTAATTGAAAATATAAATTTAATTAAAAGTAGATTTTTGAAATAAATATATACTAGGTTGTTACCCTCGCTTTGAGGAAGGATTTTTTTATTGAATTAATTTTAAAATAAATCATAATAAAAAATAATGATTTATTCAAAAAAATTTATTTTTTGTATATTTTAAAATATGTATTAATATTAATATGATCATTTTTTATTAATTATAAAAATTATATATAAAAATTATTTATTTATAAATTACATAAAAATAAACGCATTTGAAAGTTTAATTTATATGCATTTTTAAAAAATATTTATATTCTATTTTTAGCTTAGCATATATTTTTATTTATGGTATAAAATATATTAATTTTTTATTATCAATCTTTGTTTACTTAAAACAGATATCTAGAAGTTGGAGTAATATTGCAAATTCTCAAACAACAAGTGAAAAAGCAGAAATTATTTATAAATTTTTAAAAATATATTTATATATCTATTACTCTTGTTATCATAATCGAAACTTTTGTTTAATAGATGAGTTTAAGTTTTATTGATGATTATTTATTGAAATTATTTTAAATATATAATTTATAATTATTTATTTTATATTATTAAATATGATATATTTTATTTTGATTTGAAAATTAAATAATTTATTTATCTTAGATTTAATGAAAAAAATATATTATATAGATTATTTTAAATTAAATTAAAAGTAACCGGTGAGGAAGATTATTATTTGGTGCAGCACCCACCTTAATGGACCATAATAATATAGTTTCTTGGTCAACAAATTCTTAATTAATTCTTTTAAAATAATCAATCTTCTAGTCAAAGAAGCTGTTATCATCACTCACGCTCACCTTCAAGTTGACCAAAAATTTTCTTTTTTTTCAACAAAAAGCACTCACAAGAAAAATAACGAAAGAAAATAATACAAATATTAGTAGTATTAGAGGAAATAATCAAATCAAGAAAACTGTTTAAGCAATTTGTTTGGTAATTTCACATAGACATATCCACTGCCTTCACAGGTTCTTCCTCTTCAGGCCAATCCACCCATTCTACTCTCAAATTTTCTTCCTCAGAAGTCATTGCAGCACACCAACAAAAAGAAAAAGTAAATTTTATCTCATGAACTCCAGTGTTGTTTTTGTGATCTAGGTCACAAATAAAACTCTGGGTTTTGTTTTTTTGATTTCATTGTTGTGGTAAGCTATGAAGGGATCTTTTTCCAACAGGTTAAAGATCTTCAGCTTTGTTTTAGCATGTATGTTTTTGGCAGGATTTGTTTTTTCAGCTGTGACTGAAGATGATATGAAGTGCCTGGAAGGTGTCAAGAATTCTCTAAACGACCCAGATGGGAAGTTAAGCGGGTGGACTTTCAATAACAATTCAGTTGGTTTTATATGCAAGTTTGTTGGAGTTTCATGTTGGAATGAACGGGAAAACCGCCTGTTAAGTCTGGAACTTCGTGACATGAGACTGTCAGGACAGTTACCTCAATCTTTAGAGTACTGTCAGAGTTTGCAGATTTTGGATCTGTCAGCCAACCAACTTTCTGGTATGATCCCTCCACAGATATGTTCTTGGTTACCTTATTTAGTAACCCTTGATCTGTCTAGCAATGATCTGTCAGGTCCCATACCACCTGAATTGTCAAATTGTGCGTATCTGAATAATTTGATACTGTCAAATAATAGGCTTTCAGGGTCAATTCCATACCAATTATCCGGTTTAGATAGGCTGAAGAAGTTTTCTGTAGCAAATAATGATCTCACAGGTCCTATTCCTTCATCTTTTGCGAATCAAGAGAAGGCAAATTTTGCTGGGAATAGTGGTCTTTGTGGGGTTCCTCTTGGAAAGTGTGGGGGTTTGAGTAGGAGGAATTTGGCGATTATAATTGCAGCTGGGGTTTTTGGTGCTGCAGCTTCAATGTTGTTGGGACTTGGGGTTTGGTGGTGGTACCATTTGCAATGGATTCGGAGGAGGAAGAAGGGTTATATTGGAAGGGGTGATGACAGTAGTTGGGCTGAGAGGTTAAGGGCTCATAAGTTGATTCAAGTTTCATTGTTTCAGAAGCCACTTGTGAAAGTTAAGTTGGCTGATTTGATGGCAGCAACAAACAATTTCAGTGCAGAGAACATCATAATTTCCACTAGGACGGGAACGACCTATAAGGCAGTGCTTCCTGATGGATCGGCCCTTGCAATCAAGAGGCTTTCAACTTGCAAGCTTGATGAGAAGCAATTTCGTTGGGAGATGAATAGGTTAGGCCAGCTTAGGCATCCAAATTTGGCACCCCTTTTGGGATTTTGTGTTGTGGAGGAGGAGAAGTTGCTAGTTTATAAGAATATGTCCAATGGGACTCTCTATTCCTTGCTACATGGGAGTGTTGCTGCCGTAGATTGGCCAACTAGATTTAGGATTGGTTTGGGTGTAGCGAGGGGTCTCACTTGGCTGCACCATGGGTGCCAGCCTCCATTTCTGCAGCAGAACATCTGCTCCAATGTGATTCTTGTTGATGAGGACTTTGATGCTAGGATAATGGACTTTGGATTGGCAGGGCTTATGATTTCCTCGGATGTTAATGAAACTAGTTTTATGAATGGTGATTTAGGTGAATTTGGTTATGTAGCTCCAGAGTATTCAAGCACTATGGTGGCTTCACTTAAAGGGGATGTGTATGGATTTGGTGTTGTGCTTCTGGAGCTGATAACTAGGCAAAAACCCCTAGAAGTTAATGCAGGTGAAGAAGGATTCAAGGGTAATTTGGTGGATTGGGTAAATCATCTCTCTAACTCTGGTAGAATCAAGGATACTATTGACAAGGCTCTCTGTGGAAAGGGTTATGATGAGGAAATTTTGCAGTTCCTCAAAATTGCATGTAATTGTGTTGTTTCTCGGCCAAAGGACAGATGGTCTATGTTCCAGGTTTACCAGTCATTGAAAAGCATGGCTGAGGAAAATGGTTTCTCAGAAGAGTTTGATGATTTCCCTCTGATTTTCACCAAGCAAGATAATGAACCAATGTAGCTCTGGAGTAAAATCGGGACAAGTACGCAAAATGTTAGTGCATACAAAATTTCTACATGTTGTTGTAAGTTCTCAAAGGCTTTTTATATATATATATATATGATGCCAATCTCCATTTCAGTTGCCTTTTTATTGTTGTATAATACGATAAACTTGTTAAACTGTAGGTTCTTAAATCTTTAAGAAATCTATTTATTTGCTCCTTGTTTTGCAATGAAATCAATATTGATGCTCATAGATGTTCTTTTTACCTATCAGAGAGATCATTATCTGGCTTAGGAACTCAAAATTCTTTTTACTTTGTTTTAGATATCAACATTTTTTATTGCAGGAGGAAAGAAAAAAAGGCCTTGATGCCACTATTACAAAAGCACTGAGAAAATTTTTAAACAGTGGATCATTTTCTTTTATTTTTTGTTGCTGGTTTGTGAAGATTTGCATTAAACACGTAAGATGTTATCCGTTTTGATCCGATCTTATAATTTTATTCCATAAAAGACATCTTAGAAGTATAAGTTCAAGTCTCTTTCTCTCCCCCTATATATTTATATATATAGCGAATCTTCATAATATCCCCACCTTGGATTGAGGTGTTCCACGGCACTACATGCCCAAGCAATGTGCAGGCATGAATTGATACAGTAACTAGAGAAATGAATACATAATGTATGACCTAGTTATGTCAACCAAAGTTGGCCTACATCAAGAGAAAAATTTAAACCCTTGTCCTTGTGACCTGATTAGCAAGTATAGCAGCATGAGTTCTGACGTTTGTTTTCTCTTTTTCATCCTTTTTCCCATCTTTTTTCTTTGGAGACTGGTAGTGATCTGAGTAGATATCCTTTGTCCAGTGCCATAGCTGTTATTGATTTGATACATCATCACAGAAGTTTGATTGCCAGTGAAACTATACGTTGTCGTTATCTATAGCAATAATTGGCTGACGACAGCACAAGTGCACTGCTTCGCATACTTTCCTGACCACTAGTGCTTGGCACCCCTTTTTTTATACACTGTTGGCAGAGCAACTACTTGACTATTTATGTGCCCCCAAATGGCTTTCTGCTGGAAATCCTTTCAACTAAGCTGCAAATTGGTCAAATATGCACTTCACAGGATCTTAATGAACTGTTCAGACAAATCTTAATCGGTGCTATTAGAAAACAGCACCATCAGCATAAGGCCAATATGTATGGTATAGTTCTTGTATGGTATAGTTCTTGAATTCTAAACACTGGTTTTGATTGATTCTTGATAATTTGAGAACATTCAATCAACTTCCTTCTATAAAGTACAGACACACAATATGAATATAAAACGATACGATACAGAGATCACAATATCTAAATTGTTAAACATAGACGAAGACAAACTAAAACGATAACATATACATTGTTAAAACATATACGAAGATGAGAATTCACAATCATGACTAAACTAATTACTAGTCCAAGTCATTATAACACGAGTGAACTAACTAGTTCAAGAAAAAAAAGCAATATGTAACTCTAAAAGATCAATAGGGTCTATCGTGTCTCATGGAATTGAGGGTCATGATCAACATAAGAATTGGACTTTTGAGACATGTCTCCATGTCAATATTTGTGTAAATTAAGGTACAAGTTCACTATGCTTTGTCTCTAATCATGTCTGGAAACATTTGAATTTACATGGGTTTTTCTCTATTGTTTCATTTTGATGCCGAAAACTGATAGTTAAGGACCCAGAGATGACCATTTTTTTTTTTTTTTTTTGATACTTGAGAATGTAAAGGTTTGAATCCTAAACACTAGAAGTAAGAGTCCTGCACTCTACTAATAGGCTAAGTAGCTGCTGCACTCTACTAACAGGTCACGCAGCTGTTGGCTACTAGAAACTGACGTCGACAACCCTTTGATAATCCTTTGATAATCAAGTAAGAACATGCTTGGTTCAACTGGAACTGTGGTAAAAGTATGGTTCAAGTAGATGTTTTCCACACAATGTTTATCAGATTGAGGTTATCTAAAACTCTGTCCAAGAATTTTGCTAATATGTCCATTCAATTACCTTCTTATTGCAGATTTTTTCAAAAGTAATATTATAAAAATGTCTGTAAAACTAGTGTTAAAACTAGTGCCTCTAGTCCTAATATCACTTTCCCAACAACATTTTGTGTTTGGTTTTTGATTTTTCCTTTACATAAAAAGCCGTAGCTTAGAAAATGAGTGTAGATGCTACGATTTGAACCCCAGACTTGGATGCAATATCTTAAGGATGATTATATAAACTACCTAAATTAAACCCTAAGTTCATCTTTCGTCAGACTAAGTAAATTTCTTGTCTATAAGCATCTTGATTTGGCAAAATAAGAACTAAATGATAGAATGATAAAGTGCTTGCCATACTTTGATGCAGAATTCAAGAAAAAAATGATTTGAGAAGTGAGCAACTTTAGTTATTAGCTTTTGCTTTATTCAGCTGGAAGGAGAAGCAAAAGGAAACATCAGAGAAGAAAAAAAAACCCAAAAAAAATAAGGATAGTAGTATAGCTGATTAATTTATGTTACAAAGCTACATATATGTATGTAGACAACATCCCTTTACAGGAATTTGCTTCAATTTTTCTTAACACTATATATATATATATATATATATATTTATATTTATATTTATATTTACTTGGCCTGGTTTTGTCATTGTTAAACAAAAACAGTATTCATGGATCTCCTCCTCTTAAAAAAAATTAAGCAAGGGCAAGCAAAAATGGTGGTGGGACTCCACCGAAAGTTCAATCTTTTTCTCATAGTTCTTGTGTACTCAATGCTTGTGCTAGAGCAGGCACTTTCTTGATATCCATGATGGAAATCATTTCAAGTAATCACCAATGAATGTGCAAAATTTTTTAATGAATATACTTACTTCACAAATTCTGAAGTGGAAAAACAGCACGAACACTAGTAAGAAACTTTTTCAGAAAATTTAAAGCACAAGGCTTATGATGTACCTGCTGAAGAAGATGCATTAAAAGAAAATTTATAACAAAATTTCTCCACTTTGATCATCTGCAGGAGCTCTAGGAGTCTCATTGCCTTTCACACCTAGGCTAGACCTGGTGGTTGTCTAGACTTTGCTGCTCTCCTGAATATATAATTACATGAAAAAGGTTCAGTGGGTATGTCTGAGTCCTAGTTTTGTATTTATGATAGATGAGAAAGCAACAAGGTCTAAAATTTTAGCAAAAAATCGTATGAGTTTGGCAAAAACCAAAAATTGTGTTTGTGTTTGGCATGTCAACATGAATTTGGAAAAAACCAAAAGATTGGTTTAAAGAAGCTGTTGTAAAGAATAACACAAATATCACCCTGTTTTCATGCATTTGAAATATTTAACTAATAGTATCATTTTCGCATATGTGGACTATTATATCCAAAGGGAACCAATGTACATCTCATCTCCCTTTCTCTGTCTAGAACACCCCCTCCGCTCTTCCCCAAAGCAAAATGCAACAACTGAAGCTGAAGGAACATATCTACCATTTCAACAGGAAAATAACATATATCAGTATCTAGACCATACATGAAACTAGTAACTATTTGTGTGAGCATCTCTACTTCAGTCTCTTATTGAATCCAAGCCACAAAAGATTGATTTATCATGTCCGGTCATTGATAAGTATCGAATTTCCTTTTTCAAAAAAGGGTGGGAGGAGAGGCAGGTGGTTAAGTCAAGAAGAAAAAAATGCACTACTTGTTATGAGGTACAAGAACATGTAACTGTTGTGAATGGGATCAGGTCCTTTTGGAACTCTTCTCTTGCTGACACAATTGAGATGGAAACACTGATGAGAATTAAACCTCTCTTGTCCAACAAACTCTCAATGTTTGAAATCTCTAGTTGAGGAAACAATTATTGATTTTGTCATTGTGGTTGCATAGTTTGCTGTGATGCAAACAAACGATAACAAAATAACCTCCACAAGCACTGTAACTCCAAACAGAAACCTCAAAGCTCTATCACCCCTCCCCATATCTTTCTGCTGCTTTTACAAGTTTTCACCAAAGAATTGCTGGCCATTAAACAGAGAACTCAGAGCAACCATGTCAATTTTTAAGGGAGGAAAATGCACACGGTACACTCAGAAGTGAACAAAAAGGATGGTTTTTAGGTGTTTTTTAGCTTGCTGGGTAAGAAGTCATTCGTCCTATCTAAAGATGTGAGATTCAAGCAACAGTGTGCTTTGAGAGAGCAGAGAGAGGAACATGACTAACAAAATGGAAAAGTTCGTTGCCCTTGTTGCTTGATTTATTGAAATGGGCCTATTGGAGCTCTCATTCTTTGCTTTGTTTTGTGCATTTTCATGCAGCAAGCAGCAAGCATAATGTGTTCTAAGCTTGGAAAGGACATGGTTGCCTGTTATAGCAAAATATGCAAAGGGTTGCTTTCTGACAAGCTAACACAGACAAAGAGGAATCCATCAATCAGCCCTTGTAAAGGGGAGAACTTGAAAGCAAAGGGCGTAAAACTAAGCAGACAACTGTCTTGGCTGGAGTTTCAAGTTTTCTTACTCTGTAAGTATCTCATCCTACGTTTCCAAGTCAGTTTTAACAAAGTATGAGGCACCAAATTGTATGTAATCCATGAAATGTATGTATTAATGTATAATAATGATACGATCAAGGCAAGTGGCAAACTATCCTGCAATTCCTTTACATTGCTTTTAAGCAGTAAACAGGCCATGAGAGTCCCACCAGATATAGTATAATGACTAAAGAAACAACATGTACCAACAATTAGAGAATTCTGAGCTTATTTTGCATTATTAAGTCCTTTCAAGAATATAGATTTGGACCGTAAGGACATCCATCCTGCTCCCTACTGTGTTGCAAAGGTATGCTAGTGACATTGAAAAACAGCATAGCTCATTTATCAGAAAAGTTTATGTTATCCATAAAGCCAAAAAGAAGAAAAAGTATATCAGGTTTATGCACCATTTTGATTATTGTAACTCTCTTTACCATTCAACAACTATTCAGAAACATAAAGGGGAGAAATAAAAAGAAGAAAGAAATACATTTCTTAAGCACATTCATGAAAGAGAAAAAAAAAAGATGCTCTTATCAGATAGTGAACAAGATTCAGTGCGGTGAATCTGACATACTTTGAGTACTTTTAATATGAAGATTCATATAACAGTATCAGCAAAATAAAGAATAGAGAACTAGCAATAGACAAGCTGCTTAAATTCATGACAGGATAAACAAATGGTAGAGGGCAAATGGTGAATAAAAGAATAACTATAAAACTGATTCCTACTAACTACCGAGTTGTTGGTAATTCCACATGAATCATGAGAAAACTTGCTGTTGAATGCTAAAAGCATAATGAACCATACAAGAATGCATAGTTTAATCAGACAGCAATGAAACTTAAAAGTTAAACACAACCGAGTGTATGACATCTAAGTAATTCCATTACGGATCTTGCGATTCTCAAATCATATCTAGTACTATATCTCCACTTTGAGGATTGGATTTTTAGAAAGTTACTTAGTAACTTTAGCCAAAGGGACATCAATAAATGCTGTCATTTTCATTAGGCACAGAAATTATTTTTTGAATACATCTATGATTTCTTGTAGAAGATTATTCCTTCTAAAGAGAATGTCAGTTCAATAATGCTTTTATTGTGTGACAACTCTTTCAATCATGTGAGAAATGAGATCCACTGTTACTTCATGTATATGAATAGAATAGATCTCAGCAGAGGGTTTTTTTTTTTTTTTAATTTTTATTTAAACAAAATTCTTATAAATGGTTCCTCACCCAAAGCAATCACTAAAATGAGTTATTCATTTAGATCTTCAAATTACGATGAAAATAGATAAGAAAACAATGTTAACTGTCATCAAATTTATGTACCAACAACATTGGAAAAGAAGTTTTACTAAAAAATGGAAAGAGATGCTTGATTACTTTGCTAAACATTTGTTTTCCAAACCATGGCTGAAGAACAAGTAGTACTAAGGCTTTAAACAGATTACATATGTCTTGCTGTCAATGATCTTTGCCCCTTCCCATAATCAACTTCCTTTACAAAAGATAGAACTAAAGAAAAACAAAACCCCAAAAAGAAAAAAGGTAAAGAAAGAACAGACCAGCTTCCTCCTACAAAACTCAGCTTGACACACCATGGGGTTCGGCTCACACAAATCAAGCAGCAAGAAAACATGATGATACCAATGAAGAGATAGATCTGAAATTTGAAAACACAACCCTTTTAAAAAATGCAGAGCAATACACAAAATAATTCAAATGAATAAACTGCATTTGACAAATGACAGCATTGACTACACAGAAAAATTTACATCTGGCTTTGAAACAATTGAAGATTGCAACACAGAGATAATTGAAAGACGGTGCTACCTGCGACTAGTAAACTGGCAGTTAAACTTTCTGTAGTGTATTTTGAAGGGTCTTCTCTGACTTTCTTTTCTTCTGTGCCCACTTGGGTCCATATATTGCTAAATGTGTCCGACCGAATCTTCGGTCCTTGATCTGCATTTTATATTAACAAATAAGTACAATAAGACTCGCCGATGTCCTGTCCTTTGATTATATAGAAATAATTGCTTTGCATGCTATAATTTTACATTACTAGTTACTAAATCAATAATAAATCATATCTCCACTCTATCAGGCAGAAATAAAAAATTCGAAATATAATACACAATTGTAGAGAGCATAGCATGAGTCTATATACATAAGATACTTCAATTCATGAAACTTCATATAGCTCCACACTCCCATGCTCTGAGATGTGAAACGCTGACACCTTTAAATGAAGTGTATTTCAATTTTCAAGAATCATATCAGGCCAGAGATTCTTTAATTTTCTTTTCATACCGGAAGCTTAATGGAAAATAACAAACAGTTAATTAATAGAAATACCTTTACCAGGCATCCACAGGAATCCAGCATGTCTGTTCTCAAAGGATATTCCACTACCTAGACCATGAAAGTATAAAATTTTAGAAGGGGAATGGTATTCATATAAACCCAATCTCTGAATAAACAACAAATTGCCACTCACAATAAAGGTGTCTTCTCCAACAATAGTTGACTTTGAAATTTGAGCCATTAGGGACCCATAATCAACTTGGGCGTATGGAGGTGTTACACTGATGTAATCAAATGGTCCACTACTATCTATAAATAATCAAACGTTAGTTTCGGAAAGAAAGGAAGTCATACATAATCAAACGTTAGTTTCGGAAAGAAAGGAAGTCATTAACTATTAGAAAGGTTAGATACTATCGCTAATACACAGTTGACCCATTTGTACTTTTATTATCAGCTTTTGCAAGAAAGTTGGTGATTGATTCTTTTGATAAACATCAGTTTTCAAGAAGATACAGGCTGACGGACATATTTTGCACACCAGCACCTGCTCTCTGTATCTTTATTTCTTTCCTTGAGAGGCAGAAATAAATGCTTGTAACACATTTGAGCTGACAGTTCCATTAACAAAGTACTTTCTTGGTGCTAATTTACTATAGGGAACCAACTACTATTAACATGTGTTGTAACCATCTACTGTTCTTTGCAGTTTTATGTCTATATTCACATAAAGAGTCTACATTCTTAAAGTTGTCCAATGCTACACTTCGTATATGCTCACTGATCAAATTGGTATATTAGACTTTATAAGTTTGTCTTCGTTGAAATTCATTTCTTCAAAATTGCACACCAGTGAGAAGATGTTCTATGTTCTTCTCTCCTAAATGATCAGCGAGCAAGAAAAGTGATCCGCAGAATCAAACTTTTGGATTTTTCTCTCATCTTTGTTATATACACAGTTCGATTTGCAAATCAGTAATCACATTGAAGTTTTAATTACCGAGAAATCACCATAAGAATCAAAGAAGAAACACACCTACAAATCGGTCTGCCTGTTCTAAGAAGTTTTCAACACGAACAGTATGTATAACTGAGACATCAAGAAACCCAGTGCATTCCAGGTTTGGTCGCAGAACATTTGAAACAACCCAAGGATCTATCTCAACAAAATGTACCTGTAGAATCACAGAACAAACTTTCAATTGACGTTGAGGATATATGCCACATTTCTTTATTAAAAAAGAAAAGAACAATGGGAAAACTTTGATACTGTAGCAGATTCTTAATCCTAAACAAAAATGTCAAATCATTATTGTCCGTCCACTAATTCTGACACAAAAACCAGATAAAGAGTAATAAGTCACTAATAGTACCTCGGAACATCCTCGGCTGATAGCTTCAATACCAACAGAACCTGTACCACTATAAAGGTCTAACCAGCGACCAGGGCGTAAAGCGGCAGGACAGCCGCCAGCCACCTAAAAGGCACTAGAATGAATCATTCTTAAGAGAAAATATCAGAACCCTAAAATTCCGTAAGATCCAGTTTACAATCATCACACATCAACATACATAAAAGCATTGGAAAATCATAAACCATTTATAGATGCAAATGTACAGGATTACACGGTTAAGAATAAAATACACTACCTGCAGTACATCAAAGGCAGCACCTTTTACAACTTCCATCATTGGTCTCACATCCATGCCTTTAGGTGAAAGCAACTTCTTTCTTCTAGCCTTTCCTCCAAGCACCTAGGATGGTCAATATGCTTGTTTTAAGTAACTCTTGAGGATTAGCCCAATTAAAATGGGCAAGATAAATATTATCTAAACATATCAAGCTTATAAAATCAGCTGCAACTGGCACACCATTGAGACACCCAAGTTCCTTAAGAAATGCTTTAGAACCATAAAGACTCAGCTGCTTCTGAAAAGGTGACAGAAAAATTGATTCTAAATTCTAATCAGATGTCCAATTCCTCAAACAGCTTCAAATCAGCAACATATATAACCATTTCTCCAATGCCTTCATGTCAAAAAAGAAATTTAATTTTTTTTCAATTGCAGAATAACATCTATTAGCTTTTATTCCTCCTTCATAAACAGACAAAGACATGATATTGGTACCTGAAGCAACTTATGAGTGGTTCTTGGAGGCTTAGCTTCCTCCTCTGCTACTACTTCGTTTCCTTTTCCTTTCCTTTGCACATCATTTCTCCTTTTAGTCTACAAAACCCAATTCAAAAATCAAATCTTTAAACATTTAATCAATTATTCAAAAACCCAATTAAAAGAGGTAAAAAAATCCACCTTTGGCTCAGATATGTACTCATTGGGATCAAAACCATATCTTTCACGCAAAACTTTCTTGTCTTTAGCTGTCAAACCACTTCCTGATTCTGCCGATACAACAAAAAGAATCAAGTTTGTTGTTAAAAGAAGAAAACCATAGACAAAATGATGATAAAGAAAAGTGGGTTTCTTTTAACTGTAAGAGAAGAGAATGATAGGGGAGCCTTTATTGGTGTTGGTGGGTCTGGATGAGATGCTGAAGAGAAAAGGATTTGCAGATAAAAAGGCAAGCTTTTTGTTGTTTTTGCCGTTAGAGTTGAAGTTGCAGTGTAAGGGACAGAGAATTGAAGAGGATGAAACAGCCATTTTTGTTGGAGCTTGAATTTTCAGTTTCAATGTTTACAGTCCTAAAGAGTGCCAGTGACCATAGTTCTTTGGGGATAAGCAGGGTTTTTCCTTTTGTTTTTGTCTTTGAAGATATGGCTGATATTGGCAATGACAGGCCCTTTTTTGGAATTTCATTTTCTTTCAAATATTAGAAAAATATCTTAAAATTATAAAGTGGTTCTGAGCACACTCAAATTTTCTTTTCATATCCAAAATTTTTAAAATATTTTTAGATGAAATTATTTAATTAATTAATTAATTTTATTTTAAAAATTTTAGCATTATATTTTTAATAAATTTTATAACTTATCATAAATATTTTATAAGTTATAAAATTTATTAAAAATGAAAATTTAATAATAATATAAGTAATCAATTATATATTTTTGATAAATTAAAAAAATTATATTTAGGGTTTAAAAAAATATTTTATCAATTTTTTTATTATAACAAAAAAAACTAATTGTTTCAAATAATTATAAATTTTAAATTGAAAAAAAAATTGCATATGAATTATTGGTGCCAAACTCTAAGGATCAAAACTCTAAAATTACTAGAAAAGGAAAATACCAATTAAAGAAAAAGTAAGGGTTGTTTTTTGTATTTGCATTCCAAAATTTAAGTAAAAAATCAGGATTAAAGAAATCAAAATGAGAAGAAAATAAGAATATAAAAAAATAAAATTAGATTAATTATATTAGAATAATTTTATTTATAGATGAAAGATAAATGATTTTAATAATATAATTAAATTGATGTAATAATATATATATCAAATTAATTTAATATATTAAATTAATTTAAAAATAAAAAAAATATTTTTAATTGATTGTTGATAATCTCTAATAAAAAATAATTAATTTACTTTTTAGATCTAAAAATACTTCAAACATAATCTTTAGTTTTTTTTTTTTAATTTAAATGGTTTGAGATATAACATTTTAAGTTTGGATATGGTAAACCAAAAACTTTAAAAATTTCGGATTTATAAATATAGAAATTTAAAAATAAAAAAAAGTATGAAATTGAAAAAAAAAAAGATTTTATTTTAAAGTATTTAAAAAATATATAAAAGTAGGATATGTTTAGAATCACCGAGTTGTTGTAAGTCAGACGCCAAAGATCAACCCAACACCGAGCATAATCCTGGAAGTTGGTGCAACCAATGAAATGCCACTTGTTTCCTTCATAGAAAAAGCCAAAAAACGAAGGGAGAATCCAACATCGTCGAACTTTCACTGTTTCACAAGTGGAAAAGAAAAACCAAACTCTCTTTTGTGCACACGCTCTCTAACACGCCATTTATTGGTGTGCCGTCACGTGTCACGATCCATCACAGTCCGATAAGTTTATCCACGAAGCGTGTGGTCTGCGTGGACCCCCAGTTGGAAAAATCGGTTCCACACCATTATCGGCTTTTTCACAGAACAAGCTTTTCCCCGTGTTCGGCGCAGTCGTGTGTAGACTTTAAACATTGTTTTTTTGAAAAGATATTTATTAGTAATTAACACTATTGCTTTGGAATTTTCACTGGAGACTAAACTCTAGCAGCCAAAAACTCTGAACCCAAAATTTGGAATATAAAAAAGTAACAAACTTTGTGTTATTTTTGTGAATTTGACAGAGAAAAAATATGGGAAGTTGTGTTTCAAAGCAAGGAAGCGTTGGGGGATTTCCAAAGAAGAAGAAAAGGAAGATTTTGAGGAGAAAAAGGATCATTAAAAGGAGGGTTTCTTCTCGTAAGCTTGAGAATGGGGAATTTTGTGCTGGTTCTAAGGACCTTTCTCGTGCTAGTTCTACGATCCAAGGTTAACCCTTTGTTTTTCTTGATAACCCTTTTCACTATTTTTTGGTTTTGAATCATTGAAGCTTGTTGTTAGTTTTTGATTTCTGGGTTTGACTGATTGAGGAAATAAAAGTGAATTTTATGGTAATCTTGTTTAATTTAATTTTTGATTGAATCACAAATGTGCATACTTTTTTTGGATTAAATAAATGAAGTTATAGTATTGAAGTTGTCATGATCTTAATGGAGAAGGGCTTGGAAAAAGATGAGTTCAAATTATAGGGCATTGGTGTATTTCACAAGGTAGATTTTATAGCTATGCAGGGATTATTCTCTGCTTTGAGTTTTGATGATTGATGAATTTTTTGACTTGTATTTTACTGGGTTTCAATTTTATGTAGTATAGCCTGTAAAGTTGATCTTGATTTTTGGTTTGGTCGCTAGTGACAGGAAGTACGGACTTGGCATCGCGTGATTGTTTTTCAGTGCTTGAGTCTGAATTGGATGAAGATTTTTGTAGTCTCCATGATGGTATGTGTTTAGTAGATGATCAGTTGAATCTCATTTTTTGAAAGAATTAAGCTTGATAAGGATTTGAATTCATAATCTTGTTTTGTGTTGTTTGCAGATGTAGTATCTATGGCCGGCACTGAATATGTATCTGTATTGAGTGTATCATCTCCTAGAGATTTGAGTCTAACAAGCAATATTAATTCCATATCGAAGGCGAATGATAATCGCACTGAGGGTACTCCTGTATTTGTTGATGATATTTCTAGTGAAAGCACTCGTGGGGATGAAAAGCAAATGGTGCATCATGTCGGACTTCTTTCAAATACTTGCTTGCCTTGTATTCCTTCAACTGCCCCTTCACTTGAGAAAAAAAGATCATTTAACCGAGATACTCTTAGTTCAAGGAAGAAAGCACCACTGAAACTATCCTTTAAATGGAGGGAGGGACATTCCAATCCAACATTGGGTGAGCACTACCAGCTTTTTCCTTATTATCCGTAACTATCTTCTATATTTATCATATGCCATATGTTTACGTGTTCTTATTTCTTCTCAGTTTCTTCCAAGGTGCCTTTGCAAAGATCGGTAGCTGGTACCTCAGTCCCATACCGTCCAAAAGAGAAGAACATACCTGATTGTTGGTCTCCTCTTGAGCCAAGTTCTTTCAAAGTCCGTGGCCAAAACTACTTTAGGTGAGAGCACATTTTCTTCATTGGTTTAACTTTTCTTCTTGAATGCACGTGCATGTAACTTGGATGATCTGGGCACTTCTGACTTTGTAGTTATGGACTGACTTTGTTAATGGCTAACTGAATTCAGTGATACTTTCCATTTACTCTTTTGACAGGGACAAAAAGAAGGAATTTGCTTCAAACTCTGCAGCATTTAATCCCTTTGGAGTTGATCTCTTCTTATCTCAGCGCAAAATTGATCACATTGCTCGTTTTGTGGAACTTCCTGTTTTTAATTTATCCGAAGAAATTCCTGCTATTCTTGTCGTAAATATTCAGGTGCTTGTACCCTTTCATCTTTACCTTCTTTTCTCCTAGAATTCACTCCGTATGGTTATTTCCATGTTTTCCTAACCTTTCAAGAGATGTTGATGCAAAACTTTTCCTCTCAAGGTTTACTTTAAATTGTGTCCAACATTAGTAGAATGAGGCGGCAAAATAGAATTATTATTGTTCAACTAAGTAATTAATACGTAGTTCAATCATACCCTGCTCACATTCTTTGCTCAAAACTGAAATATGAACAGAAGTATGCTTAATGTGTTTATAGCCTCAAATCTGTTTGTCCACACATACATGGATATATATTTCTTCACTGGAAACATACTTTGTCTCTTTGAATTTTTCTAATAATGAATATTTCTTTTTACCTGCAGATTCCATTGTACCCTGTTACAATCTTTCAAAGTGAAAATGATGGAGAAGGAATGAATTTGGTGTTGTACTTTAAACTATCTGAAAGTTACTTGAAAGAGCTTCCCCTTCAGTTCCGAGAAAATATTATTGTAAGATAAATACATTTATTGCTCTCTGCTTCTATGCTGGACATTTAACTATTGGAAGTCCCTTGTTTCAGACAGTGCTTTGTTATTGTTCATCTTAATGCGTTCTTTTTATGTTTACTTGTTTGAAAATTAATATCTTATTCATTAATATTTCTTGTTCTTTCTTTTACTAACAGAGGTTAATCAATGATGAGGTGGAGAGAGTTAAAGGATTCCCTGTAGATACAATTGCACCTTTTAGGGAAAGATTGAAAATGATTGGCCGGGTGGCAAATTTGCAGGATCTTCATTTAAGCACAGCTGAGAAGAAGCTTATGAATGCTTATAATGAAAAACCTGTTCTGTCACGACCTCAGCATGAGTTTTACGTGGTAATTTTTTTCTCAAAACCTTTTCTGTTGGATAATTATCTTTTGTTTTAATAAATATATCACCTTATTTTGCCCAACATGTAATATTTCTATGTTTCATTCTCAATTTTGTTCCTGCAATTCAACTAGATAAATAGTATGATTCTATTTTCTTTAGAAAGAGATTATTCCGTGATATAAGTACTAAGGATCGGGATAGTTTTATTTTTTTACAATGCACATGATTCTGATGGCTTAAAACGCTTACAGGGAGAAAACTACTTTGAGATCGATTTGGATTTGCATAGATTTAGCTACATCTCTAGAAAAGGTTTTGAGGCGTTTCAGGACAGATATAAGCTGTGTATACTGGATTTCGGCTTGACAATTCAGGTAGATCTCTTAATTACGCTAGGCTGCTTTCTATTCTTGAAGTTTTTACTGGGAAATACACATGATATTATTGTGACCTCTAAACAGGGAAATAAAGCTGAAGACTTACCGGAGAATATGCTATGCTGCATACGCTTGAATCAAATAAACTATGCTAATTATAAACAACTGCAGTTATGAGCAAGAATTCTCTTTTACTATGGCAAATGCTTGAATGTTGTTTTTGCCATCCACCAAAAGGTGATCAAGAATACAATAAATTCTTCCTTGTTCTCTTATTTTTTTTGAAACCTTCAATCCCTACCATTACAACCTAGATTTCACCTCGATTTTATGGTGACAATAATCTTGCGAGTTGTAAAGTCCAACTTTTACGATGAGAATATCTTTTTATTTATTGATTGTATAGAAGTATTCATATGTAAAGTTTTCACCAGGATGAAAGGTGGAATATAAGAAAAGGCAGAAAAAAAGTATATATTTCATCTATGGCTTGACTATTTTTTTAACCTTTCAACATTTTTGTAGTTTGTCAATAGATGGGGTACTTTTGACCCTTTGATGGCCTCATTTATATGTTTCCTTTCTTCATTTGCACATGATTTATTGACATTGAAATCCCTATAAACACTGAAGCATGATTAACATTCTTGTTTGAGAACAAAATGTTCTGAGATATTCAATCCTAGTAATAATGTCTTACAATCACAATCCAGCATTAAGGACTGCTTGAATGATGCTTTCGTGGTTCGATGTTTATGTTCAGAAGCACCTGATCAGAAAGCCATATCAAAGCATGCTTTGTTGTCTCATACAAGCAAAAACGACGGCATTCTGCATCTTGTCAGATCCCTTATGTTCTTGTTTCTGAGATTTGTATATTTCTGGAATTTTCATGAACTATCTCTCAGCCATCAATTTTAATTATCACATAATTAAATTGATCTCAAAAAAATGATCGAATGAAAAATGAATGAATAAAACCAAGTATGTGCAATTTATTCATACAGAATATAAAGAAATGGATGTAAAATGAAAGATCCTATGGTGTTGGTTCCAGGCATCGTTCGAAAAGCACAAAGATGCCACACCTTTGAATTTTCTGTGAAGCAGCATTGTTTCCTTCTGCTTTAGGAACATTCTCATTTTTTTTTTTGTTTAGGATGTGCTTGGAAGCTGGTTGGTTGGGGATGATGAATCTCCTCTCGCGGGAGAAAAAAAATTCCTCAGGGCTCTTATTGCCTGGAGGGTTTTGCCGATCAGGTCTTCTCTCCCCAGCTGCTGCTGGTGGTGCATTAGGCAACCCCGACGATCATTCCATGTAAGGCCTGATGAACCTTGTCACCGTCATGAGACATATGATCTTTGCAATGTTGTCATTGATCAGAATTGATTGTTTTTCTTTGCCTCTCGTCTTCTTTTCTCTGTCTGCCTCTCATTCTTTTGGCTTGTTGTCTTTTAACCAACAACTGTTTTCCGTTTGGAAGTTTATTTTCGGTCTTTTATTCAAAGTTGGCTCAAATCAACAGTTTACAATATATATATATATATATATATATATATTTGAGTAAGTCAGGATTTGAAGTCTGATCAATAAAATTAAAAATTTAATACTTTATCAACAAATTACATGATTGTTGGCAACAATTTACAGTTTTAATGCCTCGATAACTATCAGAATTTTCTAACCTTTAGGAGAAGTTATTATCAGAATAAATATTATGGTTATGGTAAATTGGTTATGCTAAAAAATAGGTGCAAAGAAATATGATTGGTTGATACATGTCACAATTTGTTTTCAATTGCTTTATAGCCAAAACTATGGTTAACCATCTTTAACATATGACATTTCACAGTAAGAAAGATTCAATTCCTACAAAATGTGTATGCTGTGCGTTGAGCACAACTCAAATATCAGTATATACAGCTATTTAATGGTTAACAATCACTCTTTAAAAAGCCCGTAAACAGCCTGGGAAAGAACTCTCTAGGAGGAGCATACCTTACAACTCTTCCTACAGTATCCGTAAGAACCTTCAGAACCCACCATGTAAGTAGGGTTCTTTTCACACTCGCCGGCTTTAGCCCAGATAGGGCAGTTCTCATTGTCATCAACACAATCTCCGTTTGCTGAGCGGCTCTCCAGTTTATCAAAGGACCTGACATGGATCCACTTTGTTGCAGACCATTTCTCACCCTTTATCACTGGGCAACTACCATGCAAACTGTTGGAATCGGTAGTTACATCAAGATGAAGACTGAAGAACAGTAATGCATCGCCTTTTCTGGTTTTCACTGCAAGTATAAGTGTAATAGTTGTGTCAGATACTGAAAACTATGTGGTGGAATTTCTAACGCAACAATTTATCTGAGAACAATTAAGTAAGAATATGATACTGAGTTTTGTTGCAATATCTTGCATAATTCATTGGAGTTATAGATCACAAGCCAATAAAAGTGGTGGTATATATGACAATAAACAATGGCAAACATAATTCCACTGCTGTGTTTAAGAGGATAAAGATCAAAATACATGATTTTTTATATTCATATACTTGTTCACTCTTTAACTGAGATTTTATTATTTAGTATCAAAGAAGTTCCATTAACAGGTTATATGGGCCAGCATAATAAAATCTGAGAAAGTTAAAATAAAAATACAGAAAGCCTTTCACCTAAAATCTCCAAGGGTAATCATAATACCTGCATATCCTTTTTTTGCACAATCTGACCAGCTTTCGTCCTTTGGCTGAGCAAGTTTTCCCTATAGAACATAAATGATGAATGATAAACAAAATAAAATGGAAATGTAGCAATGACAGAATAGGAAGAAAGCAAACGTAAATAAAAGAAAATCAAAGACAGCCAGAAAACTGGATTCACAGGCAAATGCTTACCTCTGAATTTGGAAACACAGTTTCCCCACCACTCTCAACATCAGACAAATACATCAGCACCGTGGCAATACGGTGACCACCCAGCTCTTGGTTAGCCTTATCATGAAAATAATCAAAATGTGGCTCATACTTCTGACCATGCTCATAGTGTAGTATTTGCATGGACTCCCCATTCTCTGTTTGCAATGCCGTGTTTAAGGAAGATGAGAAAAAATCCTTCCACATGGATTAAGAAATTATAGATTATCAAAGAGCAAGAAAAAACACACCTATTGGAAGGAAGGTCCATGCAGCAATCCTGGCTTCAATATCAGCAACCACTTCATTCTTTATATGAGAAACAAAGGACACCACATAAGCCTTTGAAGTTCAAGAATCAGCACATGCAATGCTTTCCAAACATGATCCATAAATATAAACAATCCTAATCATCACAATAAGCATAGAGCAAACAATCTCTAAACTTAATGAAACACATAACTAATCCTAAGCATGATCGTATCTACAACAGTGATCATATGGCATGGATTTGAAAAGGTTTGAATTAGCCATAACTCATAAGTAATATTCTTTTCAACCTTTCATTCAATGAGGAAACAGATTCTTTCGGTAAAGAACTGGCCCTCAGATTAAGTTTGAATGAATCATAACGGAAAAAATACAAATTGCATCATCTGTGACAAACTGCCATCCAAACACTTCAGAAGACAACTTCTAACATAAAATGCCCAGCAATTCTGCCATTAAGTGGTTCAAAACTCATAGGTACTCTGCAGGTTTTAGTTAATATGATCAAATCAGTCTGTATCAAATTCATGTTAAAAAACAGAACCCACTCAAAACATTGTGACCGAGTTTATAGTATGCCGTGGAAGAAAAAAGGAACATGGAAGACTAATAATATACCATCATGACATAATTTTATAAAGCCAGATGCTTCATCCTTCCTTAAGAAACTACAACAATATTGCATAAAATTACATATACACAGAAAACAAAATCAAGTGGACAGATCATTTCTTTTTACTTCTAAATTCTACAATTCTACTCATTAATTCAGCATTCAGACGATGGACACCATAGACAAACTAACAGCATATTTCTCTTTTAGATTAGCAGAATTCCTTCTGATTTCACAACTTTAAACTAAAAAGAACACGAGAAAGGCAATTTATTTATATACCTGAGCTTTCTGAAGAAACATGCCAGAGCTGGTTCGAACTTCACTTTCAATGCTTTGACCTGATTCATTATCTGCCACCATTGATTTCTCCAACTTATCCTTAGCCTGAAATTAACACGATTTAAATAAAAAAGTTAAATCATAAATCCAAATTCCTCAACAAATTAGTAAAAAAAAAAAAACAACAAAATTGTTGCTTACCAGAGTAATAAGATGATCACATTCCTCATTTGATAAAAATCCTTTGTACAGAAAAGCCCTGCATAAAAAAAATCATAAATTTCACAGTTTTGACCAATTTAAACTGGAAAAAATTTTAAGAATTCAAAAAAAAAAGGAGAGAAATTAAAGTTACCTAGGGTGCCATGAGAGTTGACTAACACGAGTCGGATCCAATGGAACAGAAGAAGTTCCTCTTTTCATTTTAAGCACCGATCCATTAATCTCAGCTGAAGCCAAACAAAAATGAAGGAAAATAAGAACAAAGAATCCGAGAAAATACCGAGAATCCATGAGAAAAAAAAATCCTTGTTTGGCTTCAATCCCTAATAGAATTGCAGAGAAGAGAGGATTTCGAAGACTTCGCCCTTTTTTTTTTTTTTTGTAAATTTTGATTTTATTTATTTTCTATTTAAGAGGGAAATTAATGGGAACTCACGGGTTTGTTGGAAATTTTTGTTGCTACGTGGAAACGTCAAAAGGGCAAAATGCATGTTTCTGGCAGAAGTACGGATATGAAAACGATGCGTTTATCACTTTTCAGCCAATGGTCCGAAAGAAAGGTTAATATTATTTATTTATTTATTTTATTTTTTGAGTTACGCTTGGGATATCTATTTATTTATTCTTTTATAAAAACAAATTAGTTATTAGGACTAATTACTGCAGTATCAGTGAGTAAGAATATTTATTTATTTATTTATTATTTTATAAAAATCAAATTAGTTATTATTATTTTATCATGTGAGATGTAAAATAATTTGGATGTTTAGATTGGATTTTTTTTTTTAATTTTGAATCTACTTTTGAGTTAATTTCAATTCGGCTAAATTAAATTTTAGATTAAATTTTTTAAGTTTTAATTAAATTTTTTTATTTTAATTTGTAAGTAAATTATAATCAATTCAAGTCAATGTTTTATGTTAGATTGGTAAAAGAATCATATACTAATTATTGAATCAAATACTTTGATAGATATTAAAATATTTAATAAACGAAGAGCCAAAAAAAAAAAAAAAAACACTGCTCTTTAATTTGACAGTCACATTTATTTTATAATAAACTTGAATTTATCACCAATTACCATCTTTAATCTTGTAAGTAATTATAATTTTTTTTTGTAAAAAAATAAATTTGATGGTAAATAAATTGTTCAGTCCTTCATATTATGATAGTTTAAGATAAATTACTATAAGTCATGTATTCAAGATAATCTCAATAAATGATTATCAGTAAAATTCGAACTCAAAACCTCTTTGATGAAGAAAACAAATCTTAATCGATTGAACCAATCACTTGTTGTTGAGTAATTATAATTTATCTATTACATATCATTTCTTTATCTTCATCATAAGTTTCATCACTTTACACCAAGCTGCTCAACTATTATTATTTCAAGGTGATGTTTTAAGTATACAACAATATGTATACGAGGCAGAGAATCTCTCATTCTTCATCAGAAGAAACCTAAGAAAAGAAAATAAAAGAAAATTTAATTAGTGAACCAAATTTTCTAGCACCCCATGACTTTATTAGGAGAAAGCTTTGTTTTTTTCCACCACAATGCCATCATTTCCAGCCAAAGCTCTGTACTTATCTTTCCTGGTAAAACATGTACATTCATAAGATAAGGTTGCAGCAATCATTCTTTGAATGTAATTGGCAACTTCATGGCTTGATTTCCCACCACTACAAGTAAATTCATATGGCAACTTGTTTAAGAATGTTACTTCATAAGCAGGGCTAGGGTTCATGAAGAAGTAAAAAGGGTCCATCCCTTTCCACCCTCTAGCTGTTGTTCCATGGAACATGCTCATCCGATTCACCATAGCTACCGGTACAAGTTCATCAGTTAACTCAGCGAATAAAGCCGAAAACCTTAGTCAAAATGGTTCCCTACATGTTGTTCCTTTGGGGCATATAATTAGGTCACCTTCTTGTAATAGTTTTTTTATGATCGAAGCATCCATGGCCCGATCACGACTAAGACGGACGGTCTTGATAGGGGAGATGGCTTCGGATAATCGAGATATAGAGTATGTCACGCCGGGTATGGGACGGCCTAAAGCGGCGCAGAGGAAGATGGGGTCAAGTCGGGTTCTATGAGAGCATACGAAAAGGACTCTAGTTTGGCGTATTGATTTTTTAGCCGGTTGGGGTGGGGTGCCTTTTATGTAAACTCTTACACCAAGTGCCCAAAAGGCATGCTTAAGCCCCACCAATGGCGGTCCACCATAGGATACCCTTACATGGTAAAGACACAAAAGAGAGGAATGAAAGACAACTCACAGCAAAAGTTGCTTCAATTTTTGTCATCTCTTTAAAGTAATTAAAAAGGAATTCATGTTTCAAGTGGGTTCATCGTCCCCATCATGCGCCAATTATTGCCGGATGGCAACTAAAGGAATCACACACAACAGTAAGACAATTTACTTTTGATGAGAAAGGCAAGTCATCTGGAAAAGGAGATAAGATTTCATTCAGAACATGAATACACATCAACAATCTAACTAACCACCTCATGAATAACAACTATAGTTTCCCGCCAAAATTCAGAAAAATTCAAAATCTAAGTAAGGACCAGATGACCTGTCTGAGTCTGCGGCTCCCTTATCATTTGGAGGCAAGGATGACTTAAAAGCTTGATTTATGAATGAGATATCAATGGGTTTAGGGATTTCTGGAGGATGCGTACTGCGAATAAGAGCCCAGTTGACACTTTCAAAGAAAGGGTGCTGCTTGATCTCTGTGGCACCTCTTTTGAAACCTAATCTCTTCTGTGGGTCTTTCACAAGCAGACCACGGATTAAATCCTTTGCAGCAAAACTGATTGAAGATCCCTCTGGAAATTTTAGGGACTGACCAACCACATTGAATAATGTTTCGCGATTACCATTGCCTTTAAATGGAGTCCTTCCCAGCAGTAACTCGTACAAGAAAATACCAAATGTCCACCAATCAACAGCACTCCCATGACCATCTCCTCTTATTATCTCAGGAGCTAAATATTCATGGGTCCCAACAAATGACATGGAACGGGCACTAGTAGGCTCCGCAATAAGTACAGGAAATGAATTGGAATTCACCAAATTTGTTCTTTCACTCTTCATCTTTGCTGTTTTGGAATTGAGATACCAAGGCTTAAAGCAAGATGGCTGCATACAAGCAGGCTCTACGCATACTTGTAGTTTGCAGGCTGGCTGAATACAGTATGGAGTGATTCTACATGATGGTCCGGAACTGGGCTGCATGAGGGTAGGATTGACAAAACATTGCAATGATAAATCAAAATCAGATAGCATGATGTGGCCATCCTCCCTCACCAATACATTTTCAGGTTTTAAATCCCTATACACCACCCCCATCATGTGTAGATACTCAAGGGCTAGAAGAACTTCTGAAGCATAAAACCTGCAAGAACATATATAGAAATTCTATCAGAAAACTTACCAAACCACAGAGTACATCCAAAGAGATAATCTAAGCATATTGACAGAAACGATATTAGTCAAGCATGTTGGACACTTAGAAATTTGAATAGACAATTGAAAAATTTGAATAGACAATTGAATCCCTTAGATTTCATGAGAAAAGAAATCTGTCTTGAATATTCCGAAGTACATGGTGGTGCTAGAAGCAGGAACATGGTTTGAAAAGTACATTAGCATCATACTTCTGATGCAACTTCTCCAGAGAAAAGGGTACACTCTAGAATGAGGATGGAAGGAGGAAGTTTGATCTACCTTCCACATAACAACTATCATGAACTACAAAAGCTGAATTAACAATTGAACCAAACTAGTTTCCTATCCCATGAATAATCCTCTGCAAAATCTGGTTCAGCAAAGATTATCCAGATACCTTTATATCAAAAGTCCTGAATACCAAGACACAACAAAGAAGAAATTCTGTTTCACTTCTCCTATTTTCCCTAATTAAGTAGTATTATTACTTTTTTGGTCAAGAGCAAGACGCAGCCAAATTGAGTACAAAAGACGGCCAACTAGCCTAAAATAAAACATATTAAACCTTAAAAGGTTGGAAACAAACCGTGCTGCTGGTTCCGAAAAATGCTTGCCCGGCTGTCTTTGCTGGAGAATATGAAGATCCCCACCACTGCAAAACTCCATCAACAAGCAAGAGAACTTCTCAGTCTCAAAATGTGAATACAGAGTTGGTAAAAATGGGTGATCTAACAAACTCAATATTTCTCTCTCAGTTTGTGCTCTCATCAATTTCTTTCTCCCAGCTAACATCCCTTTATCCATAACCTTCATTGCAAACAAACATCCCATCCTTCTTAACTCAGCTAAATAAACACTCCCTATATCTCCACACCCCAACTTTTTCAACAACCTAAAATGGGCTAATCCCAAGTCCCCGTCTTTACCCTTAAAATACTGTATTGCATCCCATCTAATATCATTTCCTTTATGAGGTTTTGATGGACAAAAACTCCTAAAACTACTACACTCATTTGTATCAAGACTACTCTTTTCACTCTCTTCACAGTCAGTAGTAACAGAATCAGCATTCCTACTAACACTAATTTTATTAGCTGACTCAGAAATACTACTACATGAACGAATGCAAACACTATTCTTATTGAAGTTAACATCTTGAAAACTACTGCTACTGCTACTACTACTTCCATTATTGCTAGAACTAACACTTAAATCAGATCCACAAATGCTAACATTGTTATTATTCAAGCAAAGGTCTTTGAGAGTGTTGGTGACACGAAAAGTTTCAAGCTTTACAATTTTTTGGGCTTGTTCATCCATGTTTGAGACATAAGAAACGAGAAACCCGTTTGACAAAATGTCTGAAAGAAAACCGGATTAAAATTATGGAGGTTGTTGGTCAAGGGAAAGTGGGGTGTGACCGAGGTAGTCAAAGAAAGAGAGAGTGAGACGCAGGCTTCACATGGGGAGTTGGAAATGAAGGAAGAAGGGTTAAAACAGTTTTCAAAATTGAACAGTGAGGGTAACAATAAGATACCTGGTAAGTGTTTTTTTTTTTTAAACGATAAACCCAAGGTTGGGTTGGTTTTGAGTCTCGTTCTTCCAGTGTCGCAGAATCTGTTACAGCTTACAAACAATAAGAAAGAGAGAGACAGAGGTTTGGGCAGGGGGGGACCCAATTCACGAGGAGGACAAAAGCTGTTGAGATTTTCTAAAACAAAACAAAAAAACATATGAAACATCAATAACCAATATCGTTACACCGGGGACCTTTGGTTTTTACAGGGAAAGGAGTTGCCATTGGGATCAATCATTGGCAATCTAACTCGAAATTTTGGATTTTGATTTGATCTGGCTTACTTTTATAAAGTTATTTTTTTTTTAAAATCGAACTTCAAGTTTTATTGAAATTTGTTAAAAAATTGAGATTAAATTTTAGATAAATTCATTTTGCTTTGCTCAATTTGTTATATATAAAAAATATTTTTTATTTTTTTATTTAATTTTATATTTATATTTAAAAATAAAATTTTACATTAAAAAATTTTATTAATCTCATATAAAATTAAATTAAATCAATTACGATTTTATATAAAAATATCAAATCAAATATAAAAAATAATATTTTTAATATGAATTAAGTTAAATTCAAATATTTAATATATAAAATCAGATTAAATTTAAGACAAAAAAAACACATTTCAACATGATCCGTCGTCATCTCTAACCATTGAGCAGGATGGTGAACCGGTGATTTGGTGTCCGCCTGACGGTGGGTGGCATTTTTATAAAATTTTTTTTTATGTGTTTAGAGGTGGGGTTTCAACTTTCAAAGAATTGGATTAATGGGTATTTGGCAGGCTTCATAAATGCGGGAAATTCTTGGCTCTTTGCTGTCTTGGTGGGTGTTAAACAATGTAAAAGGTATTGATTCCATTGGATTCGGATATGCTTTTTTACTTTCCCCAAGTTGGTGGACTAGAAAACTTTCATCCCTAGTTTTCTTTCTTGGTAAATGCTTTATAGTTTGTAGTAATTCAGATTAAGTATAACAGTAATTAACTATGAAAATTATAAATTTTTTTTATATCAAATTGAGGTTCAAAGTTGCCTCCCAATTAAGAATCTCTCCAACATTTAATTTAAAATTAATTTGCAATGAAACTTAATATTTACTATATGTCTATAATCTTGTTTTAATAAATCTCATTATGTATAGACAAAAAAAAAATTTACAATGAAATAAATTTATAAAAAAAAAAATTTACTATCACGTTAAATGTCTAACTTAATTGAAAACTCAATATTTAATAGGTAATAACACCACTTGATTCATACTATATATATTTTTGCAGATTTTTCATGATTGAAAGTAAGAAATGGAGTGGGACCGGAAAGCTATATATAAAACTGGCATACCTTTCCCAATACAATCATTTGGGGGAAGGCAGCTTGGGTCATATATTTGCTGGAACAAGGTTTTTGAATTTGTATTTATGTTCAGATCAGCAGGAGCAACAACTTATTTCTTCATTACTACTTCAATAATTTCAATCAATTTATGAAAAAAAGAAAAAAAACAAAGCCTTGGAGCTTGTTATATCAATCACTTAATATATTTCTCATCCCATAAATAGGTTTTTCTTGGTGAAAAAAAAAGGGAAGAAGAGTGATGGAGTCATCAAACAGGGTACCATGATCACTGATCATATTAATGCCTATGATGATGTGATTTTAGTATGTTGTGGAAATGACGCCAAAAGACTCAATTTCAACTGTCATATTTCATTGTTCATTCAAAAGACAATCATAGATTATCTGATTTCTCACATTTGGCATTTGAATGGTGATTTCTCTCCAGGAAAGCAATCCCACATAGTTTCAAAATTTTTTACTGCAAATGTCTATTTCCTTATAGCTGTTAGGTTTTCTTCAAAGACATGATTACCTTGTCTGCAAAGATTAAGCACGTCAAACCTTAAAGTACAATCAAAGCAGAAGCTAACATTAATAAGTCTGTTTCCAAATTTGTATATAATAATTTCAAAACCCTTTTGTTTTTCATCCCATTGAATTCAAAATGAAGTCATTGCAGGTTGCTGCTGCTTTCTTTCTGCTCCTGTTTTCTGGTAATGTCATGACATTTATCATCTATTTTTTGTTACATATTGCAAAGCCACCTTATTAATTTAATGAAAGCAAACAAATGTTGCAGGGCATTCACTAGCTCATACAGTCACATTTTATGTACACAACAAATGCCCTTTTCCTATATGGCCAGCAGCTGCCCCCAACACCGGCCATCCAGTGATAGCAGGTGGCGGATTCTACCTCCCAACAGGCCAGATGCAGCGCGTTGAGGCTCCGTGGACATGGAACGGGCGAATTTGGGCACGGACAGGTTGCAACTTCAACTCCAATTGGCAACCAGCTTGTGAAACTGGTGACTGTGATGGAAGGCTCCAATGCAATGGACTAATAGGCACACCTCCAGCCACATTAGTCCAAATTGCACTACAAGGTGATAAAGACATGCCAAATTTCTATGATGTTAGCCTCGTTGATGGCTACAACCTTCCTGTTTCAGTTACTACACGATCTTTTTCGCCTCAATGCACCATCGGAAGCTGCTCGAAAAATCTGAAAAACTTGTGCCCTCAAGAACTTGAAGTCCTTAACAAGAATGGAGAAGTTGTCGCATGCAAAAGTGCTTGCTCGGCTTTCAATCTTGATTCATTTTGTTGCAGAAATGAGTATGGGACCCCTGAAAAATGCAAACCAAGTGTATATTCAAAGATGTTTAAGGATGCTTGCCCTTCTTATTATAGCTATGCCTTTGACATGCCTCCACCATTGGTAAAATGTGCATCAAAAGAGTATGTAATCACTTTCTGTCCTTCAGCTTGGGGTGTTGATCAGGCTTCCATATAGATTTTTTATACCCCCTTTTGTATAAGCAGTAATTCATTGTTTTCTCTAATAAGAATTGTTATCCCCTTTTATACATGATTTGAACCTTTTCTCTCCAAATTGCCATTCCAGCAAGACTTTGCATGTACTTTTCCAGAGGATAAACTTGACCTTGTGTTATTACTTTTTATTTTTTTTATTAAATTAATTCATAGGTGGCATGTAGTATTAATGGGATTCGAATCTCAATATTTGCAACTCTTTTCTTTATCCCAAGTTACGACCTCTAATGTAAAAAAATTAATGTCTTTAAGGTAGAAGTTTGAGTTGTTTTTGTAATTTTTTTAAAAATAATTTTTATTCAACGATTATTTTATGGTATGTTTATAAAATACTGTAAATATAAATTATATTCAATCATTTAATGCATAAAACAACTGGGAGTAAAGTGTAAATTTTGCTAATAATATTTAAATTATTTTTTATAAAGAGATTGTGATTTGAGATAAAAAATTATATATGTTAAAATTTAAATACAAAATATATTAATTTAAACACCAATCTTGTTGGACAATAAATTTTGGTCATTTTAAAGTTAATTGATACAAGTTCCTTAGTTTTCTGTTTGGGGTATTCTCCAAGGGTTAGTTAAACAAAGTTATGGAAAGGACAATTATGATTTAGGAATACTTGTTAGAAATTTAGAACAATTGGGATTCAGAATTTGATCCCAAATTACAAGAATTTATATATAGGAAATACTTGATTGGCTTGTGGTGCTTGAAAGCAGTCATGTTAAATATTTCCAAGCAATTAAAAACAAGAAGAGATTCCAAGTAAAAACATGCGATTAAAAAATGTATAACTTTCACTTATTTTATTCATCCTGGCAAGAAAAACTGAGCTACGCAACACTTTTATGAAACTTATTTGAAACTAATTTGACCCATTTTTCTGTTTATGTTCAAGAAATGGCAGAAAAATGGGTCCTTTTCAATTCTCAATTACTACCAATTGCATATTACCGTCCTCTATAGTATTTACGGAAACCTGTATCTTTCAAAAACACGTCAAAGAATATAAGTCTAGGTGGACTCCTGGAATTATCGGACATATCAAATCTTCCATTGTTCATGTTCACACATGATTGCATCGTTCTTTTTTGCTACAAAGTAGGTCGCATCGTATGAGAATAAAAAATGTAATTGCATGAATAAATTGAATTAAATGTTGAGTATATTACTTCATTCTTGTTATATCACAGTGATAAGAAAAATTTTTGCTCAAAATTTAGAATCTGATAACTTCCTTTAGGAAATTTGTCACTCTAAACTTATGATTAAGATTTAGGATTTGAATCTTTATATTTTCAGGGAATTGCATGTGTTTGTATATCTGCTATTGAAGAATAAGTTTGATTTCATTTGCCCTTTCTTGTTGCTATAGTTATGGTGCAAAGGAAATCTTCCGGACTTTACTATAAATGTTGCTAAACTAAGGGGTACCAGCCTTCTGGGCGGCATCATTTTTTTAATCAATGTTTTACCATAATAAGCGAGTGGTCATTAATGGCGGCTACAATGCTACATTGAGACTGTGGACATGAATTTGTCCAGAAAAAAAAAAAAAAAACGAAATATAAATATAAAATACGAAATACAAGAAAAAATATCAAGAATAATATAAAATATAAAACAAAATATAAAAAAATACAAAAAAAACATAGAACAGAACAGAAAAATTGAGGATGGCAGTGGTGCCGTCCCCGACACCATTGTCATCAGACCCTACATCTCACCCTTCTGATCACTATATCCTATCCTTCACCCCTCTAATTACTCATATCATTGATAAAATGTCAAATAAGACAGAAACGAATAAAAAAGGCATGGGGCTTGTGCTTACACCCCATGCCCTTCCCCCCATACATGCACAGCTAGAGTTCTATAAATAGAGCTCCTAGCTAAACCAAAAACAGAGAGAAACGGAGGGAGAGACGCTGTAAAAATGAAAGGACATAATACAAAAAAATATATACACAGTCCTTATAGTACGGAAGAACCCAGCACCGAGCTTCTTGCAAGAAGAAGAAAAAAAAATGGGTCAGTTTAAAAAAAAAAGGGTCAAAATACAAAAAAAAATCTCACCGAAATTTTGAAAGCAGATCTAAGGAAGTGGGGAACCTTTTTGGTGAAAAAGACCTCGGATCTGAACTCAGGAGGCCGAGATGAACATTTTGGTGTATTTTTTAGAATTTTTCGACAACCGATGATTGCGGTCGGTGATCGACGAACGACGGCGATGGCAGCCGATTGGCACGACGTTCGACTGAAAAAGAAAGGAGAGAAAAAAAAAACAATCATTTTTTTTTAGAGAAGAAACGAAAAATGATCGAAAATTTTTTTTGAACCTTTTATATAAACGATGAAATCTAAAACGACGTCGTTTCGATAAACGCCCAAAACGACGTCGTTTAGGCCAAGGAGGATCGGCGCGTCAACCAGCGGCTCGACCCACGACCCACTTCCTTCATCAGCCTCTGACCGCTCTGATTGAATCGGATTCGAACCGTCAAGACCGAACCGAACTGGAGCTAAACCGCTGAGCCACCCAACCGTGCCCAGACCAAGCCGAACCATCAGACCGAACCATCGAATCGAATTGCGCGTTGACTGGACTACTGACTTGTCCGGTTTAAGTAAAAAATTTTTTTTTGAATTTTTATATATTATTTTATTAATATTTATGCATATTAAAATATTTATATTTGTTAGACTAAATGATGAAATATGTGGTTAAAATTTTTTTTTATAATTTTGTTAATTTTTAAAATAAACTTTAAAAACCAAATAATATAAAAATAAATTTAATAATAATACTAAACTAATAAAAAATATAGGAAAAGGAAATTTTTATCTGACGATGAGATTCAAAGGTATTCCGAGTAGTGATGCCTACAAAATCTCTAGGTGAGAAGTTTTTTTAAAATACTACCAGCGTATTAGATTATTTATAAAAAAATTTTAATACAGTAAAAATTTTTTTTTTTTTAAAATAATAAATAAAAATTGATTAATATATTAAAAATATAAGCAATAAAAATGAGAAGAAAAGAAATTTAATCCAATGATAGGATTCTAAAAGTATTTTGAGTAGAGATGCTTTAAGAAATCTCTAGGGGAGAAGATTTTTTGTAAAATATTACCAGCGTATTGGAATATTTATAGAAAATCTTCAATATAATTAAATTTCTTTTTCTTCAAAATTTCAATTTTAAATAAGAATATTAATAAAATAATTAATAAAATTTCTAACAAAGGAGAATAAAATGTGTGCATAAACATAGTAACATTTTACATTGCATGCATGATATTTTTTTTTTACGAAAAGTAAATTTAAGCCTCTGAGGATGAGATTTTAATGTATTTCGAGAAGTGATGCCTAAGAAATCTCTGGGTGAGAAAAAGTTCTTCTAATGTTACCAACGTACTGAAACATTTTAAGAATTATTTTAACAAAAAGGTTTTAATATATTTTTCTCGAGAATAAATTTTTTTTTATAAAATAAAAATCAAGGAAATTATTTTTCAAACACCGAAAATTGGACTATTTTTATCAAAATCAAAGGATAACACGTTGTTAATTGATACCGTTTTTAACGGGACTGTGGGGGTGCTAATCTTTCCCCACGCATAACCAACTCCCGAACCCAAACTGTTTCGCAGACCGTAAAATTATTTTTTTAAATAAAATTTAATTAATTTTAAAACTTTATTAAAAGGATATTTAATAGGTGGCCAATCGCACCTAGCCAAAAAAAGATTGGTGGCGACTCCGTTATTTTTTATTTCGTTTCCAAATTCGTCGGACGGATACAAAACCGTTACGACAGCTTGGCGACTCTGCTAGGGAGTTCTTTTGTTTTCGAGAGTCAGGCCAAAATTAACTACTTGTTATCCTTAAATTTTGATTTAAATAGTCTTAATCAATTTCTTAAATTTTTATTTTTCATTTTTAGTAAAAAAGGTAAAAAAAAAAAAAAAAAACAAATCAAAAATAAAAAGTAAAAAAATTCACACACATTTCTTTTACTATGCCTCTTATGTTTTATTTTTTTTGTATATATTACTCTCAATAAATTAGGATATATTTGCACACAATGGCACGATGCATCTCATGCATGAGTTCTATACCCAGGCTCCGTCCTTTATAGGAGGAAGTAAAGTACCTATGCTATCGTGAGGTGATAACCTCTGTAATGGCAAGCGAAATACTTTCACTCGAATTGAACCCTTTTTCGTTTGTAACCTGTAATGGGTGAGGATCGAGGTGCCTTACTAGTCCAACATAGACGACAGTGAGGAACAATTTGGAAACTTTTAGACCCTGTCAATCCAAACTCAGTATATAATAACCTAGAAAACCAGCCTTATGTAGAGCCCCGTCCACCTTCTTGTAGAAAGTACTTAAGAATAAAAGTTGTGTCTAATATTAAACAAAACAAAACAAACAAAAAATCTCAAAACAAAAAAAAAACACTAAAAAAACAAAAAAATATTTTTTTCTTAAACCACATCCTTACACTAACTCAATTTTGTTTCATTTTCTTTTTCTTTTTGCATTAATCATATCATATAGTTTTGCATCGAGATATTTGCTCTAGGATATATTTCTCTCAAAAAGTTTTCATGGATCTCATAGAACTACAGATTTGCTCATCCTCAATCAGTGTGCCATGTGAGTCATATAATGAAATACATGTTTGGTCGAAAGAAGCTCAACAAAAGAATGGAGATTGTTTACCTACCGATTATGTGTCTGAATTATCCGAAAAAGTGCATTTAGATCTCACACAGAATGATTTAAAAGAGTTAGCTGTTGTCTGGGGTCAGTTAAATGAAGAAAAAAAAAGCTTTTACAAAAAGTATGGACAAATTGCATCTCTCATTTTAGTAGTGATCGATGAACAGCTGGTCAAATAGCTATACAGTTTTGAGATCCATCCTATAGATGCTTCACTTTTAATCAGGAAGATTTGGTGCCAACTATCGAGGAGTATTCAATTTTGCTCGGGATAGAACTATAATGTCCAGATAAAGTATTTAGTCGAAAGCTAAAATCAAGTTATCGTAAAAAGTTAGCCAAGCTTATGGGGGTTAAAGTAAAAACCATTATTCCTTTGCGAAGTCTAAAGGTGAACATTTCAGCATTCATTGGGACTTTCTCCGAAACTTCATTCAGGAGCATTTAGATGATGATCAAGGTATGGATGTGTTTACTCTAGCATTGTATGACAGGTAATCTTTTCGAAGACTTTGGGTTACATTGAGATAACTGTGGTAGACTTTTTTGAGCAAATTAAAACTCAAGCAATTAATCTCGCTCCAGTAGTCCTAGCCAAAACCATAGGTCATTGAATTTTTGGCGACGAAATGGAAAAAAACGATTCATAAGATATGCATCTCTATTATACATATAGGTTAGAAGTCATTTCAAGTGTGGGAAGAGTGCATTTTTGAAACCATATCTTTGAAATAAGGTACCAATCGAAGAGTTTTATAAAAGCTAATGATCAACATTAGAGACTAAAGAAGAATGGGTCTTTTTCTTGTGAAAGCTTACTGGGGATAAAATTGAATGGATGACGCTTTAGATGCCTCGTGTGCCCTTGTTGTATCATGGAGAAAATGAGCCATGGATACCGTTATTAGGGCTATGGGGCATTGTAAGTTATGCTCCATTGATGGTATTGAGGCAATTTAGTGCAAAATAGTTTGTTCCTACTACTCATAGCCTGGTTTAAGTAGAATTCATTCATGGGGAATCAAATCCATCAAAAACCCCGGAGCAGTTGATCCAAGCATGAAAGAGAACACAAAGAATGAGGTTAGGGCCTCTCGTCGATAAAGTCACTTTTGATTACTAGATTTGGAAAACAAGACGACCTAGAGACATAGTACTCCCTCCTGATGACAGCTCATATCAATTGGTTAATCTTTAAAAAGAAGTACAATTATCAAAAGTTGAGCTTGTCAAGAAAGAATTAGAAGCTAAAAAAGAAGAAATAAAAAGAAAAAATTTGAGACTTCGCAAGAAAGTAGGGCAATGAAATATAAAGTAGAGATACAATGGAGCAGATTAGAAAAAGTCATAAAAAATGAGATCTGACTAATAGTGATTTGAAAGATCTACACCAGGAAAATAGAAGGTTATGAGTTTAATTCAAAACTGAAAAAGTCACCAAATCCTACCTTAGTTGACAAAGTGAAATGGATGAGCTCCGAAAGGGAATGAACCAGTGGAAGGGCCAAGCTCAAGAAAAGCAAGAGGAGACCACTAGAATTTCTCAAAAATGTCAGAATTGAAAGGGATTATACTCTACAACCTCAGCAAGATTGGTGGAATGCCAAAATGAAAAGGAAATGTTGAAAGTCATGCTAGCAAAAGAGAAAAGAAAGCACTTCAAAGTACTGAATGAAAAAAAATCACTTCACTAGGTGATCCAAGGGTTAGAGATACAATTACAAGACCACAAGAGCCATATTTCAGTAATAATAGATGAGTGGCATAGAAGGAAAAAAGATTAGATCTTCACATGTGATTCAGAAAGGGATGCTCACATGAGATGGAAGACAGAAAGCTTAGGGAGGTAACAGTATATAGAGCACTTGACTAATCAAGTTTGCAAGGCAGTGAAAAAAGCATGAGAGATGGTTAAAAAGGTAGAAGCATTAAGAAGAGAAATCAATCCCATAGAGGAATATGGACAGCACCTAGTGAACTTTCTAGATAAGGTGAAAGAAAATTATGAGCAAGTTAAATGCTTCTATGGATATAACTCTAGGATGGTAAATCCTATGTAATAAAAGTTGTATGGGATCAATAAAAATTTTTAATGTTGAAATTCGTCTAAGAACAAATATTTTCCACTTGCATTCATGCATTATATATATCATTTTTCATAAAATAAGTAAAAATAAAATTTTTAACACATAGCATTCTAATTTTTTCTTTTTTTTTTTTTCAAAATAAAAACTTTGTGGTAATAAAGGTTCAAGAATAGCTCACCCATCAAAAATTTTGACCCAACCTACTTGTCTTCTATACAATACAAGGACTCAGACAAGAATCATGAAGCAAGAACAGGCCAGTCGATTTGAAAGAATTGAGAAAGTTCAAGAAAAACTAAGAGGAGATCTCAGTACAATAATGAATATGCTCAAGAAACTTGACAAGGGAAAAGCAGTGGAAGAAAATCCTAGCTTTCAAAAGCAATCGCCAAATATGGTAGATCCTGTCTACCCTCCAGGGTTTGAGCCACGACTGACCTAACCTTCATAAGGAACTAGAGTACCAATTCTTACTCTCGGTGGATATCCCAATCCTTATCTAAGAATGACATCCACACTTACTCCAAGATAATTTCAAAATTTTATCAATCCTGTTATGATGAAAAAACCACCTGAGCCAATTTTAGTTTCTGATTTGGATGATCCCAAGGAAAGAGAAAAGCTAGGGATGCAGACACTTGAAAAAGTAGAAGATACCAATGCCCAGGAGAAGATAAAGTTATTGGAAGAAAGACTTAGGGCTGCAGAGAGAATGAATTTTTATGGCTCCATAAATGCGACTGACCTTTGTTTAGTTCCAGATGTGGTCATTTCGCCTAAATTCAAGGTCCATGAATTTGAAAAATATGATGGCACAAAATGCCCGATGACCCATATCACCATGTATTGTCGAAAGATGGCAGCATATGCTCGTGATGAGAAGTTGTTAATGCATATATTTCAAGATAGTTTTACGGGTTCTGCAGCTAAATGGTATGTTCAATTAGATAGAACTCGTATTCGTTCTTGGCAAGAGCTTACGAATGTATTTCTTACACAATATCAGCATGTCACAGATCTGGTTCCAGACCGTCTATCTCTACAAAGTATGAAAAAAAAGTAACTGAAAACTTTAAGAAATATGCACATAGATGGAGAGATGTGACTGTACAAGTTCAACCTCCTTTCACTGAGAAAAAAATAATTGTTCTATTTGTGAACACCCTGAAAGCACCGTATTATGAGAGATTGATAGGCAATGCAACCAAAAACTTTACAGATATGATGATATCAGGTGAGATCATTGAAAATGCCATAAAAAATGGTAAGCTCGATGCAGGAGAGACAAGTGGAGCAAGAAAAGGTAGAATTCCTAAAAGAAAAGAGAACTATATGGGGCAACAATTCAAAGGTTTCACACCTTATCATACACCAGTCTATCAAACCCATTACCCTTCTATAAATCATGTTACATCCATCCCTCATTCATATCAACCATACCAGTTATTATCACAATCAGCTTATCCACCCTGTTTTCAACCATCATTTCAGACATGTACCTACAATTATCCTACTGCACCTATCAGACCAGAATGGAGACCCAGTCCTAACAGTGGTTTGAGAGCCTCGAGAAATACCCAAAAAAAATTACTTTTGATTCCATTCCCATGACATACACAGATTTGTATCCTTGACTTGTTGAGAAACATCTGCTTGCTCCTGTTATCGTTGAACCCTTGAAACCTTCATTTTTCAAGTGGTATGACCTCAATGCACATTGTGATTATCACTATGGGAATCCAGGTCATTCCACTGAGAACTGTACTACTTTGAAGTGTAAAATGTAAAGGTTAATCAATGAAGAAGTATTAAATTTTGATACCAACCAACAAGGGACTCCAAATGTCAATGGGAACCCTCTACCAAATCATACCAGACCATCAATAAATACCTTAATTGATGGGTAAAAAAGCCACGTGAAGGAAAAAATAAATGAAGTTAAGACTTCGATGGCTAAGGTGTTCGAAGTATTGGTCAACACTGACATGTTGAAGCCAATAAAACCTCAAAATTATTCTGAAGTAATTAACTCAACTGAAAGCTGCAATTATCACAGAGGTGTTATGGGGCATTCTATCAAGAATTGTCACCAATTTCATCAAGAGTTGCAAAAATTGATGAATGAGAAACGAATAGAGTTTTATCAAGAGAGATAAGAGTTGGTGAAAGTGTCTACTATTGATTCAAAAAATAAGTTTGTGCGTAGATCGATAATCATCTATTATAATGAGAAGCCAACATCAAAGCTAGAGAAGCTCGTCTCTCGACCAATGGTAACAATTAAAGTTTCTGGCCCGTTTTCATATCAAAATGATAAAGTAGTACCTTAAAAGTATGATTATAATGTCGTAGTCAACCCAGATATTACCAACATAATAGATGTATGAGGTATAACTCGAAGTGACAGGTGTTATATCCTAGAGGCTCTAAAAAAAGCTAAAAAAGAGAAAGCCAAGGTAAGAGAAGAAAATGAAAGTTAGAGTAACCTTCATTGCAAACAAACATCCCATCCTTCTTAACTCAGCTAAATAAACACTCCCTATATCTCCACACCCCAACTTTTTCAACAACCTAAAATGGGCTAATCCCAAGTCCCCGTCTTTACCCTTAAAATACTGTATTGCATCCCATCTAATATCATTTCCTTTATGAGGTTTTGATGGACAAAAACTCCTAAAACTACTACACTCATTTGTATCAAGACTACTCTTTTCACTCTCTTCACAGTCAGTAGTAACAGAATCAGCATTCCTACTAACACTAATTTTATTAGCTGACTCAGAAATACTACTACATGAACGAATGCAAACACTATTCTTATTGAAGTTAACATCTTGAAAACTACTGCTACTGCTACTACTACTTCCATTATTGCTAGAACTAACACTTAAATCAGATCCACAAATGCTAACATTGTTATTATTCAAGCAAAGGTCTTTGAGAGTGTTGGTGACACGAAAAGTTTCAAGCTTTACAATTTTTTGGGCTTGTTCATCCATGTTTGAGACATAAGAAACGAGAAACCCGTTTGACAAAATGTCTGAAAGAAAACCGGATTAAAATTATGGAGGTTGTTGGTCAAGGGAAAGTGGGGTGTGACCGAGGTAGTCAAAGAAAGAGAGAGTGAGACGCAGGCTTCACATGGGGAGTTGGAAATGAAGGAAGAAGGGTTAAAACAGTTTTCAAAATTGAACAGTGAGGGTAACAATAAGATACCTGGTAAGTGTTTTTTTTTTTTAAACGATAAACCCAAGGTTGGGTTGGTTTTGAGTCTCGTTCTTCCAGTGTCGCAGAATCTGTTACAGCTTACAAACAATAAGAAAGAGAGAGACAGAGGTTTGGGCAGGGGGGGACCCAATTCACGAGGAGGACAAAAGCTGTTGAGATTTTCTAAAACAAAACAAAAAAACATATGAAACATCAATAACCAATATCGTTACACCGGGGACCTTTGGTTTTTACAGGGAAAGGAGTTGCCATTGGGATCAATCATTGGCAATCTAACTCGAAATTTTGGATTTTGATTTGATCTGGCTTACTTTTATAAAGTTATTTTTTTTTTAAAATCGAACTTCAAGTTTTATTGAAATTTGTTAAAAAATTGAGATTAAATTTTAGATAAATTCATTTTGCTTTGCTCAATTTGTTATATATAAAAAATATTTTTTATTTTTTTATTTAATTTTATATTTATATTTAAAAATAAAATTTTACATTAAAAAATTTTATTAATCTCATATAAAATTAAATTAAATCAATTACGATTTTATATAAAAATATCAAATCAAATATAAAAAATAATATTTTTAATATGAATTAAGTTAAATTCAAATATTTAATATATAAAATCAGATTAAATTTAAGACAAAAAAAACACATTTCAACATGATCCGTCGTCATCTCTAACCATTGAGCAGGATGGTGAACCGGTGATTTGGTGTCCGCCTGACGGTGGGTGGCATTTTTATAAAATTTTTTTTTATGTGTTTAGAGGTGGGGTTTCAACTTTCAAAGAATTGGATTAATGGGTATTTGGCAGGCTTCATAAATGCGGGAAATTCTTGGCTCTTTGCTGTCTTGGTGGGTGTTAAACAATGTAAAAGGTATTGATTCCATTGGATTCGGATATGCTTTTTTACTTTCCCCAAGTTGGTGGACTAGAAAACTTTCATCCCTAGTTTTCTTTCTTGGTAAATGCTTTATAGTTTGTAGTAATTCAGATTAAGTATAACAGTAATTAACTATGAAAATTATAAATTTTTTTTATATCAAATTGAGGTTCAAAGTTGCCTCCCAATTAAGAATCTCTCCAACATTTAATTTAAAATTAATTTGCAATGAAACTTAATATTTACTATATGTCTATAATCTTGTTTTAATAAATCTCATTATGTATAGACAAAAAAAAAATTTACAATGAAATAAATTTATAAAAAAAAAAATTTACTATCACGTTAAATGTCTAACTTAATTGAAAACTCAATATTTAATAGGTAATAACACCACTTGATTCATACTATATATATTTTTGCAGATTTTTCATGATTGAAAGTAAGAAATGGAGTGGGACCGGAAAGCTATATATAAAACTGGCATACCTTTCCCAATACAATCATTTGGGGGAAGGCAGCTTGGGTCATATATTTGCTGGAACAAGGTTTTTGAATTTGTATTTATGTTCAGATCAGCAGGAGCAACAACTTATTTCTTCATTACTACTTCAATAATTTCAATCAATTTATGAAAAAAAGAAAAAAAACAAAGCCTTGGAGCTTGTTATATCAATCACTTAATATATTTCTCATCCCATAAATAGGTTTTTCTTGGTGAAAAAAAAAGGGAAGAAGAGTGATGGAGTCATCAAACAGGGTACCATGATCACTGATCATATTAATGCCTATGATGATGTGATTTTAGTATGTTGTGGAAATGACGCCAAAAGACTCAATTTCAACTGTCATATTTCATTGTTCATTCAAAAGACAATCATAGATTATCTGATTTCTCACATTTGGCATTTGAATGGTGATTTCTCTCCAGGAAAGCAATCCCACATAGTTTCAAAATTTTTTACTGCAAATGTCTATTTCCTTATAGCTGTTAGGTTTTCTTCAAAGACATGATTACCTTGTCTGCAAAGATTAAGCACGTCAAACCTTAAAGTACAATCAAAGCAGAAGCTAACATTAATAAGTCTGTTTCCAAATTTGTATATAATAATTTCAAAACCCTTTTGTTTTTCATCCCATTGAATTCAAAATGAAGTCATTGCAGGTTGCTGCTGCTTTCTTTCTGCTCCTGTTTTCTGGTAATGTCATGACATTTATCATCTATTTTTTGTTACATATTGCAAAGCCACCTTATTAATTTAATGAAAGCAAACAAATGTTGCAGGGCATTCACTAGCTCATACAGTCACATTTTATGTACACAACAAATGCCCTTTTCCTATATGGCCAGCAGCTGCCCCCAACACCGGCCATCCAGTGATAGCAGGTGGCGGATTCTACCTCCCAACAGGCCAGATGCAGCGCGTTGAGGCTCCGTGGACATGGAACGGGCGAATTTGGGCACGGACAGGTTGCAACTTCAACTCCAATTGGCAACCAGCTTGTGAAACTGGTGACTGTGATGGAAGGCTCCAATGCAATGGACTAATAGGCACACCTCCAGCCACATTAGTCCAAATTGCACTACAAGGTGATAAAGACATGCCAAATTTCTATGATGTTAGCCTCGTTGATGGCTACAACCTTCCTGTTTCAGTTACTACACGATCTTTTTCGCCTCAATGCACCATCGGAAGCTGCTCGAAAAATCTGAAAAACTTGTGCCCTCAAGAACTTGAAGTCCTTAACAAGAATGGAGAAGTTGTCGCATGCAAAAGTGCTTGCTCGGCTTTCAATCTTGATTCATTTTGTTGCAGAAATGAGTATGGGACCCCTGAAAAATGCAAACCAAGTGTATATTCAAAGATGTTTAAGGATGCTTGCCCTTCTTATTATAGCTATGCCTTTGACATGCCTCCACCATTGGTAAAATGTGCATCAAAAGAGTATGTAATCACTTTCTGTCCTTCAGCTTGGGGTGTTGATCAGGCTTCCATATAGATTTTTTATACCCCCTTTTGTATAAGCAGTAATTCATTGTTTTCTCTAATAAGAATTGTTATCCCCTTTTATACATGATTTGAACCTTTTCTCTCCAAATTGCCATTCCAGCAAGACTTTGCATGTACTTTTCCAGAGGATAAACTTGACCTTGTGTTATTACTTTTTATTTTTTTTATTAAATTAATTCATAGGTGGCATGTAGTATTAATGGGATTCGAATCTCAATATTTGCAACTCTTTTCTTTATCCCAAGTTACGACCTCTAATGTAAAAAAATTAATGTCTTTAAGGTAGAAGTTTGAGTTGTTTTTGTAATTTTTTTAAAAATAATTTTTATTCAACGATTATTTTATGGTATGTTTATAAAATACTGTAAATATAAATTATATTCAATCATTTAATGCATAAAACAACTGGGAGTAAAGTGTAAATTTTGCTAATAATATTTAAATTATTTTTTATAAAGAGATTGTGATTTGAGATAAAAAATTATATATGTTAAAATTTAAATACAAAATATATTAATTTAAACACCAATCTTGTTGGACAATAAATTTTGGTCATTTTAAAGTTAATTGATACAAGTTCCTTAGTTTTCTGTTTGGGGTATTCTCCAAGGGTTAGTTAAACAAAGTTATGGAAAGGACAATTATGATTTAGGAATACTTGTTAGAAATTTAGAACAATTGGGATTCAGAATTTGATCCCAAATTACAAGAATTTATATATAGGAAATACTTGATTGGCTTGTGGTGCTTGAAAGCAGTCATGTTAAATATTTCCAAGCAATTAAAAACAAGAAGAGATTCCAAGTAAAAACATGCGATTAAAAAATGTATAACTTTCACTTATTTTATTCATCCTGGCAAGAAAAACTGAGCTACGCAACACTTTTATGAAACTTATTTGAAACTAATTTGACCCATTTTTCTGTTTATGTTCAAGAAATGGCAGAAAAATGGGTCCTTTTCAATTCTCAATTACTACCAATTGCATATTACCGTCCTCTATAGTATTTACGGAAACCTGTATCTTTCAAAAACACGTCAAAGAATATAAGTCTAGGTGGACTCCTGGAATTATCGGACATATCAAATCTTCCATTGTTCATGTTCACACATGATTGCATCGTTCTTTTTTGCTACAAAGTAGGTCGCATCGTATGAGAATAAAAAATGTAATTGCATGAATAAATTGAATTAAATGTTGAGTATATTACTTCATTCTTGTTATATCACAGTGATAAGAAAAATTTTTGCTCAAAATTTAGAATCTGATAACTTCCTTTAGGAAATTTGTCACTCTAAACTTATGATTAAGATTTAGGATTTGAATCTTTATATTTTCAGGGAATTGCATGTGTTTGTATATCTGCTATTGAAGAATAAGTTTGATTTCATTTGCCCTTTCTTGTTGCTATAGTTATGGTGCAAAGGAAATCTTCCGGACTTTACTATAAATGTTGCTAAACTAAGGGGTACCAGCCTTCTGGGCGGCATCATTTTTTTAATCAATGTTTTACCATAATAAGCGAGTGGTCATTAATGGCGGCTACAATGCTACATTGAGACTGTGGACATGAATTTGTCCAGAAAAAAAAAAAAAAAACGAAATATAAATATAAAATACGAAATACAAGAAAAAATATCAAGAATAATATAAAATATAAAACAAAATATAAAAAAATACAAAAAAAACATAGAACAGAACAGAAAAATTGAGGATGGCAGTGGTGCCGTCCCCGACACCATTGTCATCAGACCCTACATCTCACCCTTCTGATCACTATATCCTATCCTTCACCCCTCTAATTACTCATATCATTGATAAAATGTCAAATAAGACAGAAACGAATAAAAAAGGCATGGGGCTTGTGCTTACACCCCATGCCCTTCCCCCCATACATGCACAGCTAGAGTTCTATAAATAGAGCTCCTAGCTAAACCAAAAACAGAGAGAAACGGAGGGAGAGACGCTGTAAAAATGAAAGGACATAATACAAAAAAATATATACACAGTCCTTATAGTACGGAAGAACCCAGCACCGAGCTTCTTGCAAGAAGAAGAAAAAAAAATGGGTCAGTTTAAAAAAAAAAGGGTCAAAATACAAAAAAAAATCTCACCGAAATTTTGAAAGCAGATCTAAGGAAGTGGGGAACCTTTTTGGTGAAAAAGACCTCGGATCTGAACTCAGGAGGCCGAGATGAACATTTTGGTGTATTTTTTAGAATTTTTCGACAACCGATGATTGCGGTCGGTGATCGACGAACGACGGCGATGGCAGCCGATTGGCACGACGTTCGACTGAAAAAGAAAGGAGAGAAAAAAAAAACAATCATTTTTTTTTAGAGAAGAAACGAAAAATGATCGAAAATTTTTTTTGAACCTTTTATATAAACGATGAAATCTAAAACGACGTCGTTTCGATAAACGCCCAAAACGACGTCGTTTAGGCCAAGGAGGATCGGCGCGTCAACCAGCGGCTCGACCCACGACCCACTTCCTTCATCAGCCTCTGACCGCTCTGATTGAATCGGATCCGAACCGTCAAGACCGAACCGAACTGGAGCTAAACCGCTGAGCCACCCAACCGTGCCCAGACCAAGCCGAACCATCAGACCGAACCATCGAATCGAATTGCGCGTTGACTGGACTACTGACTTGTCCGGTTTAAGTAAAAAATTTTTTTTTGAATTTTTATATATTATTTTATTAATATTTATGCATATTAAAATATTTATATTTGTTAGACTAAATGATGAAATATGTGGTTAAAATTTTTTTTTATAATTTTGTTAATTTTTAAAATAAACTTTAAAAACCAAATAATATAAAAATAAATTTAATAATAATACTAAACTAATAAAAAATATAGGAAAAGGAAATTTTTATCTGACGATGAGATTCAAAGGTATTCCGAGTAGTGATGCCTACAAAATCTCTAGGTGAGAAGTTTTTTTAAAATACTACCAGCGTATTAGATTATTTATAAAAAAATTTTAATACAGTAAAAATTTTTTTTTTTAAAATAATAAATAAAAATTGATTAATATATTAAAAATATAAGCAATAAAAATGAGAAGAAAAGAAATTTAATCCAATGATAGGATTCTAAAAGTATTTTGAGTAGAGATGCTTTAAGAAATCTCTAGGGGAGAAGATTTTTTGTAAAATATTACCAGCGTATTGGAATATTTATAGAAAATCTTCAATATAATTAAATTTCTTTTTCTTCAAAATTTCAATTTTAAATAAGAATATTAATAAAATAATTAATAAAATTTCTAACAAAGGAGAATAAAATGTGTGCATAAACATAGTAACATTTTACATTGCATGCATGATATTTTTTTTTTTACGAAAAGTAAATTTAAGCCTCTGAGGATGAGATTTTAATGTATTTCGAGAAGTGATGCCTAAGAAATCTCTGGGTGAGAAAAAGTTCTTCTAATGTTACCAACGTACTGAAACATTTTAAGAATTATTTTAACAAAAAGGTTTTAATATATTTTTCTCGAGAATAAATTTTTTTTTATAAAATAAAAATCAAGGAAATTATTTTTCAAACACCGAAAATTGGACTATTTTTATCAAAATCAAAGGATAACACGTTGTTAATTGATACCGTTTTTAACGGGACTGTGGGGGTGCTAATCTTTCCCCACGCATAACCAACTCCCGAACCCAAACTGTTTCGCAGACCGTAAAATTATTTTTTTAAATAAAATTTAATTAATTTTAAAACTTTATTAAAAGGATATTTAATAGGTGGCCAATCGCACCTAGCCAAAAAAAGATTGGTGGCGACTCCGTTATTTTTTATTTCGTTTCCAAATTCGTCGGACGGATACAAAACCGTTACGACAGCTTGGCGACTCTGCTAGGGAGTTCTTTTGTTTTCGAGAGTCAGGCCAAAATTAACTACTTGTTATCCTTAAATTTTGATTTAAATAGTCTTAATCAATTTCTTAAATTTTTATTTTTCATTTTTAGTAAAAAAGGTAAAAAAAAAAAAAAAAAACAAATCAAAAATAAAAAGTAAAAAAATTCACACACATTTCTTTTACTATGCCTCTTATGTTTTATTTTTTTTGTATATATTACTCTCAATAAATTAGGATATATTTGCACACAATGGCACGATGCATCTCATGCATGAGTTCTATACCCAGGCTCCGTCCTTTATAGGAGGAAGTAAAGTACCTATGCTATCGTGAGGTGATAACCTCTGTAATGGCAAGCGAAATACTTTCACTCGAATTGAACCCTTTTTCGTTTGTAACCTGTAATGGGTGAGGATCGAGGTGCCTTACTAGTCCAACATAGACGACAGTGAGGAACAATTTGGAAACTTTTAGACCCTGTCAATCCAAACTCAGTATATAATAACCTAGAAAACCAGCCTTATGTAGAGCCCCGTCCACCTTCTTGTAGAAAGTACTTAAGAATAAAAGTTGTGTCTAATATTAAACAAAACAAAACAAACAAAAAATCTCAAAACAAAAAAAAAACACTAAAAAAACAAAAAAATATTTTTTTCTTAAACCACATCCTTACACTAACTCAATTTTGTTTCATTTTCTTTTTCTTTTTGCATTAATCATATCATATAGTTTTGCATCGAGATATTTGCTCTAGGATATATTTCTCTCAAAAAGTTTTCATGGATCTCATAGAACTACAGATTTGCTCATCCTCAATCAGTGTGCCATGTGAGTCATATAATGAAATACATGTTTGGTCGAAAGAAGCTCAACAAAAGAATGGAGATTGTTTACCTACCGATTATGTGTCTGAATTATCCGAAAAAGTGCATTTAGATCTCACACAGAATGATTTAAAAGAGTTAGCTGTTGTTTGGGGTCAGTTAAATGAAGAAAAAAAAAGCTTTTACAAAAAGTATGGACAAATTGCATCTCTCATTTTAGTAGTGATCGATGAACAGCTGGTCAAATAGCTATACAGTTTTGAGATCCATCCTATAGATGCTTCACTTTTAATCAGGAAGATTTGGTGCCAACTATCGAGGAGTATTCAATTTTGCTCGGGATAGAACTATAATGTCCAGATAAAGTATTTAGTCGAAAGCTAAAATCAAGTTATCGTAAAAAGTTAGCCAAGCTTATGGGGGTTAAAGTAAAAACCATTATTCCTTTGCGAAGTCTAAAGGTGAACATTTCAGCATTCATTGGGACTTTCTCCGAAACTTCATTCAGGAGCATTTAGATGATGATCAAGGTATGGATGTGTTTACTCTAGCATTGTATGACAGGTAATCTTTTCGAAGACTTTGGGTTACATTGAGATAACTGTGGTAGACTTTTTTGAGCAAATTAAAACTCAAGCAATTAATCTCGCTCCAGTAGTCCTAGCCAAAACCATAGGTCATTGAATTTTTGGCGACGAAATGGAAAAAAACGATTCATAAGATATGCATCTCTATTATACATATAGGTTAGAAGTCATTTCAAGTGTGGGAAGAGTGCATTTTTGAAACCATATCTTTGAAATAAGGTACCAATCGAAGAGTTTTATAAAAGCTAATGATCAACATTAGAGACTAAAGAAGAATGGGTCTTTTTCTTGTGAAAGCTTACTGGGGATAAAATTGAATGGATGACGCTTTAGATGCCTCGTGTGCCCTTGTTGTATCATGGAGAAAATGAGCCATGGATACCGTTATTAGGGCTATGGGGCATTGTAAGTTATGCTCCATTGATGGTATTGAGGCAATTTAGTGCAAAATAGTTTGTTCCTACTACTCATAGCCTGGTTTAAGTAGAATTCATTCATGGGGAATCAAATCCATCAAAAACCCCGGAGCAGTTGATCCAAGCATGAAAGAGAACACAAAGAATGAGGTTAGGGCCTCTCGTCGATAAAGTCACTTTTGATTACTAGATTTGGAAAACAAGACGACCTAGAGACATAGTACTCCCTCCTGATGACAGCTCATATCAATTGGTTAATCTTTAAAAAGAAGTACAATTATCAAAAGTTGAGCTTGTCAAGAAAGAATTAGAAGCTAAAAAAGAAGAAATAAAAAGAAAAAATTTGAGACTTCGCAAGAAAGTAGGGCAATGAAATATAAAGTAGAGATACAATGGAGCAGATTAGAAAAAGTCATAAAAAATGAGATCTGACTAATAGTGATTTGAAAGATCTACACCAGGAAAATAGAAGGTTATGAGTTTAATTCAAAACTGAAAAAGTCACCAAATCCTACCTTAGTTGACAAAGTGAAATGGATGAGCTCCGAAAGGGAATGAACCAGTGGAAGGGCCAAGCTCAAGAAAAGCAAGAGGAGACCACTAGAATTTCTCAAAAATGTCAGAATTGAAAGGGATTATACTCTACAACCTCAGCAAGATTGGTGGAATGCCAAAATGAAAAGGAAATGTTGAAAGTCATGCTAGCAAAAGAGAAAAGAAAGCACTTCAAAGTACTGAATGAAAAAAAATCACTTCACTAGGTGATCCAAGGGTTAGAGATACAATTACAAGACCACAAGAGCCATATTTCAGTAATGATAGATGAGTGGCATAGAAGGAAAAAAGATTAGATCTTCACATGTGATTCAGAAAGGGATGCTCACATGAGATGGAAGACAGAAAGCTTAGGGAGGTAACAGTATATAGAGCACTTGACTAATCAAGTTTGCAAGGCAGTGAAAAAAGCATGAGAGATGGTTAAAAAGGTAGAAGCATTAAGAAGAGAAATCAATCCCATAGAGGAATATGGACAGCACCTAGTGAACTTTCTAGATAAGGTGAAAGAAAATTATGAGCAAGTTAAATGCTTCTATGGATATAACTCTAGGATGGTAAATCCTATGTAATAAAAGTTGTATGGGATCAATAAAAATTTTTAATGTTGAAATTCGTCTAAGAACAAATATTTTCCACTTGCATTCATGCATTATATATATCATTTTTCATAAAATAAGTAAAAATAAAATTTTTAACACATAGCATTCTAATTTTTTCTTTTTTTTTTTTTCAAAATAAAAACTTTGTGGTAATAAAGGTTCAAGAATAGCTCACCCATCAAAAATTTTGACCCAACCTACTTGTCTTCTATACAATACAAGGACTCAGACAAGAATCATGAAGCAAGAACAGGCCAGTCGATTTGAAAGAATTGAGAAAGCTCAAGAAAAACTAAGAGGAGATCTCAGTACAATAATGAATATGCTCAAGAAACTTGACAAGGGAAAAGCAGTGGAAGAAAATCCTAGCTTTCAAAAGCAATCGCCAAATATGGTAGATCCTGTCTACCCTCCAGGGTTTGAGCCACGACTGACCTAACCTTCATAAGGAACTAGAGTACCAATTCTTACTCTCGGTGGATATCCCAATCCTTATCTAAGAATGACATCCACACTTACTCCAAGATAATTTCAAAATTTTATCAATCCTGTTATGATGAAAAAACCACCTGAGCCAATTTTAGTTTCTGATTTGGATGATCCCAAGGAAAGAGAAAAGCTAGGGATGCAGACACTTGAAAAAGTAGAAGATACCAATGCCCAGGAGAAGATAAAGTTATTGGAAGAAAGACTTAGGGCTGCAGAGAGAATGAATTTTTATGGCTCCATAAATGCGACTGACCTTTGTTTAGTTCCAGATGTGGTCATTTCGCCTAAATTCAAGGTCCATGAATTTGAAAAATATGATGGCACAAAATGCCCGATGACCCATATCACCATGTATTGTCGAAAGATGGCAGCATATGCTCGTGATGAGAAGTTGTTAATGCATATATTTCAAGATAGTTTTACGGGTTCTGCAGCTAAATGGTATGTTCAATTAGATAGAACTCGTATTCGTTCTTGGCAAGAGCTTACGAATGTATTTCTTACACAATATCAGCATGTCACAGATCTGGTTCCAGACCGTCTATCTCTACAAAGTATGAAAAAAAAGTAACTGAAAACTTTAAGAAATATGCACATAGATGGAGAGATGTGACTGTACAAGTTCAACCTCCTTTCACTGAGAAAAAAATAATTGTTCTATTTGTGAACACCCTGAAAGCACCGTATTATGAGAGATTGATAGGCAATGCAACCAAAAACTTTACAGATATGATGATATCAGGTGAGATCATTGAAAATGCCATAAAAAATGGTAAGCTCGATGCAGGAGAGACAAGTGGAGCAAGAAAAGGTAGAATTCCTAAAAGAAAAGAGAACTATATGGGGCAACAATTCAAAGGTTTCACACCTTATCATACACCAGTCTATCAAACCCATTACCCTTCTATAAATCATGTTACATCCATCCCTCATTCATATCAACCATACCAGTTATTATCACAATCAGCTTATCCACCCTGTTTTCAACCATCATTTCAGACATGTACCTACAATTATCCTACTGCACCTATCAGACCAGAATGGAGACCCAGTCCTAACAGTGGTTTGAGAGCCTCGAGAAATACCCAAAAAAAATTACTTTTGATTCCATTCCCATGACATACACAGATTTGTATCCTTGACTTGTTGAGAAACATCTGCTTGCTCCTGTTATCGTTGAACCCTTGAAACCTTCATTTTTCAAGTGGTATGACCTCAATGCACATTGTGATTATCACTATGGGAATCCAGGTCATTCCACTGAGAACTGTACTACTTTGAAGTGTAAAATGTAAAGGTTAATCAATGAAGAAGTATTAAATTTTGATACCAACCAACAAGGGACTCCAAATGTCAATGGGAACCCTCTACCAAATCATACCAGACCATCAATAAATACCTTAATTGATGGGTAAAAAAGCCACGTGAAGGAAAAAATAAATGAAGTTAAGACTTCGATGGCTAAGGTGTTCGAAGTATTGGTCAACACTGACATGTTGAAGCCAATAAAACCTCAAAATTATTCTGAAGTAATTAACTCAACTGAAAGCTGCAATTATCACAGAGGTGTTATGGGGCATTCTATCAAGAATTGTCACCAATTTCATCAAGAGTTGCAAAAATTGATGAATGAGAAACGAATAGAGTTTTATCAAGAGAGATAAGAGTTGGTGAAAGTGTCTACTATTGATTCAAAAAATAAGTTTGTGCGTAGATCGATAATCATCTATTATAATGAGAAGCCAACATCAAAGCTAGAGAAGCTCGTCTCTCGACCAATGGTAACAATTAAAGTTTCTGGCCCGTTTTCATATCAAAATGATAAAGTAGTACCTTAAAAGTATGATTATAATGTCGTAGTCAACCCAGATATTACCAACATAATAGATGTATGAGGTATAACTCGAAGTGACAGGTGTTATATCCTAGAGGCTCTAAAAAAAGCTAAAAAAGAGAAAGCCAAGGTAAGAGAAGAAAATGAAAGTTAGAGTGATCTTGATGCAGCCTCAGAAAAAGAATGCCAGAAGTCAATATCTAAGAGTAAAGCATGTGAATTTTTAAAGTTAATAAAACATAACGAGTATAGCGTGGTAGAATAGCTTAACAAGATGCCAGCTAAAATTTTGCTATTGTCATTATTGCTCAGTTCAGAGTCACACCGTAATGCTTTGCTAAAAGTGCTAAATCAAGCATATGTGTCTCACAATGCTTCTGTTGAATATATGAAACAACTTATTGGTAATCTGACGATTTTAAACTATATCTCTTTCAATGATGAAGAGATTCCTCATGAAGGTAAAGAAAGTACCAAGGCTTTTCATGTTACTGTGAAATATAAAGGTCATATAATGGCTAAGGTTTTGATTGATAATAGTTTATCCATCAATGTTATGCCTGTGACTATTCTGAAAAAATTTCTTATTGATGGATCTTATATGAAACCTAATCATATGATAGTGAGAGCCTTTGATGGAACCAGAAGAGAGGTACTGAGAGATATAAAAGTGCCATTACAGATTGGCCCATGCACTTTCAACGTGAAATTCCAAGTTATAGACATCTCTCCTTCATACAATTATTTATTGGGTAGGTCATGGATCCATATGACAGGTGTTGTTCCATCCTCATTACATCAAAAAGTTAAATTCATTGTTGAGGGGAAGCTAACATGTGTGGCAAGAGAAGAAGATTTATTGGTAACTCAACTGATAAATACTCCTTATATGAAATCAACAGATAAAGCTTTAGAATGCTCTTATAGATCTTTCGAGATTATCAACGTAACATATATAACTGGAAGATCTAAATTATATTCACCACACTTATCTATGATAACTAAAATGGTAGTCAAACCGCTTACCAAGATGGGATGGTGACTTGAAACTGAACTTGAGAAGAACCTGTAAAAAATCACGAAGCCATCGGGCATATATAAAAAGAGATACAAATTTGGCTTGGGATATAAACCAACAAGAAGGGACAAAACAAGAAAGGTGAATGAAAAAAGAGATAAGAGGATAGCTAATCTTAGAGGATATGAGCCAGAGTCAAAGCCTATAGTCATTCCATACCTTTATGATTCTTTTCACTCGGGAGGATATATTTACCCAAATTTATCGGGAGCCCTAAGTGTAACATTCGTGGAAGAATTTTCAAAGTTGACCATTCAAATGGTGGATGATGGAGAAGAAAAGAGTCGAAGTGAAGAACTGTTCGTGTACCCATGTTCTTCAGATTTTGAGTTGGATAATTGAAAAGTTACAGAGTTGCTTGTTATTTTTAAAACTTTGGAAAAGTAATGTACAGTGAAACTTTAAATCCCTAATTACTTTCTACGAGTATTAGGAGATCTTTATGGTGTGTTTATGTTTGTCGTTTTAATAAAAGACTTAAAAGATGCATCCGTATTTTTTCTATGGTTTTCATCTTCATTTTACTTTTCATTCTTTTCTTTCCATCATTTTCTTGCCATTCTATTTTTACGTACCAATATTCTCTTCATCTTACCCTTTGCAGGGTCCTAAACAATGAACACGAAGATAATCATGGCAATAATCTTGGATTTGATTTTGAAAACTTAATTTATGTTGATGAACTTGATAATGGGAAGATTCAGATAACTACACATTACCTCTTGATTTGTTAAAATTAATAGAACATGAAGATAAGCTAATTGAACCCTATTAGAAAATTATCGAATTAGTGAATTTGAGAGATAGTGAAAATAGAAAAGAGGTTAAAGTTGGTATATCTCTTTTTCCAGCTGAAAGACAAAAACTAAAAGAGTTGCTCTGAGAATATGTAGATGTGTTCACGTGAACTTACCAAGATATGCCAGGACTCAGCACTGATATTATAGAACACAAGTTACCTTTAAAATCAGGATGTAAGTCAATGCAGCAAAAGCTAAGGCACATGAAACCAAAGATGCTACTAAAAATTAAAGAGGAAGTGAAAAAACAATTCGATGCTGGATTTTTAAAAGTGGCAAAATATCCTGAATGGGTAGCCAACATAATGCCAGTTCTTAAGAAGGATGGAAAAGTAAAAATGTGTGTCGATTATCGAGATTTGAATAGGGCAAGCCCTAAAGATAACTTTTCTCTACCTCACATCGATACTCTAGTGGATAATATTGCTAGGCATTCCATATTTTCCTTTATGGATGGTTTCTCAGGTTATAATCAGATCAAGATGGCTTGAGATGATATGGAGAAAACTACATCTGTGACCATGTGAGAGACGTTCTGTTACAAAGTCATACCTTTTGAGTTAAAAAATACTGGTGCCACTTATCAAAGAGCAATGATGACTCTCTTCTATGACATGATGCATAAAGAAATAGAGGTATATGTGGATGATATGATTACAAAATCTCGTGAAGGAGAAGATCATATAGTCAATCTCAAAAAGCTGTTTGACAGGTTGAGAAGATTTCAACTGAAGTTAAATCTCGCTAAATGTACATTTAGTGCTAAGTCAAAAAAATTACTAAGCTTTGTGGTCAGTGAAAGAGTAATCGAGGTGGATCCAAATAAGATACAAGCCATCCAAAACCCCAAAAGAAGTGTGAGATTTTCTAGGAAGACTGAACTATATTGCTCATTTCATCTCTCAACTCACCTATAAGTGCAATCTTATTTTCAAGCTTCTCAGAAAACATGATCTAAAAAAATGAAATGATGAATACCAAGAAGCTTTTAATAAGATCAAAGAATACTTATCAAATCCACCGTGTTGGTGCCATCAATCTTGAAAAAACCTTTGATCTTGTATTTAATAGTGCATGAAAATTCAATGGGATGTGTGCTAGGGCAAAAAGATGAAACTGACAAGAAAAAATGAGCAATTTACTATTTAAGTAAGAAATTCACTGATTATAAGTCCAAGTATTCACCATTAGAAAAGATATGTTGTGCATTAACTTGGACAGCTTGAATGCTCTAACAATACATGCTTTATCATACCCTTGGCTCATAGCAAAGTTGGATCCTATTAAGTATATCTTCGAAAAACTCTCATTGACAGGAAGAATAGCGCGGTGGCAAGTTATGCTTTCAGAATATGATATCATTTATGTGACTCAAAAAACTATAAAATAAAGTGTTATAGCTGAGTTCCTTGCTGATTGTGCTGTTGAAAATTATGAACCAATGAACCTGAAATTTTTTGATCAAGATGTGATAGCCATTAAAGAAAATAAACCTGTTGAAGAGTCTTGGAGGATGTGTTTTGATGGAGCTGCTAATGCTTTGGGTCATGGTATTGGGGTAATTTTAATATCTCTTGATGGGCATTATTATCCCATTACAGCCAGGTTAAATTTTAATTGCATAAATAATGTGACTGAGTATGAGGCCTGTGTTATGGGTCTGCAAGCAGCAATTGAAAAAAAATCAAAGTATTAGATGTGTTTGGAGATTCAGCTCTAGTCATCTATCAGTTACGAAGAGAATGGGAAACCAGAGATTCTAAGTTGATACGGTACCATAAGTACATTTCTCAGTTGGTTAAACAATTCAAAGAAGTTCAATTTAAGCATTTACCTAGAGAGGAAAACCAAATTGCTGATGCATTGGCTACTCTGGCTACAATGATTAAAATAGATGCAAATACTGAAATCCAACCCATCAAGCTGGATGTGAAGAATGAACCAGCACATTGTTCAAGTGTTGAAGAAGAAGTTGATGGGAAGCCATGGTATCATGACATCATACAATACATTAAAAGCCAACAATACTAGAACGTGTAACAAAAAATGATAAGAGAACTATTAGAAGGTTGGCTATGAGTTTTTTTCTTGATGGAGACATCCTTTATAAAAGAGGTCGAGATCAAGTACTCTTAAGGTGTGTGAATGCAACTGAAGCGAAGAGGATTATTAAAGAAATGCATGATGGAGTTTGTAGGGCACATGCAAATGGTCATATGATGGCTAGATAAATTATGAGAACTGGATACTATTGGTTGACAATAGAGAGTAACTGTATTGATTATGCTAGAAAATGCCATAAATGTCAGATCTATGCTAACAAGATCCACACTCCTCCAACAGCGTTGCATATTTTGGCTCTTCCATGGTTATTCTCTATGTGGGGTATGGATGTCATTGGTCCCATCACTCTGAAAGCTTCAAATGGACATAGATTCATTTTTGTGATGATTGATTACTTTACAAATTGGGTCGAAGTCGTATCATACGCTAATGTGACCCGATCTGTGGTATGTAAATTCATAAAAAAGAAGATAATATGCAGATATGGGCTTTCAGAGATAATTATTTTTGATAATGCCAAAAATTTAAATACCAAGATAATGAATGAAGTTTGCACTCAGTTCAAGATTCGTCACTATAATTCGACACCATATCATCCAAAGATGAATGGGACAGTAAAAGCTGTAAATAAGAATATCAAAAGAATCCTAAAAAAAATGACTGATACTTATAAAGATTGACATGAGAAGTTACCCTTTGCTTTGCATGCTTATAGAACATTAGTCCAAACATCTACTAGGGCCACTCCGTTCTCTTTGGTATATGGAATGAAAGCTATGCTACCGGTCGAAGTAAAAATTTTCTCGTTGAGAGTCTTGATGGAGGTAGAATTAGAGGAAGCAGAATGGGTTTGAAACTATGAGCAGTTGAACCTCATTGAAGAGAAAAGACTTACAGCACTTTGTCATTGTCAATTATATCAAAAGAGAATGATGAGAGCACATGACAAGAAAATCCAACCTCTTTGCTTTAAAGAAGGGGATTTAGTGTTGAAAAAGATCATTCCAAATCAACATGATAATAAAAAAAAATGGACACCAAATTGGGAAGGCCCGTATGTGGTGAAAAAAGTATTTTTTGATGGGGCATTGATTTTGATAGAGATAGACGGAGGTGATTTACCTACTTTGATAAATTCAGATACTGTGAAAAAATACTTTGCTTGAAAGAAAAAAATAGAAAAAAAAAGAAAAAAGTAAAAAATGAAAAAAATAATGACTCATTTGAAGCTGAAAACCTTAAAAAAGACGGTTTTGATGCGAAGAAGAAGCATCATTCTATAATACTTCGGCAAGTGTAGTTTAATGAATCTGAAGGATTAAGAAAGTCATTTAATTTAGTTTTAGAAAAAGAATATGAGAATATTTTGTTCATGATTATCTTATGATCATCATTTGGGCACCTTTGTTTCAACTCAAATACTTTGCCATGCACTTGTGACCAATATGCTATCTTTCCTTTGGAAATAACAACTATCCATTCCTTTATTCTCATTTTTGTCCGCCATATGAATAGAAGAAATGTGTGATTGCATTTTATTGGTCTTGGACTTAAAATGATGAAAAGAAAAACAAATATGAAAGATCTTAGCATTACTTTTTTAAAGTTAACAAAGGCAAATGAAAAAGGATGAGAAAAGCATGACAAGACATTGATGTTGCAGACTTTTGAAGAAGAAGAATATTGTTGTCAGATGTTAAGAACAGATTGGTCATATAAGAATTCTGATAAAAGAAGCCAAAAGTAAGAGATTTCGAGAATCGTTTTACTACAATGAATAATTTTGATTGCATTACATGCATTGCATTTAGAGCACTCAATACATGCATCCATGAGTAGTTTTAATAAGGACAGAGACTTTCCATTTCCTGATCAAACAAAAGATTTCAAAAAAGAAAAAAATTTACTTGTTAAAAGAAAAGAACTCAGTTTTGAGAAAAAAATGAGATTTTAAAGTTGTTGAGCCTCTACTGAGAGGAGCCCTTTTCAGATGAGATTTTTAAGTTGTTGAGCTTCCGTTGAGAGGAGCTTTTTTAGATGAGATTTTTAAAATTGTTGAGCCTCAGCTGAGAGAAACTTTTCAAGATAGATTTTAAAGTTATTGAGCCTCTGTTGAGAGGAGCTTTTTCAGATAAGATTTTAAAGTTGTTGAGCCTTTGCTGAGAGGAGCCCTTTTCAAGATGAATTTTTAAAATTGTTGAGCATCTGCTGAGAGGAGCCGTTTTAGATGAGAGCCCTTTTCAGATGAGATTTTTAAAGTTATTGAGCCTCTGCTGAGAGGAGCCCTTTCAGGTGAGATTTTTAAAGTTGTTGAGCCTCTGCTGAGATGAGCCCTTTTCAAGATGGATTTTAAAGTTGTTGAGCCTTTGTTGAGATGAGCTTTTTCAGATGAGATTTTTAAAGTTGTTGAGCCTCTGCTGAGAGAAGCCATTTCCAAGATGAAATTTTAAAGTCGTTGAGCCTCTGCTGAGAGGAACCTTTTTCAAGATTTTAAAATTATTGAGCCTCTGCTGAGAGGAGCTTTTCCAAATGAGATTTTTAAAGTTGTTGAAAGTTGTTGAGCCTCTGCTAAGAGGAGCTTTTTTTAAGATGAGATTTTTAAAGTTATTGAGCCTTTGCTGAGAGGAGTCTTTTTCAGATTTTAAATTTTCAAAAGTTGTTGAGCCTTAAGTGAGAGGAGCATTTTCGATTAAAAAAAAATTCATTTAAATTTCGGATAAAATTATTGTCTTTGTCTTTGCCCTATTACTGATTATTAGTAATGTGCAAAGAGACGCAACTGTAGACATCAATTTGTCCAAAAAAAATAAATAAATATGAAATATAAATACAAAATATGAAATACAGGAAAAAAATACCAAGAGTAATACAAAATACAAAATAAAATATAAAAAAATAAAAAAAAAGAACAGAACAAAAAAATCGAGGATGACAGTGATGCCGTCCCCGACACCACTACCACCAGACCTTACATCCCACCCTTCTGATCATTATACCCTACCCTTCACCCCTCTAATTACTCATACCGTTGACAAAATGTCAAATAGGACAGAAATGAATAAAAGAGGCATGCGACTCGTGCTTACACCCCATGCCGAGCCCCATGCCCTTCCCCCCATACACGCACGGCTAGAGTTCTATAAATAGAGCTCCTAGCTAAACCAAAAACAGAGAGAAATGGAGGGAGAGACGCTGTAAAAATGAAAGAAAAAAAACACAAAAAAATATATACACAGTCCTCCCCGTAGGGAGGAACCCAACGTCGAGCTTCCTGCACGAAGAAGAAAAAAAAAGAGATCAGTTTAAAAAAAAGGGTCAGAATACAAAAAAAAATCTCACCAAAACTTTGAAAGCAAATCTAGGAAAGTGGGGAACCTTTTTGGTGAAAAGGACCTCGGATCTGAACTCATGAGGTCGAGAGAAACATTTTGGTGTTTTTTTTTTGGAATTTTTCGACAATTGGCAACGGCGGTTGGTGACCGACGAATGACTGGTGAATGATGGTGATGGTGGCCAGCTAGCACGACGTTCGGCTGAAGAAGAAAGGAGAGAAAAAATAGTCATTTTTTTTGGAGAAGAAACGAAAAATGACGAAAATTTTTTTTTTGAACCTTTTATATAAACGGTGAAAACCAAAACGAGGTCATTTCAATAAACGCCCAAAACGACATCGTTTAGGCCAAAGAAGATCCGCGCGTCAACTCGCGACCCGACCCGAGGTTCGTGCACCCAACCCGCGACCCGCTTCCTTCATCAGTCTTTGATCGATCTAACTGAACCGGATCTGAATGACCTAGATCGAACTGAACCGATGCTGAACCACTGAGCCAACCCAGACCGTACCCAGATCGAGTCGAACCGTCAGACCGAACTGTCGAACCGAACCGTGCGTTGATCAGACCGTTGACTGATCCGATTCAGGTAAACAAATTTTTTTTTATATATTTTTTATTAATATTTATGCATATTAAAATATTTATATTTGTTAGACTAAATGATGAAATATGTGGTTAAATTTTTTTTATATAATTTTGTTAATTTTTAAAATAAACTTTAAAAACAAAATAATATAAAAATAAATTTAATAATAATACTAAACTAATAAAAAATATAGGAAAATAAAATTTTTATCCGACGATGAGATTCAAAGGTATTCCGAGTAGTGATGCCTAAGAAATCTGTAGGTGAGAAGATTTTTTTAAAATACTACCAGCGTATTAGAGTATTTATAAAAAATTTTCAATACAGTAAAATTTTTTTTAAATAATAAATAAAAATTGATTAATATATTAAAAATATAAGTAATAAAAATGAGAAGAAAAAAATTTAATCCAATGATGGGATTCTAAAAGTATTCCGAGTAGAGATGCTTTAAAAAATTTCTAGGTGAGAAAATTTTTTGTAAAATATTACCAGCGGATTGGAATATTTATAGAAAATCTTCAATATAATTAAATTTTTTTTCTTCAAAATTTCAATTTTAAATAAGAATATTAATAAAATAATTAATAAAATTTCTAACAAAGGAGAATAAAATGTGTGCATAAACATAGTAACATTTTGCATTGCATGCATGATTTTTTTTTACGAAAAGTAAATATGAGCCTCCGAGGATGAGATTCTAAGGTATTCTGAGAAGCGATGCCTAAGAAATCTCTAGGTGAGAAAAAGTTCTTCTAATGTTACCAACTTACTAGAACATTTTAAGAATTATTTCAATAAAAAGGTTTTAATTTATTTTTCTCGAGAATAATTGTTTTTTATAAAATAAAAATCAAGGAAATTATTTTTCGAACACCGAAAATTGGACTATTTTTATAAAAATCAAAGGATAACACGTTGTTAGTTGGTACCGTTTTTAACGGGCGCTGTGGGGTGCTAATCTTTTCCTACGCGTAACCGATTCCCGAATCCAAACTGTTTCGCAGATCGTAAAATTATCTTTTTTAATAAATTTTAATTAATTTTAAAACTTTATTAAAAGGATATGTTTTAATAGGTGGCCAATCGCACCTAGCCAAAAAAAGATTGGTAGCGACTTCGTTATTTTTTATTTCGTTTCTAAATTCGTTGAACGGACACAAAACCGTTACGACAGAGACAATTGGAAACTTCCCTGCAATGTTGTATGCAAACAAAGATTGGACAAACAAAGACCAGTGGACTGCTTTTCATTTCTACTTATTCTGTCTTTATTATATGGCATTGGAAATTACTTAGAAACTTAACTGTAGGGATAGTGTGAAATATTGTAACTTGAACACCAAGTCACAAACATTATTCCATCTCTTCTCTTGAAAACGAAATATAGAGCAGCTAAAGAAGTTCAGCAACACATAAATATTTACAAAACTTAACGATTCTGGGGAAAACAAGAGTTGCAGAAATGATGACGGGTGAAAAAGTTGAATCTGAATTTGAATTAATTTGGAACTTGAAATGACTTAAGCCTAAATTGGAATTAACTCGAACCTAACATGACTTGGAGCCACAAGATGATGGTGAATGTTAGATCCTCTTTGTTGTTAATGGCTTTTCGAACTAAAGGTGAACTGCGTTTTGGTGCTTGTTCCACGTCCCAAACTCGAAGATTTAAGATGTAACAATACCGTATATTTATAAGATGAATCTCATAAGTATGCAAGGCAATATAAATCGAACTAAATCAAAATCTCTAATAATCTCTAAAATAATACTTTACAGAATTTTGAATATACAAAATTATACTATTTACAAGTTGATCGAATATATTAAAATTCTTATTAGCAAATCTTTTAGAATCAATAATAAAATACTCATTCGAAAGTTATAGCAAGCTAAAGATAGATGCTAATATTGCTAATTCAAGTAATTGTCAAGATTAAGTCTTCCAAGATACAAACATCCAAATATGAAAAAATAAAAAAAATTAAAGGAATGAGTAAAATGACTTAGTAAATTACTGATATACCCTCAATTATATTAAGCATGCCATAAAATATTTCGGTTAAAACATTAACTAAATGATTCAAAAATATTTTGGGTAGTCTTGTATTCAAACATATTTTCACAAATCATATCTCAAAATCAAAATCTCGATTTCAAAGCCAAATAAAACATCACAAAATCATAAAGTTTATTAGTCTCCAGTAATATATTACGACCACACTTAATCACAATAGTATAGGTCAGAATCAAAATTTCTCATTTAGTACAATAAGACAAAGGCATATCAGGGGCAATCGAACAGTTGTACTGAACAATCATAATTACCTCGTTAGGGCAATGGGATAGAACAAAGATCACAGAAACCCGTTTAGTGCAATGGGACAAAAGTAACTCCTTTAGTGCAATGGGATGAAAGCATATAATTGATCGTATAATGAACAAAAATTACTATTTTCAACCAATAGCACGGTTTAAAATTGGTATCGATATCACAAAAATACATGTCAACATAGCCAACAATTAACCCATTGGCAGGGTCAAAACATAGTCATAATATGAGACAAAGCCAAATATTTTTTCAAATTACCTAATATAGATAAAATCGATATTCATATACTTTCTCAAAAACATAATCTATACAAAGTCATTTTTATAATTACTCGAAATCAAAATTTCATATTTCCACAATCGATAAATATATAAATATATATATACGAAATCATATTCAAAAATAAAAAAATATCAAACCATATTCCAAACTCATAACAAAGAAATCATATATATATTTTTGTATGTTCAAAACAAATGAACAAAATAATATATATTATATATTTCAACTCTAAACATATTGAGGCTAATTTTTAGGGATATAAAAACCGAAAGGATATTAAGTCACTTACCTGATGTGTTAAACCAAAACTTAAGCAGGAAATTACTCAAATTTTTTAATATCTTCCAAATCTTCAATTGCATGATTAAATTCTCAATCTTAGCCATTCTCTTATCTTCCTTAGAGGTTTTTTTTTTTTTTTTTTCAATTTTTGTATTCCTTTTCCTCTCAGAAAAACTGTCAAAGAAAAACTTGGCAAAGTTTTTCTTCTATTTTTGTTTTTTTTTAAAACATATAAGCTAGGTCAACTAATTAGGATATGAAATAGGACTTAGATATTATATACTCCCCCACTTAAAAGAATTTGGTCCTCTAATTTCAAAATCCAGATCTTAAAGTTTAATAGCTTCAATCAAGTCTTCTCCTTATTATTTCTCGCATAGCCAAATCGATATAAACTCTAATGTATAAAATATATCCATTATAGCTTAATAAACAAATATTCTAAGTATCCAATCTCAATTCTTGTTCCAACATCCAATCATAAAACATAACTCTTGCAAATTTCATATACTTGAAACATAAATAATACTCAACTTAAATCATAGCTAGGTACAATCACCTTAATATAATTCTGGCTTTTTAAACGATTCTTTGCTAACAAAATCAAGCATAACAATTATACTACAATTTTACAATTCTTGTAATATCCCAAAATTTTAAATATCAAAATTTGTAATCTATTTAACATTAACCCATAACTCGTCTCTAATTTAAAAGAATTCATTATTTGCTAAATTAGCAATAATCCAAAATCCATAACTTACATCGAATCATGCTTTCACTGTGCACTTTGATGTCATTCAAATATAACCCAAAAACATCAAGATAGTCTCAACCAAAACTTGTGATGCCCCAATCTCACATTAGGATAATTTGAAATTCTGCTATGATATATATATATATATATATAGAGAGAGAGAGAGAGAGAGACTTACGTCAAAAGTTGTGAAATATTTTTTGTGAGAGAAAACCATAAAACTTTCAAATCAAAATGAATAATACTTCAAAAGTTGAGTGTAGATCTCCGTAGCTTAATGCAGTCAAGTTGAATATTTTCGAGCAACTAAAAACAAAAAGATATTCCAAGGTTTGAGTTTCTTAAATCTTTTAAACAGCCAATGGGATTAAACCATGTAACACTATATATAACTTATTATTTTATTCATCTTGGTAAGAAAAATTTGGAGCTTCCGAGTACAAAACTGAACATAGTTGCATGTTGCTGTCCTCAAGGTCTAGTTCTTTCTTTCTTTATAGTATTTACCGAAACCTAGCGAACACTAGTCTAACTGGACTGTAGGAATTGTCGGATATATCAAATCTCACATGGTTCATGTTCACACATGATTACATCATCCTTGTTACTTACATCACAGTGACAGGAAAATTTAGTAGATAAAATTTAGAATCTGATAACTTCTAAGTGGCATGCTAGTGGTATTTAGGAGATGAAATCATAAAACAGGTTAGTTTGGCTTAAATTTATCACCTTAAAATTAAGATCTAGGATTTGAATGTTTACATTTTCCAAGTGAAATACATGTACTTGTAGATGCTATTGAAGAATCAGATTGATAGCTTTTGCCTTTTTTGCTGCTTCAATTATGGAGCAAAGGAAATCTCTCCGACTTTACTATGCTAAGGAGTACCAGCCGGCTGGCCTCCATAATTTTCCATTTTTATCTAATGTTTTACCTTATAGCGAGTGGTCATTAATGGTGGCTACAAAGAGACAATTGGAAACATCCCTGCCATGTTGGACACAAACAAATTTAATACTATTAAAAGATTCAATAAACAAAGACCGGTGAACTGCTTTCATCACTTCTTCTGTTTTTATGCATGGAATTGGAAATCATGTAGAAACTTTCTGTTGCGATAGTGTGGAAAATTGTAACTTGAACACCAAGTAACAAACAGTATTCCATCTCTTCTCTCTATATAAAGAGCAGTTAACAAAGTTCAGAAGCACTTCAATATTTACAAAACATAAGGAGTTCTAGAGGGGGAAAAAATAAAAGTAGCAGAAAATGATGGTAGAAATGTGGTCTCTTGTAACCATGGGGTGTTTGATGGTTGGTTATGCCAAGTTTAAACAATTCTTCCCTTATCAATTTCCAGGCTATTTTGATAAGTATTTCAGAAAGCTGGTGAGTTTTGCATATCCTTATGTTGAAATCACCTTTGATGAATTCACCGGGGAACGCATGAAGCGTAGTGAAGCCTACTCTGCAATTAAAACTTATCTCAGTGACAAGTCCTCCGCGTCTGCTAAGCGGCTTAAGGCTGATGTTGTTAAAGATAGCCAGTCTGTAGTCCTTAGCATGGACTATAATGAGGAAGTTATTGATGAATTTCAAGGGGTCAAGGTTTGCTGGTCTGCAAAGAAAACTACTCCAAAAACACAGCGGATTTCAGGGTATCCTGATGATGATGCAAAGAAATTTTACAGGCTCACAGTCCACAAACGCCACAGAGAACTCATCACTCAGTCTTATGTTAGTCATGTGTTAAAGGAAGGAAAGGAGATTGCAACAAAGAACCGGCAGCAAAACCTCTACTCTAACAATCGTAGTCACAATTGGCACGGATATAAAAGGAGCAAGTGGAGCAATGTAGTGTTTGAGCATCCTGCAACATTTGATACTCTGGCAATGGATGTAAAACAGAAAGAGGAAATCAAGAACGATCTCATCAAGTTTAGCAAGGGGAAAGATTACTATGCTAGAATTGGTAAGGCTTGGAAGCGTGGGTATCTCCTTTATGGTCCTCCAGGAACTGGCAAATCATCCATGATCGCAGCCATGGCAAATCTTCTTGATTATGATGTTTATGATCTTGAACTTACTGCAGTCAAGGAAAACTCAGAGTTGAGAAGGCTTTTGATTAATACGTCGAACAAATCAATTGTAGTGATCGAGGATATTGATTGCTCTCTTGATCTTACTGGCCAAAGAGAGAAGAAGAAGACGAAGGAGAAAGACAGCAATGCAGACGAGTTGGATCCGGTTGCCAAAAAGGTAAAAGAAGAGGGGGAAAAGGAGAGCAAGGTTACTTTGTCAGGGCTTTTGAATTGTATTGATGGACTTTGGTCAGCTTGTGGGGGGGCAAGAATCATTGTTTTTACTACTAATCATGTGGAGAAGCTTGATCCAGCTCTAATGAGGAGAGGAAGAATGGACAAGTACATAGAAATGTCCTATTGTTGCTTTGATGCATTCAAAGTGTTGGCAAAGAATTATTTGGAGATTGACTCTCATTCATTGTTTGGAGAAATTGAAAGATTGTTGGGGGTAACGAAAATGACTCCTGCTGATGTTGCAGAGAATTTGATGCCAAAATCAGATTATGACACGGAGGAGACTTGTTTGGAGAGATTGATTGAAGCTCTTAAGGTTGCAAAGGAGGAAGCAATTAAGAAGGCTGAGGAAGAAGCTCGTGCAAAGGCGGAGAAAGAAGAAAAGAAAAGGAACAATCTGTCTAAAGAAGTCAAAGAAGTGAAAGAAAATGGTGTGGCAGCCAAAGAAGTGACGGAAAATGGTTTTGCTGCCAAAGAAGTGAAATAAAATGGTGTCACCCATTAATCTATGAAGTACATATCTGTGTGAATTTGAAGCTAATAAGATATTAGGATTGCATTGATCACTGGTTATATTGCTATTTGTATTGGTTTGTGTGATGCTGTTCATGTTGCTATTTGTATTGCATTTGGTAGTGCTTTATAGTGTCTCCAGTTGGATTGTAAAATAGGAAAAACATTGATTTTTAGAATGAGTTAATTTGGCAATTTCCCATAATTGCTTATTTTAATTCAATATTGCTAGTTATATTGGGAAATAAAAATTCAGTTTGTGATTCTACTGGTTCAAAATCAAGTTAATAGAAAAGTGCAATGTGGAATCTCTGGTTGTTTTTAAGATTAATTCTTGGCAACCACACCAATTTTCCTTCTATGTTCAAGATATGACAAGTTCCTTCCTCCCTTCAACAACCCTTAAATGAGAATGAAGTTATAGTGAAATCCATATGCACGGTTCACCTTTCGACGCACCTAAACTTACGGTTAGGACCAAAAATTTAAAAGATACAGTGTGTGCTAGTCTCTTATTAGTTTTGGTTTTTGAGAATCAATGCCGGTAATTTGCTTGTTAATCTAGAGTTCGAATCTTTATACCCCTTGCTTGAAACTAAAAAACTAAATGTTTAAGAAAAGATTATGTATGTATACATTGTTGTCGTTTTTGTGTGTGTGTGTGTGTGTTTTTTTGTTTTTTGATAGGGAGATCTGCTAGTTGTCATAGATGGTGACTGAAAAGCAAAAAAATGTAAGTTGAGACCTTCCCGAAAGTTTCATATGCAAATGAAATTAACTACTCCATGAAGACCAAAACTGAATAAAGAACGACCTTTGATTTCATTTGATCAAATTAAGTGTATTTGTCTCTTTTATGTCGCGCCTTACCTGGAGATTTAGAATGTAACAATGTCACATACTCATAAGACGGATCTCACAAGCATGCAGATATTGAACTAAATTAAAATCTTCAAAATAATACTTTTTAGAATCTCAATTCTAATAAATTATACCCTTTGCAAGTTGATCGAATATACTAAAATTTTTATTAATAAATCTTTTAGAATTAATAATAAAATTTTCACTCGAAAGCCAAGCTAAAGATAGATGTTAATCTTGTTTATCCAAATAGTTGTCAAGATTAAACATTATGAGATATTAACATCGAAAAATGAAAAATATAAAAAAAATTAAAGGAATGAGTATGATAACTCAGCAAGTAAACGACATTCCCTCAATTGGATTAAGTATGTCACAAAACATTTAAGCCAAAAATTAACTAAATGATTCGAAATATTTTAGGTAATATTGTATTCACAAACATATTCTCAAAACCGGATTCTCATATCACAAAATGAAATCAAGTATCACAAAATTATAAATTTATTTAGTCTCTCATAACATACTACGATCACACTTAACTCCTATAGCAGAGGTCAGAATCAAAATTTCCTATCTAGTGCAATGAGATAGAAATATATCAGAAGTAACTAGATCATTGCATTGACAATCATAATTAACCCGTTAGTGTAATGGAATAGAACAAAAATCACAATAACCTTTTTAGTGCAATAGAACAGAAGTATATCACCGATGGTATAGTGAACAAAAACCACTATTCTCAATCGATGGCATGGTTTGAAATCGATTTCGATATCACAAAGTACATGTCGACATGGCCAATAATTAACTCCCATTGGTAGGGTCATAACATAGTTGTACTATAAGACAAAAACCAAAATATATTTTTAGATTAACTAACATATATGTTGCATCCATTTTGTCCGGTACTATTATTATTATTATTATTATTATTATTGTTATACTTTTCTTTTTTTTTTCTTTTTTTCTTTTCTTTTTTGAACCGTTTGACAAAATTTTGGTGCATTAAATGCACCGTCCCCAAAGTCCACAATCTCAACCACCGCCAGCCATTGGCAACCACCTGACACCCTACCTAACTTGGTAATGTGAATTTTGGCCACAAAAAGTCTACCAGGCTAGTTAAAAATCTAGGATTTAAATCTCAGAAAATTTAGGATTTGAATCCCAGAAAGCTTTATAAATAGAGCTTGTTTCCTACACAAAAAAAGGAGAAGAAAAACAAAAAACCTTGCTAAAAAAATTACCAAATTTTTTAAAAAAATGTTCTATTAAAAAAAAAAAAAATAAAAAAAACTAAACAAAAACCATAATCCCCAAAGTAGGGGAACCTAGCACCAACATAAAAAAAAAGCAATGAAAAAATTTTTTTTGACTGAAACTTTCAACCCCGATGTAGACCATACATGATGTTTTCTAGCAGAAAGGAGGTTAGATTAGGACTTAAGAGGTCGTAAAGATTTTTTTGGTGAAATTTTAGAATTTTTCGATCATCGACAATGGTGGTCGGCAACCACCGACAGCTACCGGCATTACGAATGGTGATTGATAAAGAAGAGCTAAAGAGAGAAAGATTGAAAGAGGAAAAGAGTAGAGAGAGAAAAAACTACAAAAAATGATCTGAAAAAAATTGGGTTTTTATAGAAATTGCTAAAAGCCAAAACAACTCCGTTTCAATAAATGTCAAAATGATATTGTTTTAAGACCTAAGGATCTGTGTGTCAGCCCACAACTCGACTCGGGGTCCTCGCACTTGACCTGACGACCTGTTTCTCCCTTTGACTTCTGATCGATCCAATTGAACAGACCCAAACCGGATTAGATTGGCGCTAAACCGTCAAACCAACCAAACAGCCCAAATCGACCTTGACTGGGCCGTTGACCTGTCTAATTAAGGTAAAAAAATTTTTTTTGAAAAATTTATATTATTTATATTATTTTAAATGTGATTATTAGTATTTATGCATGTTAAAAAGTTTAAATTTATTAGAATAAATTTTTATTGAAATAATAAAAAATAAATAATGAAATATATGGTTAAAATTTTTGATAATTTTGTTAATTTTAAAATAAATCTTATAAAATAATTGATAAAAAATTAATAAAAAATAGTACGAATAAAGAATAATATAAAAATGTAAGAAAATTTTTTTTTATTCAATGATGAGATTCAAATGTACTCTAAATATTGATACTAATAAAATCTCTAGGTGATAAGATTTTTTTTTGAATACTACCAACGTATTAGGTGATAAGCAACGTATTAGAGTATTTATAATGAGTTTTCAATATAATAAAAAAAAATTTTTTTTTTTCGCTAAAGTAGTAAATAAATTAACTAATCTGTTAAAAATAAAATAATAAAGTAATAATAAAGAATGAGAAAAAAGAAAATATTATCTGAGGATGAAATTCTGAAAGTATTTTGAGTAGTGATACTTTACGAAAACCCTATGTGAGAAGATTTTTTTAAATATTACCAGTGTATTAGAATATTTATAAAAATATTTAATATGATAAAATTTTCTCTTTTCTTCATTAAAAAAATATAATAATAATTCAATAAATAAAGTCAATAAAATTTAAAAGAATAAAATAAAATAAAATAAAATATGTGCATCAACATATTAGCATTTTGCATTGTATACACAACATAGTTTTTATGGAAAGTAAATCCGAGCTTCCAAAGATGAGATTCTAAAGTATTATGAGAAGCGATGCCTAATAAATCTCTAGATGAGAAAGAGTTCTTTTAATGTTATCAACGTACTGGAATATGTTAATAATTATTTCAATAAAAAAGTTTTAATTTATTTTTCTTGAATAAAAATGTAATAATAAATAATAAAAAATATTTAAAAAGAAAAAAAACCAAAATTTTAATAAGAAAAATGAAAAAAATTATTTTTCAAATACCGAAAATAAGATTATTTTTATCAAAATCAATGGATAACTCATAATTAATTGGTACCATTTTTAATGGGTGTTGTGGGGGTACTAATCCTCCTTCACATATAACTAATTTTTGGATCTAGACTGTTTCGTAGATTTTAAAATTATCTTTTTAATAAATTTTAATTAATTTTGAGATTTTATTAAAAGGATATGTTTTAATAGGTGGCCAATCGCACTTAACCAAAAAAGATTGGTGGCGACTCCGTTTTTCATTTTTTTTCTTTTATTTTCAAATTCGTCGGGCAGACACAAAATCGTTATGATATCTTGACGACTTTACTGGAGATGATATCTTTTTTTTTAGAGTCAGGCCAAAATTAACTACGTGTTATTCTCAATTTTGCTTTAAATAGTATTAATCGATATTTAATTTTAAGTTCCTAGATTTTGATTCCTTTTAAAAAAAAATCAATCAAATATAAAAAACCAAATCAAAAAGAAAAAGGAAAATTTCACACGTATTTTTTTTACTATGCCTTTTATACTTTATTTTTCTGTATATATTACTCTCGATAAATTAAGATATATTTGCACACAAAATTATATGATGCACCTCATGCATGAGCTTTATACCCTAGCTCCGTCCCTTATAGGAAGAAGTAAAGTACTTATGCCCTTATGAGGTGATAACATTTGCAATAATAAGTGAAATACTTCCATTCAAATTAAACATTTTCCATTTATAGCCTATAATAGGTGAGGATTGGGATGCCTTACTAGCCCAACATGGACGATAGTGAGGAACAATTTAGGAATATTTAGATGTGTGTCAATCCAAACCAAGTATGTAATAAGCTATAGGAAGCCAACCTTTGGGTAGAGCTTTGCCAACCTTTTTTATAAAAAATGCCCAAGTCTAAGACATGTAAGAATAAAAGTAAAAAACAAAACAACAAAATAAAAAAATCACAAAAAAAAGGTTTTGTAATCTTAAACCACATCCTTACACTAACTTAACTTTATTTTTCTTTTGGTTTTCACATTAATCGTATCATACAGTTTTGTATCGATGTATTTGCTTTAGGACATCTTTCTCTCAAGAAGTTTTCATAGATCTCGTAAAACTATAGATTTACTTATCCTCCATCAATGTCTCATATGAGTCATTTAATCAAGTACATGTCTAGTCGAAAGAACTTTAGCAAAAGAATGAAGATTGCTTGCCTACCAGTTATGTATAAGAGTTATCCGAAAAAGTATATTTAGATCTTACACAGAATGATTTAGAAGACTTAGCCATCATCTAAGGTCAGTTAAGTGAAGAAAAAAAAGAAAGCTTTTGTAAGAAGTATGGATAGATTACATCCCTTATTCCAATAGTAATTGATGAATAGTTGATTAAAGCAGCTATATAATTTTGAGATCCATCGTATAGATGTTTCATTTTTAATCAAAAGGATTTGGTGCAAACTATTAAGGAGTATTCAATTTTTCTTGGAATAAAACTATAGTGTTAAGATAAAGTGTTTACACAAAAGCTAAAATCAAGTTATTGTAAAACGTTGGCCAAGCTTATGGAGGTTAAAGTAAAAATCGTAGATTCTTTCACAAAGCCTAAAGGTGAGCATCTCGACATTTGTTAGGACTTTTTCTGAAATTTCATTCAAAGGCATTTAAATGATGATCAAGGCATGGCTGTGTTTGCTCTAGCATTGTATGGCATGGTAATCTTTTTGAAGACTTTGAGTTACATTAAGATAATTGTGATGGATTTTTTTGAGCAAATTAAAACCTAAGCAATTAATTTTGTGCCAGCAGTCTTAGCAGAAACTATCTAGTCATTGAATTTTTATAGAAAAAATGAAAAAGGGACAATTCATAAGATGTACACCGCTATTGTATGTGTGGGTCAAAATTCATTTCAAGTATGAAAAGAGTGCTTCTCAAAGCCATATCATTGAAACAAGGCATCAGTCAAAGAATTTTGCAAAAGCCAATGGCCAACATTAAAGACTAAGGAAAAATGGGTTCTTTTTTTTGTAAAGGCTTAACATGGATGAAATAGAATGCATGACACCATGGATGCCTCATGTACCAATGTTGTATCATGGAGAAAATGAGCCGTGGAAAACATTGTTAGGGCTATGAGGTGTTGTAAGTTATGCTTCGTTGATAGTGCTTAGGCAATTTTATGCAAAATAGTTTATTTCTACCATTCATGGCTTGGTTCAAGTAGAATTCACCTAGGGGAGTCCAATCCACCAACAACCTTGCAGTAGTTAATTCAAGCGTGAAAGAAGACATGAAGGATAAGATTAGAGCCTCTTCTTGACAAAGTCACTCATGATTACTAGATTTGAAAAGCTAAGTGGCTCAAAAACATAATACTCCCTTTTAATGATAGCTCACATTAATTAGCTAACCTTATGATAAAAATGAAATTATCAGAAGTCGAACTAGTCAAAAAAAATTAAAAGTTGAAAAAGAAAAAATAAGAAAAAAAAATTTAAGACTTTACGAAAAGATGTGATAATTGAAATATGAAGCAGAAGTACAAGAGAACGTATTAGAGAAGGTTATAAAAAGATGAGATGTGGCCAACAATGATTTGAAAGATTTGCACTAGGAAAATAAGAGATTCTGAGTCCAATTTAAGATTGAAAAAGTCACTAAGTCTTACCTTAGTCAACAACATGAAATGGATGAGCTCTGAAAGGAAATGGACTAATGGAAAGGGAAAGCTCAAGAAAAGCAAGAAGAAGTCACTAAAATTTTTCAAGAATGCTAGAATTGGGAATGATTATACTCTACAGCTTCAGTAAGATTGGTTGAATGCTAAAAAAAAAAAGCAAAGGTTGAAGGCTATGCTTACAAAAAAAAAAAGAAAAAAGCACATTGAAGTACTAAACAAAAAATAATCAATTCACTGGGTGATCTAAGGGTTAGAGCTGTAACTACGAGACCATAAGAACCATATTTTAGCAATAATAGATGAGTGGTAGAGAAAAGAAAAAGATTAAATTTTTACATGTGTTTCGGAAAGAGATGCTCATATAAGATGGAGAGTAAAAAGCTTAAGGAGGCGATAGTACAAAGAACACATGACCAATCAAGTTTGCAAAGCAGTGAAGAAAGCATGAGAGATGGTTAAAAAGATAGAGGCGTTAAGACATGAAGTTAATTCTATAAAAGAATATAGACAGCACCTACTGAACTTCTTAGATGAGGTCAAAGATCATTATGAGCAAGTCAAACATTTTTATGGATATAATTCTAGGATAATAAATCTCATGTAACAAAAGTTGTATAAAATCAATAAAAATTTTTTAGTGTTAAAATTTGTCTGAGAGTAAATATCTCCCAATTGCATTCATGGATAATGTGCATTACTTTTTTTATTTATTTTTAAAAAATAAAAAATAAAATTTTCAACATAAGGCATTCTGATTTTTAAAAATTTGTGGTAATAAAGATTCAAAAATAGCTTACCCACAAAAAATTTTGACTTAACTTACTCGCCATTCATATAACACCATAGCTCAAACAAGAATCATAGAATAAGAATAAGCTAGTCGATTTGAAAAGATGTAGAAAGCTTAATAAAAACTAAAAAGGGATATTGATGAGATAATGGACATGCTCAAAAACTTTGATAAAAGAAAAATGACAGAAGAAAATTTTAGCTTTTAAGAACAATCACTAGATATGATGGATCTTATATATCCTTTAGGGTTTGAGTCACAACTAACTCAACCTTTTTAAAGACCTAGAGTGTAAATTCTTACTCTTGAAAGATATCCTAACTCTTATCCAAGAATGACATCCACACTTGTTTCAGGATAATTTCAAAATTTCACTAATTTTGTTATGATTGAAAAACCACTTGAGCTAATCTTGGTTCATGACTTGGATGGTCTCAAGGAAAGAGAAAAGTTAGGGATAGAGACACCTAAAAAAGTGAAAGATATCAGTGTCTAACTGAAGATGAAAATATTAGAAGAAAGATTTAGGGCTGTAAAGGGAATGAAATTTTATGGCTCCACAGATGCAACCGAGCTTTATTTGATCCCAAATGTGGTTATTCTACCTAAATTTAAGGTCTTTAAATTTGGAAAATATGATGGCAAGAAATGCTCAATAACTCATGTCACCATGTATTGTCGTAAGATGGTAGCACATGCTCGTGATAAGAAGTTGCTGATGTACATGTTTAAAGATAGTCTTACGAAATTTACAGTTAGATTGTATGTTCAACTAGACAGAACTCATATTCATTTCCTGGTAAAAGCTCACAAGGGCGTTCTTTACACAATATCAGTATGTCATGGATCTAGCTCTAGATCATCTATCTCTACAAAGTATGAAAAAAAATAAAAAGCTTTAAAAAGTATGCATAGAGATGGAGAGATATGACCACACAAGTGTAACTTCCCCTCACTGAGAAAGAAATAACTGTCTTTTTTGTGAACATTTTGAAAGTACCTTACTATGAAAGACTGATAGGTAATACAACCAAGAACTTTGTAGATATGGTGATATCAGGTGAGATTATTAAAAATGCTATAAAAAATGGTAAGCTTGATGCAGGAGAGACAAACAGAGCAAAGAGAGGCAGTGCTCCCAAAAAAAAAAAAAAACCTAAGCGGTGAATTATATGGCGTAATAGTTCAAAAGCTTTGTGCCATACCTAGTACCAGTCTATCAAACTCATTACCTTTCCATAATAATGTTAAATCCATTTCTTATCCGTATTAGACATACTAGCCATTACAACAACCAACTTATCCACTTCAGTTTCAGCCATCATTTCAGACACCTACCCATTCATACAATCATTCTTTTACACTTACTAGACCAGAATGGAGACCCAATCCAAGTAGTGGTCTGAAAGTACTAAGAAATACCCAAGAAAAAACTACTTTTGAACTTATCCCTATGACATACATCAATTTATACCTTTGACTTGTTAAGAAACATTTATTAGACTTTGTTATTGTCGGACCTTTGAAACCTTCATTTTCTAAATGGTATGATCCCAATGCACATTGTGATTATCATTATAGAAACCTAGGTCATTTTATAAAAAATTATACTATTTTGAAATGTAAAGTGTAAGGTTTAATTAATGAAGGGGTGTTAAATTTTGATACCACCCAATAAGGGACTTCAAATGTTAATGGGAACCTTCTATCGAACTATACTAGACTATCAATAAATGTTTTGATTGATGGACAAGCAAGCTACATGAAAATAGGAATAGATAAAGTTAAAACTCTGATGACTAAAGTGTTTAAAGCTTCAGTCAAGCTAATATGTTGAAATCAATAGACCTTCACAAATGCTCTGGAACAATTAACTTAACTGAGAGCTATGGCTATCATAAAGGGGTTTTAAGGCATTCTATTAAGAATTGTGACCAATTTTATCAAGAGGTGCAAAAATTGATGGATATAGGTCATGTAGTATTTTATGAAGAAAAAAAAAGATTTGATGAAAGCTAAAGTGTCTACCATTAATAAGTTTGTGCATAAACTAAAAATAATCTATTATGTTGAAAAGCCAATCCTAAGGCCAGAAAAGCCTATCTTCCAACTAATAGTGACAATTAGAGTTCTTACCTTATTTTTATATCAAAATGATAAAAAAATACCATAAAAGTATCATTATGATGTTGTGATCAATCTAGATACTACAAACGTAATGGGCATAGGAGGTATGACTCGAAGTAAAAGATGTTACAATCCTAAAACACTAGAGAAAGCATGAAAAGAAAAAGTAAAGGTCAAAAAAGAAGAGAAAAGTTAGAGTAATCCTATGATAGTCTCCGATAAAAAATGCCAGAAGTTGGTCTCTGAGAATAAAACTTGTGAATTTTTAAACTAATAAAATATAGTGAGTATAGCATGATAGAATAGTTGAACAAGATACTAGTTATAATTTTGCTATTATCATTATTGCCAAGCTCAAAGTCTCATCGTAATACTTTATTGAAAGTGCTTAATCAAGCATATGTGTCCCATAATATATCTGTTGAATACGTGAAACAACTTGTCAATAATTTGATATTTTCAAACTACATCTCTTTCAATGATGAAAAGATTCCTTCTAAGGGACAAGAAGTACTAAGGCTCTTTACATTACTATAACATGCAAAAGTCATATAATGGCTAAAATTTTGATAGATAATGGTTCATCAATTAATGTTATGCCTATGACTACTTTGACAAAACTACCTGTTGATGGATTTTACATGATGCTTAGTCATATGGTAGTTCAAGCTTTCAATGGGACCCAAAGAGAGGTGCTGAAAGATATTGAAATGCCATTGCAAGTTAGCCCTTACATTTTCAATGTAAAATTTCAAGTTATGGATCTTTCGCTCATATAGTTATTTATTGGGTAGGCCATGGACTCATATGATAGGTGTTGTTCCATCCTTATTACACTAGAAAGTCAAATTCATTATTGATTGAAAGCTCACATGTGTGGTAGGAGAAGAAAATTTACTAATAACTTAATTGATAAATATTCTTTATGTAAAAGTAATAGATGAAGCCCTTGAGTGCTCTTATAGATTTTTTGATATTGCTAAAACAACATATGTAGCTGAAGGATCTAAATTATATTCACCGTACTTGTCTACGACTACTAAAATGGTCGTTAAATAGCTCACTAGAATGGGATGACAACCTGGAACAGGACTGGGGAAGAACTTGCAAGGAATCATAAAGCCACTAGGATTATATGACAAGAAAAATAGATTTAGCTTGGGATATAAACCAACAAGAAAGGACAGAATGATAATGGTGAACAAAAAAAAAAGAAAATGGCTAATCTCGAGGGATATGAGCCAAAGTCAAAGCCAATGGTCATTTTGTACCTTTATGATTCTTTTCATTCAAGAGGATATATTTTTCCAAATTCACTTGAAGCCCCACGTGTAGAATTGATGGAAGCTTTTTCTAAGCTGACCATTCATATAGTGGATAAGAAAAAAAAAGAGCCAAAATGAAAAATTGTTTGTGTGCCTATATCCTTCAAATTTTGAGTTGAATAATTAAAAAGTCATAGAGTTGCTTGTTATTTTATCGACTTTTGAAAAGTAATGTGTTGTGAAACTTTAAATCCCTAATTGCTTATTTTATGAGCATTAAGAGATCTTTTATGTTATAATTCAAGTTTATCATTTTAATAAAAGACTTAGAAGATGTATCCATATTTCTTCTATTATTTTCATTTTCATTTGCTTTCCATTTTTCCTTTATCATTTTCTTGCCATTTCACTTTTGTGTGCCAGTATTTTCTTTATGCCACCCATTTGTATGGTCTCAAATAATGAACACAAAGATAATCACGACAATAATCTCAGATTCAATTTCAAAAGCCCAATTTATGTTGACGAACTTGATGATGAAAAAGATTCATATAATTACATATTACCTTTTGATTTATTAAAATTAATAGAACACGAAGATAAAACAATTAAGCCCTATCAAAAAATTATCGAATTAGTAAATTTAAAGAATGATGAAAATAGAAAAGAGGTTAAAATTGATGTGTCTCTTTTATCAATTGAAATCCAAAAGCTAAAAAAATTGCTTCGAGAATATATGAATGTGTTCACATGATTTTACTAAGATATGCCAGGACTCAGCACTAATATTGTAGAGCATAAATTACCTTTTAAACCAAAATGCAAGTTGGTATAGCAAAAGGTAAAGTGTATGAAGCTGGAGATGCTGTTTAAAATTAAAGAAGAAGTCAAAAAGCAATTTGATGCTGAATTTTTGAAGGTGGTAAAATATCCTGAATGGGTAGTCAACATAGTGCTAGTTCTTAAGAAAGATGAAAAGGTGAGAATGTGTGTTGATTATTGAAACCTGAATAGGGCAAGTTCTATAGATAACTTTTCTTTGTCCTATATTGATACTCTAGTGGATAATATTACCAGGCATTCCACATTTTCCTTTATGGATGGCTTTTCAAGCTATAATTAGATCAAGATGGCTTGTGATGATATGGAAAAAATAACATTTATGACCATGTAAGGGACATTCTATTACGAAATTATACCTTTTGGGTTAAAAAATGCTGGCACTACTTATCAAAGAGCAATGGTGACTCTATTTCATGACATGATGCACAAATAGATAGAAGTATATATGGATGATATGATTGTAAAATCTCGTAAAGGAAAGGATCATGTAGTTAATCTTAAAAAGTTATTTGATAGGCTAAGCAGATTCTAGCTAAAGTTGAATCATGTCAAATGTACATTTGGTGCTAAGATAAGAAAACTATTGAGCTTTATGGTCAGTGAAAAAGGAATTAAAATGGATCTGGATAAGATATAGGCCATCCAGAACTTATCTCCTCTACGTACCCCAAAAGAAGTGTGAGGCTTTTTAAGGAGATTGAATTATATTACTTGTTTCATCTCTCAACTCACAAGTGCAATTTCATTTTCAAGCTTCTTAGAAAACATAACCCAGAAGAATGGAATGATGAATGCTAAGAAGCTTTTGACAAAATTAAAGAATAATCAAATCTACCCATTTTGGTGTCATCCGTTATGGGGAAACCTTTAATTTAATACTTAACAGTGTATGAAAATTCAATGGGATGTGTGTTAAGGCAAAGAGATGAAACCAACAAAAAAGTACAAATAATCTATTACTTGAGCAAGAAGTTCACTGATTATGAGTCCAAGTATTCACTATTAAAAAAGATATGTTGTGCGTTGGCCTGGATAGTTCAAAGGCTTAGACAATACATATTTTATCATACTACTTAGCTCATAACAAATTTGGATCCCATTAAGTATATCTTTGAGAAGCCTTCATTGATAGGAAGAATAGCACAATGAGAAGTTATACTTTCAGAATATGATATTGTTTATATGACTTAAAAGGGTATTAAAATGAGTGCAATAGTTGAGTTTCTTATCGATCGTGCAACCAAAAATTATGAGCCCATGAAACTTGATTTTTCTGATGAAGATGTGATAGTCATTGAAGAAAATAAACATGTTGGGAAGTCTTGGAGAATGTATTTTAATGGAGTTGCTAATGAGGTCATGGTATTATAGTAATTTTGATATCTCCCAATGAACACTATTATCCCATCATGGCTAGATTGAATTTCAACTGCATAAATAATATGGCTGAATATGAGACTTGTTATGGATCTGCAAGCAGTAATTGAAAGAAAGATCAAAGTGCTTAATGTATTTGGAGATTCAGCCTTGGTCATTTATCAGTTATGAGATGAATGAAAAATGAGAGATTCCAAGTTGCTTCGATATCATAAATACATATCCAAGTTGGTTAAACAATTTTAAAAAATTTAGTTTGAGCATTTACTTAGAGAGGAGAACCAAATTGCTGATGCATTGGCTATTCTAGTTGTAATGATCAAAATAGATGTAAATAGTGAGATCTAACCCATCAAGTTGGATATGAAAGATGTACCAACACATTGCTCAAGTGTCGAAGAAAAAATTGATGGGAAGCCATGGTATCATGACATTATGCAATACATAAAAAATCAATAATACCCAAAGTATGCAACAAAAAATGATAAAAAGGCAAACAAAAGGTTAGTTATGAGTTTTTTTTCTTAATGGAGATGTCCTTTATAAAACGAGTTGAGATCAAGTGTTCTTACGATGTGTGAGTGCAGCTGAAGCAAAAAGAATTATTGAAGAAGTACATGACGAAGTCTATGGGGCATATGTAAATGATCATATGATGGCTAGACAAATCATAAAAATTGATTATTATTGGTTGACAATGAAAGTTGACTATATTATTATGCTAGGAGATGTCATAAGTGTTAGATTTATGTAGACAAGATTCATTCTCCTCTATTAGCATTACACATTTTAGCACCTCCATGGTCGTTCTCTATGTGGGATATGGATGCCATTGGTCCTATCACTCCAAAAGCTTCGAATAGACATAAATTCATCTTTGTGATGATTAATTAATTCAAAAAATGGGTAAAAATAGCATCGTATGCTAATGTGACTTGATCCATGGTATACAAGTTCATAAAAAAAGAAGATAATATGTAGATATGGGATTCCATAGATGATTATTTTTGATAATGCCAAAAACTTGAACAGTAAAATGATGAATAAAGTGTGCACTCAATTTAAAATCCATCATTACAATTTCGCATCATATCGTCTAAAAATGAATGAGGCAGTAGAAGTTGTAAACAAGAATATCAAAAGAATCTTGGAAAAAATGACTAATACTTACAAAGATTGACATGAAAAGTTATCTTTTGCCTTGCATGCTTATAAAACATAAGTTCAAACATCTATTAGGGCTATCCCTTTCTTTTTGGTTTATGTAATAGAAGCTGTGCTGCCAGTTGAAGTAAAAATTCTCTCATTGAGAGTTCTGATGAAAGTAGAGCTAGAGAAAGTAAAATGGGTTCAAAATCACTATAAGCAGTTAAACCTCATTGAAGAAAAAATACTTACAGCATTTTGCCATGGTCAATTGTATCAAAAAAAGATGATGAGAGCACATGATAAGAAAATTCACCCTTATTGCTTTCGAGAAGGAGATTTAGTGCTAAAAATAATCCTTCCAAATCAATATAATAATCAAGAAAAATGGACACCAAATTGGGCAAGCTTGTACATGGTGAAAAAGGCTTTTTCTAGTAAAACATTGATTTTAGTAGAAATGGACGAAAGTGATTTACCTACTCCAATAAATTCAGATGCTGTAAAAAATATTTTACTTGAAAAAAATGAAAAAAAAAAGAAAAAAGTTAATAAAAATGACATATCTAAGCTGAAAACCTATAAAAGACAACTAAGACGTGGAAGAGAAGCATTATTAAAAGAAAACTTTACAGCACATAGGCAAGTGTAGTTTGACAGATTCTAAAGAATCAAGGAAGTCATCTGGTTGAGTTTTGGAGAAAGAAACCAAGAATAATTTGTTCATGATTATCTTGTAATCATTACCTGGGTACCTTTGTTCTTACCCAAACACTTTTGTTGCCATGTACTTGTTATTAGTTCAATGAAATATGCTTTCTTTCCTTTGGAAATAATGTATATCTATTGTTTTATCTCAATTCATCATCTTTGTTCACCTTACCAATAAATAGGAGAAATGTGTGATTGTATAAGTTTTTGTCTTGAAATTAAAATGATGAAAATAATAATATGGAATATCTCAACATTACCTTTTAAAGTCTAAAAAGGCAGATGAAAATGATGAGAAAAACATGACAAAACATTGATATTATAGACTTCTAAAAAAGAAAAATATTGTTAAAAAAGAATACAATGGTTAGATGTTAGAAACAATTTGGTCCCATGGCAATTGTTGAGAAACAAAAAGGTGAGAGATTTCAAGAACTTTGTAACACAACTGGAAATGAATGATTTTGATTGCATTACATCTAAAGCACTCAGTGCATGCATCCATGAGCAGTTATAATAAGGATGATGACTTTTCCTAATGAAAAACAAGATTTTGATCTTTAAGTAAAGATAATAATCAAACAAGAAATTTCAAAGGAGAGAGATTTGCTTGTTTAAAGATGAAAAATCAATTTCGAGAAAAGATGAAATTTTTAAAGTTGTTGAGCCTTTGCTTATAGGAGCCTTTTCCAGAATAAAATTTTTAAAGCTGTAGAGTCTCTACTTAGAAGAGCTTTTCTAAGATAAATTTTTTAAAGTTGTAGAGCTTCTATTTAGAGAAGCTTTTTTCAAGATGAAAAATTTAAAGTCATAGAGCCTCTGTTTCAAGGAGCTTTTTTCAAGATGAAATTTTTAATGTCGTAAAGCCTCTGCTTGGAGGAGCTTTTTTCAAGATAAAATTTTTAAAGTCGTAGAGCTTCTGTTTAGAGGAGCTTTTTTCAAGATAAAATTTTTAAAGTCGTAGAGCTTCTGTTTAGAGGAGCTTTTTTCAAGACGAAATTTTTAAAGTTGTTGAGCTTTTACTTAGAGCAACTTTCTCAAGATGAGTTTTTAAAGTTGTTGAGTCTCTACTTATAAGAGCTTTTCTAAGATGAAATTTTTAAGTTTTAAAATTGTTGAGTTTCTGCTGAGAGAAGCCCTTTTAAATTTAAAAAAAAAAAATTTTGAACATTTGTTTAGAGAAGCCTTTTCAATTTTTGACAAATAAAAAAAAGATTTTATGCTCAATGTTTCTTTTTTTCGAACAAAATGATTGCTTGTTTGTCTTTGTCTTATTCATGATTCTCAGAAATAGACAAAAAGGGACAATTATTATATCCATTTTGTCCGATACTACTACTACTAGTATTATTATTATTATTATTATACTTTTTTTCCTTTTTCTCTTTTTCTTTTCTTTCTGATCTATTTGACAAAATCTAGGTGCATTAAATGCACCTTCCCCCAAATCCACAATCTCAGCCACCGCCAACCATTGGCAACCACCTGACACCTTGCCTAACTTAGCAGCATAAAATTTGACCACCAAAAGTCTATTAAGTCAGTTAAAAATCTAGGATTTGAATCTAAAAAAATATAGGATTTGATCCTAGAAAGCTTTATAAATAGCGTTTATTTCCTACACAAAAAAGGGAAGAAAAAAAAAACCTTGCCAAATTTTTTAAAAAAAGTGTTTTGTAAAAAAAAAAAGAAAATACCAAACAAAAACCACAGTCCCTAAGGTAGGGGAACTTAGCGCCAACATAAAAGAAAGCAATGAAAAAAAAATTTTTGGATGAAACTTTCAATCTTGATCTAGACCATACATGGTGATTTCTCACAGAAAAGAGGTCAAATCAAGACTTAGGAGGCCATAGGGATTTTTCTAGTGAAATTTTAGAATTTTTTGATCACCTACAAATGCGATCAGCAACTACCAATGACGATCGGCACGACAAACAATGACCGACAGAGGGCAACTAAAGAGAGAAGGTCTAAGAGAGGAAAAAAGTAAAAAGAGAAAAAACTAGAAAAAATGATTTAAAAAGATTTAGGCTTTTTTATAGAAATTGTCAAAAGCCAAAATGCTGTCATTTCAATAAGCGTCAAAACGACGTCGTTTTTAGACTTAAGGATCTGCGTGTTAGCCCATGACCCGACCCAAGGTTTATGCACCCAACCTAGTGACCCACTTCTCCCTTTGACTTCTGACTGATCAAATTAAACTGGCCCAAATTGGATCAGACTGGTACCAAATCGTTGAACCGACCAAACTAACCCAGACCAATATTGATCAAACCATTGACCGATCCAGTTCAAGTTATTTTTTTTTTTAAATTTTTATATTATTTTTATTATTTTAAATGTTATTATTAGTATTTATGCATATTAAAAAGTTTAAATTTGTTAGAATAAATTTTTGTTGAAATAATAAAAAATAAATAATGAAATATATAGTTAAAATTTTTTATAATTTTGTTAATTTAAAAATAAATCTTACAAAATAATTGATAAAAAATTAATAAAAAATAGTATGAATAAAGAAGAGTAAAAAAGTCAAAAAATGAAAATTTTATCCGATGATGAGATTCAAAGGCATTTCAAGTAGTGATACCTATAAAATCTCTAAGTGAAAAGATTATTTTTTTAATACTACCAACGTATTGAAATATTTATAAAAAGTTTTCATTATAATAGAAAATTTCCTTTTTTTTGCTAAAGTAGTAAATAAATTAACTAATTTGTTAAAAATAAAATAATAAAGTAATAATAAAGAATGGGAAAAAAGGAAATATTATCCAAGGATGGGATTTTAAAAGTATTTTGAGTAGTGATGCTTTACGAAATCTCTAGGTAAGAAGATTTTTTTAAATGTTGCCATGTATTAGAATATTTATAAAAATCTTTAATATGATAAAATTTTCTCTTTTCTTCATTAAAAAAATTTAATAATAATTCAATAAATAAAGTCAATAAAATTTAAAAAATAAAATAAAATATGTGTATCAACATATTAGCATTTTGCATTGCATGCATAGTATAGTTTTTATGAAAAGTAAATTCGAGCATCCAAGGTTGAGATTCTAAAGTATTTCGAGAAGCGATCCCTAAAAAATCTCTAGGTGAGAAAGAATTCTTCTAATTTTACCAACATACTAGAACATGTTAAGAACTATTTCAATAAAAAGGTTCTAATTTATTTTTTCTGAATAAATATGTAATAATAGATAATAAAAAATATTAAAAAAGAAAAAAGAACCAAAATTTTAATAAAAAAATCAAGGAAATTATTTTTCAAACACTAAAAATAAGATTATTTTTATCAAAATCAATGGATAACACGTAAGTAATTGGTACTATTTTAAACGGGTGCAATGTGGGTGTAATCCTTTTCCACATATAACCAACTTTCGGATCCAGACTATTTCGTTGATCCTAAAATTATCTTTTTAATAAATTTTAATTAATTTTAAGATTTTATTAAAATGATATGTTTTAATAGGTGGCCAATCGCATCTAGCCAAAAAAAATTAGATGCAGCTTTATTTTCTCTTTTTTTTTCCTTTCGTTTTCAAATTTGTCGAACGGACACAAAACCGTTATGACAATATACAAATTGAATATTTATAAATTTTCTTAAAACATAATCCATACAAAGTAAATTCTATAATCATTCCAAAGTAAAATTTCATATTTTGACAAACAATGGATATATAAATATTTTATTATAAAATTATATTTAAAAATCAAAACAATATCAAATCATATTTCAAACTCTTAACAAAGAAATCATATATATATTTTGCATGCTTATCCTGATTTACAAAACAAATGGACAAAACAATATATATTATATATTTCTACTTTAAATATATTAAGGTTGATTTTTAGGGACATAAAAACCGAAGGGATATCAAATCACTTACTTGATGCTTTAAATCGAAACTTAAACAGAGCAAATTACTTAATTCTCTTAATATCTTAACAATTTAAGATATATTTAAAAATAAAAATTTAACCCAAAACATAAATTTAACAAAGAGAACCTTCCTTGGGTCATCCTAGGCAAATTGGGTTATGTGGTAACCTTTTCGACAATTTGAAAGTATTTTCTTTTAGCATATAAAACATTTTCTTTTAATATAATAAAATGTTTAAAATTGAGTAAAAATATGAAATTAAGGATTAAAACATAAAAATCAGTAGTAATATAAATTTTTACAAATATTTAATTTTTAACATTTAATAGTAATTATTTTTTTGTAAATCTAAATATAATTTAATAGCCTTTTAATAATACTAATATATGTAATTAATACAATAAAACATATTAAAACAAGTAAAAATTCATTAAAATATGGCAGGATGATATTGACAAATATGGCAGAAAATTGGTGACTTTTGCCTACCCTTATACTCAAATCACCTTTGATGAGTTCACCGGAGAACATATGAAGCGAAGTGAAGCATTCACAGCTATTCAAAACTATCTCAGTGGAAAGTCCACTGCGTCTGCTAAGAGGCTTAAGGCTGATGCTGTCAAAGATAGCCAGTCTCTAGTCCTTAGCATGGATTATAATGAGGAAATTGCTGATGAGTTTCAAGGGGTGAAAATTTGGTGGTCTTCAAAC